>NC_135036.1:3125000-3750000 GCF_051020975.1 Osmia lignaria lignaria
CTTCTCCAGAGCTCACGACCTGAAAAGACACATAGCTCGTCATGAAATGAGAAAGGAGAAGCTGTCTGATTATGAAAACATGGGCAAACAGCAACGCAATAGTAAGGAGAGCGGGGAAAGTATAGCAAACGGATCGACCGATAGGCAACAGGCAAGTTGGGCCGATAATTCGCGTGAAACCAATGCCAAGTCCTACTCTTGCACGCATTGTAAGAAGAAGTACACCAGCGAGTTGAAGCTGAAGGCTCATATGAGCTCGCATGAGAAGGTATATTGATTTACAAGATTGTATCAGATATTTTAGCTTTGAGACTATTCCACACTCATCTATATAGTCCACACCTAGAAAATAAACAAATTTAGTATACACTCTACTACTTTCTATTACTCTAATATAATGTTTGATGATTATACTTTCAGGTGACTGACAAGAACGTGTGCACACTTTGTGGAATGGGCTCTCGTGACGAAGAGGAACTGCAGGAGCATATGAAGCAACACACGACTACTATGTTGGAGGCTCAGATGGCTCTAGAAAAAAGTGAAGCACCAAGGAAGGATCAAGTGGACAAAGAAGACGACTTCCTGCTAGAGGAGATGCTGCTTCTTAATAAAAATCCAAGGAGGACTGCACAGTCTGATAAGAGTACCTCAAATGGAGGGTCCAAGATCAGATGCGACTATTGTTCAAAGACGTTCAAGACCAAGTGGACGCTCAGCTCGCACGTAGCAGCCCACGAGGGTCGTTTCCAGTTCGACTGTGGCCAATGTGGCAAAAAATTCGTCCGGAAGAGTCATTATGAAGGTCACGTGAGATCTCATGAAGCTGCTAGACCCTACGTCTGCGAACAATGCGGGAAGACGTTCAAGGAACTGAAGCACAGGAGGGAACATACCAAGAGGAAGCATCCTTCGAATCAGAATGCTATACAGACCCTTTTGGACAGCATCAGTCCTTGTGGATCCGAGGAGTTGCCAGTCGACCAGACCAAGTTCACGCTTCTGATGCCAGTCAATTTTTCAGTGTAAAATGAGACGCTTGATGTTTGATGATGATCCTTGAGGAATTTTCTTGTATTCGCAAGGAACTTGTTCTTTCTGTTGGGAAGATGAAATTGTATTAGTACAGATACAGCTGAGATAAGCTTTTTTCCTAATATTTAAATAAAAATGATCACCAACACAGATAATTGGAAAATTGTGAGGCTCAGCTTGATTCAGGACTACTGAGACACTAAACATAAGGTATTCCAGGATCTCAAGGTAGCAATTAAGAGTTAACAGGTTGATTGGTTCAATAAAATTGAAAATATCTAAGTGTTAATATCTTAATATCTTAATTGTTCAATTATATTGAATCTGTGATGCGAGTCAACGTGTTAACTAAGCTGTTATTCATTACAATCATTTATCATTCCTCAAGTTTCTAATTCTCGTTCGTGAAAACAGGGTTTGAAGGATTTCAATGCAAAACTAGGCCATCGATTTACTAGATGATGAAGTACAGTGTTGAACCGCGAGTTTAATTGTCGTTTTATAACGGACAGACCAAAGAGATTGTGTTATGTGATGATATACACTGTGGGACAAAGTTATGGGACTTAAAGGATAGAATTAATAAGATAGCAGTTATTCTTCACTTTGAACGTTTTGTTTGTAATTATATTAAATTATCGAGTCACTTGTTTATGTTAAGATTAATATTTTCAATTTTTGTACTAAAACACAGTAGTCCAACATAAGTCCCTAATTATTTTATTCCACAATTGTAGCGCAAATTGATATTGTACAGTTAAAACTGCATTAATTGTAACACTAAATGAATTGTACACTTAAGGAAACTCCAATATATGACATATATATATATATATAATTTTAACAGCAAATGATCATTGTAACTCTATTAGGTTGTTTCGTAAATCTTTGCATTCTTTATAACAAATCTTTTTATCAGGAACATTGCAAAGATTCACGAAACGAACTAACGCTAATTTTCTTTTCCCAAAGCGAAAACAATCTTAATTACCAAAAAGGAGGTACAATTATACAATGTATACATATACACAATGACTATAATAAATCTACCAAGAGATCTTCCTTATTTTTCATAACAGAAATTAGATATCAAATATTTGAAACAATACACGGATCGTTTCGAAATTGAAACACCCTATACAAATATATGAATCGAGAATCGAAGGAGTCAAAGGGACAAAGAGTTTGTTACTTGTTTCGTTTCACCTTGTCTGACATTTTAACTTTTATTAAATTTTTTACTCGAAGGAAATGTTTTTATTTAGCAACAAGTGCGATGCAACGAACAAGGCGTAATTAAATGATCACAACACAGAGCGAAATTGAAATTAGAGGCAAAAAGTTCCGTCGACCGAAAGGAGAATCCTCTTTGTCTCCTGTTACTTTCCCTAAATGATTTTAAATGAACGTGAACAAGCGACCAAAGTTGCCGGCTACAAGATGCGAACATCAAGAGGAACCACTAAAGGATATCGAAAAGTCATCGTTCATGGAACAGAACCAAGCTCACATGTTGGATACACTTCCACCGGAAGTACTGGAAATGATACTGCGGCCGTTGCCCCTTCACGATGTGGCCACCTCTGTACGCTTAGTCTCCAGGTGATTTCTACGGTTTAAAATTCTTATATTAAGGTTTCTATTCTTCAGAGATTCCACTTTAACATATTTACTACAAAGTGAGGGACGTAGGAAACGCAGTAAATATAAATATGATCTATCTTTCAGACACTGCTCGACAGTTGCAGCTACAGTTCTAAATGGCGCCTTTCTCGCAGCTGGTACAAGGCTAGAGACCCTGACAAAACGTATCGAGGGTACCCTGAAAACCGTGAAAACAAATCAGGAACTACTGGCTCGTAGCAAAGCTTTGAACGCTTTAGAACTGATCAGGACGCAATACAAGATGCTACGTGCTGTCACGTGGAGATATACTCATCCACCGACGAACCAACAGAGGTTTCCAAGGCTGTGCTTTTACGCCGGAAGTCTGCTGGACAATCTGAACGAACTTCTCGGTCGAATTGGCAAACTTCATTCATCCATTGTCAATCCTCGTACACCTGACTCGAGCATGGCCTGCTTCACAGCCGCCTGTAAGCGGTTCATGAACTTTTTTGAAAAGGTCTCTGAACGCCGGGTGAACAGGTAAATTATTCTACAAGAAGTGAATCTAGGTTTCTGGAAAGTATGTTAAGAGAATGTGTAGTACCTTGTATGTAACAGGGTAAATTCGGTAACAATAGAATGTATGAGTAGAGGACATTGTGAGGTCATTGGCATTGTTGAACTGTGCTTATTCTTACCTGAACGTACACCTGGGTGTAAAGTCGGCTTTTCTTGGTCAAGGGTAAGTGTAAAAAGAAGAGTCTTCCATCACTTGCCTCTGGTCTTAGGAGAAACCAGGAAGGTTCTAGGTAGAGCCAGGGATGATAAGACACTTCTTCTTCTCCTACATTTTCTCTTAACTAAAACCCAGACATGTGACTGTACATTTTCAAAGACGTTGTAAATGTATCTGATGTAACAAAATCATATTGGTAGATCGGCTTTAATCTCTGGCTGCAAAGTCGTAGACGTTCTGGACTGCCTCATCGAAGGTCGACAGGTGCTATCTTTCAAAGTGATGCCGCACAAAACAGGCACGAGACGTACCATCAATATGAAATTAAGATACATGATGAAACGTGCTTGGTTTACATGTTTGGAAGTGACGAAGAACGCGGAGGAGAACTCCTGGAGGGACGAGCAACGTTTTATGTACCTCAGGCTACGACGTTTGGTGGGCAGTGTGAACGAGCACCTCTTCGAGAATTTGCATTACGAACATGAATTGACGTTACAGGTGATTCAATCATTCTCACATACACATACAGACAAATTAGTACACACATTTCCATTGATATCCTTTTTCCCTTCTTTAGATACCTCTGATTCTTCCTTTAAGACCACCTCCTGCTTCCACCTATTCAGGATATGGAGAATATGGTGGTCAGTTTTTTTACTATGGGAACATGAATAAATACGCATACGAGAGTAAATTTATGAATACGGCCAGCTCAGCAAATGTTACCGTTGAAACCGAACAAAGGGCACGGGGACCATCGTCTTTGGACTTGGTGATCGAGATTGAATTAAAATGCACATCGGAATTAGCACCACTCGCAGTTAGAACAGTCTTAAAATCGGACGAGTTTGAAAGTTACGAAGCGAAAACGTACAGAAATCAACAGATGTACTTGAAAATGAGCATCACGTGTCCTGCATCGATAGCTAATAGACTACCCGGTATCTTTGTGTGGGAATTACGTACCCCACGACGTGCACGTCAAAATTCGTGAACAATTTCTGTCAAAATGTTATAGTATTAAGTACTGTAAGCTCACACATACTATACACACGCATATACACATGTACATTTAAAATATACATTCTTACACGTCTCATATTAATTTATAATCTGCTAACTGTATGCAAATAAAACATTGAATAGTAGCTATTCATAGAAAGATAATAATTATATTTTACATATGCGTTAGCGGTGATTCATAATTCATTTGAACGAATATATAACACAATGATTTTTATATACAGGTATCGAGGAATTACAAAATAAAAACATACAGAGTATGTATTTTTATTATACACTATGTTCTCGAGGTATCAAACTTAATTTTTAGCAGATATTTCCGCGACATCCTCATCCTCAGTTTCGTTCGACAAAAATGACCACGTTGTCGTATTCAATTTTCTAGCGCGCTTTTCTAATATACCATAAGCAAATTGATTCAACAAAACGCCTTTAGGGAGTGCTACACCTTGAAATCTATAAAGATTTTCTTTATCTGGTACTTTATGAACGGCAGCGATCGTACAACGTCCTATTAACGACGTATTGCCTATCATTGGCCCTTTACTAATGTCTATGTGATTTCCAACTCTATACAGTGTAACTTCATTGTTATTAGATTTCGCGATATCTGGTATTTGTTCGGATTTAAATGGATTATCCTGGAACATGTCGATCGCAACGTTTTCCGTAGTTACTATCCTTTCAATGGGTAATTCAAGATTTAATAACTTAATATACTCGGCAGATAATGCACGCATTTCCTGATCAGTGGGTTTCCAATCAGATAGTTCTAAATATACATCATATATAAAACTCCCTGACTTTATGATGGGCACTGGGAAACTGTGCAAGTGAACTTTTATATCCGATTGAAACGCAGAATCTACAATAGCACCCAACAAGAACGAACAAGTTCGCCAAAAGGCTGTGTTCACTATTCTGTTCTCTGGGCTGAGTAAATTTAAAAATTTTAATTCACAATTGGATGTTAAAGGCTTCTGCATATCCCATGGTGATCCATCGACTAATGCAAGGGCAGCTACTTTAGATACACCCTCAGAAACATGTTTTGCACAATCAGCAGGGGTTGATATACATTTGTTCATTATAAGAATAACTTCTTCTACTGGAGATTGATATTTAACTTCTATTTTTTCAATTCTTCCTACTGCAGCTCTTTGTTTCTTCTTTTCCTCCTCAAAAAGTAAATTTCTTCTATCCTTGGCTTTGGCTCTTGATAGTATACTTTGGTATCTTGATTGTATGTTTGGCGATAGACACAAACTTTTACACCTAAAATGTATATAAAATATTTTGTTAAGCACTCTGCTATTATAAACAGATAATGTTAAAAGTAACATATTTGTTACTTCAATATTAATATCAACAATTTATCGGATGTATTACATGCAAAAATCATTATAATTACATTGTGATCAACAAATGAACTTGTTTTAATATGACCTTAACCTAAAATTACAAAGTTCGTTAACATTAATATCGTTAGTTGAAATAGATGACATACGAACCTTTGAAACATATTGAAATATACAAGTTTCTCAAAGGAGTATATCACGCTGACAATTTATACTTGACAAAACAGTCACATGTATTCTCAGATTTGCGGTATTTATTTTTACACTTTTTGATTGATGAAGTGAAAAATACGATACACGACAAACCAGCAATTCATTACTAAAAAGTTAACAAAACTTAGCTACATATTATTAATTAAAAGTATTGTGTATCATTTATTTATTTCAATATAATTTTGGAATTGAATTGTATGATAATTGCCACATTACCTAAGCGTATCAAGTCTAATTGTAAATAAAGCACATTGTTGTGCTTTACTATATAGACAGTTATTACTTTTACAATGCCGGTCAATACCTTCTTATATATTTTACTGTCATTTTTCTCTCAGAAAAAGATTAATCATTTAAAATATACAACTAGATTTTTATATAAACTTATAACACTCCGCTTCAGTATCAAAGGTATTCACAGACCCATTTCGGCTACCATGTTACTGAAAGGCGAATGCACATACAAATACGTTAAATTTATAATAAAATATTTTATACATATGTAAATATAAAAAGTTAGGTGAAATAGATCTTTATTTTGTATATTAATAAAACTACTGTATCCAATCAAGAAGATAAAACAATTCTTATTCAAAAAATATAAATTAATTGCCATACTTGTTCATTTACACATGCGCACAATACCCACGTGTGTATACCTTATCATGGTTAAAAATAATCGTAATTTTGCATGTTTAAATCACTCTAAATATCATGTTTACTATTAATATTTCTTATTTTTTATGAATTATAAAGCTACAAACAATTGAACAATTTTAATATTGCTTTCATGATTACGTTCATGATTCTAATGCATCAACCTTATCACGATGTTGATGTTCTGTCCGACTTGTGGTAATGTTCTACGAGTGGAAGAAGCTTTAGCAGGTTTACGTTTTGCGTGTAATACCTGCCCATATGTATTTAATATCGCAAGAAGAGTGAGTAATCGTACATATCCAAAATTGAAAGAAGTAGATGACGTACTAGGTGGAAGCGCGGCTTGGGAAAACGTGGATTCCACAGAAGAACGGTGCCCAAAGTGTTCGCATTCCCGAGCTTACTTTATGCAAATTCAAACGAGGTCTGCTGATGAACCTATGACAACGTTTTATAAGTGCTGTAATCCTCAATGTTGTCACAACTGGCGCGATTAAAGGTATTTCAATTGTTTAAATTAAACGCAGTAACAATCAGGTGGATAATTTTTTTTTAATTCAAATGTCTTGATAATATATACTTTGACACATCTATAATATAATACTTTAGTGGTAACCATTCAGATTTTTATTAACAAGAGTTAATACATTTTTTATTTTGAAAATATAGTTTAATTTTTTACTGGGTGGAAAACGCATGGTGAGCGTTGAGAGCTTGGGTCCAATGAAGTCTCTTTTAAATTCAACTTCAAATGAAGTGAAGGAATTAAATAATTCTAGTAAACATTGGAATTGTAGAGGAAGAAGAAGTATAGCTACAGCTGCTACATTATTACAAAAAGATTTCATTTTAGCAATTCCAACAGATACCATATATGGTCTTGCTGGTATTGCGTCACACAATGAGTCTATTAAAAAGTTATATGAAATTAAGAAACGTGACGAAAACAAACCTTTATCTATTTCTGTTAGTAGTGTCACAGATATAAAAAGATGGGGTGTTACAGATCATTTACCACCTGATTTATTACCCACCATATTACCTGGTCCGTATACAATCATCTTAAAACGAACACCAGCTTTAAATCCTGCTTTGAATCCAAATTTGGATACTGTAGGCATAAGAGTTCCAAATTTTCACTTTATAAGATGCATTGCAAAAGTAACCGGACCTTTAGCATTAACAAGTGCTAATGAAAGCAATGAACCAAGTTGTTTATATCCTAAAGAATTTGAAAATTTATGGCCTTCGTTAGGTGGAATATTTCATGACGGTTGCATGTATGGTAGAGCATATGATAAATTAAGAAAAGGATCTACAATAGTTGATTTGTCTCAACCAGATTGTTACAAAGTTGTACGTTTTGGAGTTAAAGCAAATCAACTTTTTGGTATCTTACGAAAATTCGGGTTAAGAAAGGAACAATCTAATTAAATGTATTGTAATTAGTTTAAATAAAATTTGTATATTGAAATAATGATAAGTAACTATTGTAATTATTTTTTAAAGTTTCGAATAAATTAACTTATTATTGTCTTTCAGTTTTTAATACTTTAGTGTTCAATATAGTATCAAAAAATAAATAATTGGTACCCTCTTAATATCCCGCGTAAAACACGAATGCTTGTTAACGTATCTTTTTATTATTCACATAGTTATTACTGTATACAGTGAATTCCCAATTGAGAACTCCACTTTATTATAAACAGATCCACAATGTGGGAATATATTTTAACAAATATCAATCGATATTTTATATCCTGAGATACTGTTACGATTAAATGTGTTTAATAATTCACTAGTGAGCATATCACTGCATGTATCCTAACAATATCGTATTGTCTTCTTGACGAGATGAATATCACATAATATTGTTTTAAAATATTATCGTTTTACTCTTTAAATAAATGTTACAAATATTTTAACATCAGTATTAAACGCGATCAAGAGGCAACGGTACTCAATCTTTAAACTAAATAAATAATTAACTTCATTTAAAGCACTAAATTTTTCATTAATGAACTAAAGAGACAAATCAGTCGAGACGATAACATTTTAAGATCTGCATGTTATCATCGTGTAGTCTGCATGCATCTTAAAATGTATATCATTACATTTTTCTTCACATTATAAATGTATTTACATAATATTTTGACATTTTTAAGAGATTTGTGACAATGATCAGTAGAGTCATTTAATAAGATTCCATAAAATGCATTTGAACGCCATTACTAAAACGAAGACTACTACAACATAACACAATGAACATGTTATTGTATTTATGAGTTTCTGTATATATATTATACATTTCTAGTAAAATTACTAGCAACTTTAATCAATCAAAGTAAATTAATTAGGCACATGGAGCTGCCTATAATTGCAGTATTTCTCATTTACAAATGAAAATGTAAAAAGTTTCTATAGAAATATTGAAGTTTCTTTTGCTGTTCAGGCAAAGTTAAGAAAAATATATTACAAAATTTTGCATTGATAGAAAAGAATTTCTTCTCATATTGACGTCCGTGAGTTTCTAATTATTAACTATAAATAAAATGAACTCAAGAAAATGTATGTATACATATACATATATGCACATATATACGTGTATGTATATACATACAATATCAATCATAGTGTCCGTTCGTCTAGTGTATTTTGTAATTTCAAATAAATTCTTGAAATTCTAAATTATTGAATATTCGAAAGCTTTTATCAGATGATTATTTTATTAAATAATTAGATTTATGATATTTGCTGCGGTTAAACTTGGACTCCAAAGTCAGTGCTTTTTCACTAGACGAACGGACACTATGATTGATATTGTACATACACTGATCGTGAGTTGCATCGAACTTGTCGCATTGAAGTTGTCCACACATTCACGTCGCGTCGATGAGCCAATCTCGCCCATCGGCTCACCGACGCGGCGTGAATGTGTTAGTGAATGTGTGGACAACTTCAGTGCGACAAGTTGGATGCAACTCATTGTCAGTATAGTACATGGACGTGTGTGTAACTAATACAATTGCTACAACGAGAATTCTTGTATTTCTTGAATACTCATCTACGTTTTTATCACAAAACTCAGCTCGCACAGTGGTGTGTATACATTCGATGAATGATTATTAAAATAGTAATCGTATAATAAATAATTAATATAACTATACGTACACACGCTCATGCATAAATGTATAATAATATGATATATTCCTAATTTTCCACTAATCAAATATTATCCAATTAAATTTTCATTGTATTTCACGTATGATTCAGTTTTTTTAAATATTACTGCATGATTTTACAATTTTAAATAGAATTTTACTCATACATACACGCACGCACAATGCACGAGTAAATCGCATACAATCATTCATTTATTTATTTACTTTTAACACTAATAAATTGTAAATCTCTGTCTGATTATAACGTAAGTCAGTCTAATCTTCTTTTGTAGAAAACATTCCTATAAAACTTTTCTTACCTTCGCTTCTAAAGATTCCTATCAGACTGCTTTTTAATCTTGAGTAAATTTCTTTACGTACCGTCGCCGTAAATTTAGTAGCTAAACAACTGATAGCTGCCGTGGCAAATATTAAATTATAGAATAATACTAGCTTAAAATTACCAAGCCACTCGATACGCCCGAAATCGCCAAGCAAATCGAAATTCGTCATACCTAAAATAAACGGACAGATAATTGTATATTTTTAGTAGGCATAATTAAGTTACGAAAATGAAATTTGTTTATTATTGTCAAGATAATCAACACGCTTATTTAGATATTTTATACTTGTTAGTAAATTTACCTAATATTCGAGATAACAGTGGCAATGCTGAGCTGAGCACGAGAAGGAGGGCACAATTCGCGATAAGATGAGTAAGTGGCGTGGAATGAAACCGTGGTCGAACGCTTCTAACACCAGGTAGTGTGTACAAACCTATTGCGCTGGTCGCTGCTAAGTATAAAATTACTGCCACTTCTAAAGCTGCTCCAACGGGACCAAGCTTCGATAACGAATTGATACCCAAAGTAAATTGCTAGAAGATTAATTACATTGATAATTTTGCTGATTCTATCTCTCTCTTTTTTTTTTTTTTTTTTTTTTTTTTATCTTAAATGGAAATTAAATTTATACAAACCCTTGTACTTAAAGGTAATGCCTTAATACCAATAAGTAGTTCTAATGTATTTTGAACCGCCAGCAGAGCTGTGGCAGTGGAAAGCATTAGTAATGCTAGCATAGCCAAAGGATAGAGCAACGTACGTCGAACCCACCAGGTTCGTCTCTGTTGATCTAAGATTTTTCTTCGCTTCTCGATGTCCTCTAATCGTTGAGCCAATCCACGCTGAAGAGCACCATTTTTTAAATACATTAGGCTCGGATTTACATTTAAAAGCTCATCATCATGATGTACTGAACCACAAGTTGGTATAGACATAGGCACTGGCGAAACGTATGATTTTCCTGTTGCTTTCGCATATTGCAGTCTACGTAAATAATATTTAGTAAGACATCTAGATCCAGCTAAAATCTTTGTACACAAGAATGAATTGCTAACCTTCGTCGAATACAATCCTCTTCTAATCTATAGGCGAAAAATTCTTCATCTAAGTTTTTTAGGAACTGCGGTTTCACCAGAAACGAACCGACTACTCCGAATAATCTTACAAATCCCATTGGTGTACAAACTGTGAAGATATATATAAAATTAAAATACATATATGTATAATTGCTGAATAATTGCAAACCGTTATGATGGTTTAATACTTACGCAATAACATAACAACTCCAACGAACGAAACGCAAGAATAAAGGAAAGGCAAATAATAACTCCATAAATCTGTAAAATGTAAAGAGTAATAAAAATTATTTGATTTCTTTTAGAAGACGATGTAACACTTTTAGTATACTTACTGAGCAATGTGTGAAGACTGGATTTCTGATAATCTATAAGTGCTGATAAGACATATGTCATTCCTAATACAAGTGTTCCCAATAGACAAAGCACTGTCACAGTTTCATAAACTCTGGCCATAACACCCTATGACAAAGAATTGTTTCTATGAATACTGCATAAAAATAGAACAGAAATCAATTTCTTATCGCTTAATCCTACTACCTTCCTGTAGCCAACAAATCCTTCAGACTCCGTGAACAAGTAAGCAAATGGCAGAAACACAAAGAGGGATAAATTTGAAAAGAGAAACACATGATTCCACAGACCTAAAAAGAAACAGTATTTTTAAAATAAAGATAATCTAGTACTACAAACAAGTTCCATTAAACATGTAGGTACCTTGAATAAGAGAGCTATTGAGCCACTTGACGTAATAGCTGTTTGGGTATAAAATGAGGACTTCATTGCTAGCGATCGAAACCGGAAGCAGTAAGGTCGCTCCGACGGAAACCGTCAGTGCAACAGTGCATAGCCAGAGACTGATCCTGTAGACGGTCGCTTCATCTTCATCGACAGAAAAGTAATCCTCGCGATCCCTTCGACGAAATTTTGCAATTAACGCGTAGCTCGACACGTACAAAGCCAAAAATAGTAGGAGAAATATCTGAAAGAAAAATAAAATACATATAATGTATCGCATGATCAATCTGGGTAAATATTGACATTCGCATTTCATTAAAAATAATTGGAATTATTTTCAAATCATTACAGAGGAGTTGTTTGATGATTTAAAGCTAATTAAATAAATTAAAAAGGGTATTATACATACACGTATATGATTGATGTAATCGATACAAGTCAGCTGAATTTAATCGAGTTAAAAGATATGACATACACTTGAGATTATTTTTCTTCGTGCTATTAAATATACATGTAATCCGTGTTGTTTCAGAACACATTGAGTCGGGCTTATTGAGCGTACAGTTTACACTGCTTACGTTACATGGTCTTAAAGATACGCATACCGATTTAAATGATCCTTGAAGCGCATCTTTGAATGGGTATTACTTTCAAAAGTAATTCGCGCCATCAATGTACGCAAGTGCAATAGCGCGAATCAATTATTACCTAACCCTCGAACAGCGGACCATGGAGAGAGACCCAATTTTAATTTAATTATCTATTTCATATTATTTTCATTTTCTAAATTTTATACTATTCTTTTAAAATTATTCTTCCAATATGTATACATATGTATGAAGCTCTTTCATTTAAAAATTATACATTTAACTTTAATATAATAGATTAATATCCTTGTAAATACATATATGTTTTGTAAGTTCGGGCCTCCTTTTATTACAAGTGTATAATAACGGTGTATTTTATTTCAGAACCACCATTAGTCAACAAAAGTCCTTCCCTAGTAAACTACGTACTGATACGTATTTTTGTGTTTATAATAGAAAATAACACATATTTGATCTTAATTAATGGGTTAAGTTAACTGATGCGTTCTGAACAGTGCAGAAAGTGGAACGGGCGTGTCATAAATTGCAAACTCAGATACTTGATTGATACGCAATACAGTAACATTGCATGGAAACAAAAGGAATATATAGGAAGTTGATATACGAGATGCGGGTGTATAATTCTGTCGCGGCGTGTGACTCTACACATATTCACGCCGGAGAGCCATTTGACGAGGGGCACGCGAAGAAGGGACTGCAGCCAATCGGCTGCCGACGTGTGCATGTTTTAGTGTCACGCGTCGCGACAGAATCAACGCAACTCAATGTACATACACATTGTGAAAAAAAGTGGGAGACCTTGAATAATGTTATTACATTACAATTGTGTTATCACCTTCTTTGTAATGTTTGCAAGTGTTACATACAGCTTGGTATGTTTTATATGTAATTTGCAACACATTTCACGAGCGTATCGCGGCGTACTTGAAATAACGTGCCGATGAAGCGGGTCATCGCAACCCCCATACTGATTACGATAACTCGACCACTTATACATGCGATAATATTTCATTCAAAGAGATTATACATAGTAATAAAGAAGACCGCGTTCAATAAATTTGCCAGTTTGCAATTCGCATGAGATAACAGGATGAGAGGCTAAGAAGCCAATCGCAAAAAAACTTAAAAAACCTCGTGAAATGTATCAAAGCAGGGGATATAAATACAAGATTTACTGCAGCTTTACAAGTGTCAATGCGACGATATGTTAGGTTTGATGTATTGTTTTGACGTCAATGTTAGGTTTAAAACGTTCTCAACGTCAAGTTATTGTACGATCGATTAAGAATCTCAAACTTTGTAACTACCGAAAGTAGAACTAGAACGCTTACAGAGGAATATTTATCAGTTACTGAATTTCAATACAACACGTTTCTTTGTATTTACAATAATTAATGTTTTGCTGTGGTAACACCGGGTCTAATTCCCATGCGTCGCCGACTCTCCGGACGACTCCTTGGAATACCAGGGACCTATAAATAATAGGGAAGCGTGCAGTGCGAGGAACAAGTCGACGAGGAGAAACGGTTCTAAGTTTCTATTTCACCATTTTGATGAAAGAAGAGTTGGTAGTTTTTATGTAATGTAAATCTATTTCAAGAATTCTTGACATCATATATTACGCGTTAATATTAAACTTCCGTCACATACTTCCCTATGTTCCTACCAGTTATCAAGCGTGATAGCATTAATTTTCTGTCCGCTCCTGTTACTACAACGTGTCACGTAACTAACGGATGTCGTTTCCTTCTGAACGACACGCAAACAATATACAAATTATAGAATCGATAGTAATCAACAATGCGGTCGCCCTAGACAATTATCAGTTGAATATTGATATCTAATTTTAATAACATTATTAAATAAGAATTTTTTAACCGCTTAACTTGTTTTTTAAAGTTAAACGTGTCTCGATAATTTGCATTATTAGTCTAAAAATTTCAGAGAATATATTACTTGCCACTGCATTATCTTTAGCAAATGCATACCGAAGATATCGTGAACATGGGACGGTAATATCTCTGAAATAACAACCCACACTGAAAAATGTGTTAACATCACAGGTGCATTATCCTTCTCCAAGCATTATATGTATATGTTTTCCTACGTATGTTAAACTCCTGTTTGCCAGGTCTTATTTTTATCTCTTTATATTTTCTTTGCACACAAGATCTGTAACTAACACCAGTCTGTTATTCTCCATATCCAATTGGTAAACAATTCACAGTTGCAACTTAAGTGAATAACAAAATATTTTATATTTTTTAACCAAGGTCTGCTTACAAAATAAAACCGAAAGAAAGAGAAAGTTTGTATTGGTAAAAAACAACGTTTCAATATAAAACGATAAAAAATATCAAAGCAAATTACCAACATTTAATTATGTTTATCATTTAAATTTACTGGCTTTATTGTGTGTTGCGCTAGATACTATTATAGTTGGCAAAGTTTACTTAAAAGCTGAAAATAGGAAGTGGTTCGCCTAGATCTGTGGTTAGACATTTAATTTTAATTTCAACAATGGTGTTCAATGATCACTGTTTCTACTCAATTTAACAATAGCAATACATGTAGGTTGTTCAAATAATCGGTTACTTTCTAAATTTACAGATATCTATCGATAGCGTTACATTTAACGGAACTTCTACGTTCATCTCACGTCAGCTAAAAGAGAGTGTAATGCACGATAAGGACGCACAATCTGAACGATTAGCTGAAAAATAAAAAATTATTTACTCGAGCGTACATACATACTTACAAATCATGAGTGGCATTAAAAGAGGTTAACTAAATCGATTCAGATGAATTTTAGCAGTCCAAATTTATCGGTATTGCATTCCACGAATTTCTGATTGCGAATCTGGCTGTTAAACTTATAGTTGAAATTATATATTCGACGATAAACGACACGCCCCATTAGACATTTTGATTAATGCGTTAAGTACTTACACGACGGATAAATCAGTGTACTTCGATCCAATTTCACAGATACATACAACTAGCGATCCTAAATGTTCGTAAACAAAAAGAGAGATCATTATGTTACACGAGACAACCCTCGTGTCTTTGTCCCCGACATTATTTTTAGCTTTTCTAGATCAACAGCATCGTCGTTCGCTCCTTTTAGCATAAAACGTGTTTCTATGTATGGCACGTAACTGACCGTTAAACCAAGTTCTTTTCTCACAAGTACTTATTTAACCACGTAAACATGCAAAATGCTTTCAAGACTGTCCCAAATTTTTTTCTTTTAGCTACTAAGTAGATAGTATCGAATACTGTGAAAGAAAATCCTGGCTAAAATTCGAAATGGATTTCAAATCACGGGTATACTTCCGAAAGTCCCCATCACCCCAGGACAACCAAACTTCGGATTTATAGTAATTGAGGGACGAGAAATCGAATGAGACCATTTTCAGAACTGGCAAATAAACCGTTCTCCGGATATACAGGGTATTCTAAAAGTGCGGAAACCCCCTATTACCTCGATAAGAACGCATTTTCACGGAAAATGACTAACCTAACCTAGGTTAGGGTTAGGGTTAGGTTAGCCATTTTGCGTGTAAATGCGTTCTTATCAAGATAATAGTGGGTTTCCGCACTTTTAGAATACCCTGTATATCTCGAGAACGGTTTATTTGCCAGTTCTGAAATTGGTCTCATTCGATTTCTCGCCCCTTAATTACTATAAATCCAAAGTTTGGTTGTCCTGGGGTGATGGGGCCTTTCGAAAGTTTCCCCCAAATCACAATGGAGGAGCATAGTTGGGGATAAGTTGATACTGTCGAGGTATCGATGTCTAGTCGGTATCGAAACAAAATGTTCTTCTTTATTAATATATTTTATTATAAAAGATTTATTTACATTATACACAAATAAAAAGTTAAAAATGTTGTACTTAATTTCTAGCGTGGAAGACCTGATTATTTTTTTTTTTTATTCCAAGTAGGTATACTAAAAGTACTCGCTATCGGAACAAAAGTATCGAATATTTACTTGTATCGATTCGTCCCTGATGCCACAGTCGGTCGCAACCACTTTTTATACACAATGAAGAAGAACCGGTTGGGATGAGAAATAAATACGTGGTCAATGACTTTGCGTGAAAGTATTGAGAAAGCACATTGCGAAAAGTATGTTTCAAGATTCTTTTATGCATCCAGGATTACCCAATAAATCGTGCCGAACGAAACTGGTAAAGTCAAGGGCAACTACACTTGAAATAGTTCAACGACATCTGTACGTGAACGAAATTTATCCTTACGATAGAATTATGTACATACATATACGGTTTTAAGGATTTCAGCCAATCAGGGAAAATTTTATTGCTATTTTATCGTACTCTACGACGGTGATTCCTTTATAGCACACATTCGTAACTCTGTATATGCATATGTTTTCTTTGGCATCTTTGCAATTTGAATGTTTACGTAAATTTAACGGACTTTATCAAGTAACGTTTAAATGAACTCCTTATCAGCAATTGATGTTATTCTTTGTTCAAATCAACGTGTCTATATATATATTCTCTTTCACGCTGACGTGGAAAATTGCCGGAGCCGCATTTATTTGTACCATTTGTATAAATGTATTGTGTTCATAAATTCAAGCTAGAGTTTAATAAAAAAAAAAAAAAAAAAAATGATTTTGAGAAAAGTAGAATTATAAAATAAAATAACATTTTATGTTTTTTTATTGCTAATACCCTTTGCATATTTTAATTTTGTTTTTAATCATTGCATTAGATATAATGTAATATACGTATACATATCAGTATAAAAAGGAAACAGTGGTTTTTTATAGAGTTCGACAGTCGAAAGGTTAGAAATAAAGAATGAATTTTCATTAGCTTTCATTCAAAGTTAAGAGCAAAATCATTCGTTTAAAAATTAAATATTGAAAGAAACATCTCATGCAATCAGGAGGGAACGTGGCGATTTCTTATTGCAGGAACGTCACAAGAATTTTCGAATATTATCGTTACTGGTCAACGGTGAAATAAACAAACGAGTACGAAGATTAAAGGAAATCCTTAATCTATTTACTCACGATGTTCTCCCGTACTGTGTTGTGAAATAATTGTTCTCTGAGGTCCGCTTCATCTTCCATCTTCACCTATTTGTCAGTGAATTTCTTTTGGCTAGACGTACTGTCGTCGGCAACAGCGACATTTTCTTATATCAATAATCTTTTCGTGTAACACACCATGCCCAGATTTTCACAAATAACACTTCCTCGTCGCAAGAGCTTCTGCTTTTCGCAATGTATTGCAAGAAGCTGTAACTCCTTTCTCTGTATGGAAACGGATTACATCTCCTATCTTGTTGTCTTTTATATCACGTTCACTAAGAACAAATAACACACCACCATTACCTTCTGCGGTTAGCAGACTACTAAAAACAGTGTGTCGTTTGTGCTTCTATACTGACCCGCCATCTATGCATGCGCAGTAGGTTCCTACGCATATTGTTCCTGTCTGAACGATTGTTTTAATATTTACAATTTATACTTTAATTTCATCACTTAGCTCATTAATATTTTTCACTAACTTAACTACTCCACATAGATATGTCATTTCTTTTCTGAATTTTGTAAGCAACCAATTATTAATAGAAAAATTAGGTGGATGACAAGAATAAAATTAATTAAATATACATAGTGATATTAAATATTTCAAATTACAAAAATAGTAAATGACATAGTTAAAGTAGTCAATAAAATCGCAATACAGAATCTTGTTAAATTAAATTCATATTTGGCGCGTTTGCAAAATCCGCCATTTTCTGTGACCGTAGCGTCCCCCGCCGACAGGTTCCAATACGGAGTTTTTTCAACATTCAAATTAACAGAGTGAAATCAAAAGTTTGTGTTATTTGCATAACATACGTGTCAAATTAAATTTTTTTATAAAAGTCATTGTGTCTGTGCCTCCATAATTTCCTGCTTCTCTATCTTCAAAACACCCAACTGTATTGCCAAATGTAAGAAATCGTTTATAAATAATGATCAAGCAAACAAATAGTGAAATATCGTATTTTATTTTATCGATACGATGGAACTTACAAAACATATTATAGTGTAGTATAAATATAAATCTGTGAAAATTTATAATGAACTTTTCCTGAGTAATAAGTAACTTTTTCAACTTTTTTTACTCGGATCTACTTAATTCGTAATTTATTAATTGCGATTTATCGCATGTTTTACTTGCCATCTAATATAGTAATATAGCTATATTCTTGTGTATAAAAAAACAAAAAGGGTTTTCATTTTTTCATTGTAACTCGTATATTATTACAGTGCATGTTCAATTACGTAGAAATCGCAATAACAAAATAATTACAATATCCTAGTGTTATACATACATGTATAATATAGGTGTCATTGTTAGTTTCTTGTTTAACTTATTATATATTTTTGTTTTATTTTTTTAGTATATGCATACTTGGACTGTAAATTAATCTAGTATATTATAGAGATCAAATCTTTTAAGATAACATTCTGCAGTTTTCATCAAGTAACATTTTTATTAATAAAAATGTGATGTTATTTATATTAACAATGTTTCATTCTTTGTTTGCACTTTTGGGAACAGTATTTACTTTATTCATATAAAGTTTGCTATCAATGGTGCTAAATTGATTTGCCATTAAAAGCGAAATTAAGTGAACTCCATTTCACTTCATAATTAACATTAAGATTTATTTCTTTATTTATATATATATATATGGTATGGAACACATTCACTGCCAGCAAAGGCTATGAATTTCATTTTAGGCAAATTTAATCAAGTATCACAGATTCTTAATCTCGCCAAAGAGAATATATCTTTATGTTTTTAATTCATGCAAGACATTTGCTGTTACAAAATGAATAAATGTTTCAGTATACATGTAAACAATAGAAATCCAATTAATAGAGACAAAATGGATTAAAAGATTGATCCAAAATTGCACTATTTTGTTTCAAGCACAAAGGACTTTGTTTGATCAATTGAGTTTCTATCGTGATTAATTTAAAATAACATTATGTTTAACAACTATATAATTGTAGAATACTAGTATTTCATTTTACAGTAAAATTCTTAACTTGTGCATGCAAGAAATGTGTACTAAGAACACATTCAATCAGAAAGGAAATATAATTACCTAAAACTATATGTATTATAACAAAACCAATTATGTAAGTTTCAGTTGTAGTAATTTGATCTTTAGTCAAAATTAAAAATCTGTGTATATTACATGTCTAAACAATCCTCATAGTGCACTGCATATATCTTATATATAAACAACAAGGTATCCATATTAAATAGCTGGTTTGCTTACAAGCCTCGCTTAAGTAGAAAATTCTGCTTGAGACTTGAATTTAATAGGATTCTCAAACAGCAGTCCAATCAAAAGTGATTTACAATTATCAGAGGATAGATTTAGTTTGCTACGCGGCTACTTCTCCAAAATTCATATGGCCTGTTTCCTTAGCATGTTGTTGGGCTTCCATTTGGCCATTTAATTTGATTTTACAATCATTGCACATTAATGTAAATTTTTGAATATCTGTAAATTGACGACTAGATTTTACTTCCCTTGCAAGTTCTGCTGCCTCCAATAACATTCTTTCATCTTCTGTAGGAAAGATAGTTTGAATACTACCACCCTGTATATAAAAATAATTGTTCAGGATAAATAGAATATTAATGCTTTAGTTAAAAATGAAAAACACTGTACTCACATCAAGTGGTTCTAGGTATAAAGGATCATAATGAATTCCATCAAATATTAGAAACACTCTTTGAGCATAATGTTGATCTTCCCCAAATCTATTGATTATAGCATTAATGCTATCGATTACTGCTATTTCCAATCCATAAAATTTTGATAAAATAGACAACTCTATAGCTCCACCCCACGATTCAGGCTTTGAAATCCATTTACAATATTCAGAGTTGGGTCGACCTAAGAAAGCTTCAGAATATTCTTCTGGATCAGCTGCCACAGCGTTTGCTATAATTTCTCTCATGAAGCTTGCGCAACTAGGGTCTACTTTACCTGGAAATACACTGTTAGATTAAAGGAGGAGTAGAATATAGAGAACTGGTAAATTATAACAAAGATGTACATACATTTCTATGTACTGCTCATAAATAATGTAAACCATATTACATACCATTGAGCACATATCCAACACTGGTAAACAAGCAAGAGTTATCTGCAGGTACAACTTTTTTCATCAGTACACCAGGCGTGTTGATGAAACTTTCATCATCAATGATATGAGATCGACCGATCTCTTCCGATTTTCGTTTTCCATTGTAAAGAGGTGGTTTTTCTTCTACGATTAAGGTATCACCCGAAACAATGCCGCTCTCCTCGATCGTGTTCGCTTCATCGTTGAGATTAATCGCTTTCGGTGGAAACCCACCAAGAACGTGAAGCGAATCGACGGGTATTCCTGTTAGCTCTGCGAGCTTCGATTTTAATTCGGATACCTTATCTTGCGGGATCAGTCCGTTTACAACCTTTTGACCTGATTTCGTTTTAACTCTCAACACAAATCCGGCCATCGTTTTTTCCCCCCTCGGGTACTGGAGTTGACTAGAACGAAAATTTTGGTCAGAGACTGCCAGTTGATCAGCTGTTGATACAGCGCCACAATAAAATTTTGTTTAACTTTGAGGCGAAGAACATATCACGAGTGAAACGCAGCGTCGATCGTACGCAACATACACTTCATGTATTTTTTCTTATTGATAGATATCGACTATCTTTTGCAATTCATCATTGATTATACTTAAACACACGAATGTATGTACACCGCAACTTCCACCAACGAAGGTTACTGGCTCGTTGCTTAGACGAGCATTCTAGGAACTTTTTCGTTGTTAGTTGATACGCTGTTATCGTTCCATCTCTTTTTATCCAATGAGGTAACAGTTGGAAAGTAAGGAACAAATCGAGTTAGTGTTTCCGGTATTTAAATAGAAATTACTGCATTATTGTTGATCAGTCGAATGTGGGCATGGAAAGTGACGATATATTATTTTTACGCGATGTAAATTTCAAAATTAGAATTCTTTTCTTTTCCTTCTATTTTCTTTTTTATATTGTTCATACGTTTTAGTGACATCTTCCTATTTTATATTTGGATTATATAATACGGTTATTGTATGTAGTATATTAAGAAAAATTGCGTGATGATACTATTTATAGGTTAATGGTAAATGAAAATTAAATTTTAACTTTGTATATCCTTAAATCATATTTATTTCATAGGTTCAAGAATATAAGTTCTTTTCTTACAAATAAATATAGAAATTAAACTGATAAACAGTATATTTCTTGATATATTGTACGTATAGTTGGAGCATCATTTTATCAAATACTATAGATGCTTTTTGGCGCGCATTTAAACGCAGTTAACCTACTTAATTTTTTGTAATAATAGTATTCGATCGCTGTAAAATGAAAATGATATCGTGTCTAACGATAAGTTACTTTCGCAGAATAAATATTACATATTTACACGAATTTACACGTAGTTCGAAATAAAAACGATGATCGATCTTAAACTCTATACGAACGCGCGTTAATTTAATTGTAAGTGATAAAAAGTTTCTTTCGATTAACATAATAAAATAAAGCACTTGTCAGCTAAAGTTCGATATTTTTTCGAAAGAGAAACTAATTAATTATTCTTCTGTTCATTTTCTATAACATCAAATGTTGTAAATAGTGAAAAATCATTATTTTTCATCGTTTCCTTCCAGAAAACGAGTTGTTTCTTGTTTAATCGAGGGTATCCTTTCCTGTTTTTGGTAACAGGAACGACATAAATCCACATACTGAAACAAATTGAATTAAATTTGTTAACGAAGTTCTAAATGATTAGAGCAATTATTATAATAAAAAAGTTCTAAATACTTACTGAATAAAAATGCCGCGAATAAAATGATAGGAACCACACAGGCCAAGTCAATTAGATAACCGAACACTAGATTACCAACTAGTGCACCTAATCGACCCATAGTAAGAGATAGAGCTGCAGCCATCACTCTGAAAGTAGAATAGGAAAATTTAAATACAAAAATTTCGGAAAAATTGAATAGAAATAAAAATGTATGAAAATTTAATTGGAAAAATTTGGAAATATTTCGGAAAATGTAAATAGGAAAATCTACAAAAATTTCAATAGAAAAATTAAGAAAGTTTGAATTCAAATATTTAATTAAAATAATCGTTTCCTCAAGAATTACTTACTCCATCTTTACAAAGAGTAAACTATAGTTAGTCTAACTATTTAACATTATCAAATTAAAAATTTCTACTTTCCTCGTATCATTTTTTTTTTGCAATTATGATTACGGTGTTTTGTTATTTAAAAAAAATTTCTATATCATTCTTTGTTTTTCGAATAAAAGCTTTTTCTTTAGATTTCTTCGGGGAATAATTAAAGAGTTTAATTAATACCAAAGAAGTCTCTTGATTAATTTGCAATTATTTATCAACGTTGACATAAAGCATAGAATGCAACTAGGTAAACAATAAGAGCATACGATTAGGAATCAGATAAACGTTCTGTTTATCACATTATAATTGTTTTGTTCGAGGTTGTTTTGTTCGTAAATCTAACATCGTGCTATCGCGTCAGTTGTCTTAATAAATAAATCAGAAGAACTATCTGTCTTACCTGAGATTCGTCGGGAACATGTCGACGATTACGCAATAAACCAGCGAGATACCAAGAGATGTGAGAGCCTCGAAAACACAGGATAATATCAGGTTCTGAGTTGCGTTGACCACGTAATAAAAGGCAACCGTTACCCCCCCGGAAACCAACAGCGACACAACTGAAATTCAACAATTCATTTTTCAAAATATACGAAGGCTTCTAAAATTAGATGATTAAACGGAAAATTAAGAAAAATTAATTACTTAGGAAGAACTTGGCACCAAGCTTGTGCACGAAAATCGGCAGAATGATGGATCCAGGAATGCAAGCTAATCCGATGTACACAGTGTGTAGATAAACGGAAGGCGTGATCACTGTGTCGCATCCGAAAGAATCGACAAGGGTCGCGTTATCCGGAACCGCTGACACTATGCAGACCGAGGTGGATTGACCAGGATTCTCGTGCTCGAATTCTTCGAATCTGTAATTAAATACCCCTTTTAATATACATGAAGTAATTTTCCGTGGCTTAAGGATACATTCTAATCAGTGAAATATCATTAGCATTAACATGATTGCCATGGTTCTGTATAATTGAATAATTAATAAATAAAGAGAGAAGGCAATTCAGTATTATACTAATAATGTAAGGTACCGATTTAAAAGTTTACATTTGAAAATCAGTTGATAATACAAGTTTAGTATGTCTGACTATACATGGTTTTATCTACTGTAGTTTCTTCTACGGTTCCTTTTTTTCAGAATCTTCTGCAGCTATCAATTTCGAATTTTTAGATTATCTAGTATCATACTAGATGTGTATTTTAGCCGAAGGGAATATTGAAATACCGAATGGAAAAAATTATACAACCCTACCAATGTGTAGGCTTTTTGATAAAAATGTCTTTGGCTAAAATACGTGTTACCCTTAGTAGTAAAAATACACAAAATTTCAATTCGATCGGTCAAATGGTTACTGAGAAATAAAGGAACATGAGTGCCGGAAAACGTGATTTTACAGGAGAAGCATTTTTCTAAAATCTTGCCTCCATTAATTCATACGTCGGACTCAACTTTGTGAGCATTTTTCGACTACTTATAGCGCCTAAAAAATTATTTTAATAATGGATTCTGATTTTAAATATTGTTTATTATCAAGTAAAAAATTAAAAAATTCGATTTTTTGACCCCCCCCCAAAATGCCAATTACAATCTACTTAACGCTTAAAATCAAAGGCAATTTAGGGGAAACTTCCGAAAGGCCCCATCACCCCAGGACAACCAAACTTTGGATTTATAGTAATTAAGGGGCGAGAAATCGAATGAGACCAATTTCAGAACTGGCAAATAAACCGTTCTCGAGATATACAGGGTATTCTAAAAGTGCGGAAACCCACTATTATCTTGATAAGAACGCATTTACACGCAAAATGACTAACCTAACCTAGGTTAGGGTTAGGGTTAGGGTTAGGGTTAGAGTTAGAGTTAGGGTTTTCTTTTGAAAATAATGTACCTGGTGAATAGTTCTGGGAACCAGACCATCAGAGTGTAATAACTACTTGTAAGACCAAACTGAATGCCACACGCTAACAGTGTGTTACGAAGATACGGTGATTTGCAGAGAGCAGTTGTTAGGTCCCTCACTTCTTTAAGTAGAACCTTCAAATCCTTTCGTTTATGCAATTTCAAGGATCTTGTGCTTTTGTCCTTACTTTTCTCTTGCAAAGTTTTCACCTGAAAGAATCGCCTCAATTAGTAATTTCGTGAAATAAACAAATTTTATGGATGATTTGTGTGAAAAGAAATTACCGGATATGAGTCCGGACTTTCACCGGTGTTCTGGGAGTAGATCCATTTGAATACTTCGAGGGCAGCTTCGGTTTCGCCACATTCCAGAAGGAATTTCGGGCTTTCCGGAAACGCGAACAGCCAGAGACCCAACATAATCGAGGGCAAAGCGCACAGCGCCACGAAGAGATTCCACGACTTAAAGTAAAACACGTCCGAGAGGTAAATGAAATCCATTGGTATGATCAACCAAGCGATCACTGAAACGAATCATCGGTAATTTAAATATTTAACTCAATAGATTTCCATTGACTCGTAAGGAGTTGTTGATATAATTAATAAAAATGATACTCACGTGGTAATACTATGACTCCGACTGTCCAGAACATTTCCATCCAACAAAGACATCTTTCGCGATACTTTGTCGGCTGGAACTCCCCTAAATACGGAAAACAAATTCCCATAGCTCCCGTAACGCTATATCGTATAAAAAAATAAAGATAGAAATAAAAGGAAAAGCAAAAAGCAAAGAAAAAGAAATTAACGGAATTTATATTTTATAACAGTGAATAAAAGAAAGGAACATTTCATTGCAATACTTACGCGAATCCGTTGAAAAATCGGAAGACCAAGAAGATCCAGAAATATTGGACGAAAGAGGAAATAACCCCAACGATACCGTCCATTAATAATGTGATTATTAACACGACTTTTCTCCCCTTCGTATCAGCCAGGCACCCCCATATATAAGAACCCACCACCATACCTGTGAAATTAGAAAACAGAAAATTATTGATTGAACAGTGTATTTATTGTCGTATGGTGTTTGATAAAGATTCAAGTAGAAAGGTAGATGATTAGTCAGACGTTCGAGCGAAAATCAAGTTCTTCGATTATTATTTATGGAGTAAACAATTATGATTCATAGATTGAGAGTGATTGATTTTCAAATTTATTTATAAATTGTGTAAGGAAACTTACCTAGCATTGGGGATGCTGTTAACCACCCTTTCGACGTAGAATCCATTTCCAAGTCGCATTGTGCTGCTGGCAAGACGAATGATAGTATCGTCACTCCTATAGCAGTGTCCATGTAAATAAGGCCACATACTGCCAGCAGCATGTAATGAAATTTTCCAAATCCTGATGAAAAAAGAAAATTAGTTTTTTTAGAACATTTGTAATTTTCGAGGCTCTTTATTCATATCTCGGTAATTGAAGCGTTAATATTGATACTTGACTGAATTATTTCGAGAAAGTGATTCATTAAAAAGAATCACTTATTCCTTTCATTATTAAAGCAAGTAACATTTATACAAGGATATTGGAATTATAAAAGTTAGTAAATAGAAGATTCTAGATATAATCAGTTTCTTCAAATGTGAAGAAGCTTTTAATATACGACTGATAAGAGGCACATTTCGTGTGTGACATTAATTAAATAATGCTCTTGAACTTGATACCAATTTATTCGTTGTTTAATACAATTCGTGTTTTATGACTCTGTTCTCATTTACTCAAGTGCTTGCAGAAAAATGTGTACGATCTGACACATTGCGCGATGAAACAAGTTTGGTGCATCAATTTTGATTAGTTGAAATATGTATATAATAGTTGTGCATAGTCATCAGTTTTTCTTATCAGTCACGTAGTTGCATAGTCTTGCGATCATCTAATAAATGAGTGTATGTACACTGACAATGAGTTGCGTTGAACTTGTCGCAGTGAAGTTGGCTACAAATTCACTAACGCATTCACGCAGCATTGGTGAGCCGATTTGTAGCCAACTTCACTGCGACAAGTTCAATGCAACTCACAATACATATGCTGACGATGAGTTCCATCGAAGTTGTCGCAGTGAAGTTGGTGCACTAACACATTCACGCCGCGTCGGTGAGCCGATGGGCGAGGTGCCGACGACGCGGTGTGAATGTGTTAGTGAATGTGTAGCCAACTTCACTGCGACAAGTTCAATGCAACTCATGTCAGTGTACACAGTTGCATAGTTAATAGTTTTGCATAGTCGCTGCATAGTCTTGTGATCACCTAATAAATGAGCGTATAGTTGCATAGTCGTGTGATTACCTAGTGAATGAATATACATATAGTTGCATATAGTATACAGTTGCATAATTTCATAATTGTATAGTTTGATAGTCGTATGATTATCTAGTTGTGTTTGTAAGTGTATAATTGTATGATAATTATATACGCAGTCATTATAGTCACGCCAGGTCAAGACAGTTAACATTCCAGATTAATCTAATTAACTCCTGATAATTGATTGTGTCATTACACGTGCGAACAAGATTTCTTTATTTAAAATACGATCTCGTTCGTGTTATTTTGTTTGGTCGATCAAGATAAAGATTCGAAAGCCTTACGTCCAAGATAAATCTTTCAACAAATCCCGATAAACGTAATCAGTAGGATCGCGAATTAAGTTAATGCGCCATCAGTATAAATCAGTATCGATGATTTACCTGTTACGGTGATTGCATGCTCGAAATCGGCACCTCCGTCTGCCAAGAAGTCGAGCCCTGTCAAAAATAAAAAATAAATGCGTGTTAATTCAATGATTTCGATTGTGAAAACGTCGCGACGTTTCTGTCAAAAATATTTCACAAACGACAGCAATACACGTGTATCCGATGAAACTTTTGCGTAGCACAAAATATCCGATACATTGGTCCGATTACACCATGTTCGTTGTGACAGAGATTTGATAAGAGACTCGGATAACTTGGATTACTGGATTAAAACGTGATTCAGCGTCTGGACAATGAGAATCTTGATTCCTATTGAATACATAAAAATAGTATAAAGCTTGTAATATTCATTGATTTTGGCTCTGATAACGTAAGTACTCGATATTGCGTAAAATATTGAATGAGACCTAGAAAAAACAAGGGACAGCCAGGTAAGGCGGGAACAATGGTAGTAGCGACTATTATGTATGTAGGATTACTAGGAGAATCCTACTATCCTAGGTGCATTAGTGTATTTGTTACTGATTAATTAATAGTAACAATAGTACTAGCAATCGGACCAGTTATCAAATTAACGCTACTCTTATCAGTAATTTCAGTATCACTAATTAGTAATTAGCAAACAAAAATACTATATAGAAATGAAATTATCGGTGATCAGCATTAATGTAACTAGCATTAAATAAAAAAGAAATTAAATTATCTAGTAATGTTTTCTTAAGGAAAACTTTTAAATCTAAGGGATGAATATCCAGTTACTGATCAGACTATATAAATGGTCATCGGCTCATAAAAGATGGATCATCAAACCTATTCATAATGGATAATAAAAAAATGTTATATTAAAGTTCTATAAACTTTAAGCCAAAGAAATTAATAAAAATCGGCAGGAATGAAAAAATGCAAAATGTTTGTTTAACGGGACCAATCGGAAGACATACTCTACCAGATGCAAAAGGTTTCGTTCCGATTGGTCCATCCGTCTCGGCGTAATCGGTGAACAAACATAAAAAAAAAAAAAAATACATACACATCGAATTGAGTATCCTCCTCCTTTTCGAAGTCGGATAAAAATATATTGTACTAACAGTGGTACCAGTTATCAAATTAACATTACTGTTATCGGTAATTCCAGTCTTGCCAATTAGTAAATATTAACAAAAATACTATATAGTAATAAAATTGTTATTGACCAACATTAATGTTACTAGCATTAAAAAAAAAGAAAGAGAGAGAGAGAGAGAGAGAGAGAGAGAAAACTAAATCATCCAATAATGTTTTTCTAATCGTAAGGGATATCAATATTTAGTTATTGATTTATTAGCTCATAAAATATGGATCATCGAACCTACCCATGATGGACGGTTACGTTTCGAAGATCGTCGGTCTCTCGCGAGGTGATCGGTCCGGGTGGTGTTGGGGAGAATCCGGGACTCTGGAGGATTCCGGTCGCCAAAGCGTAGCACTGTCTGTTCCTCGTGCGTGTTCCACGGTTTTGTCCTCGTCTGCAACCACCGTACGCTACGCTCATTGGTGAACACTCGGTGGTATTTGATCGCCGTCTTTATCGCCTCCAAGCGAATTCCGACGATGCTTTCCACCGAGAATCTTTCTGGACCTGTGTCCTTTAATCTCCTAGAGGTTCAAAGTCTCTTCAAAAGATCCTTGATGATCCTTCTTCGCTGTGTCCTCTCGAATGGCAATTCGAGCGCAAAGAATCTCCAAGATTACTGCAACCAAATCAAATCGCCTGTTTCGATCCGATCGCCGTTAATGGGAGAGGGCTGAATGATCCTCAGTGTCGAATGAGTGACTGACCAAAAATTGATCGTACCTCAACGTATATCTAGACCGTTTTCGGTAGCCGCTTATTAACCTGCCTGATAAGATACTACGCTTTCTCCATCTTTATCTCTCGTGTCTGTATGTTACAATTAGCTGATTTTTACGCGATGACTTTGAGAATTGAGGCGCCAGGTTTCCCGCTAAAATGCTATCTGGAGATTCTGTAGATCGCAAGTATAATTTTGCAATAATTATTACTTTTGAGGGAAGGTTTTTTAGGGATTGGCCATCGCTAATCCAAACTTAAGCCAGGCACAGTAAACCTGCCCCTACATTATCTTTTCTTTAGAAAACATCAGTATTCAACGCTATCCATTAAACGTTAAAGTGTTGCAATTTCTTCCAACTCAACGCGTGATAACAAAGTTGAAACAGGTATCACGGGATTTCTAATTGCTTTGGATTAAATTCATTAAAATATACGAGCACAGTTCACTCGTGGTACGTTTATTATAGTCACTTCGAACGATATCGTGGAGCGAGGTTTAATTTGTTTGTCGACCTACTAAGAATGTAATAATTTGGATTTGGATTTTATGACAAACAATGTGCATCGGTTCATGGTACGTTTCATGGAACACGTCTCTTTTCAGTGTTTTTCGTCATGCGTTCGTTATTTACAACCTGTTGAAACGTCGACTTATACCATCGTCATTGTCCTGATCCCCTTAGCAGCCTGTCGCATTATCTAAATACGAAACTCGCAATAACTAAACAACGTGTTTGTCTGGGATTTGGGTGCTCGTGAGGTAACGTATTTGTCGGGGTAATATATCACATGCACAAGCATCGTGCATTTTTTATTTTCCTTTTTTTTTGTCGACCGTGACACCTTGCGGATGAAGGTTTGTTTGTTTTGACGCGTGAAGAGAACTGATTTCGTTGTTTCACATTCTTCTTGATATTTTGGAATGAAATGACACAAATTGGGGGGGTCTTTGGTTGAATTCGGGAAAATGGGGCACCCTCCGATCGAGCTGATTTTTTTACCATAAATAGCCCTTGAGATCGGGATCCCAACGGTGGTCATCCCATCTCTTAACTCCCACCCGTCGCCCCGATAGAGGTCACAAACTAAAATCGCTCAAAAAGTGGTTTCTGCACCGATCTCGATGAGTACATAAAAAATATGTTTTAAAAAATTGAAAAAAAAATATTAAAAAATTTGAAAAAAATGAAAAAAAAATGAAAAAATAAAAGTGAGAAATTTTAAATTAAGAAATGTAAACAAATTTAAATTTAACTTTAAACATAAGCGTGGCCCCTCCCCATTTATTATAACCTAACCAAAGAAATAAAAAAAATAAAAAAAATGAAAAAAAAAAAGAAAAAACAATTAAAAAAAAAGAAAATAAAAGTGAGAAAAAAAAATGAAAAAAAAATCACTTTTTGAGCGATTTTAGTCTTTGACCTCTACCGGGGCGACGGGTGGGTGTTAAGAGATGGGATGACCACCGTTGGAATCCTCATCTCAAGGGCTATCTATGGTAAAAAAATCAGCTCGTTCGGAGGGTGCCCCATTTTCCCGAATCCAACCGGATCTTTTATTTTGGTACCTTTCATCCCTTTTTTAGGGTCATCTTCTTTAAATAGATTTGCAAAAAAAAAAAGAAAAGGATTTTCTATCCACGTGTTTAGTCGATCTTCATTATTTGAAATCGGAGGTAATTGTACTTTCAATCAATTATAAAAATTTCGATGGGCATCGATATTATTATCTTCATTCCTATCACGGTCATCAGACTTCCAATTTATACTGACGAGAAATCTGTTCTATTGTATGTGTCTCTGTGAGACCACGTGCCACTGATCGTTTAAACGTTTCCCTCCTCAATGTGCCGACAATTGACGAGGAAAAAAGTATTTCGTCGTAATCGAACATTTAACGCAGCCTGACAATTGTCGAGGTTAATCTACACCGGTCGAAACTAGTGTGGCTTATGTTCGATTCATTCGACAGAGCAAACAGGCTTATCGAGATCACACATCGAACAACAAGTAGGTATCGACGTAAATTTCTGAGATCTTCCTGACAAGTCTTCAATTCGAACGAAACATCTAGAAAGTTAGATCGAGACCTTTTGAGTCATTCGTTTAAGTTTTAGTGATAGCTTAACCTAGACCTACTAGCATAGGGCAGTGATTGGCAATCACGCCCTCGATATTGGAAAATTTGAGATTTATATATTTTTAAATGTCAGTTTCCAAAATCCCAAATTATGTAAATTTGAAAGTTGGAAAATTTAGAAATTCGAAAATTTGAAATTTTCAAGTTTTAAAGCTCCCAAATTTCCAATTTGGCAATTTCAAGTTTCTCATTCCCCATTCCCCCTTCCCCGTTTTCCGAGTTACCCAGTTCCCAATTCTGAAATTTTCAAATTTTTATATTTCCCACATGTCTGTGCCACACCTTCTGCTGTCCCCAAAATATGTTGAGGTATTTCAAGTCACGGGGCGTATGATTCGTGATTACTTCAATTCCCAAGCAAGCAATCATTTTAACAATACAATGATGTACTTAATTTATTTACCGTTTATGACACCGTTCTCATGTAAGCTAAACAATTTTTGCCGCATAATCACCGATGATTAACCATAAGTCTGATGATACCAAGATTTTGGTTTATTTACTTGCTAATTTCTACTTAACGCGAATGGAAACACGTTTCCTGGAGGCGTTTATTGGAAAAATATTCCTATCAATTCAACGAGATAGCTGAAACATGTCCCGATCTTTATCCACGGTAAAAGATAGACAAACTTTTTTAGTTTGAAGGATAGATAATGATTGCGAAAACATTGTTATTTATGGTAATACGATAATAAATTGAGTTAGGTCTGGTATCTTAGATTAGTTGGATTTAATATAGATAGGTCTGAATCGTGGATTTTACTTGAACTTTAAAGAAGTTTCAATTAATTTTGTATCTAGGTACTTATAAAGTTATTTTTGCTAAAAATCTTGGATATAACATAATTGAATGATTAAAAAAAGAAAGTATCATTAATTAAATTTGTGATGCTTGTTCTCATAGCATGCAATGTATAAAAATTAAGATAATTTTTAAATGATTTGAATAATGATTGGTGCAAATTTGAAGAATCCTTTGATCGGTAAAATTATTAGCCAACTTTAAAAAGTGTATTTATAAAATTCGTAGAATTGTAGAACGTAATTTATTGATTGATCGATCGTCTTAATCTCTTTTATTCTCATGCAACAAGTACTTGTAGATATGATACAAAAAACAATGATTACAAAAAATGTGTATTTTAGTCAATTTTGAAATAATCTTAATTGTACACCCATTGGCAAATATCGAAACACAAAAAAACTTCATCAAATTGTAGATGAATAATTCTTGGAAGTCTTTAAAAATCCTTCGGAAACGTTTCCTTTTTCTCTGAACAATTCAATTTTTTCTTTCCATTTCGTTATGTCATCATTGTAGGAATTGTACGGATAATTAAAATTCCTTAAATGATAAAAAAAGATTCATATATTATCGGATCGCATGTTAATACAATGTAATAGCTTTGAATTTCGATATCAGGGATTTATTGATCACTCGATTACGATTTTTTCTGAAAGAAGTTAAGGAAACTTGAAATTCACCAAGTTCGAGTTTACTTTTTAATATCTTGTCTACGAGTATATGATGATCAAAACAAGTGAACCATTAACAACATTGTTGAGAGATAAGGGCCACTTAGAAAAAAAAGTGTTCCATTAAGTGTTTGTTGCATTCCTAATGATCGATTCATTGATATATTTGTTATTTACCTATTTTCAAAAATACACAAAATACTTTTGTTTCTATATTTGATCAATTTTGGAAATAAATTTAATTAAAAAATCCTTGCATTAGTTATAAAAAAAATCTTCAATTTTTTAAAACATTTTTGAAATTTTTTATTTGCAATATATTAAAAACAAATTCGTGTAATATTGATAATTTTATTTAATAATTTTGCAAAGGAGGTTTGGATTTAATCTGTAATGTCCAAGAAATTTCAATCAGTTACCTTATCAGCCGCTTATCAAAATTCCATCAAAATCAGAGAAAATCCCCGTGATTCCTGTCTAAAGCTCATAAATCATTCCCGGTTTTAATTATACCTCTAAATACTTCGCGTTAGAGTGCATTTCCCGCGTTTGTTTGGCAGCAGTACAACATTTTCTACTCTCAGAAGTATTTACATTGTTGATAGCACATTACCTCCTTCCGTCTTCATAATGGCAACAAAAGAAATCAGTCTCTAAATAATTCCAAAATTTTTGAAAATGATATCTTATTATTAGACACAATACTGATGTCTGCCACGTACGTATTTGTATTATAACTTCGATAGGTACCATTTTACATGATCAATCTTTAGAATTAAATAATTTGTAATTGAACGGGGTACATTAATGAAATTATTTAAGTACAATCTTTGGTAAACTCTGGTTAGAAATGGCAAGAATTAATTTATTAAAATAAATTTGAATGTCAAGGGGTATAATCTCTCCGCAAAGTGTCGCGAATGAATGAAACCCGTGGCCATTTTATCCGGACTATGGCCAAGATTGTCACTTACGTAATCAGGACGACAATTTTGACGAGGTTGTTTTTATCAAGCACACGTGTACAGTTGATCTTGTTCCGCACCGTAACACGTCCAAATCTCTGGCGTAAGGACTACCATGCACACTTAAAATAAGAAGTAACATCTCTTAACGTATTACTTAATTACCAGTGTAATCGTCGTGATAACGTGGGTCGTTATAAAAAGAAGGGATCCAGTCGGTGGAGGATCGTTGAGCGTAAGCGAGGCGTCGCGACGATGCACCAAGTATGACACGGAACTAACACGGTGTAAATCGCGAATCGACAAACCGACGAGCCCGTGATTTTCCTCAAGTTCGTATATCATGCGCGCGCGTTCCGCGATCTTGGCACGCGAGCGACGCGAGCGGTGGATTCGCGCCAAATATCCGATCGCCATCCCAATATTTCCGTCATCGACGCGACGCGACGCGACGTTGGTACGTCAGCACGATCGCGATCGTGAGACGCCTCGAACACGCTTCTCGCGCAGCTTCCGCTACACCGCTACACCGCTACACCGCACCGATCGGATGAGATCCGCGAAGCCGATCGAGAAAAGTCTACCGGACGACAGGGTATTCCGGTTGACATGGCCATCGTCCAACTGCAAAACACTCTATTTCGGCCTCTTTTCAATGTCAACGACGCCAGAACGGCAGTCTCATCAGCTGAACCAGACATATGGTGGACAGACACTTGTAGAATTGATATTTGACGAATAAATTCAATTAGGAGTTTCATTAGTCGTTTTATTCATGGTCATTGAAGCAATTGGAAATCTTTGGTAGAAGTTTATAGGGTTGTTGGAAGTTTCTATCAGGTGTTCTTGGGCTGTGGATGTTAATTGATAGTGGATAGCTGTTGCGGATACTTCTGATGACGAAGACACTCTAGGCATCCTGATGAGATCATTAACAAAGCCGGAGAATTTATTTGTCAGAAAGGTCCTGTGGGGTTGTTGGAACTTTCTATGGATTCTTTTTGGTCGATGGATGTTGGCTGACGGTGCATAGGTGTCGTGGGTACCTGTGATGATCAAGGACAACCTGGACATCCTTATGACCACTAATAAAGCTGGAGAGTTTATTTGTTAGAAACGTCTTGTGGGGTTGTTGGAACCTTCTATGAATTATTCTTGACAATAGCCAGTTGTAATCAGTCTTTAGCAGAATTGTCGTGTGAACAATAGGTCCCATGGGCATTAATTAAATTGAAGGACCTCTTGGCAGAAGTTAACTGATAATTACCGTACCACTTATCATTCATTGAATTTTCATTGCAATTCCCAATTAAATAGTATTAAATTATTGAAATTCTACATTGCAATAGCAAAAGATAAAGAATTCTCCTAATCAAAAGCCACGGAAGAGATTGCACGAGGTCGCTTTGAAAGTTTTGAGAATCTCATTGTCAGCCAAGCTACTGTACTGGTTCATTATACTTACACTTAAAGCTTTCAACAGATGGCGTCACAGATAGCACCGCTTAATTTCAATTTATTGGCGGATTCTCAAAACTTTCAGAGTAGCCCAGGCAGAAACGAAGACGCGCCTTAATTAGAATCCAAGCCATGAGTAAGTACTATTTAATTGCGAGTCAAATGGTAACGTGTATGTAATCAGGTGGATTAGCTACTCCCGCGTTTTCTCTTCTTCTAAATCGAAACGAAGTAGCGACAGTGTTCCCGCGCTTGATCGACGCCTGTCTACGCCTTCTCACAAGGGGAACTACCCAAGTGTTACACTCACTTATTAATGAAACTTTGCCAGCTTGTAGAGCTCGTCGAGCTGAACACGCCTAAATCCCGTTTTGTGGGCAGACGGCTAATTGTTTAAAAGATATTAATAATTAAAGTTAGTTACTACTTACATTGAGAAATATGACAGACTCACACATACAACTCGCAATCTAGACATCCACGGTTCAAATCCTTGGTTCCCAACATTTTTTTTTTAATGATAATTTGTCTCTTTTTGAATAACTATTACATCCAAAAAAAAAAAAAAAAATGGGAACCCAGGATTTGAACCAAGGACCTTTAGATTACCAGTCATGTGTTTAACAACGGAGCAAATCCGTGACTTGCAATTTGAAGGTCCTCGGTTCAAATCCTTGGATCCCAAAAAAAATTTTTTTTTTTATGATAATTTTTATGTAATAGTTATTTAAAAAGAGACAAATTATCATTAAAAAAAAAAAAAAAATGTTGGGAATCAAGGATTTGAACCGTGGATCTCTAGATTGCGAGTTGTATGTGTGAGTCTGTCATATTTCTCAATGTAAGTAGTAACTAATTTTAATTATTAATATCTTTTAAACAAATAGTCGTCTGCCCACAAAACGGGGTATAGGCGTGTTCAGCTTCGACGAGCTCTACAAGCTGGCAAAGTTTCATTAATAAGTGAGTGTAACACTTGGGTAGTTCTCCTTGTCAGTGTAACTCTATTTAAAATTAGGGAAACTTTCTGAGTGAACATTCTTGGATAAAGACTTTAAACTGGCTCTACAAGTTGTAATATCTTGCTCGATACTTAAAATACATTTATTGCTGAAAGATTTGAATGAAGCGCTTTTCAATAGAGGTGTGCCAGTACTCGATTTATTCGAGTACTCAAATTTCGAGTGAAACAATGATCGGTCGGTCGAGCCCAGTCGAGCGCTAGAATTTGCCGAGCTACTCGAAATCGACGAACTGTTTGAAACAAAAGCGAGCTGTTCGAGAAAATCGAACTACTCGAACTACTTTTTCGAGTAGCTCGAAAATTCGGTAAATTCAAGCGCTCGACTCGGCTCGAACAATCGAAACGAGTTCAGCTCGGCTTGTAAATTACGAGTACTCGCAGACCTCTATTTCTCAAACAGGAAAGGATAATTGATAGTCTTGGACGTCTATAAAATATTATTGTTTAGAGGAATTAAGATTAGAAATACATTTTTTTTTTTTAAGGTAACTCTGTTGGCAAACGTTTTGCTTCGGAATAGATAAAATGTTTCGGTCAGACGTCCGCAAATCAAGCTTGATGGACACCAGAGTAATTTATTTTATTTACAGAAGCCAATTGTACGTGGACTATGACGTGCAGTTTGACCTGCAACATTTTCCTTGTCTTCTTCGTGTTACCGCCTTTTGTTTGACGTCAAACGTGAAAAATATTGAAAGATTGCGTGATTCGATTTTGAAATAGACATAAAATAAGTAAAGAATGTTTTTCTTTTTTTTTATATTTTGTACAAAAGATGCTTTATTGTCATGCTAAATGAAACACATTGGAATTGAATTGTTCAATACGAACACAGTTTTTATTTTGCATTATTCAGTGGTCGGTATATAAACAATCTGAGATATATAAAAACGTTTGGTAAAATAGAAAAATAGGGTACAAGATAGAAATGCGATGGTGTTTAACACATTGACTGCCACAGTAGAAATTAGACTTGTAGTAAGGCACATTAAAGCTCATTAACATTTTAATTGCCACAGTGGAAATGGTCATGTGTGATATGGCACAGCTTAATAACATTAAATCATTCATTATTAAGGGGACGTTCATTTTAGTCTGCAATTTAATTTTCCTGCTATGCAGAATATTCTTTTATCTTTTAATTATATGTTATCCAATCTATGACAGTCAATGTGTTAATAATTAACTGATTAATCAAATCGAACGCTTAATCATCATTTATGTATTAAGAGATTCGAAAGAACAGATATCTTAGCACTGCACGTACAATGCAGGAGATCGTTTCAATAACCATGTAATTGAGCATTTTTCTTGCTTATTTGCTCTTAATTGAATTAAGTACTAATATGTAAATTAATCTACTATCTTGAAGCTCTTTCGTGGAGATAATTTGTTGATTATTTAGTAAATCTTTGTGTTTCGAAGTTGAATTAACTTACGAAAGATATACCTATAATACGTAGACATGGGATTTCCTATCATGAAATGTCTTCTATTTTATATAAATATATTTTAGATTACCTTTTTTTGAATAAATTACCTTGTACGATTAATCTCTCGCGGCCTCATTCACTGAGTATTCGCTATGATTTTGTGCGTTTCGTAAAACGATTACGCATCGTTGCTTAAGAGTTAATTTATAATTACACTTTATCGTTAAAGTGTTTCTTAACACTTCCACTACCGTATCGACCATATCTGGATAACTCATCATTTTCAAATAAATCTGTCTGATTATAAATAAACTTGTTCGATACTCAAAATTAATAATGGTAGTCACGGTGTTAAAATATTCATTTTAAACCTTCATTTGATAAAATTCACTAATAAAATAATCAAAGAAAATATACGTTTCGAAGGTTGTTTCTGTACCTACTTTCTAAATCAGATTGTACATCTTTTGGAAACGTTTTTAGTAAGTCAAAATTGAATATAGAATACTGTGTCTGGAATTAATTACGATAATGTTGTCACTTGAATTACAATAAAATTGTTTAAGTAGATTCCTTAGAGTTATTTCGAGCAGTCTACGAGTAAGTACCTACACATTCTTCACGCGAAATGCACTTAGATTGAGCTAAATACGAGGAGTAGAAGAATTGTTTCTTTTCTTTTCTTTATAATTCTTATTTTTTCCACTTTCGTTAAAATTTCTCGATGTCTAGTTTTGATTTCTTTCTCCCTGGCGTGAAGAGGGCGAGCAGACCACTCACTGAAACACATTAATTAGAATTTTCGAATTTATTGTTGATAAATTATCCTAATGGAGTAAGGTATACAGTTATCGACCCCTAGATAATGATTGACCTTCTCCCTAATAAAAATGTAGAAAATATTATATAATAACTTTTAAAGAGACAGTGTAAAATTTAAAGAATGAAGATACTACGAAGCACGGAATTAAATTAGAATTGTGGTTCTCCCCATGGTCCGCCGTCCGAGAGTTAAGAAATGCGTTATATTGTATTTCTTTTTTTAGTAGAGGCACCCGTACTTATCCGCGTACATATTCGCGTTTAGACAGATCTCTCCGGTTAACGCTGTATAAGGTGTGTGTCTACGTCTCATTTTAACATAACATCGTTCATGTGTGAACAGCTACCTCTGCCACGATCCTCGTGAAATTACGGTACAGGTAGTCCTCATTTTGCGACCGAGTTCCGTTTTGATGACTACGTCGTTAAGCAAATTGGTCGATAAGCGAGGAGCTTGCGTCGGGAATATATGTAGGATCGTTATAAAATTATAAAAATTATGCAACAACGAGATTACACAGTAACTGCTTGTCGGAATGAAACTGACTGAAAAAGTGCATAGCAAGCCTATAGTACGCTCACGAGTGCGCATGTCACCATTCGCTACTGACCGACACTCAAACTGAGAAAGGGGATTCCCCGAATTGCAGGTTATAGTAATACTTGTAGTAAGGCACATTAAAGCTCAATTGCCACAGTGGACATGGTCACGTGTGATATGGCACAGCTTAATAACATTAAATCATTAATTATTAAGAGGACGTTCATTTTAGTCTGCAATTTAATTTTCTCCCCATGGTCCACCGTCTTGAGAGTAAGCTGTTACCCTATCGAAACTTGATTGGTCGTAAAGGCTGGTTCAGACATGGCTAATAATTTAGTCGAGTGGCGAATAGCTACTTTCTACTAAACCGTTTAGCGCATAGAAAAGTGTCCGGACTAGTACAGTTGAACTTTGGAAATCGAGAGTACAAGATACAATGTGATTCTCTCGCTACGCAAGACAAAAACCGTGCCGCACAATCGAACCCTGCTGTTTTTGCGGATAAAGAGACCCAGGGGCCATATCGCCGGACCCAATACTGTTCTGTGTGTGTTTATGGTTGAGACGACAACAAGAAACGGAACAGCAGGGAGGGGTTCCATTGTGCAGCACGGCTTTTGTCTTACGTAGCGAGAGAATCACCCTGTATATACTCGACCAGAAAAATCCAATGAAACGGATCTACTCGACTAAACTGTAGTGTCCATACATAGCAAGTTACTATATTACTTGCCACTCGACTAAATTACTAGCCGTGTCTGAACCAGCCTTAAGTGCGAGTGGTCGTTAAGCAGATAGGTCGTAAAGTGAGGAGTACCTGTATACACAAAACCGTATTCTAAAGATCATCGCAGAAAAACACATTTAGCGATAATCCACCGCCAAACTCTATGAGGAACTTTACATCGAGCGCATCTGTCCTTATCTATTTAAAAAACCTCATTTTCCGCTATTCTGTTCCTGTTTCCTCAAACCAGCCTCTATGACTACAACTGTATTGCTTAGCGGATAAAAAAATCCTTTTTCCTCTGGACGCGTTCTCTCCACCTTTTAAACTTTTCCATTTTTTTCCCTTTAGGTCTTTCACGACCTCTACACTTCGATCCCTCTATAAGGGTGAGAGTACTATGCCTCAGTGACTCTTCTCTCGTCTTTCTGTACTCTGCTCCTTTTGAGGATAGTACACATAGTTTTCATATTTTGGGGTTTTTTTTGAAAATTTTTCTCCTCTCCGCTAAACAAATTTTTCAATTCTTTCGGTAATTCCACATGCACCGCCGGTAAAGTGGCCCGCGATCTTGCCCCCAGGAACGGTTTTCCCTTACTCAGGAAACAAGCGAAAAAAGAACCAATTTCTTTTTTAGGATAAGGGTCAACAACTGTATACGTTACCCTATCAAAACTTGAATTTTAATAGAATTTGAATACGTACAAAACAGTTGAGCAGCAACAATGACGATCACCAAAGTACAGTAATCATCAATCAAGTAACCGATCATCAAAGTACCACTTATAGCACCAATTCGACTAATAAACGCCGACAGACCGGAAGCCATTGCCCTAAAACACAAAAAGAAAAACAGCCAATAATTAAGCAAAGGATTTATCAAATCAATATTGATCTTTATTAATTCCCAATCAGACACTGGTCAAACAAGATTAAAATCTTGAATATTTTTAATAAAATCCATTCTTGATCATTCATTTTGATAGGATGTTTTGACGATTGGCTATCATTAGAACGGAGACGAATATTTGATAAGAATTGCGAGATTCCTCTGATATTCGATAGAATATTTCAGATCGATCGATTGATTTATACAGGATTTGTTTGAACTAACGAAAGATAACCATGCCGGTTATAAATAACCGTACACGAGATAATAATTGTTCTATGTGGGTATTTATGTCGATTGATAAGAAGGTTAATCGATAAACACCTGGCCGTATAAAACAAGGTGGCACGAGGAAAAGAAATAAAAAGGAAAAAACAAGAAACGTGCCACAATATCAACAAGAAGATATTCTCTGAAGTGTTTCTTAATACGTTTTCTTTCGTAATAAAATTCAAGTATTGTTGTAGTTTGGTTATCAAAACCTTGAAGAATTAGATGAAACATCCATTTGCCAAGTTGATTAATTCCAAAAGAATAAAAAATAAAAAAATTGATGAAATATAAAAGGTTAAGCTATGACAGTAAAATTTCAACAGATTCAAATCTGGAAAGTGGGGTTAATCATTTTGGTATATGAACGGCTCAAATGGCTAATCTAACTCAGCCAATCCTGCGCATAGCAGATTCTGTCGAATTCCTGTTAGAAGATTTTGTAAACAGAATAGCTGCAGATTTGATGCAGGATGTGTTAAATTCAGCTATTGTAGCAGATTGGCGGCAGAAATGTTCCAAAACCTGCTAAAGCAGATTGGCGGCAGAAACCGAGCAGATCCTGCTAACATAACCTGTTGTCAAATTGGAGGCAGAAACAAAACAGAGTCTGTACGTATACTACATATGATGGCAGAAAGGCAGCAGAAACCGGGCAGATCCTGCAACTTCAGCCATTTAAATTTTAAAAGGAACAGTGAAGTTGCAGGATCTGCTCGGTTTCTACTGCCTTTCTGTGCGCAGGCTGTTTTCTTTCTCCCTCCAATTTGACAAAACAGGTTATGTTAGCAGGATCTGCTCGATTTCTGCCGCCAATCTGCTATATGATTCTGTCAGCAGGTTCTGTTTGCAGAAACCAAGCCAAATGCGGAAACAGATTCTATACAGATATCAGATTTGTAGACAGATTCTATCAGATCTGCTGCCAATCTGCATGGCAGATTGCTTCCTAGGAATCGTACTCCGTTCGAAATAAAATAATAATTACCTTAAATGCGTTGGATAAAGATCAACTAGCAGGCAGTATACAACGCTTAGACAAACGGAAGTAATAGATTCATAGGCACAGGAGAGAATTAAGTTTTGGGTGGAAGTTTGCACCAGGAAGAGACAGGCTGTCACTACCCCAGGTATAAAAGCTGTGATCACTGGAATATATAAAAAAAAAAAGAAATTATTTCTATAGAAATACTCGCTTGATATTCATTTTTTGGTACTTCCTAATTACCTAAGAGGAATTTGTATCCCATATAATTAACTAGAACTGGTAATATGAGACCCGTTGGAATGCAAGAGGCTCCCAGAATAAATGTATGAACAAACACACTAGTCTGTACCCTTGAGTTGCAACCAAATGGGTCGTCAATCTCCTCCTGTAGATCAAATAAAAGAGCTATACTATTATAACAGAAATAGCATAACATATATATTAATTCTACCCATATTGACCCATGGTGCGCCCAAAAATTCATCTTTAAAAATACTTACAAGGTTGGTGCTATTCTTGGTGATCTTCAAAGTGCAAACACTGGCTGTCTGATTAGGATACGCTTGTTGAAAGTCTGCATATCTGTGAAACAGCTCTGGCAACCATAAAGTTAAAGTATAGTAAGCGGATGTGACGAAACAAGCGATCAGGCACACCACGATGGTTCTACAGAGAAACGGAGGCTTCAGTATCATCGCTGTTTTCGTGTATATGTCGCTTATCATCGAATCGAATGATTTCTCCGTCACTTCCTCCCTCTCGTTCGTGTGCATTATACGGTGCACCAGTTCGTTCAGATTATTATTACCACAATTTCGGAGTTTTGTCTGAAAATGAAATGTTTAGTGAATATTTTTAGCGGTGGCCTTCGAATTTCCAAATTGAAATTAAGTCTTGGAGAGAGGAGCCTGGGTCAATCGTGACCCAAAACTTATGAAATCTATCAAGAGTATTAATCTAAAATTAAATGTATGATTCTTAAACGAAAGGACGAATAATTTTTTAAGGAGTAGTGCAAAATTTAAAAAATGAAGACAATAGAAGACAGGTTTTCTCCATGGTCCGCCGTCCGAAGGTTAAATTTCAATTCTAAACCATACTGTAGTCAGTGCCAAAATGAAATATTGAATATTGCCTAATGAATAATTAACGAATAATAAATGTTGCAATGACAAATAATCACCTTGTACTCTTTTGGGGGCTGACCACTGTTCTCCGAGTACATTCTCATTAAAACGTGAAGCATCTGAACGTTATGACCAGTCTCGGCGAGATATTTCGGCGTTTCAGGGAAAAATAATAACCACGCTCCGGTAAATAACGCTGGAAGGGAACAGATGAAGACGAAAAGATTCCACGAGTGCAAAAAGAAACCAGCGATCTCGACGTTTACGTCCATTGGGATAATGATCCATCCGACACCTGAAATTTTTCCAATGATCATAATCTGTGATGGAGAAACTTATTCAAAAAAAATCTGCTGCTAAAATGGTACCTGCTAAAATGATCATTCCCATTACCCAGGCCATTTCCATCCAAGACAACATTTTGTCACGATATTTCGTTGGTTGAAATTCGCCCAGATATAGAAAAACAACAGCCGATTGTCCATTCATACTAAAAAGTAATGAATGATCTCGTTACAGGGGATGTTTGATAAATAATTTTGGAACAGAAATTTCATGTTATACTCACGCGGCGCCGCTCATGAATTTTAAGAACAAAAAGAACCAATAGAAGGGCACCACCGATGCCAACAATTCTGAGATCCCGTGAAGAAATAAGGCGACCAACAAGGACATTCTTCGTCCTTTTATGGCCGCGTAGCAGCCCCATATATAAGAACCGGCTAGCATACCTGTAAATTGTAAGAAAAAACACAATGTTTATGCGAGAAAAATTAAGAAGAATATTAATTCTATATTCTTCAACAGACGGTTAAGTGAAAATGACTTTCAATCAATTGCAAAAGGATTAAATAGCATCGTGTTATTTAAAGTCTCGTGCAGTGTTGTTGCCATTCGATTTGTACTATAAATTCCATTCGATGGTGTTTATGCAGAAACGTGATCAGAGAGGGGAGACGTGTCACGTTCTGACATAATGAAAAGCCTTCAAGGTTTAATTATTTGCATTCGAGCCGCTGACACTTGTAATAATCCTTTAATGCTTTTAATCGCGTCTTCAGTATTTCTCTTCGTTAACAACTGGATTGCTCTGTATGCAATTATATACAACCAATTAGGTATTCCATTAAGTATCATCGTCTCTTAATAACAGTGAGTTAATAACATTTGCATATCTTCATTTTTTATTTTATTTTTTTTAATTTTTTATATTATCACAGTTTAGATAAGAGACATTGAAAGTGGGCGTTGATAAAAGGAAATGGTAATGTATGCACAAGATAAGAGTACCTCTAATACAATTTTTTTTTATGAAAAAGAATGGTAAAAATTTAGCATCGAATATCGGCAGAAACGTGAGCAGATTTCCTTTTGAATCGAAACGAGGATCAATCGTCAACCAGTCGAAGCACGCGAGGAGAAAGCTAAGCGTGAATGCAAAATAATTCATAGTTTCACGGTGACTTTTACATAACTCGAAAGGAACGGGATTTCAGTATGTTTTGCCGGATCGAAGTAACACCATGCAACCAAACGCAATGGTGGAAGTTAGGTCGATATGGGGGCGTGTTAGTACCTCGCACGCAAGTAATTCCAATTCCCTTGAAAAATCCAACTTTTTCCATATCAAATTTCATCGTAAATGTCATCGTAAAATGTTTCTAACGTTATATTTTTTAACGTAAAAAAAAAAAACAATTTACTCAGTCTTTTAAGTTGGTAGATTTTTGCTATTATCTCTGATAAGAATTCAAATGAACCGTAAAAACATAAAGTAGCTTAGAAAAAAGTAAGATATCACGGCAGTGTAAGAATAGAGGAGTTTTATAAGGTAGATAACGGTGCTAATTACAGAGGTTTAATTAAAATGATGATTACTAGGCTGTTACCTAACATAGGCGCTGCGCTTAGACGGCCCTTGTCCACTGTAGTCATTTTAAAGTCACATGCTGCCGATGGTAATACAAATCCTATGCTTGTTATACTGAATGCTACGTTCATGAAGATCAAACTGCAGACGGCCATAACCTTAAGGTTAAACTTGCCAAATCCTGTGAACAAATTCAGAATTCGTAATTGGCAGGATTCGTGAGTTTCAAGGTCACTTTTGTTGTTTCTCTTCATTAAAAAAGATTCTTTTTCCTCTTAAACGATTAAAACTCATGCACAGTTAAGAGTGTATCAGAGGATTCTGATGTAAGATAAGGAAACTTTAGCGAAGCCTAACGCAAACACGTTTGATTACATTTTACTGTGTTTCCTGTAGCGAAGATTTGGTGACAGACTTTTATCAGTCGATCGATGAAATATTGAATTTATTGAGAATTTTGAAGCCAAGGACCTCGAATAAAGTATAAAAATCAGAATATTGACCAAAATAATAAAGATTGAATTCTCAAAAAATTCCTCGGAATTTTAACAAAATCCAAAGCTAACTAACATCTATTTATTCACATTGATAAAATAGAAATTACCTGTTTGGTCGACTGCATCTTGGGCGACGCTTTCCGCCGTTTGTTTGTTGCCTGCGAACAGAGGAAAACACGTGGTTACGTTGCAAAGAAGCGACTACGGAAAGAATAAAAAATAAAGAAAAAGAAAAAGGGAGAGAAAGAGAAAAAGAGAGAAGCCATAACTGTACAGGCTGATGCGAAAGTTAAACCCGGCGCTTCTCAGATTGACGCTGTTTTATTCCGAGAACAAAAACATTCTTCGAACTGATCGGACGGCAACAAAAGTGATTCACAAGAACCTCGTCCCGAGGCTTTTCTTTCTTTATAAATCCGTTCGTTGTACTTTAACCTGTTATTGCTTTGCACCGATTCCAAGCGTTTCTTTGTTCTCTGACGCGGTAAAAGACACCTTTCAATCTTCTTCACACTGCAGTGGTGCATTCTGAACACGATTTTAATAGATCGCGATCAATTTTTAAATTTATGATATAACAACTTGATTTGACTCAATTTTTCATCACTTTCACTCATCGGTGTATCTTTTAATATTCAATTTTGATAGATCACAATCACTTTTCAAATTTGTAACACTTTATGATGATTCCAATTGTTTCCTGGATCTGTCTCACTTTTGAATTACTTTTTCGTTTTGATTTTCCTCAATTCAATTTTATTGCACTTTTGATTGATTTGAAACATTACGTTCCTTTTTTCTGAGTTTCGTTCGTTAAGATTGAGATATTAGGACAGTGTTTCTTTTTTTTTTTTTTTTTTTTTATTATTGTTTGATTAGTTGAACATGATTCCGGAGCCTCGTTTGACTTTGTAATTGGCTAGGTCTATCTAAATTTTTTGCTCTTGCTTTCGAAACCAGTTTCTGAAAGTATCTGTGCGTTAATGCACTCTTTACTTGATCTTGAAACGTTAAGATCAAGTTTTGGATCGATCGGGTCAGATTTAAATCATTATCTAACCTTGTTAGTCTACTTTCCTGCATCAGTCTTGACACACTGAGATCAACTTTAGAATTAATTATACCAGTTTCTGTGTTCCCAATTTAGATCAATTGATTTTCGATTCATCGATGCTTCTCCAATCTCCCGCACTCGCGAGTCAAATGTTTTGACACCATTTAACTATACCTTCAAAATTTTCCCTTTCCATATTATAAAATAATTCTACTTGAAATTTTCAAACAATTCAACACGCTCCTTCCTTAATAATTAAAATTTCATGATTTCATCAAATATTATAAAAAGTCATTCGTAAATAAAACTCATATCCCAATCAAATAGTCCATTATCAATATACAAAAATTAACTGAAATCTTCATAAATCTTTTAGTTTCTAGAATAATCGTAACGCAAAGGGTTAACGTTCGCCGAACGATTATCTGCCCGACTATTAACTCCATCAAGCATTGCAATGAAAAGAAAAAAATGACGGAGAGGAATCGATTGAAAGATAAATCCATTGTTGGCAGACACGTGTACAGGAGGGCGTAAGCACGAGGATAAGAGAGCTTGATTACCTTGTAACGTGGAGACGGCATTTGCCGCGACTAGCGGCTCCGACGCAGCTGGCTCGCTCTCCAATCGAGCGATATCGCCCGACATCGTACGCGCGCGAAACTAACGCATCGTTGCGCGCCGCCGTCGTCGTCGTCGTCGTCGTCGTCGTCGTCGTCGTTGATCTCACTGGTTCGTGCGAGTCTCACGCGCGCGGCCTTGCTTCCGAGCGTGTTTCGCTCGCCGCGAGTTCGTCTAACAGTCTAACCGACTGCGTCCGCCCCCTTGATCGCACTGCCACTACAAACTTACCGTTCTTCCACTCGCACTCTTTATCTGCCTCTCTGACGACCGTTTAACCGGCTTGTCGCAAGGTTTAGTTTAGTGGAACTGAAGCAGACTCCGATAAACTCTCTGCGTGGAGACTGATAGTCTAGTCGGGTATACTTCCGAAAGGCCCCATCACCCCAGGACAACCAAACTTCGGATTTATAGTAATTGAGGGACGAGAAATCGAATAATATCATTTTCGTGAACTGGCAAATAAATCGTTCTCGAGATATACAGGGTATTCTAAAAGTGCGGAAACCCCCTATTACCTCGATAAGAACGCATTTTCACGGAAAATGACTAACCTAACCTAGGTTAGGGTTAGGGCTAGGGCTAGGGTTAGGGTTAGGTTAGTCATTTTGCGTGGAAATGCGTTCTTATCAAGATAATAGGGGGTTTCCGCACTTTTAGAATACCCTGTATATCTCGAAAACGGTTTATTTGCCAGTTCTGAAAATGGTATTATTCGATTTCTCGTCCCTCAATTACTATAAATCCGAAGTTTGGTTGTCCTGGGGTGATGGGGCCTTTCGGAAGTTTCTCCGTCTAGTCTAGTGTAGAATCTAGAGTTCGATTGAATCAAGTACAATATAGAAATAGGATTTGTTAGAGAGTAATTGAGTCGAGTGGGCTCAGAATTTAGTAGAGTCTAGGTATTGAGTATAGTGGTCATAAAGTTTAGTAGAACTGAAGATAAAGTCTCTGCGTGGAGGCTGATAGTCTAGGCTTAGACATAGTAATGTAGTAATAGAATTTAGTATAGTCTAAGTGTTAAGTCTAGTAGACACAAAGTTTAGTAGAACTAAAGTAGAGTCCGACAATATCTCTGCGTGGAGACTGATAGTTTGATGTAGGATGAAATAAAACATAGAAATAGGGTTTGCTAGAGGATAATAGAGTCGAGTGGGCTCAGAAATAGAGTAGTAGAATTTAGTAGGATCTAGGTATTCAGTCTAGTAGAGCCTAGAGATATCCTAATAGAGTCTGACAGAACCTTGATGTAGGGTCTAGTAGAGCAGTAATAGAGGCTAACACGAGCCAAATACAGAGTCTAAGTATAATTTAGTAGAGCCCAGATGTATAGTCTTGTAGAGACTACCAGAGTCTATCTCTTCTCCTGAAATAGATTTGAAAATGCTCTTCTAATAAAAATAGAACCAAGTAAAACCCAGTCAAGTCTACTAGAGTTTAGACGTAGAGTCTAGTAGAACGTAGACACAGTCTAGTAGCTTAGAACTGCTGAGTGGTCGGTTCTTATCAGAGGAGGATTAACTGAGATAAAAGAAGATTTCAAAGGTCCGATGAATAGTTAAAATCCTTTAGAATCTTATTGTTAGATTTTACTTGCGTCAGGGAACAGATATCCTTCATTAAAAAGAATTCATTGTTAGGTGGACCAGTTTCTTACAGGCCATCTCGAAAGATACAGATAAAATTCACGTGAGCAAATATTGTTCCTGTAGAAAATAAAAAACAAAGAAACAAACAATTTGATTGGTCATTACAAGTGTTTGTCAAGGTCGTCATAAGTTTCTTCCTCCCACTTTAAAATGCACATATATTAAATGAAGCGTTATCGTTAATTAACCTACAGATAAAGGCTGGAAAAGTTAAACTGGAAAGAGAAACAGATAATTACCACTCGAAGTTCAATGTTTATTTATATACACTTTCTCACATTAAATTAAATGAATTTCGTTACGTCATTCATTTTCATAATTATCAAAGTATTTTTCAGACTTTCTACTAAGATAACGTGCAGAGATACTTGATTCCACTTGTAAGTCTTAGATAAAGGTCGAAGTAAAAAAACATCAAGAAACCAGTTCTTGCAGCTAAGAAAGAATGCATAATGAATAGTTAGCTATGGGATATTCCACTAGTTAATGAAGAAAAGAAAAAAAAAAAGGAATTCCTACAAGTTTGTTCACTTGTGTAAGAAGTTAGAAAGTCATGCGTGGTGATTCGCAAAATTTCGCAACGCGGATGCGAGCCTCGAAGATAAAATGTGTGTCCAGGAAAGAACAATCTTATCCAATGATGCATGACACATCGTGGATTCGTTTAATTCGAATCAGAAAAAAACAATTTAACTGATTGCAGTATTTATTCAAAACAAAAATCTGTCTGTTAACGTAAGAAGCTAGTTTATGATCTAACAAATGATAAATTTTGCCTGTTCAAATTACACACGTATGATTGGAACATTTTACAAATACATAAGCCGAGAAATCATTTGATAAATGTAAATCAGGGTAATTAGGAGAAGCCCACTTCAGGTTACAACTGTACCTTATCAATACTGATAACAGCAATTAAGCTGATAACCGTGGACAGATTCAATGAATTGTTGCTTCGTTTCTGAATAATACATCTGACGAAAATACACAGTTGATTTATTGATCTGTGTGTAATTTATAAACAAAGAATTCTGCAACTTTCAATTGCAGAATAATAATTTAATTGTAATTAAAGTGTTTGATATTCGAATTCCCAAAACAATGCAAACAAAGCAAAATATCAATGATATTTTCAATATCAAGTTGACGGATATATTTACGGTCTTTCCACGATGTTTTCGATGTTCAAAGGAAACGCAAGTTGCAAATATGTAGTATTTTTAAAGTCTCTTCGACCGAAATGCATTCGTGGTACTCTTTATTTCGCGACTGACTATTTTTATACACGTGTCGGCTTGTTAAATTAAAACGATGTCAAGATCACAAGAAAACAGCAGCTATTCTGCTGCCATGCCGGTTTTCATGAACAATGATTGTTCCTTGTTCCTTTATACCAGGTGGCAAAAGACACTCGTTCATCGTGTCGTTTTTTATTTTCCGTGGAATTTTGGAAATTGATAGATCCAATAAATCTATTGTTTCGTCGAAAAAGTATAACAAAATATAAAGAAACAAAGAAGTTAATTCTTTTTTTTAAATCAAATAATCAATCACATAGATTTGTTTTTTGTTTTCTGCTGAGTAACTGGAGAATTTTGGTATTCAAACATCAAATGTCATCTTTTTTTCTTTACAAAGTACCAAAAGACTAATAAAATTTTCCAAATTGTAACGTTGGAAGATTGAAAAGAAATATGAGTCTACTTGCAAGTTTGTCATTGTTTTTAAACAATCCAAAGTATAAATAAAATTTCTAACGAACGGCTCTGTTCATGGAACGTAAAACAAGTTTTCTACTGATAAGGCACATCGGTTCGAGTCTGTTTATTCTAGTTCATTTGCGAATTGTTATTGGTGGATAAATGCCAGCCGTATTATTATATCACACGATAATTCGTTTATTTGATGATAAAAAATGCTGACTGCTAATGATTCATTGACGACAACTGTATAAGGTCAACTATCAGCTTCTACAGGCTGAATCATTTCTAACAATGAAACATTATTCTATTGATATAACTCAATTTTTATATAATTTTCTTATAATAACCCTTGGAAAAGAATATTTTACAAGTGATCTTCATTGAATCAAGTTAATATAACTCTTGCATGGAGGACCATGGAGAGAACCATAACTTTGATTTAATTTTTTATTTCATATTACTGTCATTTTTTATATTAGACACTGTTCCTTTAATAGATAATGAGAATAATATGAAATATAAAGTGAAATTAAAATCGGTGCTCTCTCTATGGTCCGCGCCGTCCGAGGGTGAAATATTTTCCTATTGCAATGAGTACAGAGACCGTTAGTTACTTCATTATTCATTTAACTTTAAAAATTATATATTTAACTTTAGATTAATATCCTTGGATATGTTTTATAAGTTTGGATCAGGATTGACTCTGTCTCCGCCTTTCAATGGTTAATCGTATACATATAAAAAAAAAATATAAATTATGAAATTTAAATCATGTATACAACACTGTTAATAGGAATCGAAACTTTGATAAACGTATTTTTATTTCTCTGTAACGGCATGTTATACATTATTATTATATAATAATTACCGATACATAAAACGAAAGGGGTTACTATATGTATGTAGATAGTGGACGTTCTTGTTTCAATTTCTGTCGGCAAGTAATGACAATCTATGATGTCATTTTTCTAGATTGCTCTAGTCCCAATATAAATTCTTAATTGATTGCTAAATGACAAATTGTTCAATCTGTTCAGGAGCTTTGATAACTATTGAAGGTTGAACACGATGAATCATTCTCATTTCTTAAGTTTCGATACGAGACCAGCGATTGTTCCTTAACAATTATACTTTAATTATAATTAAAATTATTTTCTGTAAGCATTATTAATCAGAAGCTTATTATCGCCGAAACAAAGGAAAGAAGAAAAGATTTGTAAATAATGCTAAAATAACAAAGAGCAGTTTATTAAGTAATAGGGATTGATAATTAAGGAAAAATATGAAAAATTAAAAATTTAGTATAAATTTCATAAAAGTAAGATAAATTTGCATTTTCTATTTCTACTTATAAAAAACAAAAATTGACACTTTTAAGAAATCTTAAAAATAAATATATTTATAAAGAAATCAATCAAAACTTACCCTGATCTTGAATATCCATTCAATCAATTAAAATCAGTTCTCCAAAGATAAACGCAGCATCCACTTCTTTCTTTCAAAGAACCTCCTGCTCTTCACACATCAACTTCCTCAATAACTAATAATTTTTTTTAAATAATTCACAAATTCATGCTAGACACGACAATATGAACAAAAGGTCTCCTATTAAAGAAGTCTCACACGGAAAGTTTAAAGTGGATAATAGAAGAGATCGTTCTCGAAAATTCAAGAAACCGTTGCACGATGACAAAGTAGACTGAGCTTCGAAATTAGACGGATTATCTCTATGTCGTTGTCCGAGCTTCAATGCTGAAGATGCATCGAGAGAAGCTTGCCAGAGCTGGCATCAACCACTCTCTGCACACGTGTACCGTAAATACAGCTAAGAAACCGATCGTCGAGCTTTTTACTCGCTCACTATCGGCAAATAAGTTGATTAAAAGAACAGAGAACAGATGCATTTTTTTCTCTTTTCTTCTTGGAAAGACGAACTTTCTTCCTTGGTGATCGTCTTTCATCGATATTTGAAAGAAAGAAACGAACCGATTAGGGTAATTCATGGTAATTTTTATAACTCTTTGAAGAGAGAAAAATAAGTGATTTAGATAATTAGGGGTGGTTGTTAAGGATAAGGGTAGATATAAAGGGATGGGTGGTTGAATTTTAGGGGATTAAGGGTAAATAAATTTTTAAAATTTAGTAATTTTTCCAAATATGTATTTGTAACATATCGACACCTGATATGAAATGCATTATAACTACATATGTAGTTTATGCTAGGTTTACAGGAGACCGATTTACAATTTTTGACTGTATTTTTTTACATCTACCGTTTGTCTCCCGTTAGTGTAACAAGAACTTAAGTACGCAAGAATTAAATGTGCCAGAACTTTTTTCTTCTTCTTTTGAGTATTTTTACACGCTTCATATTTTCTGCAATTCAAAATATATCATTCTTAGGACCAAACTTCAGGGAATGTAGAATTACAACTTTTCATTTCCTAATTATAATAAGAGCATGGTTCTTAGACAAAAGAAACGATTTTTTTTTAAAATACATTTGTATCATAGATAGAAAACACCGTTACAAAAATTACAATGGTAATCATGTCAAGTGTCGATATGTTTGCGTAAAAGCTAAAAAAAAATAACATATAATTAAAAAATTATTAACAATGAATAATTGAAAAATGTACCGCTAGTTTTTTAAAAATCTGACAAACAGGCTTCGCCTCTTCTTCGCATCCCCGCCTCTATAAAAACTAACCTAACCCTATCTATCTTAACTTGATATCTATTTTGTAATCATAAATATAAAAAATAAAAAAGGGCCTGGGATTAGGTTTGGCTAGCTCAGAATGTTTTTAGGGGTGCGAGTGCAGGGGTCGGGATTCTGTCCCTCCTCCCTCCACGCACTGGTCTCCTAGCCCCTTTTTTATTTTTCACGGTTATGATTACAAACTACATATCAGGTTAAGTTAGGTTTAGTTAGGTTAGATTAGTTTTTTTAGAGGCGGTGCTGCGGGGCAGGGGCGATACCTATTGGCCGGTTTCAATACTAGAATATTTAACTAATGTGACAGCGCACTTCGTGCAGAGAAAATTCAGATTTTTAAAAAAATAGCGGTACATTTTTTAATTTTTCATTGCTAATAACTTTTTATTAAGCAATGACCGATGGTTAAGTTATAAGAAAAAAATTACTCAGGAAGGTGTCCCTTATAATATACGTATGTGAAGGTCAAGGTCATTGGAGCGGCGTCCCCTAAACAGGAGGTTTATCCAAATTTCAATAGATACATATAAGAATGAAGTCGATAAATAAATATAAAATTGAAAATTGTACAAAATAAATTTTACTAATAAGAATCAAAAAGAAATTGCTATATATCCGTACGCAAAAGTTATAAACAAATTAAATTCCAATAGATAAATAATAATTTAATAAATAGATAATTAAAAAATTAAAAATTGTTATATTATAAAAGAACATGAAATTCTGGTACAGGGAGCTAAGAGAAATTCATGCGGAACTATGGATGCTTCGCTGAGCACGGTGGTTCTAAAATATGGAGCAGGTTCAAATTTTGTCAGGCTTAGTGCGACCGCCGAGGAATGCGGATTTATCTGCCAAACATATACAGGTACGAGTCAATAATAAGATTATTAGAGCATCTGTATTTTATCTAGTGTGTTTATCATGGGATTGTGCATACTTATGGGGGTGTTTTATTATGTCTTATGGTGTAGTTCCCCATGTGTCTACATGTGTACTATTCCCTTATGTGATGGGGCATGTGTATATATTAGTGTACTTTATGGTGTGATTATTTATGGGTTTTGGTATACTTTTGCAAATATTTTATAATGTGGTTACCTATGTGCTTTTACATAAGTTTACAAATCTTTTATGGGGTTTTATGGAGTGGTTTTCTATGTATTTAGACATAATTTTACAAATGTTTTATGGTGTGGTTTCCTACCTGTTTTAATGTAATTTTGCAAATGTTTTATAGTGTAGCTCTCTCCACCTGTTGTGACATAATTTTGCAAATGTTTTTTGATGTTTAACACTGCAGTTATTTATGGGTTTTACCTACCATTATTTTGGCTACATAAAGGACGAGGTACCCAATTTTGATTAGGCAACGGACCAATCATGGATCAATCTCCAACATGCTTGATGGGTGCAGTGGTGCAAGTCAACGATCGGTGAGTCGCATGCTTTATGATTCCTCCGGCCCGGTCCCCATTATGTCGTGAAACGAACGGTTCGAAACGTTAGGGGGACTGGTGGAATTTTTGTCTTTTAAGGGAGCATAGTGACTCACGAATATCAGTGCATCATTTTATACAATAATAATCGTATTAATTGCTTTTCTATTATGTTCTATTTATTAGCTCAGAATAGGGTTTTCTTGTACATCATAGAGAAGTCGGATGACCTTCCTACATTTTCATACTTCGATTTAACTTTAAATCATATACATACAAGAAATTACTTCGCGATGATCAAATATCTTTGATTATTTAGATTATTTATTTTGACATTGTAATCGCTCTTGATATTGAAACGTTCCTCAATTTTATTCATATTATTTTAGTGATATTCTTTCTTTTAATAAAGTTAGAATATCAGTGCATTAACTTTTACAAATCATATATTTTAGCTCAGGCATTTTAGCATACATGAAGAAAACTGATAGGTGAAAGTAACCATTGGCCTTGTTCATTTTTATGCCCAAAAATCATTCGGATACTTTTAGAGATGTATGTATGTATTCGTATGGGTGGAGAGCGGTGGACAGGGTTTAATTTTAAGTATAATATATGTATTTTGGCGACGGACTAAAGTAGTGAACCATACACGATTTAAGTTCCATGTGTGTATGTGTATGTGGGCCACAAAAGTGCCATTCGGGGCCTTGCAGCCAGCCCCAGCGGTGTCATGTGGTCCGGCCACCGGCTATTCCGGTGGCAAACGGGGCTCTGGCTATGGGCGAATAGCGCCTGGTGGGGGTAGTTGCTAACCCACTCAGGTTAGTTTGTTAAAGTAAAAGCGTCCTAGACAAAAATTCCTTACACGCCGAGAAAGAGTCAAGCGTTGGGTTTTTCCGCACCCGTGCAATGATTGGTCAGCCCAGGAGAGAATTTGTCCAACCCCGCGCCACTTGGTTGGATGGTGGCTACTGGGGGTGGACTTTTAGCGCAATTGCACCATTTAAAACCGCCGGTATAAGTGCAAACTTCGGAACGGCAAAGCGGGCTTTTAGCCCCACTAGGCTCACTTACACGATGATCTGTGTATGTGTGTGCGTGTGTGGTTAGGGACTTGTATCGTTTATTAACAGCATTAATTTACTATTAATATCACCATACAATTAGAAAATACTTGAAAATTTCTTACAACTCATACATATTATTATATATTAGATATTCAAAAGAATACAAAAATGAAATATGTTAATTTTTGATTTCAACAAAAATGTATGTTTTTATTAGAGTGTGAATGTTGAATTGAACTCGGCTGACGGTGGCGTTCTCCGTAGGTTTAAGCTAATTTTCATCCGGCTGATATGTGTGAGAACCGTAGAGTGCATTTTTGTGAAAATGATTTTTGCAACTTTTTAAATATAGCAATAGCCAGGCAGGTAGTTTACTTCTGGTGTGATTGAGTTTAGTTTATAAGTAGGTAGGGCCAGAATAAGCTTTCATATTTCTCTTCGTATTCTCGTCGAATACGTGAGAAGCTTGGGGGAAACTAACCTTGGTTAGGGTTAGGGTTAGGTTAGTCATTTTGAGTGGAAATGCGTTCTTATCAAGATAATAGAGGGTTTCCGCACTTTTAGAATACCCTGTATATCTCGAGAACGGTTTATTTACCAGTTCACGAAAATGATATTATTCGATTTCTCGTCCCTCAATTACTATAAATCCGAAGTTTGGTTGTCCTGGGGTGATGGGGCCTTTCGGAAATATACCCGAAGCTTGTATCTAGGGTTAGAAAACGCAAATGCAAATTAATTAATTAATTTAACATTCTCTCTTTTGATTTTTCGTAAGGCCAAGCCTTAGTTTATAAGTCGCAGTCGTGGTATTAAACCCGATTGCAAAAATGAAGTATTAAAGTGCAGTGAAGTAAAATTAAACTTAATTTGTACTTGCTTCTTTTTACGAAGCAGATAAAATTTTCGCGAGTGTTTTTTTTTAGGCTATTGCTGAGGAAAGAAGAAGCTATACGCTGAAGAGCCCCGGCAAAATTTGTCACAGAAGAGAGGAACTATCAATGGCTTTCCATCTTCGGTTGGAGAGTCATTTTAATATCACTATGCTTGCTAATTTGTTTTCTTTTCTTTTTTTTTGTATGTTTTTTACAGCTTTTTTTTAAATCGTATGTAAAATACCCCCAAGTACATATTAAGCTCGAAATTGTACGAGTTTAATATCTACCAAGCTTCTGTTGAATTATCGAATTCGAATTTTATTTCCCTTTTTTTTTCAATTTATTATTTTAGTTTAGAGAATTATTATTTTTTTGTTTCCGCATATAAATCATATCTTGAGTTCTCATTTCATTGCCCGCAGAAAGTCGTCAGCGATCGAATTTACGTCTTACTCCTGCACAAGTTATTATGCAGCTATTATAAGCTTATTTTTAATTCCACATTGAAATAAGTCGCATCTTATGGACAGCGACTAAGTCGCCTAAAACGTTCTTTCTTTTAATTCATGGATCAATTGGTATTTTTCTTTTATACAAGAATATAAAATATCTTGTTCGAACATTTTCATGATCAGTCAATTTAAATTTAAATTCTTGTTGCTTTTCGTTGTATTTGAACAAATTACTTCTTTCTTACTGATTTTTTATATTGATTATATTTCCCTTTCAAATGTGTTCAATATGTTTCAATATTATACTGTGCTTAAATTCTTATTTTATTAAATGTGTCTGAAATTGCAATGCTAATAAATTATTATTTCCTCAATAATTATCAAAATTGCGGTGCTAATTATGTTTTCTGTTTCAGTATTTTATCAGTAATTCTTTTGTTATTCTATTTATTCATTCCGAGGTCACATAATTGCTTACTGTTTTGTGTTTTCAGGCTTTTGTTTTACGTACATTATTATTTTATTCATTCTTTTCGAGTTTACATTCGTCCTATGGTTTCTATGGTTTTAAGGTTCTATTCCCAATAATTTTTTAATTAGTTGTTGTTGTCTTATATAAATATACCTATTATCATTTTATTTGTGTATTCTTATCGAATTACTTAAATTTTATTTTATTTTTAAATATTAGATATACAAATTAATTCGGTACCTTCTCTATTTTTTTTTTAATATTTACATTGTAATTTTATCCGTGTATTTTATCGAGCTTAGGTATTATGTAATTATGTATTTTCAGGAATAATTATTATATTAAATTTTAATATTATTATGTATTGAGATTATGTATTGATTAATGGAAATTGGGATTAGATGTTAGGGCGGGTAACTGTTGTAGTCACCTCCACGTGGTGTGACCTGGTAATCAATATCATTTTATATTAATTTTATTTTGTTATTTAAAGAAAATGATATTGAGCCGAGAGCTACGATTCATATTTAAAATACACTATCAAATTCTTTTTTAAGTTTGCACAAATAAGAAATTAATTTCTAATTGACCCTCAGTCTAAACTAAAAGTAACTCATTGTCAGTTCAGTAATATCAGTGTAATGTAGCTTTCTATATTCGCAATCATTTCTTTTTTTTTTTGTAATATTAATGATTTTATGAATATTTGACATTTTTCAAATAGATGAGTAGGTGTTAAATAAATAATTTGAAATAATTTTTCTATTAGAAAAGATAAGGAATATAAGCGTTTTCTTCGAAGAACTTATGCATACATTTTAGTCATCAATTAATTAACAATCATCTCATTCGTGTTTTCCTTTTCGAAGCAATTGTTACGCGACATAATTCCGTCAATTGTGCCAATTATCACAGGGTTAAGTGGACAAACGAGCGAGAAAGATGAGAAGACCGATAACAATTATCCCTGACAACAGTTTAATCTCATTCTTCTCAGGGTGGATCCCCACCCTTCTCTAATTTAATTAACCAAGAAAACAAGCGAGGAACATTTCTACGACGTCATTCATGCTTTCAGTTGCTTAATTTGCTTCCACGTAAAACAAGATCTGAAGTTTAAAATCTTAGAAATTTGAGAAAAGGTTTTGTAATATGAAGACAGAAATGTAAAATCATTTTTCATTCGAATAGAAGAATAAAAACACGAATCAATTATTTCCATCGATTGTTCGATGGATTCAGAAGATTCAAGAAGATTCAAGAAGATGAAACGAGAGGGAAAACAAGTCTATCAAGAGTCTTTCTCTAGGGAATGAAAGTTCCTCGAATGATTCCGGCCTCAAAATTTCCTGTTAACCTTGTTCCATCGCCCGATCGAAACTCCATTCCAGTAAAATTTCATTTTCACCATGTTTCTGTTATAAACTCCTTCTATCGACAAAATTGCAAATGCTTAACCCTTTGCATATGCGTGTCCAAACATAATATTGTTATAGTCATTTATAATTCCATACATATTGAGTTATATTGTTGATAGATAATATAGCTATAAGTGTATACATTGAATGAAACTATTACTTCTTTAACTTTAAATTAATCTCTTGCCATACAATGACGAGTCACACTCGTGGCAGTGACAAAACTGAACCGTATCTGTAATATAATTAAATTTGAAGTATAATTTTAATTAGAATTTGCACAAACGGGAATTTCTAAATACAATATATGCATAATATTTCAATATTTTTCTATTTGCCTCAACATTGCAGCAGTGAATAGTCAGCTTCGTCAAACACAAATGCTGAGAAAATAGCACGGCAAAGGGTTAATAATGCAAGACATCAAGTTTGAAAACGTAGAGCAAAAATTGTATTAGATTATATTATGCAAAGAGACTAGAATAATCCATTCCTTCTTACATATTGGAACACCGAATCCGTTATCTCATTGACGCGATTTTACATAATTATTATCATTTAAGATCGAGGTAGATTTCTAATCGAGGAACAATTACTACTCTTCGTTAACCCGGCTATTAAAAATGTACAGTGTCGGTGGAACACGAAGTACTATTGTTTCGGGTCAAAAATCTAACGTATTTTAATTTTTTTATTTAATAATGGACAATATTCGGAATCAGAATCTATAACTTGTTGTCGTTTAGTGGAGGGGAGAGAGGGTTTTCATCTTCCCGGACGCCTTTGGTCCGGGCCGGGGACCGCTAGATGGCGGCGAGATGATCGGGGATCAGTGTTCTCGCTGGCGGTCGCCCGGCATGCAGTTCGAATATATAGGAGTTCCGAATTATGGTATGATAGATGTCTGGGGCAGGGATCGTCTGTTAGTCCCACTGGAATACAGAGATAAAGAATCCAAAGCGTTTGTAAAAATCCAAAATATATAAGAGAAACCGAATACGAGTTCAAAAAATAGGATAGATGGCGAGCGTCGCACAAGCGATCATGTCACCAACCATGTACGAAATGATGTGACAAGTAAGATTATTCACTACTCGCGACAATGTAAATATTTGTAAGCATTGTTATGAATAAAAATCTTAAAAAAAAAAAAAAAAAAAATCAGTCCCACTGACGAGTTTGGCAGACGATCCCGAGACGAAACGCCTTTTCTCCCCTCTCCTACAAATTAAAACAATTTTTTGAATGTTAAATGTGGACGAAAAGTATTCACAAAGTTGATTCGGACGTATGAATTGATAGAGGTAAGATTTAAAATCACGTTATTCGTCACTCGGGTTCCTTCCTTTTAAGTAACCACACGAACGATCGAGTTGAAATTTTATGTATTTTTACTACTAACAAGGGGAACTACCCAAGTGTTACACTCACTTATTAATGAAACTTTGCCAGCTTGTAGAGCTCGTCGAGCTGAACACGCCTATCATTATAAAAAAAAAAAAAAAAAAAAAAAAAAACGGGAAATCAGGATTTGAACCGAGGATCTATAAATTACGATTCATGTGTTTAACCACGGAGCATATCCGTGATTTGCAATTTAAAGGTCCTCGGTTCAAATCCTTGGCTCTCAAAAAAATTTTTTCTTTTTATGATAATTTTTATGTAATAGTTATTTAAAAAGAGACAAATTATCATTAAAAAAAAAAAAAAAATGTTGGGAATCAAGGATTTGAACCGTGGATCTCTAGATTGCGAGTTGTATGTGTGAGTCTGTCATATTTCTCAATGTAAGTAGTAACTAATTTTAATTATTAATATCTTTTAAACAATTAGTCGTCTGCCCACAAAACGGGGTATAGGCGTGTTCAGCTTCGACGAGCTCTACAAGCTGGCAAAGTTTCATTAATAAGTGAGTGTAACACTTGGGTAGTTCTCCTTGTAAGGGTAACACGTATTTTAGCCAAAGACTTTTTTGTCAAAAAGCCCACACATTGATAGGGTTGTATAAGTTTTTCTATCCGGTATTTCAACATTCCCTTTGGCTAAAATACACATCTAGTATGATATTAGAGACTCTAAAAATTTGAACTTGATAGCTGCAGTAGATTCTAAGAAAAAGAAACATAAAGTTGGTTTATTTTTAAATTGGCTTATACATACAGGATGTTAAAAACTTCCCCTAAAACCTCTACACCGTTGGATAGTTTAGCCACATTTCGTTGTTGAAAATTGAAAAATTGACCAATCAGCGCGCAGCTTGAGTGGCAAAACCCGCGGAGTAGGAGGCTACTCTGTGACTGAACTACTGATCCCATTGAAAAATGCTACAGAACTTTTCGCTTCGATTTTTCGTGATCCATCCAACGGTGTAGAAGTCTTCAGGAAATTTTGTAACACCCTGTATACAATATGTATATGTATTAATGCAGGTAATCCCAGAGAAGTGACGACAGTGGCTACGAATCCATTGGATGGTAATCGAATCGTGGGTGGTTGTGCAAATGGACAGTTAAGTAAAAACATTCTTCTCTCAATAAGTAGGTACTGTAACAAATGATATATGAAGCTCTGAAAATTCAGGCTTGGGAAGTAACTCGTTATTTTTAACGAAGTTACAGTTACAATTACTTATTTTCGGTAACTCTAACTTAACTTCGTTCTTTTTTTCCGTCTGTAACTGTAACTTAACTTTTGTTACATATTTTTGATAACTAGTAACCAATTTAATAGTTAGTTTAAAAGTTACTTTATATATATTTCGATCTTCATAATAAAACGAAAAATGTCCCTATTTAGAAGATTTATTACGAATCCGTTCTGCTGAGAGTTCCCCAATTCTTGAACAAAATCTCGACGACCACGATGACTTTTTTGCTTTTAACAAGCAAACCAAAGAAATTGAGTCCGTACAAGAAGAATTGTATCGGTTCTTAAAATCGAGTAACTGCAATATCAGTATGTTAAACGATTATAGTGCAATCAAGAAACATTTTATAAAATATAACACGACACTTCCGAGTTGTGCATCTGTTTAACGGATGTTTAGCGTCGGTGGTTCCGTCATAACGCCACAAAGAGGACACCTCCTTGATGACATAATTGAATACCAAATACTGTTAAAATGCAATAAAAACTTTTATTAAAATTTTGGGTAAAATATTGGGTATTATTGAGTATTATGCGTAACTTTATAGAATTATAATTGTGGCAAGAAAATAAATTTATCAGTGGTCCGGGATACTTTGACATATTTTCATTTTTTATTTTTATTCGAAAAAAGTAACTGTCAAGTAACTCGTTACTTTTCTTCAATAACTGTAACTGTAACGAGTTACTTTTTAGAATTGGTAACTTGTAACTGTAACTAGTTACATTTTTAGCGAAAAAACTGTAACTAGATACTTTTATAAACTAACTTTCCCAACCCTGTAAAAATTACAGGTGGTACTCTGGCATATTCCAGGTCCGTCCCTAAAGGGTTAATAAATAAATTATTCATCGAATTCTATCAATCAATTTGCAATCATCACACAGTTGGTACAGAAACGGAAAATTTAAGTTCTATTTTAAAAAGCTTACCTTTTATTTTCTATAGTTGATTTGTTTTTCAATTTCGAAGGAAAGGATATCGTTTTATTGATCGTATCTTTACATTGTCTCTTTTATTGACTAGAAAATTGAAGCAAACGAATGTTTATTAGACAGATAGTAAGATAAATGGTAGGAAGAAACGAGGGAAAAGAGATACATGATCCTATAGGGATTAGCATTGAATAAACCTAAAAAATCAATTGATATTTTTCTTTTCTACAAGAATAAGAAAAATACCGAAAATTTATATTTATTTATTTATTATTATAAAATATCTTGTTTGAACATTTTCCTGATCATTCAGTTTATTCTTGCTGCTTTTCGTTGTTATCGCAGTCTTATGGAAGCTCGATACGGTTTACTATTGTAATCGGATTGGAAAAAAAGATGCTTCGTCTTCATTAACTATTTATTAGTGAAAGCTTCGTCATAATTATCAAAAATAACAATGTTATTTAACAAGAAAACAGTGAGACTTTTATGTAACGTTGTTCTGTTGTTTTTCATCTCCGATTAGTATCATCCTACAGAAACATTAATTTCTTATTATACTCAAATGCCGATGGAATATAAGTTTGATTGCATAACAGCAGATTGCAATCGACGTACGTCGATAGGAATTAAAACGACATTTGTGTGCATCTTCAATAAGACTGCATGTTAACTCATTAACAGATCAAACGTCATTGAATGTTCCTCTCTAGCAAGGCTATCTATCAATAGCAACGCATGTTAATAAATAAAATAATAAAGGAGTTCACTTATAAACCTATCGTCTATTTTCACTGTCAACGTGGTAACGAAACTCTTTGTCGATGAACGGTACGGAATTATCAGTGTGTATTGCTATCGTAAGCTCTGACAAAGGCGAAGCTCAAACCAAGGCCACATACGCAACAAGACCTACTTTGTAGGACTTCCTCGTTTCCTAATGCCACGGTTCGATATGCTCACTATGCTTCCTTAAAAAGAAAAAAAGTCACGTTTCCGAACATGGAGAAACTGACGCATAGCTTCCATATCTATCATTATTGCAAGTTTAAAAGAAAAAATAATTGCCACGCTGTAATTTCAAGTACCCAATGCCAATAATATTTCTAATTAGATAACAAAAGAATCCCTAATATCAGTAATGGTAATATGTTAGTTGACTTCACGTTAATAGAGAAGAAGGTACGAATATAAGGTAACTTCAACGGTGTTAGCTTAAAGTAAAATGTATAATTTTTGAATGAAAGGGTTTTATATACATATATTGGAAGAGTAATTTTCAAAGGAACAGTGTAAAGCTTAGAAAGTGAAATACGAAACTGAATTAAAATTTGGGCTCTCTCCTTGGTCCGCCATCCGAGGTACAGGGTGCGTCACGGAAAGCAGACGTTTTTGAAATAAATATTTCTCAGTTAATTTCTAGCGTAATTTTAATTTATTGTCACGATATGATACATTATTACATGCCATTTTAGGGTATTTATGTATGAAAAATTATGTCACTTAAATGGTGACCATTTTGGTGAATGCAACTTTTCAGTCGCTCCCGGAAGTTCGCTACTACTCTCTTCAACAGTTCTTCGTTTATCATTCCTAGTTGCTGGCGAATGGCATCCTTCAGTTCTCCTAATGTCCGTGGCTTTCCTTCGTAAACGCGCGGACTTAAGATAGCCCCATAGAAAAAAATCACACATTGAAAGGTCAGGTGACCGAGGAGGCCAAGGAACGTCACCGAATTTTGAAATGAGGCGTGCAAAGTTGCATTCACCAAAATGGTCACCATTTAAGTGACATAATTTTTCATGCATATATACCCTAAAATGGCATGTAATAATGTATCATTTCGTGACAATAAATTAAAATTACGCTAGAAATTAACTGAGAAATATTTATTTTAAAAACGTCTGCTTTCCGTGACGCACCCTGTATTACAAACGTTTTAGCTTTTAGCCGTAATAAAAAGTTTCTTTAGTCGGGCTAATATTCTCATAGGTACGATTTTATTATTACACTTTGTTTTATTTTGTGAGCTTTAAAAAAGCAAAACGGGAAAATTATAATAATCACGGTATTAGTACATCAAAGTATTTGGGTTTTGATTATGATAAATAATAACAGATAGTGAAACGAGAAATTGCTAGAAATATGAGACAATCTTCTATTACTACTACATTTTTGAAATTTATTAAATGAATAATAAAATGAACATATGAACATATAAAATTTGCATATTTTGCGATAAAAGATTATAAAGGAAAATTGTGGATTTAATACCACTTATGCCACTTAATAAACTTTTCGATTAATTGTGATTAATTGTGGTTATTATTCTATGTTATTTACTTTTCTCAAAAGTAACACTCTCATATTACTATCTGAACTTCTATTAGCCTGAATTTATCATTTATCAAAAGTGAGAAAAAAAAGAAAAAAGAAGTTTTGTAAAGTCTATACATATAATATTTATCTTTATACAAATTTCTGTATTTGATTTTTCCATTTACGACTGTTCCGAGACTTTCCAGATCTAATAAAAATAAAATGAGTATTCCATATTCGTACCCTCTCGTCGGTATCTAAAGTACATAGTATTGATGAAAAGTAACATTTATCGAAGACTCCTTGAAGTAAAATCTTTCTCCGAACGATGTTAAATCAAATTGAAAATCCGCTTCGAAAGGAACGCGAGAGAATCGACAAAGTGCAATTTCCGCGGCGGAAATTACATCTACGATCAGTGGGAAGAGCTTTGTTGAAAAGCTTCGTTTACTGAAACATTCTGTGCTCATCCTGTGTACACACGTTGCGACCGTGATTGTATGTACAAGTATTCAGATAATGATACGTGTACGATATGAAATGACAACCTTTATTTGAAGTTTTCCAAAAATATCAATAATACAAATAATAAAGACACGTGAAAAGCATGATGAGATAATGAAATAATCAAACACACTCGAGTGCTGTTCAGAATATATTTACAATATCTTACAAAGTGATATTGTTTGAATGGTCATGATTGATATTGATTGAAGAATTCGGTGATAGGCAATGAGTGGCTCTTGACCAATCTCGACAACGAAAATTATTATTAAATTACCTGATTAATGCTATCGGTGAACAATTTATAGAAGAATCTATAGAAATTTCATTTAATTACTTGTTCTTTTCCAAGTCCAATGTTTTCTTCGAACTGATTTTAATCAACACTAACGAGCAGCCACTGAAACAAGTAGGTTTTTCTCGGTACACGAGAAGCTCATTTTACATCAGCTCGGATGAAAAGACGAGCTTTATATTGAGAAGAACCCAGGAGAATACTTCTAAGAACTGCGTGCGACACTGTAGAAAGCAATACTTTTCAGATTTTCTATTATTAGTATTATTGCAATAATTAACTCGTTAATTATATCTTTGCAATAGCTAAATAACGAAACAAAGTCCTTGTACTAATTGCGATAGGAAAATATTTGAACCTCCTTGCCGGACCATGGAGAGAAACCCAGTTTTAATCTAACACCGTACATATTTCATTTTCTATTAAAGGAACAGTGTGAAATTTAAATAATAATAATAATTTAAAAAAATTACGGCTCTCTCCGTGGTCCGCCGTCCGCCGTCCTAGGATTAAACATTTTACCACTCCAACTAATTGATCAACCTCCCAAGAGATCACAAATCACCGAACACCTATACACTGTTCAACGAACAATGCTGAAAGTTCCAATAAGCAGATGTCCTCCTCGTTGAAGCTTTCTTCATGGTCGCAAGCTTCTTGGTCGTCAGTCGTGTCTTGCGTCTCGGCGACGAAGCACACCCCCAACCCTCCACGCGAAAGCATCCCTCTCAGAGTCGATTCAACCGCCAGTCGAATACGATGGACGACGCTTAGAATTTATCCACGATATGCGAGCACTATTAATTATCAACGAAACAAGAATTTATAAAAAAATATACTTGTGTACACGTGTCGATACATGGAAGTTCGATACATGTGGTTTATTTCTGTCTACTCGACGCGATGACGGTCAGGACTTTTTAATTAAACTTGTGTGAAATTAATCAAGTTTACCATGGTGGATAAATTACACGAGTACGAGGGTTTCGCTGGAAGGGTGCACGGCGTTCGTGATAAAATTAAAGAGAAATGGGAGGTGTGGAAAGAGTGGAAAAACGGGATACCATTGGACCAAGGTATCGAAGGGGTTTTGAACCATCTCCGTGGACCACCGAAACTCGAGAGAACTTTGGACGATTATGCACATGTTTATAGGTAATTTTTTGGAAAATTCCTGTTCATCGACTCCTACCATTTTTCTTGAAAAATACAAAATATTATAGAGGATTTTAGAAAATTCACCTACGATCACCCGTTTTTATAGAAAAAAGACACGAGGCGAACTAGTACGTGTATCCGCGGCTGTTATGGGAATAGAATTCTCTTACGCAGCTGAAACAGCATTCGTATCGCCCACGTTATTAAAAATCGGCGTGGACCATCAGCATATGACCCTCGTTTGGGCCCTCAGCCCTCTCATTGGATTCTTTGTTACACCGATTTTGGGAAGTTTGAGCGACAGGTGCAGGTTGAAATACGGAAGAAGAAGACCCTTTATTTTATTGCTAGCGATTGGAGTGTTAATCGGTAAAATGAACTGAAAACTTCATTAAATATAAAGCGAAGCGAAGATGCAATGAAATCTTTTCTATGGTTTCGAAGGATTGATACTAGTTCCAAATGGCGAAGACATGGGTTACGCTTTCGGAGATACACCATCGACTCACATTAACTATACCGTTCCGCTTGGGCATCGAACCACAGCGAAACAACCAAAAGAAGATTCAATTAAACCCCCATCGCATTCCTGGGGAATCTTCTTCACGATTTTAGGCACGGTTCTTCTCGATTTCGACGCGGATGCTTGTCAGAGTCCGGCTAGAGCTTATTTACTCGACGTCACCACACCTGGCAAGTAAATGAGCTTATCGTGTCTTGGTCCGAACTATGCATCTCCAACTTAATATTTCATTCAAAGCGACGTTTCTGTTAGCGTATCGCTTTTAATGAAGTACGAACATGCCTCGTTCAATTTCGAAACTTCAAAACTACAAAACTTTAGAATCCACCAATTTTCAGTTATTAAAATAAATTTTTCTAAATTCCAAATTTAAGTTTTCACCAATAAAAGGAGAGAAATAATATTTAAAAAATTCCTTTATTTGCAGAGGACCATGCAAGAGGTTTAAGTACGTTCACCATAATGGCAGGTTTAGGGGGTTTTATGGGGTACGGGCTGGGTGGAATAAATTGGGATGCCACAGCAATAGGTGTCATGCTCGGTGGACATCTTCACGCCACGTTTACATTAATTACCATCATCTTCGTTATTTGTGTATCTTGTACCATCACCAGTTTCAAAGAGATCCCTTTGGAATTGCTAGAAAGGGATGAATACCAGCAACTCCAAGAACAAAGGGTTTGTTCATTAATCATCCATGGAAATTTAATTTAATTCTTTAATTTTCTCTTAATTTTGTTCAGAAATCTGAAGAAAAGAGTGATGAACAAAAGGAGTATGATAAAATCACCACAGATGAATGCGCATCTTATGGAACAGTGGAAAATGATCAAGAAGTTGCTACAAGAAGAGATGTAAGTCAATTTTACAAGTGGAAAAATAAATGTTTTATTTTCTTATTGATTATTTTTGTTGGACAGGAATTTGTTCTAAAACCTCTTCCAGTACAGGAATCAGAAAAGAGGGCTGGTCAAGTACCTATGATGCCAGATTCAACAACAGAAGGAAACAATTATATTCAACCTGATTTTGACGAGAATATGGAAGGAAATCCTAAAGCTACTTTAAGGGAATATCTTCTTTCTATAGTGTACATGCCGCACAGTCTTCGCATGGTGTGTTTAACAAACTTGTTCTGCTGGATGGCCCATGTTTGTTACTCTCTTTACTTCACCGATTTTGTTGGAGAAGCTGTTTATGGGGGTGATCCACAGGTTGACTTCAACAATATGAATTTGTAAACTACTAGTAATTGAAAATTAGATGAATTTAATTTGCAATTACAGGCACCGGATGGCAGTAAAGAACGAGAACTCTACGAAAGTGGTGTTCGTTTTGGATGCTGGGGAATGTCTATGTATTCCCTTTCCTGTTCATGTTATTCATTAATTATTGAAAGATTAATTGAACGCTATAAGTAAGAATATTAAGCAGCCTGAAAATCTCGGTTTTGTTCATTTTTCTGAACAAGTTTTATACAATGTTTTTATATCTTTCACAGAGCTCGAAGGGTTTACATTTGCGGGCTATTATTCTACAGTACTGGAATGATGATGATGGCGTTGACAAAACATCCCGTGGGAGTAATTGTGTTCTCTTGGACCGCTGGTGTTATGTACTCCACGTTGTTCACTATGCCCTATTTGTTAGTTGCACATTATCACGCCTCGTCGACTGTGAGTAATATTTGCAATCAGCCTTTCCTTATCATCAGTTCCCTACGCACGCTTTATACAAATGACCGAAGCAGTGATTCCTCTTCAAATACAAGAAGAGTTTTATTGTACTATAGACAATAACTGATTCCTATTGGTACCTTCAAAATGTTTCCCTTTAGTGGTGGCAATAATTTAATAAAATACGATAACGTAATGCAATTACGTGTATCGAGCAAAAAATTGAATTAGTTGACTTTACAGTTCGAGGTGACAGCAGAGGGTGAAGCCATTCAAAGCGGAGGTGTCCGTGGTCTTGGCACAGACGTGGCAATCGTCTCCTCCATGGTGTTCCTAGCGCAATTTCTACTCTCCTGCTGTTTGGGAACGATAGTTAGCCAATCTGGAACCACCACAGCGGTGGTGTGTGTGGCGAGCACCCTTGCTGCATGTGGAGCCATTTCTGCAACACAAGTCATGTATCTGGATCTCTGAGTTTCATTCTGAAATCCTTTTTCCACTATCCCATCTATTTATTATTCTCTGAAACGCAAATTTGAAAGTGGTTGGGAAGCTTTATTTTAAAATATGTATAAAGTTTTGTTGAGTAGAAGAGTTGTAAAATTCTGAAATTTAAATAGTTAGATTTATAGCATTTATAGAATAAGTGGAACGCAAGAAGAATTATTTTTCTTTGTTTTCTATTCAAGTTTTGTTAAATTATAATACTAGATAATAATTTTCATTTGATAAAGTGAATATATAAGTGAATTAATGTTTTTTTTTTTTTTTTCTTTAATAAGATCTTGCGCTTTATGAGAATGTAATAATGCACAAATAATGGCTCTATGTATCTATATAGCAGATACATCCTAAAGTTATAACTGTTATGTGGTCAAAGGAAACCTGTAAATAAATGTAACTTGTAAAAACATAATAAAAATACGTAGATAGTGCAATGTATTTAAACGAATGGAAAAAAGAATATGTCTTGACCGCTATTGTTTAACCGTGCTTTCTTAAACCACAGATTTTAAGAGCAACATGAACTTCTCTAGCAATGAATTTGCTCAGTTTGTGAATGTATTTTTGAATGTACTCATCGTTAACCAGATCCTGAAATCAATGTTACTTCTCATAATTCCGTAATACTTGAGCAAGTATTTCTTTTGCAAATTTACATACCTGTACAATTTCATAATTTCGATTCTTACAAATCACAGGAAATGAAAAGAATATATCAGACCGGATATCATAAGAATAATCAGATGCAACTGACATGCAAGTCCATTCATTTTCTGGGGTGTCATTCCATAAGATTTTACAGTGTTCAGCCAATCCATATGCCATTGATCTAACGCAATATGGTCTGTTACTGATATTTTGCAAAAGCTATAGAGAATACACTTTTTGTTTTAAATTGTTGAAATTTAATTTATCATTGTCTGTTTTGCAACTATAAGTATCAAACTTAAGTGAAATTTATCTCATTATTTTTCATTTCTTGAAGCGCTTCTATACCTGTGGAAGAGTGTTTCGTAGCCACACTTTAAAATTATTGTGCGTACTCCTTCCATCTGTGAAGAACATGTACCTACAATCAGAAAAGTTGAACTTGTTATTCGTGCCCCATATAATCACGTTTTTGACCTCTGTTGGAAGACACTTTGCTCGAGCAGCAATCTGAAATGAATCTAACTTTGATTTTGATTCTGATCAAGTTCATACATATAGATTAAATCATACACAAGCTTTAGTAATAGTTAAATTGAACATTGATATGGCAGTTATGTTAGTGGAGGGAATAGACTTCACATATTTGGATATAATTGTAGCAGCAATGTTTCCAATCACAATAATTTTTGCATCCCTTTTCGCATAGTTTTCTATAGCTTGACCCTACGATAAGAGGGAAAGCAGATTTAAATGTAGAAAATCATACCATAGAATTATTCATAATACATAGAACTTTGAAATCAGAATGTAGTCTTTAAAAAATGGATCCGTGTATTCATCTTCAGTGAACTCGTACTCCCTTGCAAGGCCAATGCAAATTACAACATCTGCATCCTTAAATTGGACTGATGGATTATGACCATGATTAATACCTGCAAGCATTAATCGTTAACTACCATGAATTCTTGGTATCTTAAGAGCTTTTAGCATTTTGAAACTTACCGTGCAGATTGCTGGGGCTAAAAGAGGTGAGCTCAATCGCAACAGGCTCCAGGAACAACGCTTTGTCCTTGAAATCGAAAATGCTAATAAAAACTAACTGATGTTCTCCAAAAACTTTGTCATATAATATTCTACTCAGAAACGCGAGTGCGAGTTCTGTGGCTCCATCAGTAACTACAATCTTTAAAACATCATTTTGATCATTTATAGAATTATTAATGGTGGTCTTGCTTCTTCTTGGATTCATTGAGACCATTTTACTGTTTATCAAACGAAAATCAATGGTTTTAGTAAGTATAGGGTGGTCTATACACAATCTAAATCTGATATGAAAAGTATACATTTATTTTACAAATACGAATTTTGTGCCAGAATTGTCGAAGATAATTGCATTGCCATCTACTGTGAATAGTTTGAACTAGAAATCCTTTAAAATTTAATTGGTACATACAATGGATAATGTCGGTATTCTACACTGACAATCTATTAAAATAATTTGACACCTATCCATTAGCTATACTAATAGATATATGTAAGTACAATATTTAAAAAAATAAGTTATTACATTTTCATAAAATTTTATTTTTACGTTATTTATGTTGTCATTGTTTAGATCTTTCCAATGTTTCCAAAAGAATATCCACGATGGATATATTCTCACCCATTATGTAACGTGACTTCTTACGAATATCATTACACGTATTTGCATGCAAGATACTGTGAATCTTTTCTAAATAGTAGTCTATTTCATTTGCATACAACACGCCTTTACTTTCGTAAGGTAGAACATGTGGATAAGCGTTTTCAATTAGACGATTAATGTATCGTGCTATGTTCACTTCACCCATTATCTGATGCATACCCGACAAATGCATTATTGGATCAATTCCAATTGCCTTCCATATTACTGTGAAATGAATTACAGCATTTTCATTCGAATTTTGGTATTCTGAACAAAAAGTTAATAAATCATTTGGTAACTGTTGAACGCTAGAATGTATATGGGATGTTACAGAAATACTGATATAAGGTTTTATGAAGTAACAGAAAGATTCGATAAACTTAATTGGATGCTTCGGATCACAAAATATAATGAGTTTTTGTTTTTCCAATTTTCCCGATTGTTTAACTGCACAGGATTTATTTTCGTACTTGTATAATTGTTGCTTTCTGTCTTCAACCTCCTTTTCTTGAAGAGGAACACGTTTAATCCTGTTAGAAGAATGTTTTATTTGTCTTACTTGTTCATTTATTTAATTGATATACTTGTTCATTAATAATTTATACATTAAACACTAAAAGAAGTTATGCGAAGGGCTTCAATAAATTATAACATATATAATGTATAAATTAAGGCGTGTATGTTTTAATTCCAGCATTATAATTACTTACAAAAATACTTTAAGAATGTTTTGAAAGATATTTACTTGTTTAATCGACAAATAGGATTGTTATAAACCATCTCCATATCCACCCTTGGTCCAACTAAATCTCGTATGTTGTTTAACCCATATTTAATCATAGTTGGTCTATACAAAAAAAATGGAAGTTTTTTATTATGAAATATATAGACATTGTTTAAATATACATACCTTTCTAACGACAATCCCCAAGCAATTACATTCACATTTTCAGGCAACCCCATTGGTAATAACATTTCTGGTCTGAACATTCCGCTATTACCGATTTCTATCCATTTTTTCAGACCATCATGGTAACAGAAGATTTCCATACTCGGTTCAGTGTACGGATTATACGCTGGTTTGAACCGAAGCTGTGTAATACCAAGTTTCTTAAAAAATTCGTACAATATTCCTATTAAATCACCTAATGTGAGATTGTAATCAGCGACTACACCTTCGATTTGATGAAACTCTGCAAGATGTGTAGCATCCAGGGTTTCATTACGGAATACTCGATCTATACTGAAGTATTTTACCGGTTTAAAATCACCCTAGAATATATTTATACAATTTTATAATCATGCTGGTATTATGAAATGCTACAATTTTTAATCCATTTACCTCTTGCATAAGTTTGAAAAGCATACGCGCACTGACAGCAGTTGTATGGGTACGAAGTACATTTTTTTGTGCCTCTTCTATTTTCCAATCATAACAATATCCTAAAGATCCATATCCTCCTTCGCTATGAACTTTTTTCACCTTTTCCAAATAATCCATTGGAAAATTTGTACTACGAGATGGATCTATAGTAAAAATATTGATACACTACCTTTGTAAAGATATCACTTTAATGAAATTATTAATAAAATTACCAGATATAAAGAAGGTGTCGTGTGCATCTCTTGCTGGGTGTTGCTGAGGTTGGAATAATGCATCAAAGTTCCAAAAAGAACTTTCTACAAAATTATTGGTTGGCATTTCTGTAAACCTAGAAAACAAATAGTAGAAATACAAGTAAAACAAAGTGTTAGAATACAGTACCTAAAATTACTTTTTCTCTTACATACCCCATTTCAAAGAAAATTTTTTTAAATTCAGTTCTAACTTTTAATAAAGGATGTAAGTGGCCTACTTCAAGAGCAGCACCAAGTGCTTCAAAGTTATATGGTTTAAATTTTTTATCTTTCCAAGCACCATTCACCAATAAGTCTGCAGTCAATTCTGTTTCTAGTTTCTCAACTTTTCTTGAAAAATTTATTCCTTTTCCCAATTGTACAGATTTAATAATTCTGTTGATAATAAATTACTTAGGCATATCTAATATGATCAGCATTTGTATATTCATGGTATGCACAACTTACATCTCTTGAATAAGTTTTCTTTTTTTGTAGTCATTTCTCTGACGATCAGTCAAATTTGCAAGATTTTTTAAATCATTTTGTGTAACATCTGTTATAGAAGTTACCTTTTTTTTTATAATAGGTGTACTGGATTTATCAATTTGTATCCAACCAGCAGTCAAAGCTTTAGAGAATCCAATTTTTGCAAATGGTATCGATTGCATGATTTTAGACTGAGGTATCCCATCATCAGGAACTGCCTTATAAACTGCTGCTTCGTGACTTCCATGATTCACTATGTGTTGTCCTTCCGATGTTAATTCCCATTTTCTGTCACTGATTTGTTTAGTGGTAATCAACTACAAAGAAAATCATGGTGACATTTACAATTTCTATAGTTTTTTATTAAAAGAGAGGTAATTAAATGAACATAAGTATAGTTTTCAGGGTTAGGGAAAAGATTAAATGCATATGGATTCATCTAATCATATATTCATAATGAACATGATATTAAAAGAAGCAATTATATCATTTAATATATAAAATCCGACAATCCATAAGTATTAAATCTGTGCAGTTATAAAATTCAAGTTTCTTTAAACTTACATCACCAACTGTTTCCAGACTTTTAATTGCTCCAACAATTTTTTGATGATTTTCTTTTAAAATTTCTGCTAAATCAAGAGAATTTACTTCTTCGTGCTCGTCCAAGTAATTCAATATTTTATCAGTCAATTCTTTCGTCATATTTGAAATGTTTTATTTTACGGTAACACAACCGGTAAGACACCATGTGAACTGCAGATGATCGTAACGCTACAGTAATCAATTCTAATCGCGTTATGTCACATTTTTTTTTATTTTGACAATTATAAAAAAAAAATTACAGCACTTGATTATTATATCGAACAGATTTTCAATGAATCGTATATTTAGAATATGATTAATCATCATTTTATATAAAAAATAATTGCATACCAATCATGTCAAATTTTATGTATTTCAATATAAACTTATAATGATACATTTTTATAATATCTGCTTCCTACATATTTTTACAAATAATTATCAGAAAATATTTACATACAAATATTTGATATTATACAAAGAACTCATTTAGAAAATAAAATAGGGTTGTGTAAAGGATACAAGAAAAACTATATTATTTTTCAAATATATTTTATTGACATTAAAAGTACAAATTATTTGAGTGGTATAAACCTTGAAGAATGGGTAGCACCAATACCTGGTCTACCGTGCTTGACAGGCTTATAAGTAACAGAGAACTCTCCCAAGTAATGACCAATCATTTCTGGTTTGATTTCAACTTGATTGAACGTCTTGCCATTGTAAACACCAACGATAGAACCAACCATCTCTGGTACTATGATCATGTTGCGCAAATGAGTCTTAACAATTTCTGGTTTTTCATTTGGTGGTGTTTCCTTTTTTGCTTTACGTAACTTTTTTACAAGAGCCATAGATTTTCGTTTTAATCCATGAGAAAATCTCCTACGAGCACGAGCATGCATCAACACCATAAGCTGCTCACTAAAACAAATATTTATATTGAATAGTTTGCACAAAACTTATGGTATACTCTAACATTTTTCAATTATAATAACCTGTAATTACTTCACTTTTTTTTTTAAAGTGAAACAATACTTACTTTGGCATATCCAGGAGTTGATCGAGATCAACTCCTCGGAAAGTGAACTTTCGGAAAGTCCTCTTCTTCTTCTGGGTTTCTTCTTGCTAAAATCATACATGACAGGATGAGAAATAGGTTATATTATGTATAAAAACATTTACATTTATACAGTAATATCGTATCTTTAAGTTAAAACAGAACCCTAAAATTTATTCTATGATATCTGTATATATGTTTTTACATCAGATGAACAAGATTTTGTTAGATACTTTCATCAAAATTACGACCCATACCTCAGCCATGTTTGCAGTTGGGGGTTGCGACAATAAGAAATAAGATATACTTTTCTGCGCGGAATCAACGCCACCACTAACTAAATGTTTCTAGATAGAGAACAAAAATATATTTCTTTTTTATCATACTTATGAAATATTTGAGCCAATAAATATGCAAATGCAATATCATTTTTTTCTATTAACGCCTTTATTAATAATATTAAATAAGTTTCTACTTTACTATATTATATTATATTAATACCATAATAATAAAATATCATTTTATATTAATAAAAAATACTGTTGCCTCAGATTATGTATTGTTTCCGTTAAATGATGGTATTTTGAAATATTTTCTTCAATTAATATACAGTTGATAGATTATCAACTATAAAAAAATTTTGAATATATTTATATTTCTAAAACTTCAGTTTACTATATTGTTTTTTTAGTGTATGAAGAATGTGTAACATAGTGGCGCTAAATCTTTTAATTCTGCCAGTGTATGTTCACATATTTAAGAAGAGATACATTCTCATTGGATCTGAATAACATTCAATAAAATCAAGAAACTTTGAATAACCGACGTGCATCAAAAGCCAAGCACGGATCAATAGACACATCTAGTGTGAAAGAATTATCACGTAAAATATGAAATACATCTTAGTAACTGGTGGTGTAATAAGTGGAGTCGGTAAAGGTGTTATTGCGAGTTCCTGTGGTACTATGCTTAAACACTGCGGTATTCGGGTAACGTCTATTAAGATAGATCCTTATATAAATATAGATGCTGGAACTTTCTCCCCGTATGAACATGGTATGTCATGGAAAATATATTTTCTTTATTTTCTTTTTCATCTAAATCAATTCCAGGAAAGCGTTTTTCTTTGACATTGCGTATAACCATGTGGTGTTAGAAGCTATTCTGTTACTGTGGCGCACTTTGCAGTCACGTGTTGTATCTTTAGCATTTTTTTTGGTCAAAATTCAATTTAAAAATTGAAAGAAACTCGTTTCTATTTCTCACTTAAAGTAATGGATTTTAATACATATGTTACCTTCTTATTAAGTAGTATTAATTTGTTCACTGCAGAAGTTTCTCTGGTTAAATATATGTTCATTACCTGAGCAGATGGTATATTAGCTAATAAAATTAGTTATTTTACAGATAAAGTAATTAGGACTATATTTACAATAAAGTTTAGAGTATTACATGCATCAGTACAGAGTATAAAAATAAATAAATTTTCAAGAGATTAATTATAATTGTATGTGTATATACACATATGATTAAAATAAATTTGTTTCTTTACTACTATAGTTGATGAGATTAATTTAACAAAGTAAAAAAAGAATATTGAAGGTTATCAGAAATTAATCTTTATAGGAAGAATTATGGTCATATTTTGTAAATAGTGTTATCAATTCCTGTTAGATATACCTTTTGTCTTATTAATATTTATTGCATTTAAGGAGAAGTATACGTTTTGGATGATGGTGGAGAAGTAGATCTTGATCTAGGAAATTATGAACGTTTTCTAGATGTTACTTTACATAGAGACAACAATATCACTACAGGGAAAATTTATCAACATGTGATCTCAAAAGAAAGACATGGTGATTATTTGGGAAAAACAGTTCAAGGTATAGATACTCAACTTCTAAATCTATGCCATTGGGAAGGCTAACGCAAAATGAGTATTAGCAATGTTTCCTTTGAATTTTAGTGGTACCTCATATAACAGAGGCTATCCAAGAATGGGTTGAACGTGTTGCAAACCAGCCGGTAACAGAAAATAGCGATCAGCCTGATGTAATATCATAATTGTTTAAAATGAACATAAGTTAATATAGCCTATGGTATATAAAAAAGAACATGTAAATTGATTTATATTTTGTCAATTGTAGGTATGTATTATTGAATTGGGTGGAACTATAGGAGACATTGAAGGAATGCCATTTGTAGAAGCTTTTAGACAATTTCAGTTTAGGGTGAAAAAAGAAAACTTTTGCTGCGCTCATGTATCCCTAGTGCCACAAGTATGAACCTCATTTATTTGAATAACTCTCCTTCATTGTTCTAGACCTTGACATTGTACTGATGCCAAGTTGATTTATTCTTAGCCTATAGAACTATATAATTTGTAAAAATTTATAGACACGTGAAGTATAGTAAAAATTCTTAAAGTACTATTTAAAAGAAATATGCAGTGGAAATATTATTCTAAAAACAATTATTTTCAGCCAAGATCAACAGGAGAACCAAAAACAAAACCAACTCAGTCCAGTGTGAGAGAATTACGAGGTTTAGGATTATCACCTGACCTCATAGTTTGTAGATCAGAAAAGCCAATAGATGATTCTGTGAAAGAAAAAATTTCAAATTTCTGTCACGTTGCTCCAGGACAGGTGGAACTCATTAATTTTGTTAAAATTGTCATAAATATAGTTAAGGGAAGCTAGTTAAAAATTTTTATTTGCCAGGTCATAACTGTTCATGATTTATCATCGATATATCGAGTACCTCTGTTAATGGAATCTCAAGGGGTCATTGAATTCTTAAATGAAAGATTACAATTAAATATTGGAATGCCACGACCAAGATGTTTTATGCGAAAATGGAGAGATTTAGCCGACCGTATTGATCACTTACGAAAGGAAGTGAATATTGCATTAGTAGGAAAATATACGAAACTAGAAGATTCCTATGCATCGGTTACAAAAGCATTGCAACATGCGTGTATTCAAGCTGGTTATAAACTTAAATTAACGGTAACATTTTAAATATATTTCTACTATACTCCTCCTGTATTGATTAGTTTTATAATATTATAATGATTTTAGTATATAGAGGCTGATAATTTAGAACACACTATGAAAACAACAGATCCTGTATTGTATCACGAAGCTTGGCAACAACTTTGTAAAAGCAAGTAAGCGTTTGATTTATGTTCACAGAATTGTATGTCATTGATTCTCATTTACTTCAAATTTTAATGATGCTTATGCTCCTTATAGTGGCGTTATAGTACCAGGTGGTTTTGGCAAAAGAGGCATGCAAGGAAAAATGGAAGCATGTAAATGGTGTAGAATAAATGATAAGCCGTATTTAGGTATTTGTTTGGGGTTACAAGTAGCGGTCATTGAATTTGCAAGAAACGTCTTGGGCATTGAGGACGCCAATAGCATAGAAGTTGATCCGCAAACTGATCATCCTCTTGTTATAGACATGCCAGAACATAATCCAGGTCACATGGGTGGTACCATGAGACTTGGAAAAAGACGTACTATATTTACAGACGATAATTCTATTATAAGTTAGTAAGAAAATATTTTTTAAACTTAATTTACTGCATGTCTTTTACTCCGAAAATCTTGTCTAGAATGATATATTTTATATATATATATATATATATATAGGACAATTGTATAATAATAAGGAGTATATAGAAGAAAGACACAGACACAGATATGAGATTAATCCAAAATATATTGATGCTTTAGAAGAAGCTGGCCTGAAGTTTGTAGGTAAATAACAAAAAAAATCCCTTACTGACTGATATTTTTAATGTAATAGTTATTACTATTATAAAAATTAAAATTAATTTATTCCTTTCTTCAGGCCATAATGAGGACAAACAACGTATGGAAATAGCAGAATTAAAAGAACATAGTTACTATATTGCTACTCAATTCCATCCGGAATATTTATCAAGACCATTAAAACCTTCACCTCCATTCTTAGGATTAATCTTAGCTAGTGTTGGAAAATTAAAATCCTACTTAGCCAGAGGTTGCCGATTTTCACCCCATGATATCAGCGACAATGAATCAGGTAATAAGAAACATACATTCTTTCATATTTCGATGACTATAATTTGCTAATTTTCGTTTTTAGCAGATAACGATTGCCTATATGATTCCGTGGCAAAACAAGTAACGAGTGCAACTACTAGTAGAAGTAGTAGCACTACGTCTGCCGTTACTGATTAACTTTTATCATTCATGTTACGATAACAATATCTTTAATGATGAAAATATATTTGTATGTACATGTGGTAGGCTGACAAACAATTTTTATTCTAAAAAAAAAAAGATACGAGATACATTTCAAAACGTGTGTACTATATTAAAGTTACACTAGTGTATTATGGATATAGATTATATAATTATATTTTAAAATATATGCGAAACACATTACATGCCAAAAAATTTAAATAATAGTTTTGTATTGAAACATTTGAATATTCCCAAATCAATGGTTCTTTTGTTTTGAATAAAAGTTTAATAGTATACAGTTTGATATTATCGTTAAAATTATTGCATGACCTATTTTTTGTTATTTTTAATTGCATATTTTTATAATCTAAGTTTAAAAAAATTATCTTATGGTTCACTTTTATTATGTACAATATAGTTCTTTTAATTACTAAATTTTTAATTCTTTCATAGATCTGTATATATACTTTATAAGTTTCAATTTTTTAGTAACACATATGAAAGTATAAAATTAATCTTTTAATATAATCATGGCAACCTCCTAAAACTTGCATCATTACAAATTACATAATTCGCATAATTAGTTGTATTTGAAGGAATTATTGTTACAAAGTCATAGTCAAGACTTTTATTTTTATTGAGCAGTACATGCGTTCTGCTGAATACAGTATATAAAATATACACTGCCATATTATTACAGTAAAACATTTTGCTTTGTATAAAAATGACGTATGTACACTCTTACTGTTACACGTACAGTATACGATATTATTGATACTAGATTATTGTTAGGTTACAATAGTGAATTCGGATTATTAAAATTTAAAAGAAGAAATAAAATATCTGTAATACATAATAAACAAATGTAAACAAAATAAATACAAAAAATTAAAATGCACTTTGGACGGTAAGCATTACAAATAATACTGAAAATATTTTTCGCAAAAAAAAAAAAAAAAACACAAAAAAACAGAATAAGTATTTTACATGCAACAGAAGTTCTGAAGTTCGGACATTTTGTATATACAAGTAATCTTTTATCGTTGATAAAAGGTAACACAATTTGTACACGAGACACAAAGACTTAGATTTTATGAAAATACGATCCATACTCAACTGATTGTTAACATAACTTGGCAAATAATATTAAAAATAAAGGTACTGACATTTTGGGAATATGAATAATTGTTCTCATTTAAAAAAAAAAACTAAATGTAAAAATAAAACAAGTATTTAGCGTATTACTATCCTGCTGTACTGTCAGATCTAAATTACAGAAGTACATGATAAATATCTATGCACCTCAGAATCTAAAATAACAACAGTCTGTAAATAGTTCTTTGCTACTTCTTAGTTTTAGTAATTTGCTATCAATATGATAATTCGTACTAAGTATCAGAATAAATTTAAAAATATAATTTTAATAATTTAATCATACAAATATAATGGTAATCTTCACTTTAAAGAATAAAACCAAATAAAGAAAAAAAAAATCTTCAAATATATAAACAATTACTTTAATTTCCTTGTGAAATATCTTTGCAATAAACTGATATTGCGTACTAATATTAAACACTAATTAAATACAAACTTCTACGTCCAATGCTCAATCTTTTAAGGAAAATTTCCTTACCATTGTATCAGTCTGATATTTTTTGTTATAAGATTCGACAAACTTGTTGTATTACATTATTAAATTTAGCAGCCTTCATAATCTTTTTACATAGTGAAAAGGGAGTTTCGTATTATTCGTTTTATAAAATCTTTTGTATGACACTTCAAAGTGCACTTATAAGCATATTTTATCTATAAATATTCTAGCGTTAATGATAGTATAGAATAAATTCGTACTTAAATAAACCATTCTTTCTTCTTTTGAACTTGATGGCCCGTAGCAGAATGCACAACTGCCGAGTCTGGATCCAGTGCTATTTCAGCACCTTTATCTTCTTGCGTTAAGTATTCACCTTTGTGTCTCGACATGTATCTTCCTATAAGTACTGCCATTACCACTAATGCTATAATAATAATAGCTAAAACACTTCCCAAAATTGCTGTATCAGTTTCGTTGTAAGCAGCCCGAACTTTCTCTTCATCTACCTGAGGGGGCGGACGAGTTTCAATAATATCAGGTGGGTGTGTGATAGGTTCTACACCACAGAAATCTTCTGTAAGAGAGGTACCCAAAGAACGAACGTTTCCTGGTCCATTTTCTTGGAACAATAGTTTCAGAGGGTAAATATCATCAAACTCTACTCTAGATATACAACCAACAAATCCCTCTGTCATAGATTCATTTCTTCCTATGTACATGTACTGAATATTGTTGAACTGTGCATCAGCAGAAGCTTTGATATTAAAATTAAATTCTTTTGGTTCATAATTATCTACCGTCAACACCAGAGTCGCCCCCGAATTCTTTCTGCCTACTCTGACATCGTGATACTGTCCTAAACCGAAATGTTTATTGGGGAAAATAACTTCCTGACGTTCAAAACCGAAATCGAAGACGACACGCAAATGTCCACTGTTTGAAACCATGATCGTCATATATTCTCCGGATATATTCGAAAAAAGACCAAGTAAAAATCCTTTAGGATTCGTCGTTGTAAAACCAACTCTAATATTCTCAGAAATCGTTGAACGCCAACTACCCATAAAGTCGTACTTTATTATAGAACTGGGGCGCATATTAACACCAATTTCTATAAAAAAAGAATTCCATCGTTATACAAAATAATGTCCAAACATTATTATTTTTTACAATACAATAACTATTTACATACCATCAGCACAAATAGGACCCTTGAATGCTGTCCAACGACAGTCACAGGAATATCCATCATATCTTTCATGGCATGTACCATTGTTAAGACATGGATTGCTTTCACATTTGCCCGTACAACCTTCAGAAACTCCATACAGGCCTTGGCGTGCATAGGTTCTTAAGTCTTGCAACTGACCATTCAACAGAAGTGCTCTGATACAACCCACGTAACCATCTCTGTATTCTGTTGTAGCACCAACTACAAGCTCTGATGTGAGGTGAAGTGCTCTCACTGGTCCTGGAGGTTCTCGCACTTCGTTCTTCAATGCTCCATCAACTACGATTCTAGCTTCCTTACGATTTCGTTCAACAGACACGGAGTGCCATCGATTATCAGCTAATCTATATGACGTTTGCACACTGACGGTGAGTGGGCCACTGCCTGCTAAATACTGGAATTGCATCTGGTTTCCACTGACTATAGAGATCTTTATGTAATCCGTAGGTCCTTTACTGTGAATTATTACAGCGTCATCTATGGTTGTTTTGAACTCAAAAAAGATATCACCGCTGTGACCGATATCAAAGGTTGGTAGATTGATAGTAGCATCAACAATGCGGAATGTTACTACGTTCATGAACAAATCTACAATAAAACAGAGCGTTCGATTATTTTACAGTGGAATGTAATATGTACTTTTATATCTGGGCACAAGTGATAAAGGTAACTACAAATTTGTCGGGTTAATACAAATGTGTGGGAATTATTAAATACATTTTGCTAATTACTGTTGCAAACAAATGACTACATCTAAACGCATACTGTATCTTACCTGACTTTACCTTGGTAGACAACCAAGGTAATTTAGAACCTTACAAACAATTTAAAATGAATTAAATTTTCTCATTCACATGCATAGCATTGATTTAATTTCTTCAACTTACCATCACCTTCACAGATAAGAGGGCCAAGAGTGTAACGACCCTCTTTGTCATCGACTGGTGTACCAGTGTCACCAAATCGTAATTGTTTAACAGGAAGATATTCTTTTTCAGTAATATCACCACTATCTTCGAGAGGACCATCCAAGTCAGCATCGCAATTGCACCATTTAGTAGAATCCGCACAATTTCCAAGGATACCACATTCACATTTACGCGAACCAGGTAATGCACCTCCCCAATAGTCCATTTTTTGATTATTCCTACTAACCCACCATGAATTTGGTCTAAAATAGTCCCCCTGTGGTACTGCAATTACAAAAGTGTTACTAATAATATTAATAATCATTCAATACTGGTACATGGATTATTCATATTTACACTAAACTTACCTGGTGAATTAAATAGTTTAGAATGTATACATTCATAACTAATTCTCTGTCTACAACTCATGGATCTATTGAGAAGAGCTACAATTTGATCCATATCTGCATCGTAAATAATATCTTGGACGAAACTACCCGGTTCTTGGAACCCATCTACGGGTGTCATGCGTTCATTGTTATGTCGTAAAATCGTTCTCACACGTCCATCCGTGAAGAATTCACAAACTACTGGGAATGGTTTTAATGGACCACTTCCATCGACATCTATTTTGATATCTGCTCGTTGATTAACTGAATTGATGTTTTTATACGCGTCACATGAGAGAGGATTTAAAGCTGTATAAAGGATAATGAAATATTAATTTACATTGGAGTATTTGAAACTTAAATAAGTAATGTATATCTACTTACAAGTATGACAAACAGCTCCGGTATATCCTGTATTGGCACAATCACAGAAGAATTCATCAGAATTTTGACGACAAATCCCAGAGTGCTTGCATGGATTTGGATTACAACGATCCATCATTTGGCAAGCATCGAAAACTATCTCGTTTTTACAACAATACTCTTCCTCCTTCCAATCAGTTGGTAACTTATAATTACCATCGATGCTTATCATTCGCATACAACCAACGAAACCTCGATTGCTTTCCACTCCAGTCACACCACCGACTAAGTACACTGGCCCAGTTGTCATTTCTAACATACGTTTAGTCCTCATAGGCGTTCCATCAACATTTAAAACGAGACTGTTCTTGGAGATTGTTAAGATAACTTGATGCCATTTACCATCGTCAAAATTTTCATCAAAATTGTCTAAAATTATTCGTGGACTTTCTTTAGTTTGAATATCAACCTTTAGTTTACCATCTTCTAAGAACAGCTATAAATATAAAAAAGTATTAAATACATATATTTTTATTTAGAAGGAGAACTACCCAAGTGTAACGCTTACTTATTAATGAAACTTTGCCACCTTGTAGAGCTCGTTGAGCTGAACACGCCTATACTCCATTTTGGGGGCAGACGGCTAATTGTTTAAAAAGATATTAATAATTAAAGTTAGTTACTCATTGTCAGTGAAATTCTGAAGTATGACAAACTCACACATACAAATGGTTAGCTCCGCGGTTAAACACATGACTTACATCTAGAGATCCTCGGTTCCCAACATTTTTTTTTTTGCTATTACATAAAAATTATCATAGAAAAAAAAAATCATAGGAATCAAGGAACTGAATCATAGAGCTTTAGATTGCGAGTCAAGCGTTTTACCGCAAAGTTAACCGTTTGTATGTGTGAGTTTGTCATACTTCAGAATTTCACTGACAATGAGTAACTAACTTTAATTGTTAATATCTTTTAAACAATTAGCCGTCTGCCCCCAAAATGGGGTACATATAGGCGTGTACAGCTCGACAAGCTCTACAAGGTGGCAAAGTTTCACTAATAAATGAGCGTTACACTTGGGTAGTTCTCTTTGTTAGAAATAAATCTACAAACCTTGACATAACCTGGTGATGTAAATTGATGATACAAAATGATTCCCCTATCTTCGTATGTTCGGAAAGTAAGAGACACGTTCAACGAGGATATTCCTTCGTATCCTTTGAGTCTAGCATATGATCCATGAGTCAAAAATGTAACAGGAATGATAGGTGGTTCTGGACAGCTATAAATTGTATTCACTTTGTAATATCTTAAATTTTCTCCAGTGATTTCTGTTTCTTTCAAGTCATGAATAATGCCTGTTGAATTCAAGTAAATGTTTTCTATGCATCCTGTGAAATTTTGATTAACTACTAATCCATCCTGTTTGTTAGGCACACCACCTATGTAAAGCTAAATAGATATTTTTATATTAAATAATATTATTATATATATTTAAATACATAGCAAACTGTATTGTACAGGTTCCATTTACTTACTGCTCTATTTAAATCTAACCTATGGAACTCTCCCTTTATTCTTCCTTTAATTAATACTCTGTCAACAGAGAATGAAATATTTTTTCTATTACGCGATATTAGTACATCGTGCCACATATTGTCATCCAAAAGGCTTCCAACAGACAAACTTGTCATAATACCAGATCCAAGATCAATATTTAGCAACATTCTATTATCTCTTAATTGTAAAGCTATATAATCTCCTTGTGTACCGCGAGAATACATCAGAACTCCATCAGCGTTATTTGTTTTAAATCGGAAACGTATAAAATGTCTAGCAGTTTCTATTGGTTCCCTCAACAAATCATATCGTAAAAGAGATGATCCATTAAAGGAAAGAACATCAGACTCTGGAAATAAAAAAGAAATTGTTTACAAACCTGAAAACTTTCAATGATTTAATTTATTCTTTATAAGTAACTTGCACTCTTACCATAATTACATCCATATAATTCCAGTCTTAATGATATTCTATCCCTCCATCGAGTTGGATTTATTCTAATCCATTGTGCAATAATTGGTACTTCAAACTTATTAAGTTTTATGGTGTCACCATCTACATTACCCTTAAACATCTATAAGAAAAATAAATGTTTTTCTTTTATTAATGTCTGAGATAATGAAATCTTTGTTAAATTTGCTGTAATTATTTATGCAAAATATTCAGAATTAAGTATTTTGATATTCAGTTAGTTATACATATTTGTTACAAATACAACATTGATGTTTAAAATTCTAATGCATAGAAGTAAGTAGAAATAAATATGTATTAATGAGTAGGTACCTAGCATGCTCTTTTGTATAAGTATGTTAGTACAGCATTGTTAATTGTAGGTGCAAAGACATAAAAGAGATGCGTGACATTCTATTAAAGGTAGAATGTACAGTACAGGAAATTGATCACTGTAATATTCTTCAGCGAATCAATTTGAATGAAAATCTTTGTTAAAAATAGATTGCTGATTACTAATGAGAAATAGAAAAGTAATAATAAAATCTTAAGATAACTTTATCATTTTTGTTTGTGCCTCCACCAATAAACAATTATTCATATTGTTTAGAAATAAAGAAATATTTTGATATGTACAGAATAAAAAAACCATTGTGTTACATATCTACAATATTGTAGCATATGTATTACATTTTGAATGAAATTTATATTGATAAATGATTATTTTTTATAGAAGTTCTACGTTTTCTTATAATCAGTATCTCTATTAATACCTCATCCACACCATCCTGACTTTCATAACTGGCCCAGGCTTGCCCATCATCAGAGTATTGGACAATGTACTCTGTCACATACTCATTAGTATGAGCACGACCTCGTGTGGCAATGCTGCGAATCTCATATCTGTCCCCCAGTTCCACAGTAAGATGTTGATCATAACTGCTAAGCTCTGGTGACCACGTAGAACCTCCTGCAAAGCCCAGCCCCATGTCCATGTGTAAAAGAAAAAGAGTAGAAGCAAAGCAGATAAGTGGAAGAAAGATTTGTGTCATGTAATTAAATGAGTGTGATATTATCATTTATTTTAATAAATACATGTTTTAATATTTATAATACATTTATGGAAGTATAGATACTTTCATAAATGGAACATTTAGAAATTATGATATACATACATGATGCGTTAAGAAGTTCTAGCTACTAATTAATTAAGTATTCATTTCTATAAATGAAAAAAGCATTCTAGAACTATACATTTACAGAAAACATGCAAACAGTACTTACCTGTAAATCCTTGTAATAAATTACTATGAAAAATCATTCACCATTTTTACATGCTGAAGTGTTTAACTAATTGTAAGTTTTAATTCTAAGCTATAAATTTTACATTAATGGAATGCAAGAAATTAGTTATTAGTTTCGTATTAGTTATTAAATGCGTATACCTTTCTAACAAATCCCCTGATGGACTATAGCTATGTTACCACAGACACTGATTCAAAAGTTGTAAAAGATCAGTTTACCTTAATATTACCATCTTCTTCTTTGAAATCAACGTAGTCCAGGCCATTTGTACCATAACTGATACCATATTCCATAACATACTCATTTTGAACTGCTCGCCCCTGGGTCGCCACGGCTGTGATGTTCATTATTTGACCCAGGTCGACTATAAGGTACTGACCAAAGTCTGAGCTGCTAGCTGTCCATGCGTTTCCGCCTACGCCACAACATATACGCATGCATGCAACTCAAAATGAACTTAAGAAAGCAGTCGTAGAATCATTGAAAGATTAAATACTACGGTAATTGTCACTTAAATTAATTTACATATAACGTTATTTATGAACTAGCTAATATCTGAATTATTTTTGCATAAATTGCAATATTTCAATCTTATTTTGGAAACCTATTAAAATAGTTGCAAGCAGTACTTCTTAAAAGAAAACTTGAACCTACAAGATTTTATGTTATTTAGAGAATATTCCCTTAGCCTTGCACAAAAATGGAAATATATAATAGTAACAGGTTTGTATATTTATTACTATATAAAGTACTTCATAAAAAGGTAAAATAAAATTTATACTTGTATTTCAAACTATTTTATTACACTCACTGAGACTAAATTCACATAGAGTTGTTATATCTGTACACCTTTATTATACATTAATATACATATAATATACAAAATACAAAGTCATGGGTATTCTTCTTTTCTTAAATAATTTTGTGCATATTCAAAATCTTGCGGAAACATGGGGACAGTATTTGCTAAAAGTTCATCGCTATTTATGGTGCGAAAAAGATTGTTCTGTGACCGTGGTGCACTTTCATTTTCTTGTAATGCTACAGCAACATAATGTTGTGAATTCAATAACGTTTCTTCAAATAACCACTGTTGTTTTATGCCATTTATATATAAAATTGTATCAGTTACAATACTATTTTCTATAAGCAGTGAATTTGTTTTAAAATCAATTTCTCCAAGATCAGTAACAATACCTTTACCTATAGCTTTCAAATAGCTTTCTTTCAAAGCCCAATGTCTACAGAACATACTAATTTGTCCCAATTCGTCTAAGTTTGAGTTTTTTATCTCATTCCATTCTGAAGACGTGAAATTTCTGCTCATTATTCGAAAAAATTCAGACAATTGTTTACCACCGGTATACTCTAATTTAATTACATCTATACCTAATTTTACATTCCTTGTTTCACCGGCTAGAACTGTATAATCACCATGATGCGATATATTGAAATTTAAGGTCAAGGATAAATCCTTTAAAACTGGTTTGTTATGAATATCTCTGGTAAATACTATATTATTGTATGGAATGTGTCCATATTCGTTAACAAATTTTCTCATCATCAATCTTCCTACAAGAGAAGCCCTAACATCCTTACGAAACATAAATCTGCCTAATCTTTCTTTCTCTTCTAACTGTATGCAAGAAATTGCATGTGCAAAGTCTTTTTCATTTGGATTCCATTCCTTCCAATTGAATGCCCATCTAATAGTTTGAAACATTTTCTTTACCATTAAGCGAATCTTATTTAATGCATAAATTCTGATCTGCTTCCTTCTGTTAAACTGTTTTTGAAAAAAATCTTGTCTTTAAAAATACCAGGCTATTTAGCATCCACCTGAAGCAAATAGATAAGATAATTATATTACTTTCTTTTATTGATTCACAAATTATAATATTTATTTTGTTTATCAATTTAAAAGCAAGTGTTACTAAAGAAATTAGATGTACAGAATAACTATGCAATGAGTCAGTGAGTGTAATTCACTTAATTTAGACCTGAAATTCTTTTAATTAAAGTGGGTGTGGACGGTGAAAAGATCAACACCTTTTCAACTTGGGTTCTGTTATGATTTTATGATTACTATTTTCATTAAAAAATAAGTAATATATAATACACTACCTGTATTGTTATTAAGTATAATTATCAATAAAGTTGGAAACAAGCAATCTTAATAACAGATACTGATGGTTACATACTTTTTCAAAACTTAATGTATAGACAACAAGCAACAAAACTACAGAATGAAATATTTCTATACTTAAGGAAATAAGGTAGAAAATGTAATTAAATAAATATCTATGAAAGAGTGCAATTTAAAATTTAAGGAGAATCACAAAAAAACTTTACCATTGAGTCTGGCATTATTCGGTCCTCTTTCAGACAATGATGTAGTTGCTGTTAAGTGAGCTCTATCCAAAAGTGGTTCGTTACATTCATCATCTAATTAAAAATTCAAATACAATGTATTATTCAATTATAACTAATTACTTAAACTTACGTAATATTTGGATTTTATTTACTAAGGCACTTATTGATTTATTAATGCAATTAAGGAATTATATTTTATATAATCAGTGCAAAATATTATGCTTCTCTGACAACATAGAGTTGAAGTTTCTACAACTGTCTGATCAGATTGTATTTAAGTTAGAAAAAATACAAATGTTTAATTATATGAAAATGTATACATTCATACTACTAAATATTAAACTTTATTCCTCCTCAATGAACCTATTATTCATTAACTCTACGCCATGTTGTGAAATGGGCTTGGCTGCACTGAATCAATGCAGAAAATTTATTATAATAATCGAATTAAAATTATAAACAATCGGTAAGGGAATGTACTTACACGCAGAAATAAATGAATTACTTGCAATTGTGAACAAGAACACAAAACACTTTATAGTATTCATCGTAGCATTGCCCTTTTAGAGAGCAACGCACGAACAAATCTTTCCAACGGGACGCGTCGTTGAAACTGTTACTGTTACTATATTCCCACCCGTTGTATTACTTATACATACTATGAGTAATAGTATACATATACATATACATATACTACGTGAGAATGCAGCAAGGCGCATACACAATTGCACTGTGAAACAATGTATCGATAACAATTACTAATCGAGAATATTTCAAATGAAATGTCGATAATTAAAAAGCGAATCTCAAACGGCATAACATGTTTCCATTAGGTTAAAAATAATTTAATTTATGTCATTTCAATTGAACTAAACAGTAATCTGGTTAGTAGCTTAGTATTATCTTAGTAATTATGAAAAGTATTTGTATTTTGTACGTTTATATTACATTTACAAGATCTTTATTCAACTATGCATCTAACCCTACATGACACTATTTAATTCTACATTTAGGATAATAAAGGAAAATAAGATAAGCTTGGAAATATACTTGCATTCTTGAAACTAGTGGAATAATAATTCAGAAGACAATTTGAAAGTAATACATAAATGTTATTTGTCTGATAGTGATGGTAAGGTAGATTGAATCGATAAAGTCAATAACTTGAATAATTCTATATCCACAGTTGTTTATTGTTACATTTTATTTACTAGTATAAATATATGTAGATACTGGTAGCATAATGGACGAGGAAGCTCAAAACGAAGACAATTCAAAGGAAGAACAAAATGAAGATAATACAAAGGAGGAACAAAATGAAGACAATACAAAGGAGGAACAAAATGAAGAAGAAACACAAGATGATAATAAAATGGATAACACGTCTGAAGTAGAAGAAACGCAAGATGATAATAAAATAGAAAAGACGTTTGAAGTAGAAGAAGCAAAGAAGGTCGAGGATTTCAATTATGATGACGATTTTCATGAGTTTTTGGATTATGAAGATGCTGAGGAATACGAAGGAGATTATGAAAAAGATCACATAAGATGTAAAACTTCGTCGGTAAGGGAGGAACGTGTATAAAATTAATTATTCTTTTCCATGCAGCTTCCGTTGAAACGATAGACTGGGAAAAGGAGGCGAAGAAGACGGTGCACTTGGAATCGGATCAACCAAGAGAAAGACGAAGAACTATTTATGAACTCGACGCTTATGCTGCTTCTGGGCCGTCGAAGAGTGATATTCTGAAACTAAGCTCGACGGATATGGAGTCTGAACAACTGAAACCACCAATTCGGTACTCTGTTTCAATGGTAAATGACCAAAGGTCTTAAACCAACTTCTCATCTGCTTTGACCACCTGCATTAATATACAGGGTGTTCGACAACAGGTGGGAGATTTTTTAAGGGCTGATTCTAGGGATCAAAATAAGACGAAAATCAAGAATGACGAAATTGCGTTTGCGGCTTTGTTTTCCAGTAATTAACGTTTAAAAATTCGAGTAAAAAGCGCCTAAAATCTGCAATCTGCCCAGCACCGACGACTGAACGTCAGGTCAGCAGGGATGGGTACAGTCATAACCAAGAATCATTAAATAGTAGAAACTTACCTCGTGCTATTCTCTGTTTCTCGGTTATGTACATATAGTGCACCGATGACAAGATGTCCCATGAGAAGCACGCATTTGAGTTTGTCTCATGGGACATCTTGTCATCGGTGCACTATACATACATACATACTGCAGCATTCGGGTTTCTCTTTTTGGTTATGACTGTACCCACCCCTGCTGACCTGACGTTCAGTCGTTGTTGTTGGGCAGATTGCAGGTTTTAGGCGCTTTTCACTCGAATTTTTAAACGTTAATTATTGGAAAACAAAGTCGCAAACGCTATTTCGTCATTCTTGATTTTCGTCTTATCACCCTTTTAAAAATCTCCCACCTGTTGTCGAATACCCTGTAAGTATAAACCAATTTAAAAATATGTAAACCAACTTTATGTTTCTTTTTCTTAGAATCTACTGTAGCTATCAACTTCAAATTTGTAGTGTTTCTAATACCATACTAGATGTGTATTTTAGCCAAAGGGAATGTTGAAATATCGAATGGAAAAAATTATACAACCCTATCAATGTGTGGGCTTTTTGACAAAAAAGTCTTTGGCTAAAATACGTGTCACCCTTTCAGCAGAAAGGGTTAAAAATTTGCCGAATGATTAGAATTTTAATCATGAATATTTCTCTCCTTACCATCATTATTTTTATCAGGGCGTGTCAGGGATAGCGAGAATCAACCTGTCGCCTCTAACGCAGAAAGTAGTCGGTTGTGTCATTGGAGAGAATGTCAGCACAGAGTATCCTTGGGTCTACGTGCGAAAAGAAATTATCGAGGACAACATATACCTCCACGATGAGAGCAGCGACTTTTTAACTGTAAAGGATGAGATACGAAGTTTCCCCAATAAAAAGATACTCATCGGTTACGTACCCTCGTTAACTGAAGAGGGTCAATTCTACATCTGCTTGACCGAGGAAGCCAGAGATGCTGTAATTGCACTTATTCAAAAACAAAGAGAGGAACACGAGAGTCGTGTAAGAACTGCTGTGTACAAACCAGCACGGCATTGGGAAGATCTAGGCTCCGGTGAGGAGATTCAGACGGGTATGGTGCAACACATGAGGCCTCTACTAGAAATTGAGGTAAAATGGGACAACTTGGAATTTTTTCAAGATTTATTAAAACTAAAATTACATTAAAACTGTAATGTTTAAAAAAAAATGTGACAAACAGGTGGTATGCACAGGAGACATGCTTGATACACCAGCAAATTTCCAAGACAGAAAGGCCAGGGATCAAAGAGACGGCTACGTTGAATTACTTCCTTATCGCCAAACGTTTGAAAACGTATCTTGTAAGCTACTGTACAATGCAACGCAAGTAACACCAGCTGTTCGAGACACCGAGAGCCAGACAACGCTTTCCGTGGCTAGAAATAATTGGGTTCAGTACGAGTATGGGTATCAGCCTTTGGACATATCCACTTTCAATGAGGAAAAGATGGAATCGTTCAAAAACTTCCTTCATCGTTTCACGGATGAAGTGTGCGATCAAGTCAGTTCGTCAGCTTCGCCTTTATAGTATTCTTCCTATACCTAATTAAGAACATTGAATCATGAACGTTTATAGTTACTGTTGAACGCCACTTGGGATATTTATAAGAACGATTATAGAGCTCTGGTTCGACACGAAAGAGACACTGAATGGCCAATACCGGAAGGCTACAGAGAGCATTTCAGTTTCCACGATGAGAAACACGTTGTCGAAAGGGTAATCAATGATCTTTGTTGGCATCCACTGTGGACTGGAGTCGCGTTCGCTGCTTATACTCGGCATGGAAAGAGTCAACATCTATTTGGACCTAAGTCGTATGAAGAGGTGAATCTAAATAAGACATTTACAAGGACTTTGCTATATTAACACTTTTGCGAGTGAAGACGTAGTCCTATGTCATTTCAATGTCTTTGGTTAAAATACGGGCAATGTAGTCCTACACGTCATTTCGAATTTCATTTTTTAAATTCGATCGACTTGGAATTTTGTGTATTTTTACTACTATGGGTAACACGTATTTTAGCCAAAGACTTTTTTGAAATTCGGCCTTCTATGTTAAAAGTAACAGTAGGAAAAAGCTTACACATTGATGGTGTAGGCGTTAGTGGAGGAGAAGAGAGGGTTTCGTCTCCCCGGACGCCTTTAGTTCGGGCCGGGCACCGCTAGGTGGCGACGAGATGACAGCGACAGTGTTCTCGCAAGCGGTCGCCCGGCATGCAGTTCGAATATATAGAAGTTCTGAATTTCGGTATATTAGGGGGCAAGGATCTGGGGCAGGGATCGTCTGTTGTCAGCCCCACTGACGAGAGTCTGACAGACGATCCCGAGACGAAACGCCCTTTTCTCCCCTCCTCCTACAATAGGATTTTATAATTTTCCTATCCGGTATTCCCTTTATTATCAACACTCCCTTTGGCTAAAATACACGTCTAGTATGATTTTAGAGACTCTAAAAAGTTGAAGTTGATAGCTGCAGTAGATTCTAAGAAAAAGGAACACGAAGTTGCGCCTTTATCCTTCTATGTATCCAAGAAAATGTCCACTCCTCTTAAGAGGATATATATTAATGCAGGTGGTCAAAGCGGATGAGAAAAATTACGTCCTCGTATGGACTTTCAATGACACTCTAGCACCAAAATTACTGTTGGAATGTCCCAGAGAAGTGACGACAGTAGCTGCGAATCTATTGGATGGTAATCAAATCGTGGGTGGTTGTGCGAATGGACAGTTAAGTAAAAAAAACCTTCTTCTTCTCTTAATAAATACTGTAACAAATGATATATGAAGCTCTGAAAATTGCTGCAGGTGGTACTTTGGCATATTCCAGGAAAAATCGAACAAATAGAAACCGTCATTGTGACCACTGCTATTCAAATGAAGTACAAAGCTTTGATCAGAAATCTGACTACATGGATGCACGAAGCAGTTGGATCATCCTTCGTTAGACCTACAGTAATGTCTTCGTTGAAGGACAGCCAGAAGGCAGCTATAACTCATATTGAGTGGCTCTCTCCCTTCGATAAAGTGGACAAAAATGGAAGGATTATAACATTGTCGGATGACGAGGATGTTGAGAATTTATCGTCACAATTTATTACTGCCAGCGAGGATGGGACAATAGCTTTCTGGGATTTAAAGTTAGTACAGTCGGATGCATAAATGATTTTCGTTTGGATAGAGATTTAAAGAATATCATAGTAAAACTTATTTTACATCATTTTTATCATAAGATGGGAATCGTTCGAGCAGAGGAGCCATCGAACTCCCAGAAAAAAATTCAAAAGCGAGCTTCACGCTTTAAGAAAATCTATTTCTCCACTGAAGACCCTTGATCGAGTCTTAAAACCACACTACGTGCTGGTGGTTCAACATCCTCTCGAGAGTCGAAGACAAGTGATCACTACTCTCAGTATCTACGTGCCAAAGTTTGAAAAGGAACGCGTCGACGTTACTTTGCCTACCAAGGATTTCACTATCAGAAGATTCTTTAGAAATATAATCAAGAAGCCAGATTTTGTGATGGAAACAAAAATCAATATTGGAACCGTGGAAGGTGCAGCTTGCAATCTATTTGAAATATTTCATTGATTCGTATATCAATTGTCAATGATAGGTGAGTTTGGATGCATCACATGGGAAGGATACGACTTTGCCACAGACTTGGCTGTTAATACTGAAATCTGTAAATGGTCCTGGTTTAAGAAGATGCACGATGGACCCGTGACCCATGCTATTAGGTCCAGATACGACAGTAATATAATTGCAACAATAGGGGGAAAAGTGTTTGCTATTTGGAGGGATGGTGTTGATGTGCCATTGATGTGGAAGAAATCAGATGTTAGGTATGATTGTAACTACCAATCCTGTTTTATTTATTACTGACACGTTTGTTTAATACAGAATCAGTGGTTGTATATGGGGCAGATTCCGGCCCACAGTTTTGATATTGGCACGGATGGACGGCACCGTGGAAATATGGGACTTCATGATTAAAAGTCAAGAACCGTGTGTTAGGCAGAGCCTATCAGGACACATAATCACAGGGATCTACACCCATGAGTTACACCTGGATCCTTATGTTATAGGATTTTGCGACTTTAATGGTATCTTGAGAGTGTTCCTGCCTCCCATGATCTACCTTAAATCAGATACTGCCAACATTGAATGGATGGAGAAATTTCTTGAGCGACAAATCAAAAGAGTATATTTACAATATAATAATCATCATAGCCTATGATTATCTACTTTTTTCTAATCAAGGTGAACAAGTGCAAGGATTGGCAGAATAAATGGAAAGAGGCGAATTATGAGAACATTAAGGAGAAACAGAGGCAAGCAGAAGAAATGGGAAAGACGAAGCAATTAGAAGAAGAAGGAGAAGAGAAGGCAAAACTTAAGTTAAGGGAAAAGGAAATAGCTGACATAGAAATTAAAGAACCAATCACTGTATGTGTTGCAAAAATACTTTCAGAAAATGGAATGGAAATATGATGGTGTGCATTTTATAGAAAAGATGGGAGCTTATCGAACAAGCTCGCGAAAGATGGAGAGCTAGGCAGCTGAGAAATATGCAGCGGACGATTTTAGAGAAGAAAGGACTGAGAAAAGAAGAACTTGAGAAGCAACGCGAACCGATACTCAGGATGCGACAAGACGCTAAAAAGAAGAAACAGAAATTGCAGGAGACGTTGAAAATGCAAGAGGAGATTTTTGAACATTCTAAAAATCTGTTCATACCTAAACGTAAATCAGAGACTGCAAAAGTTTCCATAGAAGCTGATCCGGTAAAAATTGAAGCTTCTGTTGAGGAAGTTATTCTTCAACGAGAAGTAACAGTAAATAAAAAACCCAAACTAATCTTTTAAATGATCATGTTTCTCTGTACAGTATCAGATTCGTGTTATTTAAACAGATCGACAAGATGGATCCAAACGAGGAGATACTTTACGACTTCATGCAAACACAAATGGAAGTGTTAGACGAACTTCAGAAGCATCCTTTCCAGCATTCGTTCAATTGGCGAAAAATCCTGACGGAAGGCAAAACCAGAAGAATTTCCATGGATTCTGAATTAAGAACATTAACCAAAGCAAAGAAGAAGTTCAGTAAATCTTATGAATAATAGTTTAACATAGCAATAAATGTCTACTTTATATTAATTAACTTTAAAACATTGAGTTATAAATAATTGAATTCATCAAAATTAAATTGGAAGAAGAAAATGAGGAAATACAAATTCTAGTTTAATTCTGAGAAAATCCAAGAAACTTTACTTCCTGAAAATGTGCTGGCAGAGAAGTGTAACAATTCACTCAACTAAGAGCTACAAAGTTCCACTTACAAAAGGAAAGACTGTCAGCGGGGTTTCAATTGCGCGAAACACTGTTGCGTAGGTGAATCACAATCAGGTGATTCACATTCGTAGGTGAACTGGCAATCAGAGCTTGCAAATATAATATCCGGTATTCGTTATAAGAAGGATTCAAGCAGACAAAAGAGAGCAATTTGCCACCGTAATTATCCCCACCTTCCGCCGTATACACCGTAAACGTTCTTCAGTTTGGCCGTAATGTTTTGTATTAACTATTACGATTTACAGTAGTAAATCTACCAATGAAAAGACAAGCTTCAGGCTCAACTCATAGTCTATGGAAAGTTTCATAACTATATGTATATGATATCAGCAAAAAATTAATTTTTCTAGATCATCAAATAAATGAAAGTCAATTTGGAAATTATTTTCATGGACGTTCAAAGAGGTTGCTTAATCCTTGAAGCTGACAGATACAGTGGTTTTTTTTCTTCATCCATTATACAAATCTAATTTGAAATATAGTATATTCACATAGTTTTCACACAAGATATTTATTTATCAAGAATCAAGAGGAAAAACAGAATTCCCCAGTGCATCATAAGCAGATAAATAAAATTTTAAAAATAAACAAAACATGTCAAGTGGTATCTTGACTATTCATATAATTAATATCAAAGTAATAGCAAGCAGTTTCTGAGTTATGCGATACAAATTATTCTACATATACAAGGTGTTTCATAACTCCTATAACACCCGGAATTGAGGGGTTGCTGGGGTGATTCTGAACAATTTTTTCCTTTACTAAAATGTTGGTTGAAGCTTCGTTTTTGAATTATTAACGAAAAACACTGGCCAATGAGAGCGCGCGCTCAAGCACGAGAGCGTAGGCTCTCAACCGCGCTCGATCGTGGTCGCGAACAAACGCATTGGCACCTTCGACCATATACATATGTATACTCATACACACGGCCTGTATATACGGATCCACGAAACGAAGGTGAAGAAAAAATAACGGAAAAGGTTGTCCCCATGTGACGTCACAAGATATTTCCAGATGATTCAAAATGGCGGTTACTGCCTAATCAACCTAAAGCAAAATATATATATATATATGTACTGACAATGAGTTGCATTGAACTTGTCGCAGTGAAGTTGGCTACAAATTCACTGCGACAAGTTCAATGCAACTCAGGGTACATATGTATGTACATACTATAGACTCAACGACGAAGTTTTATCGTTACTTTGTCCCCTTGTGACGCCACATATATTATTTTATCTTTTCTTCAACGTAGTTATCTGAAGCCGCGTCTATAAGTATATATGGTCGAAAATTGGCACAGCGTGAGTGTCAAGGGAAGCGTGCGATAAATGTTACATTGTCTTAAATTAAGAACAACGTGGAATTAGTCGCACACTTCCCTCGATACCCACGCTGTGCCAATGCGTTTGTTCACGATCACGACTGAGTGCGGTTGAGAGCCAACGCTCTTGAAGTTGAACGCGCGCTCTCATTGGCTAGTGTTTTTTCGTTAATAATTCAAAAACGAAGCTTCAACCAACATTTTGGTAAAAGAAAAGATTGTTCAGAATCACCCCAGCAACCCCCCATTTCCGGGTGTTACAGGAGTTATGAAACACCCTATATTGACCTCTGATTTAGCTCAAGCTACAGTTGCATAATATAAGAAAACAGATAATGAGTGATTATCATATTTATGTGATTTATAATCATACTCTATACTAGGATAATTCTGACAATATTAATGATACATATATTTTTTGCAGGAATAATTCAAGGTCTTCAGATGAATAGTAGTTTAATTGATTACCCTGTACATGAAGAATACTGTGTGAAGAGAAATCTAGGTCCTGAATCTTTGAACGCGTTTGATGATCGTCTTGTCACGCTGGTACCTAGTACATGATTTAATAGCGCATGATCGTTCTCGAAGTTTGTTCGTAACCGTTTTGGAAGAACACCGAACGAAGGAGGGGCGAAGGGGGGATGCGTTTAATAGTACAGGTGGTCGTATAAGCGGGAGTAATCTCAGCATCCAGCCAGTTAGTCAGTGTCCATGATAGTGAGTACATACATGTGGTAAGTTCCTTTTACTTTCCATGTTTATTCATCAAGGCTGAAAGTGTACAGCGCAGTATCTTCTCGCCGACAGATCTTTATGTTCATTTTAAAGATTTTCAAAGATTTTGTATTCAAATATAAAATAACTAAACTATTCATTATAAATTGGTAATTTTAACATGATATATTTTGGATTTCTTTATATTATTTATCTGACAAAAATCAATTTTACGGTGTGAAAACGAAAATAATCATTGTAAACCTTTAATAAATAATTTACTTTCATTTTCAGATATTTCAACATGAATCGAATGATCGTTTTGTTACTTGGAGTAGTGGTCGCCGTCAGTGCAGAGGTAATTCAATTCCAATTTAAAAGAAAAAGCTAAAAGTAATGGTAGCTGACAGTGAATCTGTGAATAACGTTTTAGATTTCAATAATAAAAATATTTCTTTTGGCATATTCATTAACTGAGCCCTACATAGGGATCAGTGAAATTTTCTAAAATCCAGATTTGCGTTAATTAGCCTTCATCAACTTTTGTATATGTATATCACAGCAAAAAACTGCACACGTCCATCTGGTGCCCCACAACGCCGAGACGAAGAATGTAACCGGAGAGTTGACTATTACCCAATCGGCAGACAACACTGTCGAAATCACCGGCACGGTGTACGGTCTCACGGAAGGATTGCATGGTTTCCATGTACACGAAAAAGCAGATATGAGAGAAGGTTGCAATTCTACTGGCCCCCATTTCAATCCTACAAATGTAAGTTATTTTTTTAACGAGACATTTTACACTAACATAGAAAATGTTAACACCAGGAAATGGGGGGTTGCTGGGGTGATTCCGAATAACTTTTTCCTTTACCGAAATGTTGGTTGAAGCTTCGTTTTTGAATTATTAACGAAAAACACTGGCCAATAAGAGCGCGCGCTCAACCACGAGAGCGTTGGCTACACTGTCCAACAGTGAATTTGTGTTCCGATTCTCACTAGGTGCTTCTTATAGTGTTTTGTACGCTGATTACGAATCTGGAAACCGTTTTGTTCCTATATGTACAGTTTTTGAGAAATTTGATTTTGAAAAAAAAAACATATTTTTCAGATTTAAACAAATTTTCTGACGTAATTATAAAAGATATTGAAATTCTATTTACACTGAAAGATTCTGTAGACTTTCCTGAATACATCGATACCTATCTTTAATACATTATAAATGTTTAAGTATATTTAAACGGTCATTGAACGCGGAGGGACCCCGAATTGGCACCAATTTTTTAGGATATTTTTCAATTTATCCGAAAAACTAGAGGTCCAGCGTAAAATTGAATTATACCACGCGATAGAGCAGATTTTTATCTTGAAAAACCACCCAAAGAAAGTTGCAATATCGATTTTTTTATCAAGCCAGACAGCGAAATAGCTTCGCGGGAGAAGAAGTACCGACAGTGGCGTATGTCAGAAGTACCGACTGTCGGTGCTTCGTCTCCCGAAGCTATTTCGCTGTCTGGCTTGATGAAAAAATCAATATTGCAACTTTTTTTGGGTGGTTTTTCAAGATAAAAATCTGCTCTATCGCGTGGTATAATTCGATTTTACGCTGGACCTCTAGTTTTTCAGATAAATTGAAAAATATCCTAAAAAATTGGTGCCAATTCGGGGTCCCTCCGCGTTCAATGACCGTTTAAATATACTTAAACATTTATAATGTATTAAAGATAGGTATCGATGTATTCAGGAAAGTCTACAGAATCTTTCAGTATAAATAGAATTTCAATATCTTTTATAATTATGTCAGACAATTTGTTTAAATCTGAAAAATATGTTTTTTCTTCAAAATCAAATTTCTCAAAAACTGTACGTATAGGAGCAAAACGGTTTGCAGATTCGTAATCAGCATGCAAAACACTATAAGAATCACCTAGTAGAGATCAGAACACAAAAAAAAAAAGTTAAAATTTGTTGGACAGTGCTATCAACGGCGCTTGGTCGTGGTTGTGAACAAACGTATTGACACAAACGCATTGGTTAGTAATGAATAACAAATAATTCCACATTGTTCTTAATTTAAGACGATGTAATATTTGTCACCCGCTTCCCTCGATACCCACACTGTGCCAATATGTTTGTTCACGACCACGACCGAGCGCGGTTGAGAGCCAACGCTTTTGGTAAAGGAAAAAGTTGTTTGAAATCACCCCAGCAACCCTCCATTTCTGGGTGTTACGCGAGTTCCGGGACACCCTGTATAAGTATTTTAAAATGATAAAATAGTGTATAAAATATTTGTATGAAAATCAATTTCTCCTCGACCCTTGTGGTTAGGCTACCCACGGTGCACCGGATAGCGCAGTAAGACACGTTGGCGATCTGGGAAACATCCGGGCAAATGCTCAAGGAGAAGCAAGCGTAAACATTAAGGACACGGTCATTTCACTCACCGGCGTAAATAGTATTCTGGGACGCGCGATAGTTGTTCACTCCGGCGAAGATGATCTAGGAAGAGGTAACACTACACTTTCAGCGACCACCGGCAACGCAGGAGGTCGTTGGGCTTGTGGCGTTATCGAAGCTAAATAGGTTTATATTAAAAATTTCATCTATCCTATCTGTTTATGTATTTTTTCTTAATTTCGTTAAAATTTTCTTTCTTTCATTTCCAGATTCTTATAAGGTATGGACGAAAGATAAAGTATAGCATGACAGGGCAATCGGATTATAAAAATGTGGCATAATGGCTTTCAAACAGCTAAAATCTTTGGTTTCGACTGTAAGAATTTGTAAATTATGTCTCAAAACAGTGCTTTTTAATTAGTATGTTACTCTTGTGATTATCATCTATATTCTTTGTATTAAGATTATCCCTGTAGCTATTGATATATTACATTTTTAATTACGTATTTAATATGTCGTGTATTTTTGTGTTCTTTCACAGGACCTGTACCTACATTGTTATTCCATCATTATTCCAACTAAAGTCAAAATCAATCACATCTAGTTTATTTCATCCTCGTTGCTTTTAATGCAATAAATGCATTTTAATGACATTATTTAAAACAAATATTATCAGTAAAGAAAGTTTTGCGGGTCAGTGGGCATCGACGAGAGACTGAGGTCTATTAAACTATCTGAGCCAAATCATTAGAATATAAAAAAACATATATGAAAATTTTGTGCTAATTATTTGCTTTTTTTTGCTATAAAAAGTAATCTTTTTGCTCCAGCCATTAAAAAGTTACAAAGGGCTAGATAGCTTAATATTAAGCCATTTAGCCATTGTAAAAAATAGCATATAGTAAAATAAAACAGAAAATCAATAACATAAATTTTTGGCTATTTTTTTGCTATATTTTACATTGAAAAGTATTTCTTTTGCTCCAACTGTTACAAAGTTACAAAAGGTTTAAAGAAAAAATTTAGAACTTGAATATTTTAATAGCAAATAATTCAGGGAACATTTTGACATGATAATGTATAAGTAAATAATTATTTAAAACACCTCACTCTTATAGTTTGGGTGGTGCTCTTATCCATTTTTAGTCTTGTTTTATGAGCAGAAAATTCAAGAGCTCACATATTATGACAGCAAATAATTCAGGAGACGTTTTGATGTCACGAAAAGACTAAAAATGGATAAGAACACCACCCAAACTATAAGAGTAAGGTGTTTTAAAAAATTATTTACTTGGACATTATCATGTCAAAATGTTCCCTGAATTTTCGATATATTAAAAAAATTTATGAATTCTATTCCAAGTTCGTCCGGCAGTTCTATCCGCCCGATTTGCATTATTTTTTTTTTAAATGAAAGATATTCTTGCATAGATAACGCAACAAGCATTGGAATACATCTACCTTTCGCCCCTCTTAAGTTATACTCACAGGTAATTTTTCTGGAATTTCTCTCCACTCAAAGCTTCTTATCTCCGGTTCTAATTGAGGTACGATGTTCGTTTTTGTCTAAGAACACTCAGTGAATTAAGCTCTTTCATTTGAGCTATTGACCAATTACATTGGATGACTTGAAGCAGAGTTAGGCCCGATACACACTAGCGGTTCGGTCCCGATCCGTTCTCGGTCCGGTAAAATATACTCCAATGTAAATCTTATGAGAGCATACATACTATGCGTCCGCTCCAGCTCCGGTTCGATCACGCTCCAATCCCGGTCCGGTCTCGATTTCTCACGAAGAATATTTTCCTGGGACGGGACTGCGCTCCCTCGTTTGAAACGCTTCAGCTTGTACATTTCCACCTTGTAGTGGCATTTTCAGGATTAGCTATGAGTTTTCTACAATAAACTTTGAAGGTTTGTGATAAAATCCCAAATGCATACTCGACTAATCTTCTTCCTTTACATAATCGATAATTAAATTTTTTTTTTTAATATCTTCTATACTTTTTGATCCTAGATAAGGTCGCATTAAATATTTCTTTAATGGAAATTGTTTAATATCATTATTTTTTAACCGACTTTGAAAAAGGAGGAGGTTACTCAATTCGATCAGTGTATATATACAATATACTTTTTTTTCCATATGAACCTATATAAACTAATGCCAAAAGTACAATCGAAAAAGACTTTTTATAATTTTTATAAGCAGTATGGGTACGGTAAGATTTTACCGAACGGAGACCGGACCGGGACCGAACCGAATAGTGTGGATCTAGTCGTACGGTAAGATTTTACCGGACCGAGACCGGACCGGGACCAAACCGCCATAGTGTGGATCTAGTCGTGCAGTAAGATTTTACCAGACCGAGACCGGACCGGGACCGAACCGCTAGTGTGTATCGGGCCTTAGATGCGCACAACAAAGTTGAATTTCAATTTTTCTAATAAAACTAAATTACCAACTTTGTTCCGTAAATTTTCATTATAAATAAATAAATAAATAAATAAATAAATGAGGTACCGTTTTAAAAATCAAGTTCCCCTTTTCTGATGAATTGTTAATTTAGAACTGTACAATCTGTTATTTGTTTAAAAAAATCAAAGTTAAAAACTGATGTTTGAATGCGAATTTTTCGCACGGGTCAACTAGTTTGCTATTAAAATATTCGAGTTCTAAATTTTCTGTTTGCAAAATAAATTAAAAATAGTTTATAAAATTATCTAACTTTTTGTAACTTTGTAACAGTTGGAACAAAAAAAATACTTTTCAATGTAAAATATAGCAAAAAAATAGCAAAAAATTTATGTTATTGATTTTTTGTTTTATTTTACTATATGCTATTTTTTAGAATGGCTAGATGGCTTAATATTAAGCTCCCTAGCTCTTTGTAACTTTTTAATGGATGGAGCAAAAAACTTACTTTTTACGGCAAAAAATAGCAAATAATTAGCAAAAAATTTTCATATATGTTTTTTTATATTCTGATGATTTGGCTCAGATAGCTTAATAGACCTGAGAGACTGTTCTGACGTTCTGACTGCCAGGACAGTCTCTCGTCGGCGCAATGGGCCACAAATGTCCTTTATTTAGAAAAAAAAAAGAAAAGCAGTTTTCTGTTTTGTTAGTTTTGCCACGCTCTAGCGGTACTGTTTTCAATATCGTCGATTTAAAAACATAACCGACTCTCGGTCGTGATCTCGATGCGAGAGGACGTCTGTATGTTCCGTTTAAAGTGTACATTGGGTTTCATCGAACTTGTCGCGGCGTGTGACTCTAACACATATTCACGGCGGCAGTCAATTGGCTGCAATCCCTCCTTCGCGTGCCCCTCGCCAATCGGCTCTCCGGTGTGAATATGTTAGTTTCACACGCCGCGACAAGTTCGATGACACTCAATGTACATGCTGAGTTAATTGTGTTGTTTCCGTGTGACTCGTGTCTGCTCTGCAGATCTGTTTGCTTTCATCCAGCACTTTTCTTTTTGTGGACTACTAGACTATATAGGGTGCAATATCCTAGTTTTAGCTTCGGACACGTGCCCTAGCACGTTCTTTGTTGGGATTCTACCCACGCTACTTCCTCTGCGCTAATCGGACGCCTTCCTCCGCCGCCCCATGGGGCCGGAGGCTCCTCCTAACATCATGAACATGGATGTTGATAACCAGGATGGCTGGTCCTTGGTCAGTACTAAAAAGAAATCTCTGAATAAAAAGAATGACAGTCATTCAGGAGAAGCTACTAAGAGGTGCGCGTCCCCAAACCAGTGATGCCAGAACCGTGGGACGTGGGACAAATCTTTACCCTCTCCACAACGTCCCACGACGTCCCAGTGACTCCCCTACCGCAGTTGTTTCATCTAACACAAGCGCGTTGTCCCACGTGTCCGTGTGAGCTCTGCTGGTTTGGCAGAGTTCGGCTGCTCTCGTCATTTCTACGATATCGGCTCGATGCTCAAGCCGCTAAAGCACGTGGCAGTAGCATCGACGAATCGACAAAATAATATAATTTCGTCCATGGCAATATGGCTGAATTAAGAAACCAGGAGAATCAGTTCGAATCCCGATTTTACGGTTTCAGTTCTGATTCTTAATGCATTAACGTTTTTTAAATACATAAAAATACATTTTTAATACATTAATACTATGAAATACATTAACTTGGGAAGCAGTTAAAAAAAGGAGTTGAACTGCATCTTTCTTTGATATTTTTTTTAATATTTAAGTTTTATATATATACATATGTACGTACGTCATATGTATATCATATATATGTACGTACATATGATAAAAGTACGTGACAGAGAAGTAATTTCTTCAATTAGATATTACTGTTATTCTAACTATTACAATACATAAATTCGAAGACATACGAGGAAAATTGGTTAGGTTAAATTGTAAGGATATAAAGAAATTTCAATCTTTAACGGTTTGTCAGTTTTATTTCTTATTCCTTACAACTATTATAATTATATTCTGTGAATGGTCATTACAATGAAAGATGGATTAGATACAATTTGATTCCTCATTTAATTTGTTATATACATATCAGGTTTCTTGCAACTATTGTACCTGGTCCACGCTTATACGATATTGCATATTTTACTTTCCTATAATACAACCAAGGAATCAAAACTATAATATAGTGATTACCATAATACAATAAAAAATGTTAAGCTTGGTATAAACCTTATGTTTTTTTTGTGTACTTAATCTGCACTTATGCTTCGTTGCTTTATAATGACTGATTTTTCTTTTGAATGAAACTTCCACTAGCGTATTGATGAAATTTTTCGATTAAAACAAGATCAAACACGACGTAATTTGAATTATAGTTACTTTATATATTTGCATTAGGTTTTAAATAAATAAGTAAATATAATGCAAATTATGTCGTGTTTGGTCTTATTTTGATCAGAAGAACCTTCCAATTACATTGGTAAAAGTTTCATTTAGCAAAAATGAAAAATAAAAAAGTTATAGTTAAATTAATATTGTCTCACTCAAATGTTTTTTCTCGGCTCCTTTAATTCTCGGACCTCTTTCTCTTTCGCTATTTGTCTTTTTCTACGTTCGCCAGCATTCAAGAACTCGCTCGAGCTGTGTCGTTCTGCCAGCCTCGCACACTTTCAGGAGAATCGGGAAAATCCAGCATAATAACACATTCTATGCTGAAAGAATATACTAAGTTATCTGTCTAAAAAAATTTTAATAAATCTGACAACAGATTTATTTTCGGGCTGCTTTTCTTAAGTAATCAGCATTTTACCAGTCTCCTGTACGGATCGGGTGTAGCAGTTTGTAGCAAACTCAACATGTTTTCGATATTATGTCTAATACACAACCGATCGAAAAATATTAAAAATCCAGGATATTTTGTGCCGTTTTTTATATGTCAAGGGCCATCGAAATGAAATAAATGATCAACAATGAATATTATAATAAAGGTGATCGCTGTTCATCTATTTCCTTTCTACGATGTATTTCTTCCACAAGAGACGGTTTCCTAACAATTTACAGTACAGTAAAATCTGGGTACATGTAATGCAAGACGTCCGATCAAACTTCGACACCTCGCTCGGATATGCATATGCAATGTTTTGATTCGATCTCTCTGACTTTTCGTCTACTTTTAACATCAATTTTAGCAAGTAATTACAATTCAAACTATATCGTGTTTGGTATCATTGTAATCAGAAAAATCTGGCCAATACGCCAGTAAAAATTTCATTTAAAAAAAGTCAAAAATAAAAATGTTTTATAACTGAATTAGTATTAGTCACACCGATATGTTTCGGCTCTTTCGTTTGATCATTTGACCTCTCTCTCTTCTCCACTGCCTGTCGCTTTCTACGTTCACGCTTGGCTGGCGTCGCGCGTAACCCGAGATTCGACACCTCCCTTGGATCCCATCTCTCTTGCATATGTATATCCAGATTTTACTGTACTGTAAATTGTTAGGAAACCGTCTCTTGCGGAAGAAATACAGGATTGCCTGGAAATAAGCCAGTGGTCTCTGCTTCGAAATAAGCAACTGTTAGGTCTCGAGCCACTTGCTTATTTCGAGGCAATCCTGTACATCGTAGAAAGGAAATAGATGAACAGCGATCACATATATTATACTATTCATTGTTGGTCATTTATTTCATTTCGATGGCCCTTGACATACAAAAAGCGGCACAAAATATCCTGGATTTTTAATATTTGTCGATCGGTTGTGTATTCTACATAATATCGAAAATATGTTGAGTTTGCTACAAACTGCTACACACGATCTGTACAGGAGAATGGTGAAATGCTGATTACTTAAGAAAAGCAGTCAGAAAATAAATCTATTGCCAGATTTATTAAAATTTTATTAAACAGATAAGTTAGTATATTCTTTCAGCATAGAACGTGTTATTATGCTGGATTCTCCCGATTCTCCTAAAAGTGTGCGAGGCTGGCAGAACGACACAGCTCGAGCGAGTTCTTGAATGCTGGCGAACGTAGAAAAAGACAAATAGCGAAAGAGAAAGAGGTCCGAGAATTAAAGGGCCGGAGAAAAAACATTTGAGTGAGACAATATTAATTTAACCATAACTTTTTTATTTTTCATTTTTGCTAAATGAAACTTTTACCAATGTAATTGGAAGGTTCTTCTGATTAAAATAAGACTAAACACGACATAATTTGCATTATATTTACTTATTTATTTAAAACCTAATGCAAATATATAAAGTAACTATAATTCAAATTATGTCGTGTTTCATCTTGTTTTAATCGAAAAATTTCATCAATACGCTAGTGGAAGTTTCATTTAAAAGAAAAATCTGTCATTATAAAGCAACGAAGCGTAACTGCAGATTAAGTACACAAAAAAAACAAGGTTTATACCAAGCTTAACATTTTCTATTGTATTATGGTAATCGCTATATTATAGTTTTGTTTCCTTGTTGTATTATAGGAAAGTAAAATATGCAATATCGTGTAAGCGTGGACCAGGTACAATAGTTGCAAGAAACCTGATATGTATATAACAAATTAAATGAGGAATCAAATTGTATCTAATCCATCTTTCATTGTAATGACCATTCACAGAATATAATTATAATAGTTGTAAGGAATAAGAAATAAAACTGACAAACCGTTAAAGATTGAAATTTCTTTATATCCTTACAATTTAACCTAACCAATTTTCCTCGTATGTCTTCGAATTTATGTATTGTAATAGTTAGAATAACAGTAATATCTAATTGAAGAAATTACTTCTGTATCACGTACTTTTATCATATGTACGTACATACATATGTATATATATAAAACTTAAATATTAAAAAAAATATCAAAGAAAGATGCAGTTCAACTCCTTTTTTAAACTGCTTTCCAAGTTAATGTATTTCATAGTATTAATGTATCAAAAATGTATTTTTATGTATTAGAAAAACGTTAATGTATTAAGAATCAGAACTGAAACCGTAAAATCGGGATTCGAACTGATTCTCCTGGTTTCTTAATTCAGCCATATTGCCATGCACGAAATTATATTATTTTGTCGATTCGTCGATGCTGCTGCCACGTGCTTTAGCGGCTTGAGCATCGAGCCGATAACGTAGAAATGACGAGAGCAGCCGAACTCTGCCAAACCCGCAGAGAGCTCACACGGACACGTGGGACAACGCGCTTGTGTTAGATGAAACAACTGCGGTAGGGGAGTCACTGGGACGTCGTGGGACGTCGTGGAGAGGGTAAAGATTTGTCCCACGTCCCACGGTTCTGGCATCACTGACCCTTAGGCGGATCGTCGTGATGCCTCTGACGAGATGAGCGTTTGAATGTGTTTGTAAAAATACTTGAGGCGCTAATGCCTTCCTAGATCGTGTTGCGCACGCGCTAGCTGAGAATTAAACCTTTCAAGTTCATAACAGACCACGCAAGTGGCTTCACCAGGCCCAACGAAAAAACTACTGTAATACCGACGTCCCGAATCGGAGAGGTCACGTGCCCGGAGAGGTCAGTTGCGACTCTGAATACCGACGGTCTCTCGCGCGATACTTATTCTGACGATATTGCGGGAAGTTGCTTGCTAGTGTAAACGGTGTTGCAAGTTCTTCTGCAAGACTTCCTCGAGTTTTCTCGCATGTGGAAACACGGCCTTAGAAACTATAGTATTTTTCACGAGAGAATAGTACCATCGGATGAACGAATTTTGATTTTGTTTGCGCATGTTGGCTCTGATTGGTTCTGCCACGCTCCACTTCCAAGGTAACACGCAAGCACCGCACGGCCGTATATCATAAACCAGGCCTGTCTAACCTGCGGGCTGCGGCCCGCGGACCACTCATTGCTCCTTCCCCTTCGTACGCGGCTCTCGCTCGACTCCCCCCACTCTTCCAGTTGGTTTCCCGACTCTTCCAATATTTGACGCGTATAGCTGCTAGAAACCGCTACCCCACTACTGACACTACTGAATGGCGGAGGAAGTCTGAAGCGGTAAGAGTGGGAGCAGTGGCTCCAAGTGGCTCTTTCGCTTCCTGCAGTTAAACAGGCTTGTCGTAAGTCACGCTGGGCAGAAAGTATATCCGGTGATCATAAACTTGTGAATTATGATTCACTACCTCTGTCCTATAATAATGAGCCGTTCCTGTATTAGTGTATTTTGTCCACCGTGTATATGGCGGATGCAATGGGAACTTTCGGAGCTCAGTCGAGCTACGCGAAATGTATTCTCTCGTGAAAAATACTATACTTTTCATAATACACAAATAGAAATGGCTAAGGGGAAGGTTAAAATACATATTCACACGGTTCTTACAACTTTATTTCATTCTAACAATCGTTTCTTACAAAAATTTATTCGTCAGATAGTCTTTCATTCTCTTTTTATCCCGTCAACAATTCTTACTTGTCTAATGTACAGATATCACGGATTAATCTCAAGGGTTTCATTAAACTTAAAAAACAATTTTAAAGGAATATTATCGGTGATGGAATATCCTCGACAGGACATGGCCCATCAGGAGCATATCAGCTAAAATATACTTCTAAATAATCTTAAGGAATCCATTCGACTTCATTCGTCTCGTAATCCTTATTAATATTAGATCTAGTATTATCTGCTGGCTTAGTGGTACTCTTTTCCTCGCTTCCGGCTATCTTATGGTAGACCTTGCTTCCGGTACTGGCGACCCATTGAACACCATCGCCCAATTTTTCTCCAGCCTTACGGACCACGTTACCAAAGTTCTCAGCAGAGAATGTATGTGGGTCAATGTTAATGTCCAAGGTGTTATTGCCTTGTGGGCAACCGGTTTGGGAGATGATGCTTAAATCATAAGGATCTACACCAAAATAGCTCAGTCTTTCGCGTATCTTATCCACGTAGCTCTTGTCCAAATCTCGTCGTCTGGAAAGGATGGTTGCACTCTGACGATGGGCAAATGCCAGCTTCTGACAGGTGAAGATACCTGCATAGTTGTCGTAGTCTGTAGTGAACACTACGTGAGACGCAGTTCCTGCTACGCCTTTGAATAAAGAAACAATTAATAATTATCCCTATAATTTTCTGTCCAACCAATTGATGCATGTACATAGCTATACTTACTAAGGGGAAAACGAACTTGCATACGAGCCTGTGTGCTCGGCTCCGGAACGGTCAATTCTCCGGTATAATGGTACTCATGCTTCAATGGCGTTAGACCTGCGCATAGAGACGTCATTCATTATGGATAATTCATTCCACTTGCCAGACAGTTATCATATTGACATGCTTTTATGAGTCCTGTTGGGATCTTTTTTATTTATTCAAAAACTACTGACAATATACAGATTATCCCAAGAGTTCGTTTGTACTTCTAATGTTATGTTGTATTAATTTGAAATTTCATATTTTACCCAATACTGGATGATCAGATTCCTGCGTTATAATATATTCACCCGGTTCTTCACCACGGGTGTAATTGTAAATAATGCACTTGCTGGCAGTCGACGTTTTCTGTATCACGTACCATACTCCTAAAAACTGCAAATTTTCGTCATAAAATTTCATTAGAATTAATTGAAGTTATTACCCATAAAGAATAGATAAATTTATTTATACATACGTTGCTCATTTGAAATCCTTGCATTGGTTCTACAACTGGACAGGCGCCCATGTGATAGGTGTGTGCTTTTGCAAAAACAAAACATCCTGCTAGGAACACCAGACAATTTAGTGTCTTCATCTGAAATAAAAATACCAACTTATATTTTAACTGCAGGAAAATATAAAATTTCAAAATTCTTAGCTCATTAATTCTAAATTAATTTATTCTATTTTTAATCTTCATTGGTATTCTGTTTATAATCTATTTATAATTGTTACGTTACGACGTCGTCGCGTGTGTGTATAGGACGACGGCGTAACGTAAAAAGAAAAGAAAGAAAACTCTCTTGTTAGTTATGCGCGGTAGAAAAGGTTTTCGCTGCCACCAGTTTCAAGTAAGTACTACGTATGTCGCGACGGGTCAAAACGCTTTCGCGACCCCGTCCTTTTAGAACAAATTTAACATTGAAACAATAAAAAGAAAAAGGTGAATGATTTTATTGCTGGGTTCGGTAGTAGAAATGGCGTGCAAAATCACTAACGGTGATTTATCACAGTGATCGTAGAATCACGATCACGATCGTGAATGAAGTTAAATCACGATCGTGATCGTGATTTTCTTATCTTGGATGATTGCTCTTCGTAATTCTTGGTCTTGATTCAACTATTTTTTTATAAATTGCTTCAGTATAGCTTGTATAGAAATATCTGAGCACAATGCGCAAAGAAACGTTAGTCATAAGTTTTGGCTAGTCAAAGGTTACCAGTTAATTACGGTTTTTACTTTCGACCAATCAGAAGAGAGCATGAAAAATCACGAATCATTGTGAAAAATGATCGTGATTAGGAACGAACATAATCGAATCACAAGTTGACCCCTGTGGCTCGGGGGGATTAGAATACGGCCACGGTATCCCCTGCCTGTCGTAAGAGGCGACTAAAAGGGGACACACACACACATACACACACGCGCGCGCGCGCATACACAGACTCGAGCAAAAAATTGTAAAAGTATGGCAAAAAAACAGAAGCAAAAGTATGACAAATGTATGAAACAATGTAAAATGCAAAAGAGAATGAGATTTGAAAAAAGGCGCGCAAAGCGCGCGTGGCCTAAAATGTTCGTTGGGCAAAAGGGGACAGTAAAAGTCCCCAAAGTACGCCGCCCGAAGGAAACGGGATGTAAAAATGCATCCTTTTTTTCCGAACCGGGGAAAATTAAAGTAAAGTGATTCACAAGTAGCAGTTCTAGCCATCACTACATACGGGCCCCTCGTTGAAGCTGTACAATATCAATCATAGTGTCCATTCGCCTAGTGAAAAAGCACTGGCTTTGGAGTACAAGTTTAACCGCAGCAAATATCATAAATCTAATTATTTAATAAAAGCGTTAAAATAATTAACATAATCATCTGATAAAACCTTTAGAATATTCAATAATTTATTTAAAATTACAAAATACACTAGACGAACGGACAGTATGATTGATATTGTACATACAGAGTTGGTAAGCGTGATTTGTGGAATATGAAGATGTTTAATATTGAAATAGAACTGTGTGTATAATTCAAAAATAATAGAGTTTAACAAGATAAGGTAACTGAATAGACCAATAACAGAATGTAACAGAATAATGTGTAACAAAAGTTAACGGTTCAACAAATGACGATGAGGCGCTTTGACGAGACTAAAATATAGTATATATATTTGTATATAAATTATAAAATGTGAAAACACTATTATTGAAGAATGGAAACCATTCTTCGAGGGAACGGTTTGAATGGGATTCTACCGAAACCCGAAGGCTTTACAAACCGTTCCTCGATGAAGGATCGTTGATTAAGATAATAATGAAAATCGAAAATACCTTTAGAGTCGCGGGAACGATCTAAATGGGAAGCTTCCGAAACCAAAGGTTTTATAGATCGCCCGTTTTGCCTTTCCAAATTCAGTTTCGCCGTGTATATTAGAATAAAATAGACAACTTACCAAAGAGATGTAATACATATAATACAAGATAACAATATTTACTAAGTTCGTTTTCCTGCTGTAGGTTGTCTGTAATCTGGAAACCAAGGAGAGTTGAATATTACGCCTCACACTTGTCGCGCACAGGGTTGTCCGCTCTACTATATGTATTAATTAAAACGAAATATCGAAACAATACGAACTTAGCCGCGACGCGAGTTAAAAGTATTATATATTATACGCGAATGGAAAACGAATTATTACGCGAACAAACGATTTAAAATGGAAAGAGTAAAGATAGAAATTTAATAGTATGAAGATTTAACGTTGCCACGAAACCGGAATGAACACCTTCACAACACTCTGCCTTCGCGATGCGAAGGAGTTGCCAAGCAGTTAATTACACGAATTTCAAACGACAACCCTATCTCTACGACGCACGGACCTACGTCACGCATCTCGTGATTGATTGACAAGATTAACGAATTTCGATTGCGATCGTAGCCTTAAGCCTTAAGGCGGGATTTCCTATGTGCGTCGATCACATGCGTCTGCGTTCGGCGGACGTGCTTGTTCGATTTTTTCTACTGATTTGCGGCTATATTCTTTTAAGACGCATCGGTGTCCTGCGTGTGGACATCATTAGCGTATTGTGGTGCGAGACGATGAGCATGGCCCACCCTGTGATTGGTCGAAAGTGTGGTGCTAGAGGAATTCCTCACTCTCTGGTTCCTTATTCTTGTTCTCTCTCGTTGGTGTTGTCTATTCTTTCTAACGGTATAACGATATTCTACGCAGTTGAAAATTCTAGAAATACTATAGAATTTTACATAATTCACGAAAAATCATAGTTACGGACAATCCATGAACGTCACCAGCCCGTTATTCGCTCCGAATCAACAGTTATTCGCTCGATTTTAACGAAAGGATTGCGTAATTGCAGAAATTCTGAACTTATGCTACGTTATACCGTCGATAGAAACTCGATATCTCTATTCATTTTGTAAATAAAAAATGTTGAATTTTTAGGAATACAAAATTTAATATTCGTATCACTTACGAACGGCGACAGATAATCGAACTCTGCAAGTTGTGCTGTTAATAGTTGATATTAGCTTGAGTGTCAATAAAAATTAACAAAAAAGGATGGGGGTGATTCAAAAATTTGATATTTCCGAATTTTCTTTGATTGTGCCGGATTGTGCTACACTAGCACAACAACTTTTCCTAATGACAAAATTTCGTCGGACCGCCAAATTTCGCAGCACTGGCAAAGTTAGGAATCAAACGTTAGGAATATGCATGCATTTAAAAGCTGGATATATGCAAGAGAAATTGGGACCCAAACATTGTATACATATAGAGTGGCCGCCGAGGTATCCGAGATACTTCGTATATGAATTCTATGACTAATTTTAAGCAAAAATAATTCTATTCACTTTTCTCGAATTCCTAACGCTTCTTGAAATATCGGGGTTTGAAGTTGCCAGGTCGTATGGGTAGTTGCTAAAGAGTAAATTACATTGTTGCGACTAGAGGGCTTAGAAAAAAATGTGGTTTATTTTAATAAAAGCGTAATGAAAGTGTTTGATGAGGTGAAAAACAATATGAAGAACTACAACTGGGAACGAGAGCTTCGACGAAGGATTGAGTTATGCATTGCACAAGGCGGTGGTCACATTGAGTAGCTTTAATAATTACACTGTCGTTACGCTTTTATTAAAATAAACCACATTTTTTTCTAAGCCCTCTAGTCGCAACAATGTAATTTACTCTTTAGCAACTACCCATACGACCTGGCAACTTCAAATTTTTGAATCACCCCCACCCTTTTTTGTTAATTTTTATTGACACTCAAGCTAATATCAACTATTAACAGCACAACTTGCAGAATTCGATTATCTGTCGCCGTTCATAAGTTATACGAATATTAAATTCCTAAAAATTCAACATTTTTTATTTACAAAATGAATAGAGATATCGAGTTTCTATCGACGGCACAATATAGCACAAGTTATCACAAATCATCTAACAAAAAAAAGTTTGTTACGACAAAAGTGCGGGGCTAACTTCACACACGTTAGTCTTTGAACGTTTACTAACGTTCGGTCGTTTCTTACAGTGGTTCTCATAAATCCCTTTCATACCGTTATCATTCACGCTCATTCGTACCATTTACATTGTTATTTTGCATGCATAAGTGGCGTTTAGGACCGACTGGCGCTTACATTGCAAAGGGGGTGGATATCTGAATAAAATATAATCATGTTTTCTTTATTTTTACGCAGTTAGCATGGGAAAAGTTTCGAATGCAAAGCACTGACTAACTACGTTTATGATATCTCTCCCCTGAACGAACTCCAGTTTTGTATTCCATTATATGCAGTTGAGCGCGGCGATAGTTTCAAAGAAGGTTACCAATGTTATTTAAAAGAAAGTAAATACAGCCTCCTTTGTGTACCTCGCATGGGAGAGTTCCGAGACCAAAGGTCTGACGGGGTAACACAAAGTCGGTAAATAAATGTTGAAATATTTTAATGAAACGGTTTATAAGATGTAATTAAAACAAAGAAATTATGAATTTGTAATGAAAGGTCCCCCTTACGCCCCACACATGGGAACAGCTCCGCGACCAGAGGTCTGGTAAGGAAATGCAAGGTGGATAATATTTTTGAAATTTCCGCCAGGACGTGACATAATCTATTGTAATCTCATTGTTTATTAAAATTTATAATCTTCTTGTTTATTGATTCTACAGAAAGATACTAGTTTGCAAAGTTTTTGACTCATCAGTTGTTCCTTGAGAGTAAACAAATTCATAAAATGCTGTTGTGTAAGCAATTTAGTCAATTGTATGAATCATTCTTGTTATACTTTGATACAAAGCATCTTTGTGGTGCATTCAGGTAACGTTTAAATTCGTTGCGGCTCCAGAAAGAAAGGGGACATTTTAATGTAAGATTAAGCTCAACCTTGGTAACCTTACTGTAGACAGATTTATCTATATATAGAAAAACTCGGATCCTCCGTATTTACCGTGAATAACGAGAAAACGGTGTACTTTGTGTCTCGGAGCCGCTAATTAACACAGGGAAAGACGGAAGAGCCACTCAAGCTCGAATGTACAAGCAAGTTACATTTATGCAACGAAATAATGAGCCAAGTGCTCGAGTTTCTTTAGTGGATATCTTTTGCATCCAAAACCAAAAAGTTTCTTTCATAAATTACTAAGACAGAATTTTAAAAAAATCTACAAAAAATCTTTCTACAATTATTAATTATTTATTATGTTCTATAGAAATATGAATAATAATATTGATAGGATCTTCTTTGAGAAACTAATGGATGAAAGTGAAATCATTTTGAAGTAACATGGAAACACGTAGTCCAATTAATTCAGGGTCATTTTGACCCAATTATAAAAATAACAATCAACCATCCTCTAAGAATTAAATATGTATTAACTACTGACCAATGAATTAGTATTTGAAATTTAAATGCAAAAAGTTTAAAATGTCACTCATACTCACTGTGAAGTGATGTTGTCAGTCTCTGAGCTGGTACTGTATACAGTAGATTGAATGGGGAAGAGTTTTATGAGATATGTCCCCACTCTGGATCCAATTGTAGGTCACAGACGTTTTGATCACCACATAGTAGTGATCAATCATGCTATTTTCAGAGAATTAAAAGAAACAAGTCAATTCCTTTCCATATTTTATGTTAAAATTGCTTTTCTGAATTACATATCAATTAGAATATTGATTTTCTTCTTATAGCAGGAGTTGCATTAGTAATAATTAATTTAGAATAGCTTTCTGGTTTTATCCTCCAGCTATAATTGCACTTTGCTTTTGTAGAAAAATAGAAGAATAATAAAAAAATATGATTTTTCATGAATATTGTTTATTAAAATATAAAACGTGTGATATTTTACAATATTAAATTTGTTAATTGTCCTAATAATACCTTGTTATCTGATAATACCATGATGTAATTCTCTAGACTTTGTACAATTTTTTTCTTCTGCAACAACTGATTTATTTATGCTCATTTAAAGAACATTTTAAGATGCGGGTACCACACGATTTCGTTACACCGCTGCTTATGATGAGTCATCTACGTCCATAAGTGAATCAAGTTGACGTTCTGAGAATCGCTACAGTACCACGTACAGTTTTATTCTATATTTTTTGTTCTTCGTAGCGACGTAACTTAATTTATACGTTACAAGATAAAAGATAACGTCATACATACTGCGGAAAAATAACAGTACAAATTTGTAATGTCTAATGTTATTAAATAAATCCTAGTGAAAGTATTTTGACGGAGTCGACACCGAGGGATGTTTTCAAATGAAATATCGTCGTTTATTTGATATAATAAAAGTACAAAAGATATATTTTAATAAGCGTGTAAATTGTTCAGTGATATGTACAAATGGCAGTAACGGTATATCCTTAGCTGAATTTATATTAATACCAAATATTCTACCTCTGTTTGAAAAACGCAGCGCTAACGAGATACTACAAGTAATAAAAAAATAATTTTCCTATTTGATATGTAGTAAGATGTCTAAAGGCACTTATGATCCCACGTTTTGATTTCCATTCATAAATGATAAACTATAAAAAGTAAGTTAAAGTAAAAATCCTAAGGAGTATAGTGTATTGTCATACTGCCTTATTCATAATTTTGCCCTTTTTTTATGTAGCAAATATAAACCACTGAAGTATCCAATTACTACAGTATATTTCTTGCTCAAATATCCTGTGATAACTTATATAACACAGTTCAATGATCAAAATTTATTATATGTACTGTCGAAATATAATATCATTGCAATGTGAAGTGTAACCTCCTATGAATTTCCCATACAAAATGAGCAATGTCATAAAAAAGAAACGTGAATGAGCTCTTACGCATGAATAAATTAGCTTTTTTGATACACCTTGAGACATACTCTCTATATAGTCACACAATTAAAACGTCACAAATTTCTGAGTAACGTACATTTACCGTTTCTCTTACTTTTTCCCACGTTATGCCGCTGGCAATTTGGATACATCTAAATCATCAAAATAAGGATGTTTCAAAGCAGCTCGCGCTGATATTCTGTGTACTGGATCATAGATAAGCATTGCTTGCAAAAGATCAAGCCCATCTGTGTCTAACGTTTTAACTTGCGATTCCAAATTGTTTGTTATCCAATTTGGAAACGTGGCCTTGTAATCGGATAATTGTGACACACCAGGCCATATTTCTTCAGTGGGTGTCCTTAGTATCCTACAACATACACCTATTACTATTTTATATTCTATTAAGTTGCAAGATAATACATTATACGTATTTCATACCGAAATATTCTAAATAATTGATCAATTTCACTATCTCCTTGGAATAACGGTTTTTTTGTTGCCATTTCTGCAAATATACAACCAACACTCCACATATCAATGGCGCATGAGTATCTACTGGCACCAAGAAGAATTTCTGGAGCTCTATACCATAAAGTGACTACTTCATGTGTATATACCCTGACCGGTATACCAAAGGCTCTCCCAAGACCAAAATCAGCTACTTTAATAACCCCCGATTTATCGATCAATAAATTTTGTGGCTTCAAATCACGATGTAGAATTCTTCGTTTATGGCAAAAAAGGATAGCACTTGTGATCTAAAATAAAATCAAATTTAATTATTGTAGACCTCTGTAACATTTATTAACAATGGAATAAAATATTTGTAGACTTTCAATTATATTATATAAAGCAAACATTTTATAGTATCATGTATATTTCCAAACCTGATATAGATAAGATTTAACCATATTTGGTTCCATTAATGTTCCATTACCCAAACTATCCATATATTTCTTTAAATCCATAGTAAGATACTCAAAAATAAGATACAATCTAGTTTCTTCCATCAACACATCTATCAGTCTAACAATATTAGGGTGTGGTAGTTCTTTGAGCAATGAAATTTCACGAATTGCTGTTGACGGCATGCCCTCCTCGTCACTTTCTAAACGAATCTTCTTCATAGCTACAATTTCTCCTGTTTTCTTGTGCTTTCCTTTGTAAACCACGCCATAAGTACCTGTGAAAATCTTCAACTATAATACTATTTTCTTATATTTTCAATTACACAAACTAATAACCATCATAATATCTTGCAATATAAAGACCACTTCCATATATATTTATAGACAATTACTTTGCATTCTGAGCTGAATTATTTAACAACTATGACTTTCAAAGTACTCATTTTTAAATAACCTCCATTGAAAAATACAAATTTAAGTCACGATTACTATAAGTCAAGGATCAATCGATCATATTATAACTAAAATTGAATCAAAAGTTTCTACAACTATCGAAGTATCAGAAATTAGAAGCAAACAGACATTAATTAGATCTGACAAAGTATTATCCAACATCATTCACCTTCACCGATCTTCTCAATCTTCACGAAATTCTCCATAGTAACTATATGTCGCAAAAACCAAGGCTAGTCAATAATCTCTATTAAACGGTAGTGCTTAATTTAGCACTTGAATGATAAGATTTCAGGTACGTTTTCTCAAACTTTTCTAGTGTGCTAACACGTAACGATCAAATTCAAACATAGGTGCGCCATATTGATAAACACGTTTGAAAGTTCAGTGTTCGGATTGCTTCGTAACAAGTCGGCCTTGTTTTGACCAATCCGAATGACCGATACATTCATTGTGTGCCTCCGAAATACAGTGAAAACTCGATAAATGGAACTACTGCCGGTCCTTTCCGCAACAGTTATGGAATAGGAGAATCGTTTTTCGAATTTGATTGTATGTAATTTGTCGACGCCGTCGAACGTAGAAAGAGTCAGTAGCTAAAGTCGAAAGAGGGATTGAAACCCGGATTTATTGCCATAAAAATTTCATTATCCCGCGTTTTTTCAGACGTAAAAATCATATTTCTATTGTAGGTAGAAAAAAAGTTATTATAGTCTGAAAATTATTTGGTAAAATTAAATTTTGAACATTTATGAAGGCAATTAACCCTTTTGTTTCCAATATGAGATATACATGCCCTATCTTTTATTTACTTTTGCAAAATAATATTCTTAAATACTAAAAGTTAAAATATAAGAGACTACTTAATGTTTAATATCCATTAAAGATGTAATGGACACAAATTCTTAATAAAAATTAATTCAATCATGAAATAATCAAAAATATTTCAGAAGTGATTTGAGAACATTTATTTAAGAAAAAAGAATATCATTCGTGACGGTGTATCTTCTATGTATTTTTACATACAACGTATAGATACAAAGAAATTATTATGTAAATTATACTTTGTAAAGCACGTTCTTAGCATAAAATGATTTTTCATCTTCACATCTCCCACAAACAGAAACTGGATCAGAGATAATCATCGTCAAGTCGAAAGCAGAGAGCCCCTTCCAGAGTCCTTATAAATTTATTTTTACTGTTTACAATATAATTACATAACTTTAACAAAATTTTTCGGATCCCCTCGATTCGTAAGCTTAGCAAGTACCCTCTAGTTACTATTGATAACGACTTTGAAATAAAAACTCTGTTTCCCAATCGACCTGACAAGATTGCAAAAACAATGGACAAAAATCGTGTTATGCCTGTGCTGGCGATTATTTAATCATAAATCCATCTTTATTGTATTTTATCGTGGAAATTGATAGCCACCAGTGGCATAACCGAGTCCAACTCCACGCTGCGTGTGGGTAGTGGCACGTGCTACTTCATACTGTTGTTCCATGTTATTAAACATTTCCTCTTGTTTCTTTAATATGTCTGGTTTCGCACCTGCCGTAGGAGTGGTTGGCAAATCATCTTTAATACCCATTAATCTCTTAAATTTCGCTGTTACTTTTCCATCCTGGTCATGAGTGAACGTCGTTCCCACCCATGTGTTCGCAGTCGAAGCTGTTGTGGATGTTTTACCCTCGTCTTGTTTCGACTATGAACATGAATTTCACAATAAATATAATTCATACAAACCTACAGTACAGTAGGATAACATTAATAAGAAAGTTCTTACCTTATTTGCCCATAGAAGCTTTCTCTTTTGTATCTGTTCTGCGTATTTTCCTTGCGTTGCCGTGGCCAAAGGATTATAATAATTCTGTTCATTCTGAATATTCGGTGTCGCGGTATCTCCTTCCGGTGCTTTTAATTCGATTCCTAATTTTTCCAATTGGGCTAATTTATTTCTACCTTTTTCTTCTCTGTAACTCATCGTTCTGAACGGAGGAGGCGCCCGATCTCTTGATCGGGATCTCGAACGCGTGCGGTCTTTTTCTTTGTGATAGCTAGATCTATCGTCGCGGTATCTATCTTTTGATCTATCATCCCTAGAATGTCTACGGTCTCGATCCCGGTCTCTGTCTCTACGCCTGTCTCGGTCGCTTCTGTCGCGATTACGATCCCTTCGATCATCACGGTAATGATGGTCTTTATCATTCTTTTCTTTCTCCTCGTTTTTCTCATCCCTGCTTGATCCCAAGGAACTCTTCTCTTTTTTCTTATCATCATCGCGAGATTTTCTCTCATCGTCTCGACTTCTTTTTATATCTCTGTCCCTGTGACCACTCTCGCGTTGCCTTCTATCATCGTACGATGATCTTCTTCCCTTGTCGCTCATGTGACGATTACGGTCAGATCTATCACCTCGTTTGTGTTCGTCTTTCGAGTTTGCTGTATGATTTTCATGATCAGATCGCCTGTAAAACGATTACGTTCTGCAGGATATACCACACAGATTCGTATTATTATTCTGCATGTAAGGGATATATTTATGGTAATTATTGTAACAAGTCTCTCTTAATAAAAAGAATATTCTGAACGAACGATCATTTTGTTTAAGATTCAGAGGAGAATAAGCTTATAAACAAACCAGCTTACCTCTGGTCTGAGGGGGAAGGTAATGCATGGGATGAGTCTGATTTTGATTGTGTCGTTGGACTATTCGCTCTTTCACTACTGGATTCCCTGGACGAATTGTTGTTGTTGCTTTCCTAAAGAAATAAAAACAAGGCACGTTATTTATGCACTTTACACACGTTTTATGAAGTGAAACATAAATTTCAATTATAATTGTAGGAATTATGAATTATAAATATTTTTTTAGTACCCTCAATTTAGCAAAAATCAATTTTTCACCCACTGTAATTTTGCACCTTTTCAAATTAAATTTATAATTATATAATTTTCATAACAGAAGAAATAAGATCACAAAATTTCAGTGCACGTAGAAATTGAATTTTGCAATATTTGTAGTTATCAGATAAAAATGGCTAAATCCTAATATCTGATACTTAAAAAAAACACTCTTAATGCTAATAATGTTCTTTTTTTCTTTTTACAAAAATAAAGGTTGGTTTTCTCGCATCCTTGGTTGTACTTGATACAAAAGGTTTTGTAATGCAGAAACTTGGATTTCACTGCAAATTTCATTTTAGATATTTTTTTTCCATTTAATTAAAAGTAGGAATATGCGGGCCCTTCATATTTATCTGCTTTAGCAGTTAGTTATATTACCGGAATATGTTTGTACATGTGGTTTCTTTGATGGTTGATTTTTTGTTAGTGTTACCTTCTTCCAGCTTCCTCTACTCACCTCTGTCTTCTTAATAGGACTTGGGGTAGTCTTGAAAGACCCTCACACAGCATAGACCTTGCCGAGGTGCGTAGATATTGTATCATGTATTACCAACAGAGCTACGTGTTAATATTTTCTCACGAAATGGCACTATTCCCATTTACATATTACTTAAAATTTAAATATTTCAATTTCTACCCCTCATTGCTTCTGCCACGCGATAATTTAGGCTTTAAGGTCATGTCATGTATTTTTTAAAATATTAAATTATAAAAATAATAAAAGGCAAAAGTGTATTGCTTCGTAGCGATACATATAATGTAAACCATACAATGATTACGATGCCCTGTAACAAAATCCATATAATAAAAATTATATTATCATTGTATCGTATACATTATTTACAGCTATATTAATGTCATTATAAACGCAAGAAATAAGTAAAATTGTTTTAGCACATGGAAAATCACTATGAAGCAATTCTTTATCTACAAAATACTAAACGTACCAGCTTTAATTGTTTTTGAATAATGAATATGAGAATTATGCAATAAATGTGCTATGGTGAAACTGTATTTTATGTATGCAATATCGACATGACCTCTAAAAACCAAGTACTAAACCTTCTTTTATATATCATATATGTGACCCTACATGTACATACAGCCCCCATAACGTCATCACATCTTCCTAGTAATTGTTGCAACGTTTCATACTTAAAACTATAAACAAGCAATTGCAAACATTCAATTTCACTGTACCTCACTCATGTCCATTTGTACTGGGTCATAATTAGCATCACTGGCCCTTTTATCGGTATCACTGTGCATCTCATATGGTACCTTTGAAATACAATAAGACGATAAAACATTAAATTAATTTCTCATATGTTACATTACTATTATTAATCTTAAATGTTTAAATTGCTTGTGACTTAAAATATTTCCTAAAACATTAAATACATTGATTGTTAAATTTAAACCTTGAATGAACCAATTACAGATGAAGTGTAATTGGTCACATTCAATTCTTCTGTTACTTAAAACTAAATTTATAGATTTATATAAGTCTCATAATCTAGAGATGGTTAACATATTAATGAATTCATTTACAATCGTAAAATCATCGAATGACGAGGAATCTATCCTATAAGAAGCCATGTCGAATGTGTACATTAAAACATTTCTCGGGCGTCATGGTTGCCGAAATGAAAATGCGCCATCAGCAGAACGGTCATCAATATCTCATCGGTAATCATCAGTACATATCGTACCTACCTTAGGATCTTCCGAATTATTGCTATTGTCCCCGTCACTAGCGTAATTCGCTAACGAATCCATAATGGCGTGAAAACGAGGAACGAACTGTCTGAAATTGTTACGACTATCGTGGCGCGTCGATCTTAGGTTGCCTTGCGCAGAAACGCCATTAGTTGAGAATGTATAACCAACTATTGTAGCGCTTCCATCGAATATGGTTAGCAAAGCGGAAGTGGCAAAAAAAGGAACACAGGAAATGCAATATAAGCGGCAAACTTTGGCGCGAATTTATATATGTTAATTACATACTAACACAGAATTGTCCTACTTTTAATTACTATACAATTAAAAGTATTTCAATATTCTTACATTACATAAAAGTTTTATATAAATTATTATCTAATATAATCAATTAAACGCTCTTTGATTAACAAATTTAAAATATTAATAATTCAACATTAAATTATAATACAAAATCATGTATGTACAGAATATACCCAGCACAAAGGTACTTTTATGTAGCTGAAGCAATAGCAAAACGTTACTCAGGGAATCGTCTCTATTTACAAACGAATCCCGCCCAGGGTGGCGTAGTCGGGGGAGGGGGGTACCAAAGGTGCAGGAAGGTGTTGCAAAGGTAGGTTGATGCCACAGAGCACTCGCATTGACGTTTACGCGCGGAGAAGCGCGAGCCGGCGTGCAGGGGAATCGTGAACAAACCGGGACCGGGACGCAACAGTCGCTCAGCAGAGTTCGTGCTGGAAGTATCGTGGGAGGTATGGTTTCGCGCCTTTGTGACATTTCATGACTTGAACCCGGGATACCTGTTTACGAGCGACAGCCGAGAAGAATAGTGTCGAATCCAGTTATCTGGGGTAAGCGTTCCCATTCGGATTCTTTTTTCATTTATAATCATAAATCTCGCTAGCCTGGCCAACAACCCTTTTAATACGTCGATCGAAGTATCTCGGTACACGCGTACCATACACCGTCGATTCTCTCGTTCCACTCAGATCTACATGACCCCGTTTTCGTCTTAAATCATACCCAATTGTTTTTAACAGACGACATCCTCCATAGCGAACTTTTTGCGCAACCGGTGGCCCACAGTGAAGGGTTTTTCGTGCGTGCCAGTATTCTGATTAGTCGCGCAACAGGACTCGGTTAATTGATAGAAACAAAGCGGGATCCATGATTTCTCGTTTCACGCGTAGAAGACTGGCTTTTAACTATTTTTACAATTATATACTGCCTGGTGTTACAATGTGGTTTCAATCGATGCGTTGTAACTTGATTGAATCTCGGTTACATACGAACGAGTTTAATTGGGGTATAAAATACTTTACATTAAATTAACGTGTCTAACACGCCATTCCTCTTGTTTATAACCGTCCCCCTCTCTCTCTCGAGCGTCTTGGGTTCCCGAAGAGATGGGTTATGAATGAATGATTATCATCGATCGAAATTTCTATGATGGTAACGCTCCGCGAAGACACGACAATTTGTTAAAATTTGTAAAATTGAAGTATAATTAAATTTCATCAATTCATTCTTCAACCAGAATAGAAATTTTCTAGCTTGTAACAGTATAAATGAAACCGAAGTGGCGTCATGCGTAATGTGTATCAAAATGTCCATGAATATGATCTTGCGAATACATCATCCTTCACATTTGTTTAATGATCGTAGCTTGGTTACGACGCGACGATGTAAATCACTTAAAATAAGCAGGAACATTTTTGAGACGCAAAATATAATAAAAACTGAATTATGTCGTAAACATCGTTTAATGTCCATGCGACTGTTGATTATATTAGGGTGATAAAAAAGTATCTTTGTGGTCGTACTTTTTCTGGCATGAATTATTCCTTCCTAGTAAATCGGCCAACGAGTGTAAACTGTTTCTGTGATTGTTAGCAAGAAATACACAGCGCACTACCTAACAGAATTTGCAGAAACCGGTTTCGTTCTTTTTATAAAGATGATATCGGGATCGATTTGGTCCGTTCTAATTGAATCTCGACATTGAAAAATTACATTACTAGAACAGGAATAACATGTTGCTGCAGGGGAATACTAATGTTTCATTATTAATTCACTACCAATTAGGGATTAATAAAATTAAAATTCCTAGAATTTAAAAAATTACTACTTGTATAGCGTGTAGTTCTTTGTTCAGGAATTTCATCTGACCTTTGTGATTTTGTATCGATCCGGTACCATTCGGTTCCAACGATAAAAATCGCTTTAGGAACACATGAAGGGCCATCAAGTTCCCTCGTCGCCGGAAATCGTTGGAAATATCACGGACAGAAAACATGGTCTCAAGTCGGACGGAAATTAATTTAGAAAATGCACTCCAACGACTCGGTAGACTGCCACCACGGGCTACGTTCGATGGTTATTAATTAAATCTAACCCACGGCGTTGAATTTTTTTGTGTTAATACTTCTGCCGTTAATTACCGGACTCTGGTTGTGTTTGCATTTCTATTCTTACTCTGCAGAGAAGACGGATATCGTTGAATCAACGGTAACGTTATAGTACTTTAAAACGTTGAATCGTAACTGGTTAAATTGATGGAAATTTTATACCTTGAAATGCGAGCAAAGGTAACTGTGTTATCGTTTTGTATGCAGTTACGGTAACATTGCTTGAAAGCTGGCCGTAATTTATAGCAAAGAATGAATCCAAGTATTTTTAGTGAAAAGTTGCGATTTGCAGTTATGTCCATTTGAGGTTAGGTTATCTTTTTAAATACAAAATAAAAAAAAAAATAATAAATCAATTTAATAACATAAATTGTTTAATAGCTTTTTAAAAGTTGGATACTTTTAGGTATTGAAAGATGGCGGATGATCTTCATCCGGAAATGAAAGCAGGTGTGGAGGGAACGGAAGAGACTTATTAAAATTTTTCTCGAATATTCTGCAGCGACTGATTAAACTTTTTTAAAGCTGGCGAAACTCCGAAGACTTGTTTATACTAGTTCCTATTCCAACTTTCAGAGAATTCTTAATTTAAAAAAGTCTTTCATACCCGTTGAAAGCGTCAGCCATATTGTTGGACACTTTAAATGTTTCTTTGAAACCTTTTTTCTGTTTGCTCCCGTTTCCGGAAGGACGATTTTGAAACTTTACGTGTTATATTACATCAAACAAAGTTTCGATTGTACAATTATAATTTTCAATCGAAACCTTTGAAAGCGGGAAATACAAGGCTCGTTGGGAGTATAACCTCGCTAATTACTCGAATCGAACTTGGATCTGATTGCCTTCAAAACCGTTCGAGATATCGAGATGTAAGCTCTCAACGATGCAATTTCCCAGATAGATCAACTCAAACCCATGGCTTTTTATCGATTACCGTTATCCGTCGAAAACAATCGACCAGTATGCTACAGCGAGCATTCGTTATTATTCGATACTTGTGAGTCAACGAATGTGATTTTACTTTTACCGTCTGTGCTGTAATCTTCCATCTAAAGAAATCCTTTCGAAGGTTTGTTCAGCCGGATGACGATACCGTACGGGTACTTCCTTGTTTCTTTTTCTTCATATGCGTGTCTCCGTCCCGTTTTCTCGTTCGTTCGAGCAATAAGGAACGTTCAAGTATCGGCGTAGTTCCGTTATCCGCGGTAAATACACGTCGTGCATCCTGTACGTTTTGCCTCCGTTGAAAATAAACAATATAATATATATATATATATGCACCGATGGATGTACGTTACTGATCCGATGCACATGGTGTCCTCGAAGTTGCTCGATTTTATTTCTACCCGGAAATATTCTGCGTAACCTTTGCCATGTATCAGTATTTCCCATTGGCGGTGATTGATGGCGGTTCAAAATGGCGAAAAAATTTTTTGAACAGAAGGCGGGAAAAAGGATAACAGTAATTCCGATGATGGATTATGTTCATGAACACTATTTTTCTTTTGAAAGCAGTGAAAATTGAATTTCTCTTTTGTTTTTTATTTAATTATTTTGTAATATGGATACAAATTTTTCGCAGAATAATTCTATGAAATAGACTATACAAAACGAGTATGTATGTATGTACACAAATCCTTCGAACAATTGAGACGTACTGCTCACCAATCACAAGAAGTTGCATGCGAATAACGCAATCTGATTGGTTGTGCCCCACCTCAGCTCACACGTACTTTCAGTCGTGACATATGACTGGTCGAAGCGATTACATCTACTAATTAGACTCATGTTAAACTAGGGGATCAGTTGATGTGTGCGTAGTATCCCCCTCTTGCCCCTGTGCCGTCCAGCGGGACTTCTTGCGAGCAGAGAACAGTATTTATACTATAGCCCGGAAAAACCAGCTAGCACGTAACATCTGCGTTGAAAACTAGGGGCATCAAACGTATAATCATCGCGTACGTATGTATTATATAGAGAGACGGTGTCGCAGCCGTGTTTTCAGTGGTATCTGCATAATATGCTCTCGAAAACCCGCTCGCAGCTTCTTGCAGCGTCGAAAGGGGTGTGCAACACCATCGAGGGAAAAAACCGTGATTCTAGGGGGATGAGGGATAGGGGATGATGGGGTTGAATTAGACGTTAAGCTGCGTGGTACGGCTCGAACGGGTAATTCGAATCGATCGTGAAATCTGCCTCGACTTTGTGGTCCTCTTGCATCACCGGTCTGGCCGTGCGAATTGAAAAGAAAGCACACAACGCGGAACGACTTCGCGTCATCGCTTGCTATAGATTCCTGACCCTGGTTCAAGCCTGGAAACGGTTCCACGCGGTTCCTTCTCGGTCTACGAGTTTCAGCATCAGTCTCAAGGATAAGCATGTCGTTTAGTTGCGTTAGTCGGAGAAACGAACGCTTTTGCGGTTGCAGGGTGCTGCGCCCAGGCAAAGGGTATAGTATAGCCGGATAAGATAGTAAAAAGTGCTACTAAACCAAATTTGACTTGCAATGGCTCATTCGATAGTTTATGAAGAAAAAATAGTTCTGTATCTCATCTTGGGAGGTAATAATGGGCAAAAATGTAAAATCACGGTTTTTCAGTACATTTTTCCTATGTTTGTGGATGAAAAATTCTGAAAAAAATCAGAAACATTTCTATCTATATGGCACATATTATAGGAGGTTTGCAGATTTTTTAATTGAAAGCCCAAGCTGTCAAAAATCAAAATCCCCCAAAAATGCTAAAAAATATGGTGATAAGTGTATATTCTTTTATTTAGTGTTTGATGTTTTATTTAAGTGTTTATTTTTTGTTCAGGTGCGTAGTTGAAAAAGAAAATAGAAATTTTTAACGTACTTTCAATCAATCCGATTTATTTAGTTTCTTTAATTCCTATTCTGTTTCACTGTACGTAAAAACATTCAACATATTATAACACACTTATTTGATAAAGAGCAGACAAAACTTTGGCGTATGAGTAACTATGACATGCAAAAATGGCGGAAAAATCAGTTTTCATTTATTTTTTTAACTATGGCGTACCCGAACAAAAAATGTCACAAAAATTGAGAATAATAGTATCAATGATATACACTTATAAAAAAAAGTATGAATTCAGATCTGCGACTCCTTCAATACAAAATTGCCATTTTTCAGCATTTTTGGGGTGTTTTCAATTTTTTACATTTTGGATTTTCAACTTAAAAATCTGCGAAGCTCCTGTTGTATGTGCATCATATGTAAATAGAAGTATCTCTGATATTTTTCGGAATTTTTCATCACAAACATAGGAAAAATTGACCAAAAAACGTGATTTGACATTTTTGCCCATTAGTACCTTCCCAGATAAGATATAGGGTTGAAGACTTGGCACAGACTATTTTTTCTTCATAAGCTATCGAATGAGCCATTGCAAGTCAAATTTGAAATATACCCTTTTAAGTCTAGTATTGTAACCGTTACGTTTGAAGCAGCTGGATGAATGAAGATCCCCCTTGGGACCGATGAATGTGGCCTGTGAATGATTCAAGGCATTCCAGGAACAGTTATTCCAACCAGCTGATATTTGGATCACTATGTTGAGAATAATTTGAGATTTACCATGAGGTAAATCCGTGTATCTCAAAATGATAGTAAAATATATTTTATTTTATTTAAGTATTTATAAACTGTAGTTTTATATACAGTTCTGAATTACAATTCTCTTCTGCACATTTTAGTTAACACCTGGACGTTTTAATACATCTGCGTGAACTCGGCTTTCAAGATGCGTGTCTGCGGCGTTTCTTTCCCTTCGGTAGGAACAGAAAATGTGAAATCATTAGAATTTCCGGTGGAAGCAAGTCCCTTCGTTCTTCTCTCGTTATCTCGAGGATTTATGGAATACTTCGCGTTTTACCGACACTGTACATTTTTAATAGCCCGGTTAACGAAGAGTGATAATTGTTCCTCGAATAGAAATCTACCTCGATCTTAAATGACAATAATTATGTAGAATCGCGTCAGTTAACGGATTCAGTATTCCAATATTTAAAAGCAAATGGATTATTCGAGTCTTTGTGTATAATTTAATACAATTATCGCTCTTTTCTTTCAAATTTTGTGTTTCTAGAGCAAACTAAACTCGTAAAATAATTATCACTAGAATAATTTTGTCAAAGGATACATGGACATTATTAAACCTTTGCTGTACTTTTTTTTCACCATTTTCACCAAAGCTAACTACTCATTGCTGTAATGTTGATGCAAATTAAATAATTCGAAATATTGTGCATATATTATATTTAGAGATTCTCGGCTGTGTAAATTCTAACTGAAATTATACTTCAAATTCTATTATAACACAGGTACGGTTCAGTTTTGTCACATTAGAACTATAAGGTGCGTCACGAGTGTGTCTCGTCATTATGTGGCAAGGGTTTAATTATCCAAAAATGAATGAAATATTACAAAGTGGTTTCTGCACGCGACAGCTACCCTTGTGTGAAAAATATCACGTGTGCGTCCTAACACGACAACCACAGCCTTTAGAATTGGAGTAATGAAATCATGGAAAAAGAAGATCCACTAATTTACTTTACATGTGTATATGGTTAGGCAGAGTGTGCTATTTTTATAGTCTAAAAGGGAAAAAGGCTTCTCGCAATATTTTCTAGAAAGGTCTATCATGCTCGATTCTGTACATAATACTATAGGGTAAATCAGGTAAAGTGGTACAAACTATTATCTCGGAAACTATAACAGCTATTCACCTAATTCTTTTTTTAAATTAAATAGTACGAAGTGCTTGATTGTGTGGTGTATAATAAAATTTTTCTAAACTGGCTACCATAAGATCAGAATAAACTGACGTCGTCCTTCTTAAATGGAAAGCTATACCTAATCTTTTTTATTTAAATAACTTTTATCAAATTGAATAACATTTACTTGAACCATTTTTTGATATCCTTCATATGCGGCGTCCAAGGAAAATGAAACAGACGTATTTTATGTTAAAATTCATTTGATTAAATATTGAACATGTGTTCTTTTTTTTTTTTTTTTTTTTTTAATATTATAACTGTTATAATATTGTGTATTGGACAACATTATTGCAGGTACCGACTTACAAGCATTTTGCATTCGATTTTTTCTTATAGGAGTAGTTAAAGGATAAAGTAATGGAAACTTGAATTATCACAAAAGAACATATGAAAACTCGAATACAAAATGCTTGTCAGCTGAAACGAATAAATACATGTTTACATTAATAAAATGAATTTTAAAGTAAAGTACGTCTGTGTTAATTTTCCTTATTTGCTCCTTCAACATTCCCTTTGCCATAAATCGTTAACTATTACGAATATCAAAAGATGGTTCAAGTAAATGTTATCTAGTTTGATAAAAGCTATTTAAATACAAACAAAAAGGAAAGAAAGAAATTAGTATAGTATCTCATTTAAAACAGATAACGTAGGTTTGTTCTGACTCCATGATAGCCGCTTTAGAAAAATTTTGTATACACCACATAATCAAGCATTTCGTAGCATTTAATTAAAAAAAAAATTAGCTCGATAGTTGCTACAGTTTCCGAGATAATAGTTTGTAACACTTTATCTGACTCATCGTGTATAAATTTCATATACAACTCAAAATTAACATTGTTACAGTTATACAGTTATTCTCATACGAGAATGAAAAACGGCGACAAAGTGATTTATTAGAACTACTTCATTCCATTCACGAAGACCATTCAGCCAGATTTCCCTTTTCAATCCGGGAGCCGACAATAGTCGCTTATCATCAGTCGAACGAATTCGTATGCTCGCTGTTCCGGAAGCGTTCCTCGACTCGCAAATCACCGCCCTTACCAAAGATGGTGATGGTCAGTGTTCGTCGTACATACAAATAACCATCTGCCCGTATGATTTTACGTCAAATCGTACGATATTGGCACTTCATATCTGCGGGCTTTCAATCATAAAAATAGCTTTCATTTATGAATATTTTAATAATTTCAGTCACGATTCATCTAGGCGTCGTTGTTCATTAATTAAGTACACTCCATCAGATGATATTTTAATTAAATACTATTCTCGTGAGAGCTAGAGACTCGCTATCTAATCTATAGATCTTAATACATTTACATACTGTACACACTCAGGTAACCGAGATTTTTCAATTAAAAAGAAAATGCGAGAAATAATGTCCCCCTAGGCTCTCCCTAGTCTCTCCAAAGATTGAAATCAAATTGAAAACCCTACGTTGCATCGAAATGTACAACGGTATGCTAATATTATTAACTACTTCCTAAATGCAGAGTGAAGTATAAAACTCCCATCTTCCCATACCCACAGTCATCAAGGAATCATCAACAATAGCGTCCAGTTAAAATGTTGGCGTTAACAGGTGTGCTTTCAATCAAGTTCATTGACTCTTCAGAGAGGTTCAAGATTATTACACAATGGTTACAGAAACAATTCCATACGGTTTTACAAAATAAACGAGCCGACTTAATTCTAATCTGTGTTATAGAACGTTAACCTACTTATAACGCATTCTCACATAATTCGCGAATCTACGAGTCATCTAAACGTTACTTCCTCATTTTCCTCACATTCCAAGATCTTTAGAGACTCAATAAAGCTTTCGAATTCTGTATCGTGCAGTACGTCGCACCAATATTATGGGAATATACATATTGTACGAATAGAGGATTGCATACCATCTTTGCAGCTGAGATCAATGCAACACACTCGAGAGATATATTCCATGCAGCTGCACATCAATTTGTCATAGGAATCTGCGCAGGTTGCTATTACAATTGAGTTGAATTATTTACAGTACGCAGTATACAGAGGGTAGATGGACAACTAGCAAGCAGTTGGTCACTTTGAGGACATAAGTAAGAGTACTTTAGTACTGGCTTCAAGTATTACATCTACATAAATTTAATAAATTTATTGGTTCTTATCGGATGTCCTGTATACTCTAAAAATATCCTTAAATTCAATATTATATTCCTTTTTATTATTATAGGCATAACCATGTGGAGGTTCCGTTATCTTCACGGTCACTGAAAATGAAATAATTATCATGGTCAGCATGGATATCATCTTTCTTTCTGTTTCGTTGAACTGATTACGTGACGACGTAATTGTCGCGAGGGAATGACGAGAAGATGACGGCATACTCGGTCACCTAAGCTCACACTTATTCCTCAGTTCCTCCTACACGACTGTTCATAATTAAATGTCCGCCTGTTTCGTTCAATCGTCCTCCTCTGTCGCGGATGTAACGAGCAAACCGTCTTAATGCCTTCGAGAAGGAAACGTGAATTACCGTGATACTTATACAAGGTTTAATGATTTGGTTCTCATTGCTGTAGGGCTTCCGCCACCCCTATAACTCCCATTCCTTCTCCTTTGTGTTTCAGAATTAAATTAAACGAGCAAAGAACTTACCGAGTATAATCTAATTCTTTACTACATCCGGTTCTTCCTTTATTTTATTTTCAGTGGGGACAAGTTGTCTGTATAATAGTGATGTGCGGCCCAACTATTCGGGTCGGGTCGGTTCGGAAAACATCAGGCAGGCGTCCGATACATGCATGGGGGAAACTTCCGAAAGGCCCCACCACCCCAGGACAGCCAAACTTCGAATTTATAGTAATTGAGGGACGAGAAATCGAATGAGACCATTTTCAGAACTGGCAAATAAACCGTTCTCGAGATATACAGGGTATTCCAAAAGTGCCGAAACCCCCTATTATCTTGATAAGAACGCATTTCCACTGACTAACCTAACCCTAACCCTAACCCTAACCTAGGTTAGGTTAGTCATTTTCCGTCTAAATGCGTTCTTATCAAGATAATAGTGGGTTTCCGCACTTTTAGAATACCCTGTATATCTCGAGAACGGTTTATTTGCCAGTTCTGAAATTGGTCTCATTCGATTTCTTGTCCCTCAGTTACTATAAATCCGAAGTTTGGTTGTCCTGGGGTGATGGGGCCTTTCGAAAGTATACCCTATCTTATTTCTAAAATTCCATATAAAACAGATTTTGCACATGCTTATTGCAAGTATGTATTAACAAGCACATGAGAGTTGGGCCGCGAGTTGCGGGAGCTCGTCCGAATCTGCCCGACTGTACCCGACCGAATCCGAAATAGTCGGACTACCGACTGTACGCATGTATCGGACGCCCGCCCGAGCCCCTAATATCGGGTACCCACACATCCCTACTGTATAAGAATGATGGTTCATTTTTTCATGAGAATCCATTACCGATATTATGAATTAAGAATTTCTTGCTATACCTACATAATTAGAAATATTCATATACTTGAAATTATGAGTGATAGACATAATAAAATATTATAAAAATAGTAGATGAAACTTGGTCATTTTGAACTTATGTTAGATCTGAACCTACCCAAATAATATCTCTTCTGTTATAGCCATTTCCTTCTTTTCAAGTAGGAATTCATAAGAACTGGAATGAGAACCGACACCACTGCTGACGCGACTAATAATAAAGTCTTTATTCATTGTAAAGTTTTATCGAATCTCTTTTTTTGAGTCTAGTTCCTGGGATATTGATTTATAACACCAGATTAGCTGACTCACCCCGTATGACCCAGAAAATCAGGAAGTTGAGAGGCCGATTAGTAAACGGCGTTAATGTACATTAATTGATTACAAACTTTTCAGTGAATATACATTAACAATCATTTCGATGTTTTTTTTAAATTGAGCATACATAGAGATTGAGATATTGATGAACTACGTATAATGGTTCTAACAAAGTTTGGACAGCTATAAATTTTTCAACTCCACAGAGATAACGTAACCATTGATGAACAACAATAACATCGATGTACTTTAGGAATTGAACACGATCGGTATTCAATATTTATGCGAATATATGCGTGGTTTGCTTTAAATACTGACGTTCATGCCATACATTTTATCAATGTAAAAGTTCAGAAGTTTGTTCAAGCAAAAAAATTTCACCTGGCAAAATGAAATAATATTCACCTCCAAATCAAAGAACTTTTTAATATAAATAACTGGGTTAACAAATCCATCAAATTTTCTAAAGCCAACCAAGCAGAGTGAAAAACATTCGCTATCAAAAATAGGGTAGCAAACGTTCTGCATTATTGAGTTCTTCATTAGACAATTCCCAGAGGAGACGGGAATGAAATATTGCACGAACTAGCGTGGTTATCGTATAGTTTTATCAAAATGGAATTCACTTCTATATCTGACAGCTTGATTATTAATCTACCTAGAAGATGAATGCTATTTTCCATCTCTTTTCCCCTCTGATTCATTAAAGCAAGCAAATGGCTTAATGGAAGTTTGTCTTGAAATGTCATGGATCATCCAAAGTGACCTAACTCGCAGAGAATATATCTGAATGAATTAAAACATTCAAAAAAATGTATTCGATGAAGAAATTATTGATTCTGACCAAAGATCACGTTAGGCTCTTCTATGTTTCTCCTCATCTCTGTCATGTTCCAATTCGGTCCATTACAATTCCATGAAGCAGAGCCGCTTTCCGATTATCTTGCAATCAGTCTTCGAGTATGGAATAAACGTGGCGGAGCCTGTAACGAGTGCGTGCACTAGAATGGCAAGACTAACTGGGTTAACGACGACGGGTCACGGGGAAGCCTCGAATGTTTTCGCTTACTAGAATCACCTACCTATAGTATTCTTCTCGACTCGTTGGGAAGAACGTGATACGTCGACGGCGAAATCAGATTCAAGATACAGTGGACAAAATTTGTATAAGAACACTACTGTTTTTAATGAAAAGTCTTAAATAATTCAATAATATAGGGGGTTTTTTATTTATTTATTTATTTTTTTTGATAGAACTTTGAGAAAGAATAACGGTAAAAGCATATTTCATTATATGTTCTGTATTCTTAATTTTTGTTTGTTAGTATCTGACAAATCATTATACTAGTTATGAATAGACTCACACTTGAAGAACGCTTCAGAATAGTGAAAATTTATTTCGAAAATCGTTCGTCGATTCCCCAAACATATATACCGCAGTTCACCAGAGTCCATAACTGCGAAAAGACCAGTTTTCGTTCTTCGCGGTTCTCCAGTGCGCATCTTCGTCCTGATTGGCGATACTTCCAAACGAAGTGGAAAGCGATTAGCAGAGAGCTCGCTGCGTTCCCCCACCATCTTCCAACCTGCGCGTCGCAGTTATGGACTCTAGTGAACTGCGGTATAGACGACTTCGCGATTTTTATAGGTTATGTTGATCTAGATGAGATGTGGTTTCAACAGTGTTTCCATCAAAATTGAGAACTCAGGTTCGGTATATAACCTAAATTGACTACAAGAAACCGATTAAAGTTGGTTTCAGAGCTGTATGTCTCACCGTTTTCGAGATATCGTGGTAAGGGTAGGTTAGGTTAGGTTTTGTGTATGCGCAGTATTGAATAGCGCATGCTCAGTATCGAATAGCGCATACCTAGTCCCAAAATTGTATAAAAATCTCTTACCACAATATCTCAAAAACGGTACGAGATTCAGCTCTGAAATCAATTTTAATCGGTTTCTAGTAGTTAATTTAGGTTATATACCGAATCGGAGTTTTCAAGTTTGGTGGGGCCATTCGGAAACTTATCCCAACGTGCCATACTGCTACTGAAACTATCGACATGTTAAAATCATTCGGCTGGCCTAGTAGATCGTCTGACCTAACACCTCTGGATTACTTTCTATGGGGCTATGTAAAATCTCACGCTATGTACTTAACTAACCCATCAACAATTAACGACCTAGAAGCCAATGTTATTAGGAGAATATACAGCCACACGTATTTGAAAAAGTAATACAAAACTGGACAGACAGAATTTGATTTGTGAAGAATAGCCGTGAAGGATATATGACCGAAATCGTATTCAAAACTTAATGTCAGATATTTATTTTTACAATAAAAAAACATTTATGCTGAAAAGCTTAACTATTGTAATATTTTTTTTAATTTAAACTCCTAGCATGCTTAAAAGAACACCCTGTTCAAGTAATGGATGGTTGCGAAATGGTTAAGGTTGATTAAACAAGGAAAATATGTGCAAAGAAATAACCCAATCGCTATATATTTGTTATAAACTATACATAATAATTTAACGTACAAAAAAGTAACGAAATTGGTACAAAAGCATTATATTAAATCATTACGAAAAACATATATTTTAGAATATTAATAACTTGTACTACCACCATTATGCTTAATCACCTCGAATATTCGATTCTTCATACTAGAAATTAATTTTTGTACCGTAGCATATACAATAATATGAATTTTACTTCACTCTAATCTAATTGCCTGTTCTAGTTGATTTGTGTTGTTATATTGTTTTTCGTTTTTATACATGGCTTTTGATAAAATTCCCCACAAATTTTCAATTGGTTTCAAATCGGGAGAGCGAGTTCGCCACTTTACTAGTGGCAAATCTTTTTGTCGAAAGCATTCAAGTGACTTTTTAGAAAAGTGCACCGCTGCGTTATCTTGTTGAAAAATACCATTATCGTTATGATATTTTTCAATAAATGGAATTAAACAATCTTCTAATAAATCGATATATTTTTCAGAAATCATGTTTGTAGAAATTTTACAAATTGGTGTTTTTGAGGTGTTACTAAAAGTAGCCCATCTACTTCCTACGCTGAAATTTCTACTCATTGAAACAGATCTTTTATGCGTAAATCGTGCCAATAATATTTACATCCGTCTGGCCTGTCTAAATTAAATTTCTTTTCATCAGAAAATATAATATTTTTCCACTCCTCACACATATGATTACCTGAGAATTCTAATCAAAAACGTTTGTGCTTCTCCATAAGTGATAGTTTTAATACCTTTTTTCGTCCATTTTGATCTTTTATCTCATTGCAATATTTGTTGCACACGACGTGTGGTCTACTGGCAAATCTAAAATTCTATTATATATGGTAGTTACTTCACTTGCACTTTTATTTCCATACGCAATTTCTTTAAATATTCGAGAACGATCGCGTCTTGTCAATTTTGTATTACTACCTGAGTAGTGGTTTACACCATAATTTTCACCTAAATTAATTATTATGTGTATACACGTAATAGATCTATTTATTTTTGCCGATACTTTTCGAATAGAGAGGGGCCTGAATCGTGTATGCATCGATCTTAGCTCTTTCTGCTCGTGTTAGTATTTGTCGGAGAAGGGAGAAAAAGCGTTCCTCCGTCTTGGGATGATCGTCTATCAGACTCGTCAGTGGGACTGACAACAGACGATCCCTGTCCCAAACACCTATCATACCGCAATTCGGAAACTTCTATATATAGTATGTATTTGAACTGCATGCCGGGCGACTAAACGCCTACATATTTTACCTACGTATTTTCATTCTACAAAAAATCTTAAAACTACTATTGTATATTTTTGAGGAATGCAATATTATGAGGGCTCTAACGATTTTCTGGGTATACTTCCGAAAGGCCCCATCACCCCAGGACAACCAAACTTCGGATTTATAGTAATTGAGGGACGAGAAATCGAATGAGACCATTTTCAGAACTGGCAAATAAACCGTTCTCGAGATATACAGGGTATTCTAAAAGTGCGGAAACCTCCTATTATCTTGATAAGAACGCATTTCCACTGACTAACCTAACCCTAACCCTAACCCTAACCCAGGTTAGGTTAGTCATTTTCCGTGAAAATGCGTTCTTATCAAGATAATAGTGGGTTTCCGCACTTTTAGAATACCCTGTATATCTCGAGAACGGTTTATTTGCCAGTTCTGAAAATGGTCTCATTCGATTTCTCGCCCCTCAATTACTATAAATCCGAAGTTTGGTTGTCCTGGGGTGATGGGGCCTTTCGGAAGTACACCTCGATTTTCTATTATATTTCGCCTGCTGAGACGGAACTAAGTAAAAACAACTGTTCCTATACATAGAAATTTCGCATTGATTTCGACCAGCAAATAATGATTTCAAGTTTATCAACAAAAGACTAAATGCTTAAGAATACAAACCGTTTAATTATTAAGTGCATTAATAAACGCGAAATACATTAATAATTTTTTTAAATGTAAATACTCGTAGATAAATTGTTTGAACCACTGGGAGAGAACTTTCAACCTCTTACAATCAAATTTCTTCCAAATTAATTCTTTACACACTTCTTTTCAATGAATTCATAACGCCAGTCACAATTAATTAGCAGATCGTTCAAACGTTTACACGCGTTGACAGCAATACAAAACAATTAATAGCGAGGCAAGAAATAGGAACGCAAGCTCAGCTAAGCCGATAAAGAGTTTCACAGGTAGCTTTTATGGCAACCACAAAGGTTGTCGCACGTGCAAATTGTTGTGTAAATCGCACCAGATTATTCTTTTCAATTGCAAATCCATCCGAGCTGACTATAAATAGTTACGTGCGAACATTGCCTTTTAAGCAGACGAGATTCATTTAATGGTTTACCGGCTCGCATTACGTGGAACGGAAACAGTGATCGTGATTATGCAGCTATAACGAATGTAGCCACGATTGAAATATCATATGCCGATGCTTTTCTACTAGCTTAGCTTTCAATCCGACAGACCTTCCAGGATACATACCGTGATTCGCTTTAATTCCTTTCCGCTGCTATTCATCACGATTTTAATTAGTCAGTCAGGGTAACAGCTACAAAAGTGTCTAAAATGAATTATGGAGAATTGAAGGGTTATTTAATTAACCCACGTCCTTTCCTGACCATTATTGCACAATTTTTTGTTAAACCTCAACCATTCAAGGGTAGACGTTTGAAAAACGAGAAATGATTCGCCTCCTTTTTGAAATAGACACAGGGATAAACATTTTTCTCCGGTTACGGTGTCTGGATGTCCTCTCTGAGACTAGTTCCTTACGTCATCGGGAACAGGTTGTCGATTACGTCAACGTTCTCACCGAGTACCTTGATATCTAACTGTACACGTTGTGATGATACTGCTATTAACGTACATAACTCCTGAGACTTTGATACGAATTCCTAAATAATTATTTCTTTGATAAATTCCAGCTAATGTCTTGCGTCAAAAAGTGGATTTAAACCTTACCATATAGTTTACAATAGTAAAGCATTGAAGTATTGGTATTTCTCTTTAAATTTTGTATATAGGACTTGAAGCTTTTACTCGGCCATGAATGAAATATCTTCAGACGTTCTTCGACAAAGATATTTCGAGCTTTTAAATCGGCTCCCCTGGTGAAATTCTGAACATTTACAGAACGGACGATCATTATTGTTTCAGGGGTAAGCTTCTCGTATTGTTTTCCTAATTGCGTCGGCCGGTTTCGCGTTTCCACGGCTCTTTTTAAAGTCTCTCCACGTCTCTCCACGGGATTAACGAAATTTTCACGTAGAAATTTTCCCACCAACAAGTAATCGAAAAGAAAATCATTCGAAAGCTTCTGGTAAATTTACATGAATGTTCAATCGCATTTAAATGAGGTTCGGATAAAGTTCTGAAAGCGACAACCCTCCGATTTTTCTGAAATTCTTGCCAAAGCTTATCCTTGATTAGAGAAGAAGATGCCTAAAAGGATTTTTGGCGACAAAGCCCCGTTTGCCCCCCAGCCCCCCTCAAAGTTTTGACAGTTCTTACTAAATATCTCCGGAAATATTGATTTTAAAGAAAATAGTTTCAAACAAAAACTGAAGTTCGTAAAAAACTCTACAAAAAAGGTTATACACATTTTTTACGTAAACCTATTATTTTGGCTGTTATGAACAATAATAGTACTTTTTCCTCAGATGTACATGTACATATAATTTGATGTATTTAAATTAGGTTAGGCTATATATTTAAATTCGGCCACCGTAAGGCGACCAGTAATGCTTTCATTTACACATATTTTTATAATTAATTTATTATTATTTCATGAAAGCGTTGCCGGAAAGTTCGGATTATGTATGTGTTCGGAACAGATCGACAATTATACATTATGCACTGTGTCGGTAAGGTAGGGAATGATATCAACGATAGTGTAGAAATTACTATTTGTTTACATAACAGCCAAAATAATAGGTTTATGTGAAAAATGCATTGAACCTTTTTTGTAGAGCTTTTTATGAGCTTCATTTTTTGTTTGAAACTTTTCTCTCTAAAATCAATATTTTCGGAGATATTTAGTAAGAACTGTCAAAACTTTGATGGGAGCTGGGGGGCAAACGAGGCTTTGTCGCCATAAATCCTTTTAGGGACTTTCTTCTCTAATCAAGGATAAGCTTTGGCAAAAATTTCAGAAAAATCGGAGGGTTGTCACTTTCGGAAGTACACCCTGAGGTTCTTATTGAAAGAATGTAAATATACACCGAGAAATCAAACTAAAATTGCTGGAAGATGGACGTGCTTTTTATCAGCGATTTTCGATGATCGAAAGATGTAAGCAGCAACCGGTGCTTCCTGTGTTGAACAAGAAGCCACCGTTTGCTCGCTCTCTTCGAACCATTATCCCTGTAAGGTAGCACGCGATAGATATTCATATTCATCCTCGTCTCTTGTCCAATCTCGTAATGGCGTGTGTTATAGCAGTGTAAGAATACCGGCAAAGAAAATGACTTTTTCCCTTGGAATCTGAATATCACTACGATCACGAGTTCTTGTAGGATTTTAATGAAAATCCGGTACTATCTACTCGTGATAGATTGAAATACAAAAAACAGATATATAGGGTGAGTCAGATAAAGTGTTACAAACTATTATCTCGGAAACTGTAGCAAATATCGAGCTAATTCTTTTTTTTAAATTAAATGCTACGAAATACCTAATTGTGTGGTGTATATACAATTTTTCTAAAGCGGCTTTCAATGAATATCAGAATAAACCTAAGTCGTCTGTTTTAAATGAGATACTATACTAATTTCTTTCTTTCCTTTTTGTTTGTATTTAAATAGCTTTTATCAAACTGGATAACATTTACTTGAATCATCTTTTGATATTTGTAATAGTTAACGAATTATGGCAAAGGGAATGTTGAAGGAACGAATAGGCGGAGGCCTCGAAAGAGAATTAAAAGAGACGTATTTTGCCTTAAAATTCATTTAAATATTGAAGATGACGACCATTTACAATGTAAACACGTATTTATTCGTTTCATAATGTTATTACGTACATCAGATAGTGCTGTTGCATTTACCAACTGACAAGCATTTTGTATTCAAGTTTTCATATCTTCTTTTGTGGTAAGTGGAGTTTCCATTATTTTATGCTTCATATACCCTTACAACATAAAATCAAATGCAAAATGCTTACAATAATGTTGGCCGATACACAATATTACAGGGTATCCCGTAACTCCTGTAACTCCCGGAAATGGGGGTTGCTGGGGTGATTCTGAACAATATTTTCCTTTACCAAAATGTCGTTTGAAGCTTCGTTTTTGAGTTATTAACGAAAAACACTGGCCAATCAGAGCGCGCCTTTAGCGCGGGCTGAATCACGGAAGCGTTGGCGTTCAGCCGCGCTCGGTCGTGGTCGTGAACAAACGCATTGGCACAGCGTGGGTATCGAGGGAAGCGTGCGACAAATGTTACATCGTCTTAAATTAACAACAATGTGCAATTATTCGTTATTCATGAATAATGAATGCGTTTGTGAAAAATTAGGTAGGTTAGGTTAGGTTTGGTTAGGTTTGGTTGGGTTTGGTTAGATTTGGTTAGGTTAGTCATTTTGCGTGGAAATGCGTTCTTATCGAGATAATAGGGTGTCCGACACTTTTAGATTACCCTGTATATCTCGAGAACGGTTTATTTTCCAGTTCTGAAAATGGTCTCATTCGATTTCTCGCCCCTCAATTACTATAAATCCGAAGTTTGGTTGTTCGAGTTTCCCCGAATCGAATAATAATTTCTTCTAATTGTAATTTAAAAAAAAAAATTATTTTGCAAGTTGCAGCGAGGCGAAAGTGCATCCGCACTTCTCCATTTATTTTAACTGTTTCCGTTATTGTAAATTTCAGTCCAATCGAATAATTTCTTCTAATTGTAATTTAAAAAGAAAAATCATTTTGCAAGTTGCAAATTACATCCTGTATAAGTGTCGTAATATAAAAAGCAAAGAAGAAATACATGTTGTTAACAAGTCGTCATTTTCAAAGTTTTAATAAAATGAATTTTAACACAAAGATACATCTGTTTCACATCTGTTCGCTCCTTAGATATTTCCTTCGTCATAAATCGTTAGCTATGAGGGATATTAATGGGTTAGGCCACTCTAGAACATGAAAAAATAAGCATATTTTGGGAATTTTTTTAATGAAAATGATGGAATAAATCAAAATTCTGTAAGCATGCCTTTATTTTACAACAAATAAACTTTAAAAATTAATTTTTGTATAGTGATTTAAGTCAAAATATGGGCACTTCAGCATATCTTGGATGACGCCTTTTTGTTGTAGGACTAAACGGCCGGACCAGCAGCTCCTGCAGTTTTTAACTTAGGATAAAAAACCAAAATATTTTCGATTATATATGAGAACAGCTACCGAACTATGTAGTATTTTGTTGATATATTGATTTTTGCAAAAAGGGCGTATGTGTAAAAGAGAAAATGTAAAATTTCAAGAAAAAATCGCCAGAAAAGAACTATGCAATATAATGAAAAAATCCTACGTAGTTCGGTAAAGAATTTAGTTTTGAATATACTGTTAAATTTTCAAATCGATTGGTGATGATGTGTTTGATTTATGAGTCCGCCCAATTTGAAAAATGCGGTTTCAAGAAAAATGCGTTTAAAGTTTTCAGTAATAGACGCAGTAGACCGGAAGAGGCTGCGCCAGAATTCGAAATTCGAGTACTTAGAGATTTTTCCCACCCATAATCTTTTGCCATATCATTTTTAAGACATTAAGGCATCTTTTAAGCAAAAAAAAAAATTTCGATTTTTTTCAAAATTCTAGAATGGCCTAACCTCTTAAAGTAACAAGGACAACGTCAGTTTATTCTGACCTTAGGGTAGCCACTTTAGAAAAATTTTTTTATACTCCACACCATCAGGTATTTCATACCATTTAATTAGAAAAAAAGAATTAGGTCGTTAGCTGCTACGGTTCCCGGGATAATACTTTCTAACACTCTATCCGACTCACCCTGTATATGTATGTGAAATGATAAAACAATTTTCATTAAAAAGAATTATTTTCTTTGTGTTTGTAGATATATGTAAAAGAGGAGCAAAAAGATGGAGTCAATAGGAGAACCGTCGGCATAATAGACGAACTAGGGGTCATCCGATGTTTTTGGAATACTTGTACCTGCTACTGAAAGAAACTTTATCATATACTCAAGATGACGATAACGGCGTCTACGGAGAGGATGGACACGACGAAGGATCTTCCGAAGAAGAAATTTATCAATACTAATCTCTTGTCACTGAAGCTTTTGTTATTCATATTTTTTGGTGGTACGTTTATAGATTTACCAAACGATGCGTCAAGAACTAGAATTGATTAAAGTAAGTTTTAGAAATTTGTCAAAAAATGCTTCAAGAATTAGAATTGATCAGAGTAAGATCATAAGAGAACAATTAAAAACTTTTTTACCCCTTTGCGGTCGATCGACACACATATTGTGTATCCAAACATAACTGTCATAGCAATTTATAATTCCGTACATATTGCGCTATATTCTTGATACAAAAATAATTTTTAACAAAAAATACAACCGACTTAGAAATGCACTAAAAAATATGAAATAATTTCTTCTTCATTTATACAAATACCTAACAGCTATTAATAAAACCTATTTACTCGTTAAATAGTATACTAAATACATTTTAACCTTTTCGGAGGCGGCGCAAAATTAAAAACTTTTCTTCTACTAGGAAGATTCTAGTTCAGGTGTCAACAACCTATCAAATCATTATTGGCAGCATCGTATATTCGGGCATTTTTAATTTTGCGCCGCCTCCGAAAAGGTTGAAATGTATTTAGTATACTATTTAACGAGTAAATAGGTTTTATTAATAGCTGTTGGGTATTTGTATAAATGAAGAAGAAATTATTTCATATTTTTTAGTGCATTTCGAAGTCGGTTGTATTTTTTGTTAAAAATTATTTTATTTCACACTTTTTAGTGGAACGAGCAGTATTTATAGGATGCCGTAAGGTGGTTTACCGTTCTTATTGATTAATTGCAATAACGATAGTTTTTAACGATAACAAGTTCCATACGAGTTATAACAATAGTTATTAACAATAACAAATTGCATAAATTTTTGCAAGTGAGATATCGCGGAAATATCTCCTATTAGATGTGAAAGGTTTCATCGCAATCGGTACACTGACAAGGAAACATCGGGGACTGATACACTCCGATTTTGATGAAACTTTGCATAAATATTTATTAGATCTGTTTATGAAGATGACTGTAATTCGTTGGTGCCCGTTTTTTACTTTGAGGGAGATATCAACCCTTTTATCCGAACCACCCTTTCTATATACGTGCTTATAAATCGTAAACAACAAAAGATGTCAAAAAATAGTTGAAATAAAAGTTATACCGTTTCTTGAGGTCTATAAAACTGCGTAAAATTTTTCAAAACGGAGGGGGAGGGGTAATTCAATTTTGTAAAAAGGATGATTTAAAAAAAAAACTCACACGAAGCTTTATAGACCTCAAGAAACGGTATAACTTTTATTTCAACTATTTTTTTATATCTTTTGTTGTTTACGATTTATAAGTACGTATATAGAAAGGGCGGTTCGGATAAAAGGGTTGATATCTCCCTCAAAGTGAAAAACGGGCACCAACGAATTACCGTTATCTTCATAAACAGGTCTAATAAATATTTATGCGAAGTTTCATTAAAATCGGAGTGTATCAGTCCCCGATGTTGCCTTGTGAGCCCCATCGAGTTGTCGCAGTGAAGTTAGCTACACATTCATTAACACATTCACACCGCGTCGTCGGTACTTCGCTCATCGGCTCACCGACGCGGCGTGAATGTGTTAGTGCGCCAACTTCACTGCGACAACTTCGATGAAACTCAGTGTATGTACGTGTCTTGCAGAGTATACATACATATGTATATAGAAACAGTAGAGAATTGGCAACTGTATGCTGACTCATACACCGGTAGAGATACGTAGGCATATGTAGAATTCAATGTAGTAGTAACAATAGTTTTTCACGAATATCTCGGAAACTAAAGCTTTCCGTTAATTATGCATAATGAAAAAGTTGTTCAGAATCATGTCCCTGACAACATATTAAAAGGTCATTGAAATCGTCCAATCTTGACATTAAAAACTTCCTATATTTTGCAATAACAATGAATAAATGAAAAAATTTTTTTCAATGGGACCAATCGGAAAACATACTCTACAAGATGCAAAAGGTTTCGTTCCGATTGGTCCATCCATCTCGGAGTAATCGGTGAACACAAAAAAAAAACATACTGATCGAATTGAGTAACCTCCTTCTTTTCGAAGTCGGTTAAAAATACAGCTATACGTGTAGGTAATAAAGATTTATAATACAGTGGTACCTCGGTATACGACCTTAATCCGTTCCTGATGTTTGGACTTATACCGAATAGGACGTACCAATACCAAACCAACCTTTCCCATAAGAAGTAATGTGAAAATGATTAATCCGTTCTCATGAAAAAAAAAACTCCTATTGATATTATACCTACATTATTGGGGTTGTAAAATAATTTAAACACTGTTTATGCCATGAACAGCATTTAAACGATTTCTTAGAAGTTTATAAAAAATATTCATTAGTTTATTTAACATAATTAATTTGTAAAATATAAATGATAGATTCTAAATTAACAAACCAAATGGAATAAATTTTATTGCCTTCTGTTTTACGGTTATAGTTTGTTATATGATATCCTTACTTGTATGATCAGTCAGTTAATGATACATCAACTCCGAATATAATTGATTATTAATTTAATTTTTCCTCTAAGATAATTATTTAAAAATGACGCAAAATTCAGACAAAAATTGATGTTGTATACCGAACAAAAGTCATATACCGAGGTACCACTGTATATGCCTTGGAAGATAGAATTATTACTTCTTTCACTTTAAATTAATAATACTCTGTGCAAGAATCCTTAAGAATCCTTTGTTACAAGAGATGTTCTACACATCAGATTTCACTAGTAACATGTTAAACGCCACAGTGAAAATGGCCATTTGTTGTGGGACGTATTGAAACTGTAATTATTAAAAATAGAAGTAGTTAATTTTCAAATTTCAAGTTTTAAGCTTTCTATTTGCCATTTTACATAATGATGTGTAGTACCATAATAACATTACTTAAAATAATGTTTTTCTATTGTTTTCTTTTAATTATTCGGGCATGTGTAATTTGCGGTATCAGTCAACGGTGAGCCCCATGGCGTTCAACGTGTTAATCTAAAGTAAACTACCAAATAGGTAAGATAAATTTTGCATATTCTAACATAATGATTGTTTCAACAGGAATGGGTTGCCTCTTCCCCTTTCTTCCTCTGCATATGACAGAAAAGGGACTGAGCATCGAGCAAATACGACTGATCTCGATGATATCACCAGCAATTGCGATACTAGGACCATTGATCGCCGCTCCAGTCGCGGACAAGTTGGCTGGTCATCAAGGAAGAAACGACAAATCGTCAACTGGTCGTTATCTCAGGGTGATGATCGCCATTGCTTGCCTTCTATCTGCTCTCTTCTACTTTTTTCTACTGTTTATACCCAGCGTGGATGTGATCGAGCCACCGAGGGAAAGGAGACCAGCGTTAAAGTTTAATTGCGACCAAACAGGGGCTGTAGTACTTCAAGAAAGATGCAAAGATCAGTTAACTTGTCACAAATGGTCCGACGACACCAGAGCTGGTCCGTTGCTCCTGGAGAGTTGCAATTATGCTTGTTATCCTGTAGGTTCGAAACGGTGGCACTCTGACGAAAACGACGGCTCTCCTGTATATGGGACCACTGATTCTGTTATGGGCGTTCTTGATGGTAGCGGCGAGACGACCGTGATACCTCTTGAAACCGAAATGTACGCCCAGGTGAATATCCGGCAACATACATATATAGAGATTAGAGATATTATTCAGAGTATCAAGGTTTAGAGGAAAGCTTGTCATTTTTTATTTTTCTATCCCAGGAGCAAGAAGAATTGAAGACGATAAAGAGATTTGTAACACATGACAGCGAGCCTCCTCATTTATGCTTCAAAGAAGGTGACAACGTTGTCTGCCACGTTTACACCGAGTACTCAGATAGTTTAGCTCTAAATGCCACTCTAAAACAAGCATTGAACAACGAGAGCGATCAAGAATGGTGTGCATATCCTTTGGCTGAGTACTTTGCATGTCGTATACCCCCAGAATTAGAAGCCAGAATGGCTGAAGTCGATCAGAGCTGTTTCATAGAATGCGACTTGGTTGATCCTTATACTCTTCCAGGTGGTACTATTATTTTAAATACCCTCTGAATTCCTGAATATATTAAAAATGAGTAATTTCACTTTCAGACAGCGTCCTTGTAGAGAGCCAATGCCAACAAAGAGAGGACTGGTCTGAATTAGTATTCTGGACTTATTTAGCCATTCGATCAACTGCTGACATTTTTCCAACAACAGCAGTGGCTCTGATTGATGCTGCAGTCGTGATAGCCACCAGAGAAACATCCTGTGGTCGTGGAGACGTGGGTCGTCAGTTGGCCTTTGGTTCACTTGGTTTTGCTATCTTTGGCTCCTTAACCGGTTATTTATGCACCTTGATTCAACATTTCAATTCCTTCTGTTATTTGCCAATTTGTATGCACTCTGTAATGATGTTGCTGGCTGCTCTGGTGGCACTTTGCGCGAATGGCATGCCTCTCAGTCCACCAGAATGGTGGTGGCATACCAGAAGCGGCATGCTGGCGCTTCCCATGAGTGCTATCAAGAGGTACGGCAGCGAAACTGCAGCGCTGGTAATTGTACTGATTGTCATGGGAACATTTTGGAGCGCCATGGACAGCTATCTACCTTTGTAAGAATTTATGATCTCTCTAATATGAAAAGCAGTTGGCTTGATGTTGTTTCTTTATGATAATGGAAGACTACTAAGTAAAGGTCGACTAAATGTCATGATGGTTTGAGTCACTGATTGTGAGTGTGGAAAAGAACACGATGAAATAATACGTTTAGAAGATTGTTTAGCTGCTTTATCAACTTGTTTTTTTTTTTTTTTTTTTTTAATTACTGTAAATTAAGTTTAATTTATATTATTCCTTTTAGACATTTACAAAAATTGGGAGGTGACGAATTGCCCATTGGAGTAGCAATGACTGTAGGAGCAGTAGCAGCTTTTCTATTCCTTTGGAAATCTGAGCATCTCGTTGACTATTGTGGTCATAGTAATCTTCTTATCACTGCCTTTACTGTGTACATTATTAGGTAGGTAAGTTTTTTGCCTAATATTATATGTATTGTTATACAATATAAAAGTTTTTGCTGGTCATAATTTGAAAATTGAAATTTTAGGTTTACTGGTCTAAGTCTGATTGCAGAACCCTGGTGGTCTCTAATTTCAGAGGCCTTTGAAGTTTTTACTTTAGGAATTATGTGGGTTACTGCCATTCTCTATCTTAGACATCTCGTTCCACGTCATTTAACTGTGACTGCTCAAGCACTACCTGTGATTGCACATTTCTGCGTCGGTATGCATCATTGTTTACCCTTTTAAAATGATATTTTTGCGAATCAGTACACTAAATGCTTCTAAACAGGTCGATGCATTGGAGCTGTGATTGGTGCTTACATCAATATTGATAACTGTAATATCGTTGACTCGCTTAGATTCGTTTATCGTTGCATGGCAGTTGCAGCTGCTGTTGTTGCTGCACTGTATTTCATCTTATATCATGGCCTATTGAAACCACGATGTCATGCACACAATATACAAGGTCCTCGACAACCACCTACTGTTGTACAAGGTAAAGCAATTTGTTAATATATTAATAGAAAAAATTAACATGCATTAATTTTGTTATGCAAGCTGCCATTAAGGAATATGAATTGAGTGAGTATACTGAAATCATTTAATACTGAAATCAACTCATATAATTTTATTTCTATTTCTGTACATTAGACTGTTAAGTAATATTAAGTTATTATGTCATGTCCTTATTTTTTTTTTTAACGTAGCAATGAATGGAAATGGAAGTTACACGCCGCTCAGGGTCTACCACAACGGTATGGGCAGAAAAGGTCAATTTCGCTACTAAAGGGTTAGGAAAGAAAAAGGAAAAGTGTTAACGACACTATAAATGTTACGTTACGGTGCTAGTGATTAGACTATCATTGTTATTGCGATTAAAATGAAAAATCATCATTATTGTTATGCGACACGCGTATGAAAGTACGTCTCTATTGTGCAGCTTTTAGCATTTCTCTGCATTTTAACTGAACTTTCATCATAAAATTGCCCTTTTATACTATCATTGATTTTCCTGCATACAAACCATTTTAAAACATTTGTTTGCTCGGGTGTACTCTTTAGAACACACGAGCTTCTCTATTTGTCGGTGCTGAAAAGAGAATAAAGAATTGATTAGATGGAAGTACTCAAATCATTAAATGAACTTTTTTTTTTTTGTTCAGTACTTTGTTTTATTTTTTTTTTTTTTGTATAATCATCTAGTTCATCAACAAAGCACTAATTATTGTAGACAGTTATGTAACTATATTAATCTTTTCATTTTAATATAAAATAAAATAAATTAGATCATTGTTTTTTTTCATGTACATACAAATTCATAATATTCCGAGTACTTGTATCTAATATCATTAAAAGATGCAACAATGTACTACTCAGTCACTATAGCGATAATAATTGTAACACATTTGTAATACTTTTTTATTCTCACCACCTTTATATTCTTTACAAATACACGTACGATTTATAACGTCGCGAAAAGCTACGAAATCATTTCGTAACTCCTGTTTTTGATTCTTTGTACATCTTGACTGCAATCACGTAAGTGTTACGTGTTTAGATAGTGTTTATGAGAAAAAAAAATTTCTAATGACCTGTTGTACCTACCTAAATAATACTGAGAAATGTTCGTCTCTTTATGTAGGATAAGGCTACTTGAAAAATAAAAGGAAGTAATATATTGATTTCTGGGATCAGTGTGTGTGTATACGAAGAAAAGAAGAAATAAATGAAACTGAAGAAAATTTGAAGTTTTAATGTCCAGTAGCTTAAAAATAAAGTAGGCTCAACTATTTGTAGTAAATTTATTTTCTAGACTTAATTCTATGTCCAATTATCAGATGAATTTACAATTATCATACAAAGGTTCATTTGTTTCAATATAATATTAATAAACTAAGAATGAACTATTAGCTTAGGACGTATAAAACAATAACCATCAATATTTTTTATGGTTTTCTTTTTTCATTAGTTTTCAATATTTATTTATTCACATCTATTACCTATATGAATGTAAATACAATATTAAGTATTTTTATAAAACATATTTATGCAAACGTTAACTGATGTTTACGCACAAATATAAATGACAGAATTCTATTTTTTTCTATGTCCATAATCTTATGAAATAAAAAGTGATAAATGAAACGGAAGGTCATCATAAATAAATGTCGTGTATAAAATTTTTACAATAAACAGTAATTAACATTTTAAATATTAAAAAGAACTACTAAAACTTTGTACATAATTTGCGTCATACAATACATTGTATACGTGGCAAATATTTTTAACTAGCATAATGATCCACATCACTATCGAAACATGTATATGTTTTACTTATTCTCAATAAGCAATATTTAATGAGTTAATAAAATACGTTCCAATTTTTATACATGTGTAGATACTTGAAAATATTGAATATTCAGTTAGGATTTTTTTAGGATGATCAATTATAGGAGAATTACATCAGTAAATTTGAGATATCAATAGGCAATACTATCATTATGAATTCATGTATTATAACTTTTCCTTCAGGTTCGTTATGTACGCATAGAAAAATGCAAGCAAAGAATTTTCAAACTGGAATTATATTATGATCTAAAACTAAAAACTAACACTTACCGATGTTGATTCTTTTTGTAAACAATACTCTAAACCGATTTTCGCATATTTGATTGATTGTGAATAATAAGATATACAAATGTTAACAAATGATGAAAGTTCTACGAAACTTAGTTAATAACTATTGTTTAATTAATCGTCAATAATAGTACAGTCGTCTTCATTGCTGCTTTCAATCTCAACTATACCGCAATTACTCCTACTCGTATTCTGTTCGTTCTTCTCCATTTCATTTTCTACACAAATTTCATCACTAGAATGTTTCTGAAGTTCATCAACGGGTATAGATTCTTTTTTAATAGTCTTTGCTTCTTCTAAATTATCATTCATGTTACTAACCATTTTTACAAGATCATCTACCGCTTTGCACGTGATTGAATTCATTGGCTGAGCTGCGGATTTAGAGCTACTGTCCTTTGCAACAGAAGTGTTTAAATTACTAGTACTTGGTACAACTGATGTATCCATGGTTTCTAGCATTTCCGAAATAAATGGTGAATTGGCCTCTATTAGATCCTTTAAAGGAGTTTCATTCGGATCAGGTAATTTCTTTGAATCCTGCACACCTTGAACCTTCGCATTACTTTTTTGTAAGAAACGAATAAAATGTTCTTCATAACTTTTTAATTGCTTGTCTTCTCTACTTGATAGTGACGAAGAATTTTGTTTTTCTGTTTCCTGATCAATTTTATTCAATTTAGAATGACTTATACATTTATCATAATCTTGCAATTCAACATCATATATTTGTATTGATTTATCAACCAGTGAAACCGAATCATTACCGATAGCTTTGTTTACAGTAGTTTTATTCTTGAAAAACTGCATTTCTTCCACAGCATTTGTGGTACCAATAAACTCAGATGGATTCATGCTATCGTATTGTATTTCAGTGTCCGAATCCGAATCAGACTCGTTAACACAACTCATGTTTAAAGGTATGTCTTCGTGTTTGTCTACGTTAGGGGTATTATTACTATTCGTCGAATGAACGAAACTCGTTTTTAAGTGCTGCGTTTTCCACTTATTATATTCTCGTACTATTCTATCATTAACATATGCTAACTGCGTAACAGCATTACGTATTTTACGGTGAAATTGCTTAATCATGACACGAGCCTCGTTTAACTCATACTTTTTAAGTTCATCTCGTTTTGACGCCTTGAACAAATCTTGAAGTTCAATCCTTAGATTTGTTAAAATATTATCAACTTCCTGACCATGCGGAAGCAACTTTTGATTTAAGGTTTTTTCAATGCATTTAGCTGACGTCTCTAGCGTTTTTGTTGTGTCAATTGTTTTCAAACTCACAAGAGCAACAGGTACCGCCTTATTACTATCAATGTTGTTCTTAAAGGATGATGATTTCGATGAACCTACGACTGCTACATCATCTGAATCACTTTCAATTTCTATAACGTTAGATCTTGGTTTCAAAAGCGACGTTTGTACCTCTGGTAAAGAAAAATGTGATCTATTCAGTATGTTTACGCTTTGATTAGGTATGGTAACCATTGGGACAGGTGTGTAAGGCATCGCCTGATATAAATTCATTTGATTCATTGGATTTATCGAACCAGAAACATGCGAAATAGGTACAACCGAAGATGTAGGGTGCAGAAAGTTTGGTGCTGTCACAACATTCATAATTGTGTTATACATTGTTGGATGTTGCACGGCAGTAGACTTAACTTTATGAAGAAACGAGGTGGTTTGATGTTGAGAGATGACACCGCTTGTGTTAATGATGGCATTTTTACCTTCGACTATCGTCTGTTCACAGGAGAATAAGGACGGTAGTATTGCATGAGGCTTAAACTTTCCTTCCGATACCTTACTATGTGGCCTCTCAGCTATGGATATGTTCCCGTTGAAAAACCTTCCTCTACCTCGACCTCTTCTTCTGCGTTTCGTAATCGAAGTTGTTTCCATCAATTCCGGTATGTAAGTTTTGTCTTCTTCCTCCGAATTGGATGCGGTTCTTCGGCGTTTTCGTTTTCTTCTACGCGGACAACACTTTGTTTCATCTAAGTTCATCTTTTCTTCTATCTCTTTCTCAGTCAAATTACAATTATTTTGTAGTAACCTAAAACGTTACGTGTTTATGTTCAACCATATAATTTAATAGATCATCATTTTTTGATAAGTTATCGATTACCTGTTCATCGTTTGAATATGTTGAAGCAAAGCCCAGCAGGTCGCTCTGGCATTATACAAATCCCTAGGATCACAAACAAAACATTTCCACTTTTCATCTGCCTCAATCTTTTTTCTTAAAATTGGATCAAAGTTCCTTCTAATGCACTTATAACAGAAAGTATTACTACAGAACGAACAGCAGTATAAATTGCCACCGTTTGCGCACCATCTACAGAACATATCTGTGGCATCATCACCTGTCACATAACGATAAAATTTCATAAATTATGTATACACTTTCTTTATTTTAATAATATAAGTACCTTGCTCAAAGGTACCATCTCCATAAAAGTCTCTGCATTTGGCACACAGTAATGTGTGTAAAACAGGATGTTCACACATATTGTAGGATTCTGCTACTGCAGATCCAATATGTGCATCACATGCTGTGCAGTGCAATCTTTTAAATCGTACTGCGGATATATCTGAGAAATATACATAACAAATTTAGTATATCCTAGGTAAACTTTACATAATTATTTAATGATAATGAAACAATTTAGTTTTTTAAATATTATTTTTAATATGCGTACTAGACAGAAGTATCTAAATACATATGATTGAAAAAGAACATATTTAATTACATTATAAATACTTTTTTACAAATATCCATGAAGTTAAATATTTTCGTAAACATAGTTTGTAGCACAATTTTTTATGCATTGTTAAGAAAAGTGATATATACAAATACATCATAAAGCATATCAGAAAATGTTGAAAGCAGAAAGAATGAATGATAAAACAGGATTAATGAAACGCGAGGAGCTCACCATTGCCAAACATAAGTTTGTAAAAGCTGTATTCCTCCTGGGAAATCGGCGCTGAGACATTTGTCGTACTTGGAAGCAGCTCCCTGGGAGTTACTGTAATACAAAGTAGGTTAGACATGATGTCTCATGATTGTTCGCATCTAATTCTCAGGGAAAATGCTTCAACCATACCATTCTCTTTTACGTCCAACTCCTTTACTTCGTCTACTTGCACTTCAAGCATACTTGAAATATCCATCGTTAATATGTTTTTGATTACAATTACGCTAAATATTAGGTTTCAAAACACAGGTTATCGCACCGCCATTTTTGTGCGAGCGCACCGGCCTGAAATTTCGGGGGAAAAATCATTCTGACGTTCAAAAGGATATGCGGTAAAGAAAATTTATTTACAAGATTTTCAGACATCGAATAAATGATCAAAATCAAAGAAGATATAACATTTTTTAAATACATCGTTTAAAAATTAATATTGTATTACAACGCTTATCAACTTTATATAATAGAAACATCTATTCTGTAAGTTTTTTGTAAGTTTTTATCATTCAAAACATGTAATATGTACATGTTGCGAATTTAAGATTATAATGACTTATTATTTCATTAGTCATTTCTAAGTTTAAAAAATTATCCCGGGAACGGAAGGGCATACACCTTCGTGATTGCCGGAAAGAATTTATTTACAAATGGCGACTGTTCTTTGGAATTGGTTATAAAACAGTTTAAATTAATTAAGAATTTTTAGAAAACTCTAATAATGGCTGGTAATACAGAGGAATTTCAAGAATCACAGTTAAAAAAGTCCGCAGAAAAGTTAACAGAGGAGATACAGAATATGACGAACTATAAAAGTCTTTACACTGAAATACAGGCAAGTGCAAAGTGTTTAATGGATACGGCTGTATTATTAAATTTGTGAATTTTATATAACGTTCCTTATAATTTTACAATATTCATTTCAAGATTATGTAATCAGCAATAAGTTATAATAAACAAAGTAGGCTTTTTTAGGGAAAATGACGTTAAAGGGGTAGAAGGAAATTTCAAGATCTTAATTTTAACGATATTAATAATAAAAGTGATTTAGAAACAAAATAACATAATTTCTAATTATTCAATGTTATAAAATCTAGTATATAATTAAGAAATATGAGTAATAACATAATTATAAATTCAAATTCCCCCGCGTAAATTTTCATATGCAAGTGATATATGTGGGACCCCCTCCCCTAGATCATTATTCTCTCCCTGGCCACCGAAGGGGAAGGGCAAGACCCCTTGGAAGGGGTAACCTGCGAGGGGAACTGGGAATCTGGGAATCCGGGAAATCTTCAGGAAAGGTCATGAACTCGGGGACGGGGGAGGGGGGGATTACTGCCATTTTTCCTGGAAAAGCCCACCATGCTCAGTACTGTACTAGAATTATATATATTAATTGTTAATTAATTGAATTGGAAACTGGAAATACAGGATATTTTAAAAATATAGAACACAATTAACAAATTATTTCTTTTTTTTAGAAACTTGTAGCCTCTACAGTAGTAAAACGAAAAGATTTCAAAAGTACATTGTTAGACGCGTTAAAAAACAATGGTTTAGAAACAGAAATAAGAAATACCGTGTTTCATTGGGCAAGATCACAGGTATACAATTTGAATAAAAAATTTGTCATTAAAATTGCAAAGTTTTTTTCAATAAAGTATTCGTCTATTGACCATAATTTTTTTCAAGGGTTCTTTAACTACATCCACATCATCTACGGAGGAAGTTGATTTGAGTTATTTGAAAAAAGCTCAAATACAATGGGAGCGCAGGATCCAAAAATCACTGAATTCGACGTGCAACGAATTAAACGTACCCCTAGCTCGTATAAGACCGAGCATTGATCGAGAAGAACTCACCGAAAAGTGGAACGAATTAAGCACCTTCGATATCGGTGAATTTCCCTACTATAATTATAAATAAATTTTGGAAATTGTTAACGCTAAATATACAAAATTTAATTAAATATACAACTTTCAGATTTGTCACAATATAGACCTCTCTATGCACCAAAGGACTTCCTGGATGTGCTACTTGCTATAAGAAATCCTTCTTTCAAGAAACAACCGTATGCATACTTTATAATTAATTGCATTGTTTAATTTTTTTAATTAACACTGTTAATGTTTCAGAGATGAATTAAATTGGGAATTCAGTCATATACAAATTCGTGTAAAAACACTCACGCAATTGGTACGAATTCTTGTTATACATATATCTTGTTTTATAATCGGTAAAAAAACATATTTTAATTGTTAATATTTTTTTAAGAGGCGTTTTTACGTAGAACTGGCTACTGGAATGCCACTGCTAGGAGTTAATCCCGACATGCCAAGCTCGGAGAATTTTGCAAATCTAGAGGAGGAAAGGATCCATCTTGGTGAAAAAGTATTAAGATCCAATCATGCACCGATTGCGCAAGAATTTTTGAAGCGTGGAGCGCCCAGAGGGCTGCGAGGACGTCTTTGGTCCCTGGTATTAGGATCAGCAGTAAAAGAGAATGTAATGCTTTATTTCACTCTTCCAAGATACTTATATTACTTTGTCCCTCAATCGAGGTCAATCGGGGGCGAATACAATTATTTTTTCTTTTCTTACTGTTCCTAAAAATAATTTTCTATTTTCTATTTTCTATTTTCTATTTTGATTATACACATAGAATTTTATATTTTCTTAGGACGCAGAATACTATGAAGAATTAAAGAACATGGTGCTGCAGTATGATATTGTCATAGATAAATTAATAATAAAGGTAATCAAGTACTGTCTTTTTTAAAAATATATTGCAATATTTTTGGTTTTTTAGGATGTACAATTAACGGCACGGAACGACGATCAATATTTTGTATTTGAAGATGTTTTATACAAAACAATGTTATGCTTTTCTCGTGATTCAGAAGTATTAGCGCCAGTTACCACAGACAAAAGTGCGGGTGGTCAAGTAATACACGCGGTATTACAAGGGAAACCAGCGACATTGGAGAACACTCTTGTATTCCCTCCAAGTGGTGTGATTCCATTTCATGGTTTCGCAATGTATGGTACTGTAAAATATATTTCCATGATTATAAAGTAATTAATTAAAATTAATTAGATATTATTATTTGCAGCCACTCCTTTTTGTTATCTATACGACGACTGCTGCGCCACCTATTATACGTTTCGCGCCTTTTATTTGAGATATTGGTTCCGATTACACACTGTATCTAGTCATGAACAAGGTATTGTAGCATTGTGTTTGCTTTTTGAAAGATTGCTACAATGCCACGAACCTCTGCTCTGGATTCATTTCAGAAACATTCATATACAGCCGTAAGTCTTATTTTTACTTTTTTAATCATACAATTAATTAAATATTCTTTTTTAGGGTGAAAGTTGTTTTTAAGTGGATCATGAGAGGCTTCAGTGGACATTTACCACCTGAACAATTGCTCTATCTTTGGGATTTAATTTTGGGTTATGATTCTTTGGAAATAATCCCTCTACTCGCAGTTACCATTTTAAGCTTTCGGAAAGAAAATTTAATACAAGTCAACAATCAACAAAGTGTCGAGGTAAAAGAAAATATTATCTTTTGTCTAATTATGAATTTGTTGTTTATAATTACATATTTTTAGGCGATCTTAGCAGATTTATCTTCTTTAAAAGTTATACCACTATTGCAATTGGCTTTGCTAAGAGAGTAATGTGAAATTAACATTATACTCTATATTTTGAATTTAAATTCAAGGGATTATAGTACTATACGTTTTGCGTCTGCGCACAGTGCTACCCATCGCTGCACAAATCTGTTTACTGTTCGTAGAAAGTTTGGATGAAGAAACCGGTACCAATATATTCTTTACAATGGTAAAAGATATTTAATTTGGAAACTATGTACTATTTTAACATTATAACACTAAAATAATGGCTAGAATGAAGACCAACATTGCCTGTACTTGCAGCTGATTTCGGAACGTAACTACACATGTATAGGGTGTTTTAAAAATACGAATATGCATATAATGTTCTATAGAAAACACTATTTAATAAGAGTATTCGACGTGCACGATAACTATTTCTATAAAGAGCAAAATTTGTAATCTTTCAATACAATAATTATAATTGTACTTTATGATCCAAGTATAGTAATCCTTCAGAGGGAAAACAATTTTAAAGATACAGTTTTTTTCTTTATTGTACCATATGTTTTGAATGTATGTATAATAAACTATCTTTTATTTCTAAATATTGATACCTTTGTTAAAAATATTTAATATTGTAATATATTCCCATATATTCTCATAAAATTGTTATTTTTTAACTGTTTATAGTACTGTAAGAAGTTACAAGTAATGTAAATCTTTAATTGTTTATATTAAAAGGATTTCTCTGTTGAGTTGGACTTTTTTATGACATAGTAGAATCTCTTACCTCTTTGGAACACGCTGTATGATGCAACTTGTGATCGACAGAGATAGAAAAGCCCCTTGGAGGGGGACTTTCCTGTTTCCGCCTGTCAGCCGTCGTGATCAGAGACGCCTACTTGCCATCGTCGTTGTGTTTATAGTAGGTAGCTGCCTGTTCAATCTAATTGTATACTAATATTTTCTGCAAAGCGTGCAAAGCCACGCCATAACGCGACTCGTAAGTAAATCAATCGGCTCTCTTGATTTTTCCATTCTAAGAAATTCTGTTCCGATTGTCATTGTTATTCCTTGCGAAGCTAGAACGATTAAGGGTGGGGTGGTTCTCACCCCCCGAATTATTAGTCATACACAGCATTGTGCTGGTGTCGAAATCTTCCGGTAGCGTTATCTTCTTTATCTAGTTATAAAACACTAATTACTTGTCTTATAATATAAATTTAATTAACAATTGAAAATTAAATATGCGTATGCTCATTTGCATACAAAAGGAAATTATTGTTTACATGTAATATTGTTTTATTAGATTACATGAGATAAAAAGAAACCAATCTAGAAGCTGTATCACTGACATCAAAATGGCTTGGCGTTTTAAAGCGTCTAAGTATAAAAATGCAGCTCCCATTGTTCCTAAACCAGAGGCCTGTATTCGAGACATCTCAGTTGGTTCATATCAAACCTACGGCAATAATATAGCAGCGTCTGCTGCATTTATGGCATTTAATGTAGATCATAATGGTATACTTACATCTTTATATATTGCATATATTTGATATTAGATCTTCTTTCACTTCCTATTTCATTTTGCTAGGATCTAGTCTCGCCGTGCTACCATTGGAAGATTATGGTAGAAAAAGTAAAACTATGCCTTTACTTCATGCTCATGCTGATACAGTTACAGACATGGATTTTTCCCCATTTCATGATGGTTTACTAGCTACTGGCTCGCAAGACTGTCTTGTAAATTATAATTATTTTACAATTGTGTTAATATTTATTAATCTTTTGGTTCATTTTTTTACAATGTTTATTATTATAGGTCAAGTTATGGCATATTCCAGAAACTGGTTTAGAAGAATCATTATGTAATCCTGAATGTACATTTTCCCATCGTCAAAGAAGAGTGGAAGTGGTGTGTTGGCATCCCTCAGCTGAACATCTTCTCACAACAGTATCGTATACAAACCTGTCTTTGTGGGACGTGATTTCACAACAAGAACTATTTTGTAATTAAAATAATATACTTCTTTTCTATATGAAATATTTATTGACAAAATATTTATAGTTGTTTTATATTATAGCTAACAATGAACACACAGATGTTATTCAGTCTTTAAGTTGGAAACAAGATGGTGTGCTTTTAGCAACATCTTGTAAAGATAAGCAAGTGAGAATCATAGATCCCAGGGTTCCCACTTGTGTTGTTAATTCTTGTTCGAGTCATCAGAGCATTAAGGATTCCAGAATTGTTTGGTTAAATAACAGCGATAGGATACTCACTACAGGATTTGATGCAGCAAGGTTGAGGCAGATTTATATTAGAGACTTGAGGCACCTAAACGAAGCTGTAAAAACATTGGAATTAGATTGCAGCACTGGGTAAAGGTCATTTAACGAAGTATTTATTGCGATCATTGTATTGTGACTATATTTGTAAATTATGTTCCATAGAATTCTAATGCCACTATTTGATCCTGATACAAATATGCTATTCCTGGCTGGAAAAGGAGATACAACTATCATGTACATGGAAGTTATGGATAAGGATCCGTTCTTGGTTGAAGGAATTCGTCACAGCGGGGAACAAACGAAAGGAGTATGTTTGGTACCGAAACGAGCATTAAATGTTATGCAAGCGGAAGTTAACAGATTACTACAACTTACTTCCAATATGGTGATACCTATCATGTATCAAGTACCAAGAAAGGCATGTATATTATATTATAAAATAAAAGAAGTGCTGTCTGTTATTGTTCAGAATTAAAATGGAACTTTTATTATAGACATACAGAGACTTCCATGCAGATATATATCCTGATACAGCTGGTTATATTGCTCAAAATAATGCAGCAGCATGGATTAAGGGGCATAACGTGCCTGTTCCTAAAATATCATTAGACCCTGCTAAAAGAAACAAAGGGGAAGAACCCATCACTGTAAGTAAAAGGATTTATCATTTTTGCGAGCTTCAAGGCTCGTATTACATAACAGTATTTACAACTAAATATAGAAGAAAATGCATTATGCTAGAATTTTATCTTTTACATATGAATTTGCGATTTTTGAAATTGCATGCTTATCATCATCATTATTTCACTTCATTATTTTTAGTATTTATTTTTCTGATCCTAAAATAAGTTTTCATATATTTTAAATGTATTGTGTGATGTTGTATTGTATACTTATAATCAGCTTTTATTATAAATTATTTTCAAACTCATATATTGCTGTCTGTGTGATATTGTGTACATAAAAAAGTAATATAGAAGTAGAACATTATTGAAATATTTTACGAGTTTATACTTTCTGTAAGAAAATTGTTTCGGCTGGTAATATATGTTTTATTTTCCAATTAATTTCGTTTCGTTTCGTTTTTTATGTTTTGTGTATATTTTTTCACGTTTCAGATATCCAATGTATGTTTTATAGTTTATACATTAGCACCATTCAAAGCGTTATTCCTGGCACGTGTAATTTAAATGGCAATTGATGTTCTGTAGCTTATTCTGTCAGCGTAAGTAATCCAAAGTACGAAATGACATAGGCAGGCGCTTTGATACATATATTTTTTTTTGTATATATTTTCAAAGTTTTTGATAGCGTAGTTGCATTATTTTGTTAGATTTCCTCAAATCTAAACGCAAAACCAAGTGTGTATGTGAAAAAGCTTGTAGAAATGACACAGAATTGTATAAAATTTGTTGAGAGTGAAACTTGGAGTTGAATAGTTTATTCAAATTGCGTCATTAAGGAGTTTACCGTACCTTTAGGTACACAAGGGAAATTTAGCAACGCTTAAAGAGAACGAACGAGAAATTAAAGTGGAACAAAAGCAACAGAAATCTGCATCTATCCCTGTACCAAAGGGTTACATAAAGCCTCAAGAAGTTCATGAAAAAGAGTTGGCACCTGAGAACGACGTTGAAAAGATAGAAGAACCGAAGAAGATAGATGTTGAAGAAGACAAGAATAAGGTTCAAAATGGAGGACAAACAATTCCACCGAAACCTCTGCCAAGAACGTCAAGAACTAATAGCATTTCCGAGGACGAACCAAAGCCAGTTGCGCGTCCTCGTACTTCACCAAACGTCGGCTCAGTAGTTACATCTGTGAATCCTAATGCGATTGGGGGATATAAGGTTGTAAAAAAATAGCGTTAACACAAAAACAATGTTCTACTTCTGTATGCGTGATGATATCTTGTGCAGCAATATTCCATTTCATTTATAATCATAATACATCATCATGGATAGTTTAGACTGGTTGAAATTTTATCAACAAAAATAAGGTTTAATTTTTCTCCTCTTTTTAGCCTCGACTTGGACCAAAACCGTTTCAAGCAAAATCTGGCACTCAAGATTTCTCCTTTGATAAAATCTTTTCAGTCCCCATTGCACCAAACTCGGACACTAATGGTTATCAAAATGATTTGAATAACCAGCTCGAGAATAACACTGAATCAGAGAAATCGCCATCATTTAACAACGACCGTATCAAAGAAGCTGAAAATGGAAAGAGTGATTCTAGTTCGTTGGAAGAGGACGCGAATTCCAGCGACTCCGGTTACAAACCGAAGACACCTAGCACAGCGGAAAGGCGTAAAGTGTTTGAAATAAAAGGCAAAGATGAATCACCAGAAAACGAAGAGCTCGGGAGTTTCGAACGGGGTAATGCAAATAGAAATTCCATTGCCGAAAGACGACGATTATACGAAAGTCGTTCTGTATCTGTAACTGATGGAAATTTAGCGGAGAAGGCAATGGGATCGCCAACGATGTTGAGACGCAGAGATTCGTTTAAAACGAAGAGCGAGGTGATCAAGGAAGACGAGGTAAAGAAAGTTATCTCTATGTTACGTCAGCAAAGTATGGATCCACGTTTAGAGAAAGTAGATAATAGCGTAACACCGACGCCAAAGAGAACATCCACTGTATTTGGTAAGAAAAATATAAAACATTTGAGGAATAACTAAAATCTGGGTTCGTATTAATTATATTTTCTGTTATATATAGGTAGAGTGTCGAAATTTCGACATTTGAAAGGAACACCTGGACATAAATCTACACATATTGAAAATATAAGAAATATCAGTCGACAGATATCTGGAGAATGTGATGGATTTCACGGTAATATACTTTGTATAAAATATTGTTATTGTATTATGAATTGAACTGATTGATGATATAATTATAGCTAATCCTGATCGTGTCGCTGTACCATTAAGTGGACCAGGTGGTAAAATAGCGGTACTGGAATTGAAAAAAACTGGAAGACTGCCAGATGGTGTGATGCCAGCATTAGTACACGGTACCACTGTGATGGATTTCCAGTGGAATCCGTTTGATAATCAACGACTGGCTGTTGCGTGTGATGATGGAATGATTCGATTGTGGGAAATCCCAGAATCCGGTCTATCAGAACCAACAAATGAACCCAAACATATTATAAAAGCTCATACGGATAAAATATATTTAATTAAGTTCCACCCCCTGGCATCAGATGTTTTGGCATCAGCTTCTTATGATATGACTGTGAAAATCTGGGACTTAACACTTTTGTCATCCAGCGAATTGACAGTTCCAAAAATAACATTGACAGGGCACACTGATCAAATATTTAGTTTAGCATGGTCTCCTTGCGGTCAGTATCTTGCAAGTACTTGCAAGGATGGAAAGCTACGAATTTATAAACCAAGAGCCAGTGATGTACCAGTAAAATCAGGGAAAGGACCTGTTGGCACAAGAGGCGCACGAGTTATCTGGGCATTGAAAGGCCAATTTCTCGTTGTATTAGGCTTTGATAAGTATGTAAAATTAAAAAGTATATTTTTATCTGAAAGGTAATTAATTGTTTAGTTTATCATTTTTTAATTTGCGTTTATACTTAGAGTTTCAGAGAGACAAATATACGTGTTTAAAACCGACAATCTTAACAACTCATTGACCACAGTTGGACTAGATGTATCACCGGCAATTTTAATGCCATATTATGATGAAGACAGTTCAACTTTATTCTTAACAGGGCGTGTAAGATATTATTAAAAGTAATACAAATGAAAGTTGTTTCTGTTTTTTTTTTTTTTTTTTTTTTAATAAAAAGTATATGTTATAGGGTGACTCTACAATATATGCTTTCGAGGTAACAGAGGAACCACCATACTGTTGCCCACTCAGTCACCATAGATGTAGCAGTTTGCATCAAGGCTTATCATTTCTTCCCAAGAATAAGTGCGATGTTGCTAGTGTAGAATTTGCGTCAGCTTTAAGATTAACTAATAACACCATTGAACCTTTGAGTTTCACAGTTCCACGTATAAAGGTATATATTTATTGAGTATTCTTACTTCCTGTGTAACGTCATTTTTCTCTAGGGAAGTCTACTTTGATTGCAAGTGTACGTATAAAGAAAATTAATTATTATTCATTTTAGAGTGAACTTTTCCAAGATGACCTATTTCCACCAACAAAAGTTACATGGAAACCAACCATGACTGCGACTGAATGGTTTAATGGAGCAAATAAACAAGCATACAGAATAAGCCTAAAACCACCCGGTATGGATAATTGTAAGTAGAAATGACTCATATTTTTATTAAAAAAGAAAAATGTTAATTTATTGATTATAATGTGATTTTGAATCATTATTGATTATAAATGTTGATTTATAGTAACTGAAAATCAGGGCCAAGGAGTTGTCACTGCACCTGTTGCAGCTAAACAGCAACCGGCAGCTCCATTTTCCGTATCCGTGCAATCTTTTAACAGACTTGGATGGAATTCTGATGTAAAAGCTAAGCAAGAAGAGGTGCGTAAATATTTAAATACAATTAAGCATGAATTACATGAATAAATATTGTAATGTGTAATACAATATGAAGAGTGTGTACAGAATATTTTTTAAAAGAACAAGATCTGGCATGAATTCTCTGTGTATTTTGTCTTGTGTAATTCTCTATTGCCAAGCTTTTCAGTAGTTATAAAACACAGCTTCTTCGATTAAACTGTATTTCACTTACAAGTGCAACATGCTTCGATGAGTATTTTTTTTAACTTCTTTAGTTACATTATAAAACTTTGTAGTTCTCTATTTTATTTTGTCTGACAATGAGTGTATCGTTTAATGTGTGTGCGTGTGTGTGGTAGATCCAGAAAACTATGAGCAACTTTGTGGGAGATGTAATACAATGCTCGTTGGAACAGGATCACATGGAAGGTGTAGAAGAGCACGAATGGGTGGGTAATATTTGTTGCATTGCCATGAATAACATAATCTCCACATAAAGATATCAAATAATTTTGATTATACCTAATAATAATAATAACAATAATAATAATGTTTTCTTTTTATTATTTTAATTACAGGATGAGTGAAAATTGAGCAGCATTAGTAGGTCATTTAAATAAACTGGTAAGATAAAATAAATTTAAATGTAGTTGTTCAGAACGTAACTTATTTTTAAGTTAAATGCCACATCATAAGCGAAAATATTTCGATATTAATGTGTACGTGGTAAGAGATATTTATAATTGAAATAATACTTCCAAAAATTGTTCATTCGAAAACACTAACGATACATGTGTAATTTTTTAAACTGTCGTAATTTTTTTACATAGATGTAATCAGTCGCAATATCGTACTAAATTAACCCTAAAAGAAAGAAAAACATAAAAGTGGACATCAATTCTTATGACATACTACAATGTTTTAAGGAAGATGTTCTTGTAAAGAAAAAAAATATCATTGCAGCTATCATCATAAATAATTTCTATTAACTGCCATCTTATGATTTACTTGGTGTTAATAATAATTATGTAGGATAATTATCGGTAAGAGCTGTGTTAGAAATTTAGATTTACAGATATTCTCAAGAATCTATTAGAATTTGACAATAGTTTTGATTACACTAACTAAGTAACTTTAAAACATTTCTAATACTCAATGATTTCATCTTCTTATTTTTTAAGCTACCATTCATAATTAAAGAATATACAAATATCCAGGGTATTGTTAGTTAGAAATGGGCACTGTTTGAACATGCATTTAGAGTCTTTTTGTATCAGTATTTATTTTCTATGCTACTGTTATTTTTATTTATTTCTTAATGTAAAGTTAATTTGAGAAAAAGACGAATTTAATAGTTGTTAACATTGCTCAACAAGCATTGCTCCTTTCTACTGCAGTGACAGTGTCTACAAAAATTAGTCTTGATGAAGTATGTGATTTTTACAATACGTATCTATCAATACCACGTAACATTCTTTATTTAACAGAGCATTATCAATGATAATCTCAGTGTATACAATATTGTAACCACCATACGTGTGATATTAGTGAACGATACCTTTTTCACGATCAAGAATAGAAATTTTTACCTACACGCACATATTAGGTGAGATGAATGATAAATGAAAATTACACATAATTAAATTGTGCGGCGAAGTATACAGATAATAGGTTCAACACTTTTCAGAACTTAAATAATAGTGCAACGATTGTCTCGTGTGTAGTGAATAAATCAATTTTCATACTTTCCCAATTGCGCCAAAATATTTGTAGAAACAAAACGGCTAAAGACCCATTGAATATACTAAAGTAAAAGAATTTTTTTATTCATCTGTCATTGAAGGATTAAAGTGTAAATTCCATGTTTATTGGCGATTAAGACAAATTTTAGATTACACATATAAATATGTGTATAGAAGTTAAGATCAATATTGTAGTAATGATTTTCTATTTTATATAATAATTTACTATTTCTATGAAATATATTCATTTACAATTTTACACAAATATAATCTCTGATTAGATAGACTGTTTTCTAAGGGAGTAAAATACTGTCCATAATGATAGTTTTTGTAATTACTCAGAATACGATAGTGTTCCTACTTATGCAATTAACAATTTTATACGACCACAGTTCCCCTTCATTTTAGTACATGAACATGTATAAATAAACGTGGAGTTTACAGCTTAACCATCAAATCACGCACACTTTATACTTTTATATTTGAATGTCGATTAATTAATCATATGTAAAAAATGAATCTTATGGTGCTATTGCTCATTCGACAGATCCTAACCCCTCATAGTTACTGATGAAAGTACATTATTGCTCAGTTTACTCAACAATCCAGGATAACATTCCAATTTTGTATTTTACCATATCATGAACAGCAAATCTTTATTCTACAAGAGATTAAGGAGGTGCCAAAAATAAAAGAACGGAAGAGAAATGTTCATAAATGAAATTTTTTATATCCAATGGGCTTAATATTTTGAAAGCTTTACACTGACAAAGCTGTATATTTTTCTCTACATTCGTCACGCTTTTTTTATAATGTTTTAGAAATATAAGGTTTCTAGTAGAACAGAAATAACGACAAAACTTTTTATACACAACAGGAGTAAAAACTAAAACAAAGAGGAACAAGGTAATACTTCGCTATAAAAAGAAAATATTACTGCCATTTAATCGTCCGCACTATGAATCACATTTGTATGTCTAAATAACCATCCGTCGGATATTCTACACCTGAGAAACGTCATTGTTGCATATTTTGTTAGTCTCGTCTTTTTCATGTGTGTATTGCACTATACAGAAATTATATATTTAAAAGTTATTGATGGCTCAGTTATTGGTTATTCTATGATATAATAGAAAAAGGAATGATAAAGTTACTGTAAAATGAAGGGAGACTGATTTTTACTTATAATATTTCTCAGAAACATTTAAAGCAATAGATTTATAATTACTTTAAGTGTAATTCAAAAATTTTAGTCATAGAAATTATTTTAATTGCAACAAGAAGTTTCTTAGTGTTTAATATTGCACTATGACTGATTGCTAAATAACTTTATCATGTAGTAATATACCTTTGTATCGCCCTTATACCTCTTACATGTATTTCACTTATAAATCTTTTTATCAAAGACATATTCGGTGTAGTTGTATAATTTTACCCATAATTATTCATGCTTAAAATTTTTATTTATAATTTATTATGAATGCAATTTTTTAATATATTTATTACAACTCATTAACATGTATATGTGTAAAGTTCAATGTATCGATAATATTCCTTACTATATAAACAACATTATTTATAAAAGCATACTTAAAACTTTAGGAATGTTTCATTTAATTTTATTAACTGTTATAGGCAACAAATTTAATATAAAAAGTAGTTATTATATATAGTTATTAATGAAAATTATAACACCTTAGATAATAATTTATACGTGAAATATTTTACAATATAACGTGGTTTTATTATGAATTCTGCAAATCATCTACTGTATCCAACTCGATCTCTAGGAATTAATCTGAGTTCTGAACCATGTTTAAGGAAAACATTGCCTGAAATTAATCAAGTTATACATGTATTATTTTTGAAATTTCTTATTCTGTTGTCAATATTTTACTAACCTGCCGTTTGCTGTGGATTGATACCTATTCCATCATCTGTAATTATTGCAGATGTAGCTGGTGATACTTTGAACTCTTCAGAAGCAAATTTTAATACAGCAGTGAAAGGTGTATTATCTGGTACACTGAGTCTGCAATTATAAACACATAATGTCATACATCATGTTAATGTTATTAATTTCCCATTTTCCTTATACTTATTATACAAGGATTATGTTATTACCATCTAGTATCTTTTTCAATATCACACCATATTGTCCCATTGGGATGTGTTTTAACTAACTGTACTCTGTTGTGTATTATTTCTGAAATTTTTGTTGGACCACTTAACAATATCTGTACTACTCTGACAAGATGACTGTATTTAAATTCACAATTCGATACCCAATGATTCTGATCCTGCCTCATATGACGTGCAAAATAAAATATGGCATCAAGAAAATTTGTGTATAATTCTAGATCTTTTTGCATTAATTTCTGAAGTGATTTTTTGTCTATATTTACAAGAGTTATACAAACATTCACATCATTTTGTACAAGTTTGTTTGATAATAATTGACCGATTAGTTGTTTAACTCTACTACTATCGTGTAAATTAACAGCAAATTGAATAAGTTTTAAATAGAAACCATCATTAAACATATCATGAATGCATTCTAGAACCTCATACTCATTATCATTGCTTATTAATAATTCCCATGACATGATTAGAGCTTCATCCTGTATGTTAGAAGTAGACACACCTAATTTGTTTAATGATTCTATAATTATACTTGTACACACTCCATTAATTACTATATCTCTAAGAATATCATTCAGTCTATCAGTGCCACAATATTGAACATACAACTTTATAAATTCATCCACAACATCAATTGGAATGTTATTATCTTTTAAATATGTTTCTAACAATTTATCACAGGCATTCTTGAGTTCAAGACACGTATACAAATTTGATCTGCCTTTTTTTAACCAATAATTATGAAGATTATTTTCAAGAACCTTTTCTTTGCCTATTTCATGTGCTTTAGCAATTGTAGCTTCAATAAAAGAAGCGCATTGAAAAGCTTTCACAATATTTTCACTGTTTATTTCTTCATTGACTGTTGGGTTTTCTAAGAGTACAAAAAATGTGTCAAACATGTTTAGTACTTCAAGAAAATTTAGTTCTGACATTTCTGTATTAACTGTAAAATATACACACATGTAAAAAATGTTGTAAAATATATCATGCATCAATGACTATACTTACACTTTAAATGGAAGTTTTGGATCAGAAGTGAGAGTTATTTTAAAAGTAACTTTAGACCTGTAACAAATTATCATTTTTATCCATAAAAGTTTCAAAATATTAGTATTATTGAAACATATGTTGAGTAATATGTGTACATATTTTGTGGTTATATCATTTTTTTATTAATTTTAAAATAATCTTAATATTCAAGATACGTACGTCATAATGAGTAAGTATTGTTTTAATACAAAATAAGTGTGTTTTCAGTGAAAACAATTCAATTTGAAAGTAAAGTTAACCTTATGTTCTACACTCCGCTATACAGGATATATAAATACATAAGTACTTACAGTCTTATGCCAGTGACTGTAGTCACTGCTTACACACATAAATGAAACAACCGTAGCTTTGTCATTATAATCGACTATCAGCGCTATCTGATAACATAGCGCTGAACTATGATAAAATTATTTTACTGATTTAGGTAAATGGTATTGTCGTAGTTCAACGGTATATTATTAGATGACGTTGACGGTATTATTTGAGCACCAAATTATGACAATTAAAAAATTTACTGTAATAGTAAAAAATTGAATGTATAATAATTTTCAAATCATACATAGAATAAAACAAATAGATATAACATTGTAATTAAATATGCAAAGTAGGGAAGGTCGAGGGATCAAAGGAACATTTCAATTAAGAGAAACAAAAATAGAAATGCAAGATTAATAGTAATGTAAGTTAAAATTCTTAAAATATAAGATCCTTTACATCAGAAATTAACATAATGCGTTGCCTTTATTGATATGTATTTGATTAGATGTAGGTACATAGACACGTAATATGTTTAATCTATCAAACAATAAATAATGTACATAGATGTACGTCACGCGTATCTCGCGATTTACACACATACACGCGAGCACACACGTACGCAATATGCATTCATTTTCCATTATTTCTTGTACGTGGCAACTTTATACGTTACTCGCTGAAGAAGTAAACAGGGAAACTGGATGGATTGTGAAACATTCATTATATTTTCTCAGTCTGGGAATAACTTGTTTTACGAGAAAACGGTAATTATACATTTTATAAATTACCGATTTACGATAATGCGGGCAACGGGTAACAGAAAATTAATTAATACGACGAAAAAAAATGACTTCGAATGGCATTGTAGCGTGTGTTTGAAAATATTAAATAAGACAATTTTATAGATTTTTCTGTATTAATAGAGATCCTTTTGCACTATTGCGAGCCCTTTCTTAACCTAAAAGAATATTAACTATACAGGGGTTCGTCGATTCTATATCCAGTTGTCCAGTCCTCAGGAAAGGGAAATTGTACAGAGATCCTAAAAATCGACAAATATACATGGATGCGTTTGGTAACTATTCACGATTACTAATCACGTTTATAATCAATCTGTAACCATAATGTCTCCTAAAACAGGACAAGTATTACGAAACGGTAAATACATATTACTCGTATGCTTCACGATATTACGTTTCCCTTTGGAATCGTGATACAATTACACGATTCATGTATGTATACATCTCAACGATTTAACATTCAGAGAAAAATAGAATTGCTATGTATCGCGATACCATTTATTCGTTCGTAACTCGTATCGATTCGTTAGTGTGAGATCGTTCTCCCAAATATTTAAAATCGATGTTCGAAGGATGTGTCGCTATGAATGGATACTCGATATTAAATAGGTATCAAGCGAATGAGCGACATTATGGACTACTTTGTATATGGACTTCCAGGAGGAACTTTTAGTAAGTACTTTGATAGCTTCTTATCTTTTGAACATATACATAAAACAAATAAATAAATAAATATTTAAGAAAAAGCAGAAATACAATTTGTTGCGATGAATCGATGGAACTGAACGATGGTACCAAATAAATCTATATTAAAATCATTACATTATCTTCCGCTGTTACACATATAGTAACTCGGTCGTTTATCGCGTTCAGATAAGAAGGCTAACGCTATTGTTGTGATTATTGTTGTCGCTAGGGTTGTTAGCAACGGGAACAACGATACTACCGTCGAACATCTGAAATCAGAAGCAATAGGAAAGAATTTAGTTTGGTTGGGATTAGTCGATCGGTGATGTAATATTACCTGATGACGTCAACGAATCTTCATCCACTCGCATCCTTTCGATGTGATATCGGGGTACATTAAAAGACGGCTTGTCCCTGTTCAATGATTTGTAAGGGGGAGGAGGATTTTTTACCTCTCACCCCAACGAATTTCCCTCGAAATTCCCAGCGTGGATTCTTTTTCCCCCGAACTCCAAGATATCTGAAGGGTGATCGTTTGTCGATTTCATACGCCGCCAGTTCGTTCCCACGATTACTTATACCTATTTACGGAGAAATAACCTATCTGTGTATTCGTGTCTGTATTCATATCCGTATTTAGTTTAATCGTTGCCTGTTTCGCCGGGTATCTCGGTTTACCTTGACGATATCCCATCGTCGTTCTCGCGTTGCTCGAATTGGATCCGTAAATTTGTGCCGCGTCTCTTTTACCTCTCATCCCGTGAAAGCCGATCCTGGCTCTTTTAAAGGATTCACTACCTTCGCTATCTTGCAGATCCACAGCCCTCTTCTCGTAATCGGACGGAGTGATCGAGTAATCAAAGTAATTGTCAAACGGATCCTTCTTACCTCGCAATCCCTGCCGAGCAAAGTAAAATAACGTAAAGTAAAGCGATGTAAAGTTTTCGTTTTGAATGGCATTCAGCCAGTGGGAGTATACGATTAATCAGAGGCGGTTCTTGCGTCAGGGCTAGTGGGTTGCAGAGCTGCAGGGGTGCAGCTCTTTCAGTATAAAATGAAAGTTTCTGTTTCAAATGATATCATTTTAAAAACAATTATCGAAATCGGTAATGTCGATTTGGTGAACTTGTAGAAAAGGCGCTTTCCTTCCGATTTCGATGATTTTTAAATATGTTGTAAAATTCGACATTTTAAGCAACTTTTATCCTTTAAGCTATATGTCGGACTCGATTAATTTGTGAGATGTTCACGAAAAATCATCAGTATTGCTGCATTGAATTTCGCCTGTATGTACACTTGCATTGAACTTGTCGTGGTGAAGTTGGCTACAAATTCACTAACGCATTCACGCCGCGTCGGTGAGTGAATGCGTGGCCAACTTCACTGCGACAAGTCAATGCAACTCAGTGTACGTATACGTCCACGGCTGTGTGTGCGTCAGCAAGCGACCCTCGCTTCTCTATTGTTTCTGTCAATAGCACCACATGACCTGGCTACGGTCCATACAACGGGTGAACTTAAAATTAAAGTTAACTAATTTCAATAATTTTGTTATTGGACTTGTGATAATTTTTGCTTGACATTGGACAATGTCATAATTTGATTTTTCGGTTCACCCATTGTATGAATAGAAGTCGGATCCCAAGGTGCTGTTTAAAGAAACGGTAGGTAAACGGGTCGATGCACGCACAGCCACGGATGCATACGTATAGCCGAAATTCACTATATGTAGTAGTAATAATATTCTTTCTTTCGCGAATATCTCGCAAACTAATCGAGTCCGACGTATAGCGTAGAGCAAAAAAGTTGCTCAAAATGTCGAATTATACAATATTTAAAAATTATCGAAATCGGAGAAGGAGCGCCTTTTCTACAATTTCACCATCGATTGTTTTCTAGATAAAATTATTTTTAGTTTTATTGTTATATTACTACAGTTAGTATTACTACAGCCATTGGCGTAAATATTTAGGTAGAGGACAATTTAAGGATTCCAAAATTTCTGAATTTTAGAACTCCAAAATTAAAAGATTCTATATTACTAAATTTCCAGAACTCTAAAATTTCAAATTTCCAAAATTCCAAAATTTTAATATCTTTGATTATCAAAATTTTAGATGTTGAAATTCTCAGGTTATTAAAAAATTCCAAAAGTCCAAATTGCATTTAAAAATTTTGGAATTTCAAAATTCTAAATTTTGAAAATTTTGTTTCCAAAATTCTAGAATTCTAAATTACCAACATTTTTAAATTTTAGATTTTGAAAATTGTCAGGTTTTCAAAATTCCAGAATTCTAAATTACCAACATTGCAAAATTTTCGAATTTCAAAATTCTAGATTTTGAAAATTTCAGATTTTCAATATTACAGAATTCAAAATTATCAACATTTAAAATTTTCGAATTCCAAAGTTCTAGATTTTGAAAACTCCAGAATTCCAGTTTCAACATTTCAAAATTTTTATAGTATCTGGTCCACCCCAGAAAAATCTTAATTGCACGAAGGGTCAATTTTTAGAAGCCGCCACTGCGTTTAACCAAGTAGAAAAAGAATAGAAGAGAAAAGTGCCTAAAAAATGTATGTATGTAAACTAACGTGAAAATCCATATCAGTTTGTTTCTCGAGTTCTTCCAACGCGTCGAGAATAATTCTATTGCCCCTGCTTTCTTGAAATCCCGCGGAGGCTCCTGCAATATCCTCGTTCTTGTCGCAAATACTTTGATATACTGTTGACCATGTTCCTCTATCAGCTAAATCTTCTGGATAATCGATCAAGTATTCTTCTCGTGGATCTGGGAACCTCGTAGCAGTTCTCTTTCTAATTTCCTCCACAATCTGTTTATAAGAAATTGAACAAATAAGTTAACGCGATGTAGTATAACGTATGTATGTATACAGTTGATGATCTGTATACAATGATTGACCCTTTTCCTAAAAAAGTAAAAAATACAGTGTGATTCTCTCGGCGCGCAACACAATAGCCGTGCCACACAATGGAACCCCTGCTGTTTCGTTTCTTGTCTTCGTCTCAGCCATAAACACACACAGACCAGTCTTGGGTCCGGCGATATGGCCTCTGGGTCTCTTTACCCGCAACAACTGCAAGGTTCCATTGTGCGGGACGGCTATTGTGTTGCGCGCCGAGAGAATCACCCTGTATATTTATAACGCGTTTCTTAACCCTCGGATGGCGGACCACGGAGAGAACCACAGTTCTAATTTAATTCTGTGCTTCGGATTATTTTAATTTTTTCAATTTTCTACAGTCTCGTTAAAAATTATTCTTCTAATACATAAAATTTTTTTGTTTAACAATTATACAATTAACTTTATCCTTGATTGGATCACGATTGACCCAGGTTTCGCTGTTCAAGAGTTAAATAATAAAATATAATTATATAATTATATAATATTTTTTACTTTTTTAAGAAAAGGGTCAATCATTATATAAGGGTCAATACGACTGTATACGTTACCAAATTTATTTTATTTCTTTTTTTCTTAATTTGTAGATATCGAAGCGGTGTTAATCGAAATTTGTTTACCTCATCGAGAGACTTTTTGCCTCTCATTCCTTGAAATCCCATCGGGGCGCGTTTGTAATATCCATCCTCCGGGGATGACTTTTTCCCTCTCATACCCTGGAAGCCCATCGGTGCTCTCTTCTCGTAATCGTCGTACAGAAACGACGAATCCTCCAAGTCGCCCATTAAACCGTTCTTTTTGCCTCTCATGCCTTGGAATCCCATTGGTGCCCGTTTGTTGGTGCCCTCCGGAAGAAGTTCGTTTCCAACTATCGAGTTTTTCTTTCCACGCATACCCTGCGTAACATATTGTGCAGAATATCGGATTGAATATGTTGATTTTTTAATTTCATATTATTCGCTAGTATTTTACCTGGAAGCCCATCGGTGCTCGTTTCGACAGTTGATCGTACAGCGAAGAATCAAACTCCTTTTTGCCGCGCATTCCTTGAAAGCCCATGGAGGAGCCACGTTTGTCGGCGACAACATTACTCGGCGCGGATTCTTCGGCACACGCAAAAGTAATCGATACCAGCAGCAAAGCGATCGAATGGATGATCATTCTGTAAAAAACAAAAAAGTCTAAAGTCGTTTTTAAGGGGTTACTAACCTTTGATAAAATATCAAAAATCAATTTTTCAAAAATTGCATATTCTTCTAGAACAAGGGTTCTTATTACTAGTTATTCCTAATTTTAAAAATAATCTAAATATTAAAATTAAATTAATATTAGTTTTAAATTGAATAATTAAATAATTTATTGAATAAATAAAATTTATAAAAATTAATAAACTAGAAATTCTAGAAATAAAAAAATAAATTAATCTTGGAATTTTATTTGAATTATTAAAATTTAAATATCCAATAAATATAAAAGAGAAAAATTCTAAAATTATTCATTTTATAAAAATATTTTCTAAAAAAAAAATAGATAAAGAAAGTAAAATAAATGAAAATTTAATTATAAAATTTAATTGAGAAATTTTTGGAAACCTCAGAAAACTTGGGGAGGGTTCTTATTATTAGGTTCTGTTTATTAGTTATATAAAATGTAAAAACATGAAAAAAAGTCAACTTTTGACAAAAATATAAATAATAATGTAAATATTAAATAATTTTTAAGCAATATGATATAAAAATAAAAAAAAATGATATAAAAATCACAGAACATAATAATAATAATAATAGGTTCTTGTTTTATTTATTGCCTTAAAAATATATTTTTTATTGCTCCGCAGTTCTTGCCTTTTCATCGTCTTCTTGAACTGTTTGCAATCATTTTTTATAATTTCGCGTACCCCCAGGGGTCCGAGGACCACACTTTAAGGACCTATGTTCTAGAATACTTCCCCGAACTTTCGTTTAAAAATTCCTAAAGGTGGGTACAGACATGCAACAGAACACAGTAACGTAATTCCGTCGTGTATCAAGTGTGGACGCCACCCCGCAACAGTGTAACATCCCATCAATTGTCGGTTTTTCGCCGTCGTCATATCGAAGAAATGTTACGCATTCACGATACACCCCATCTATGCAAGTTTGGATGTGCATACGAACCATGAACTGATAGGACGGCATAATGCTACGCGCTGATGATACGTCATGAGATTCCGTGTACCTCACAACGTAACATCGTCGCGCAACGACAAATGTTGCGCGACGGAGATACGTTACTGTGTTCTGTTGCATGTCTGTACCCACCTTAAACTATCGGATTTATAGCTTCAAAAGTTAGAGCCTGTCGCATCCACTAGTAAGACAATTGAAACTTTAATAGCGTTTTGATCGAAATGCAGTTTTCAAAAGCAGTTTGAACCAATTTGGATCAAACTTTGTGGTAATATTCTTAAGACTAAATCCTAGTAGTTTCTGTTTTATCAACAAAAGAAGTTGAAAATTTATGTCGGAAACTACAAGTTTAGGTTCCAGCAGTGGTCATTTTCAAAATCGATTTCGACAAATACTAATTCCTTTTTGTCTACTTTAATGAAAATTTAAAAGAACTTATTTCTATTGAAAGCTCCGAGAGATATATCTGGTTCTACAGATGGAGTTTCAGTGAAACGGGTTAAAATCAAATGGCAACATAGTTGAAGTTCAATTTGAAGTGAAACATAGTTGAAATTCAACATTACATAGTTGAAATTTTTAGAAATTATTAACAGGGTAATATGTTAAAAAATTATATGTAATTTTTAAAATAAACAGTAATACTGCATCTATAAATAAATTTGTTCATTTTCCTTCTTATTTCCCAGCTCAAGAGTATGTGTATGTAATTCCTTAACCCTCGGACGGCGGACCATGGAGAAAGCCACAATTCTAATGTAATTACCTATGTACTTCATATTATTTTGAATCATTATAAAATGATTCTTCCAATACATGAAATTCTTTTGTGCTAAAATTATGCATTCAACTTTAGAATATCCTTGTTTGTATCAGAATGGACCCAGGCTCCGCTCTTCAAGAGTTAAGTAAGTGGACACATAGGCATGTAGAAATAGAGCGACATGATCGATATCCAACAATTTGTCACTGGTCGGTTCCACGTGACAAAAAGGAAATGCTATTTTGCAGCATCGAACCTGAGGCGAAACGTCGCAGTCGGTTTCCACCGACTCTGTTTCGAATTCAATTTTCCTATCGCTCGGACCGACGACAATTAAATCGCTGTCAAATCAAACTTCCGCGAGCCTCCGAACGACATTCCGCAACTTTTTCCCTCACAAATGTATTTTCATTGAAAGATTCAAGGAGGCAAGTATCATAGTACAAACTATTCGACCCTCCTGTTGTCGTCCCGATTCCTAATCTGTGCTTACCTTCTTGGGCGAGGCTCGTTAAAGAGTAAGAGTATACCGATGAATCGAAAGTTAAAGTTAGCGTGAAACATAGCCGAGTTAAAAGTTTCGAGAAGCTTACTCGGAAAACGAAGCTCGGATATTTGCCGGCGCGGCATTTCCATCGTTAAGCCCGAAAGCTTATTCTCTCGCGCGTCGCGCTATCAACGTCTAGGTAGACGGATCGACGGTGAAAAAGATTTTCTAGGCAAAGTTTTCGGAAAGGAGAGAAAGCAAAATTAGCGAGGAAGCGTCGAACCGATCGGTAAAAGGTCCGCGTCGCGTCGACGCGACGGGCAAGCGTGACGGAGCGTCGAGGTTAGTTAGCTGGTTGACGCAGAATAAACGGAGCGAGGATTTCTCGACTCGATAAAGAGACAGGTAAGAGGAGAGAAAAAGGATAGATCGGAGGGTGGGAAGCCGGTCGAGGTGGAAAAGGAGAGAAAAGGGAGAGGAGCAGAGCAGGGGTTGTTCCAGCTGGTGTCGTATAGATTCTGCGGTGAGCCAGCAGCTTTTCTTCACGGATCGGTCGCTCGTGTAATCGTTGGAAACGAGCCTCCACTCCGCCGTCTCCGTTCCATATTTTCTCTTAAAATCGATGATCCGTATTCAACGAACCTTCCTCGAAACCAGTCGAAGGTAATTTCACCTTTCCTCGCTCATTACCCACGTCGATCGAGATTACGTTCGTTTACGTCTGAAATCTCCAAACAGCAACTATTTCACCAATGTTAATAAACTGATACGTATAATAAAGAAATTACCCCGTTGATAGACTCGCCGGAAGCATCGATATCGATATCGATAAGAGATTAATTGATAATTGAAGCCTGTGTACTGGACAGATTGTCGGTGTCAAAACGCGTATTCCATCGCGATATTCCTCGACATCGGACGATGATTTTCCTCCTTTCTAAACGAAGGGAAAACAAAAATAGCCGCGTTCGTTGCAATTTACAGCCGAGCATCGGGGTTGAATGGGGATGGAAAAAGGTGGAATGGGATGAGACGAGTTGAGATGAGGGCAGATGAGGATACGCAAGAATCGGTTTGAAACAGTTCCGAATCGTTGCTCTTCTTTCCTCTTAACGATGATCAATCTTTTTCGCGTAACATCGCATCGCGACATCGACAAGAAATCAAGGATGACCTTTACCTTTGGCTTCCTCGTTATCGTTATCATTACCATTAGTTTTACCTTTACCTTTAGCCCCTCCCTACCTTTACCTTTAACTTTATCTTACCTTTGACTGTAACTCACGCACCTTTGGAATCGTTGGAGCGCGACTCGCACACGAACGCGTTTACATGTACACTCAAGATCAAATCAGGCTTTCTTAGAGAAAATGGTGATATAGGAGAAACAGAAATTATAACTATATATTATATAATACATTTCAATTGGTTCAGTTGAAACATTTTGTTTCAATTATAATTTTTGAGTTTTAATAACAGGTGCTTCATTCTTTAATCTAATTCATTATTCGATTTATTTTCGAAAATGTATTATTTTATAATATATAGAAAACATTGAAAATTGTTGAAACATCTTATTAGTTTTCTTGTATACATTTAAGATCAAATCAAGTTTCCGTAGAGAAAATGGTAATATAGGAGAAACATTTATATTAAAAGTAATTTAGAAACCGAATAATATGATTTTTAATATTATGAAAATTACATAATTGAGAAACATGAGCAATAATATCATTTGAAATTTTCCCGCGTGAACGTTTTTCGCGCGAGTGCTTGGGGGGTCACAGGACTGTATACAGGGCCTCTTCCCCTGCACCGTCATTCTCCTCGGCATGGCCTAAGGCAGGCCTGTCCAAGTAGGGGAATTTACTCCTGGAACACATGTTTTGGGTCCCCTTCCAACGCTGCTCTTCAAGTAAGATGGGTCGGTTCCGACTACCATCTCTCCGAGGAGACAGTACCGCCGCTAGGAAAGACGGAGACACGGTAGTCGGAACCGTCCCATCTTACTTGAAGGAGCAGCGTTGGAAGGGGACCCAAAACATGTGTTCCAGGAGTGGATTCCCCTACTTGGACAGGCCTGGCCTAAGGGGAAGTTCTCGGGGAAAGGGCCAGGAACCCTGAAACCCTCGAACACGAAAAACCCCATGGGGAATGGTGAAAATCTGGAATATCACCATTTTTCCTGGGGAAGTCTGATTTGATCGTGAGTGTACACCGTTTCGTTCCAGAAGCAAACGAATCGAGCAGAAGCGAAACGATGGTGGTCGAATTTGGCGATAAAGAAAAGAGAAACAAGAGAATCGTAGACGTTCTTCAGCTCCTTGAAAGTTTTAAAGGGGAACCTTCTGCTTATACGGCAAATATCTTTCCTCTGATGGCGCGAACAGAAATTTCTCCGTTTCCCGTCTCGGAAAAATAAGGAGCAAAAGAAATGTACATGTCCGATTCGAAGGTGATTATTTTTCTAGTATTTTCGAGCGTTGAAGATACGCGTAGATAAGTACATAATAAACGTTCGTATATAAAAGTTCAGGTGTTTCGTAAAAACTCGATGCACGTTAACCAACACGTCCTGCTCTGTATGCACAGGTGTATGTACACGTGCAACCTGGTAACACCGTGCACCAAATACACCGATAATTCGCTTCGCCGCGCCACGGTTTTATTAATTAAACTTTGGAAAGCTTGTCGGCAAAAAAAGATTTTAATTTCCAATGACCTTTTTAAAAGCGTCGTCATCGTGGCGTATATCCATATAGGTTAGGTAACTCGGTGTAATATGCCACTTTTCAATATTTTCTTATTTAGTTCAGAGATCACGATAATTACGTGTTTATTTTGTTTAATTTAATGTAACCGCTTAAGACAATAAATATTTACTTTTATTTCCCTTTAAAACTGTTACGAGCCGAAGGGGGCGGCTGGGTAGCTGGGACTTTATTTCGGTTATGGAGTTGTTAATGGCTTGACCAGTGTTGTTATTAACACTGGGAGCAGTGCCGGTTTTAGCAATATTAGCGCCCTGGGCAAGATTATCGTGGCCATTCAGGGGCTAAAAAACGCGTCAGGGAAGATGTAGACATAAACGCCGCAGCATATATAGCATATAAGTAATATTACATATGAGATGTAGATAGACAGAAAAGACAATGAGAAATTATCGGTATTGTATTTGCATACTAGGGACACCGGGCTGCGGCGCCCCCTACAGATTTAGCGCCCTGGACGATTGCCCGACCGCATCCCCTCCTAACGCCGGCACTGACTGGAAGGCTAAGGAAGTAGATGTGAGGACGAATCTACGTATGGCTAACGTAGGGAACCTTGAGAGAGTGATATGCGGACGAACCCTACGTATGGCTAACTTAAGGAGCCGCAGGAAATGTTAGTCCTCGTAACGTGAATTATTAGTGCACTTCGAGCGATTAAGGTACACCTTAGTGGGTAAAACTTTAGTTTACCGGACCCAAAATTTTGGACCTTTTCTTTTTGAATCTATAGTTTTTGATGCGTAGAATCTGAAAATGCAAGGCTTAACTTTAGGAATCTAATGGTTAAAAAGTTATAAGCGTGTAAAGTTTGACATTTTTAGCGGATTTGCTACGTTACTGTGACGCCATATTGCCTTAGATGTATAACCTGATTGGTCCTCGCATAGCGTAGAACTAAACTTCCGCTTACCTTAATTAAAAACATATTGTTTCCGAATCGCTTTCATCATTGATCCCATGAGGTCTATGTTGTTGTGACGGCAAAACCGTCGCCACAGATATTCGCATAAGCGATCGGCAAATTCCTCGTCGTGAAAACGACCCCTCCCCCTCATCCAGTCCTTTGCCGGCCGCCAATTTGACTCTATTTGCTGGGTATGAGTCCCATCACTAGCTGTATTTAAATTATTCATAAAATTGAATTCTCTCTCTCTCTTTAAAAAAATATACACCTAACTAACTCAGACAGTATCAAATTTACCCGCCAAAGTAGTCGGCACCCACGTGAATCTGCCTGCAGCTAGCGACACCGTTCATTGGACAAGAAGTCAATATGGCGTCACAGTAACGTAACAAATCCTCTAAAAATGTCAAACTTTACACGCTTATAACTTTTTAACCACTGAATTCCTAAAGTTGAGACTTGCATTTTTGGATTCTCCGCATCAAAAACTACAGATTCAAATAAAAAAGGTGCAAAATTTTGGGTCCGGTAAAAGTTCAGCCCCTTAGTGAGTTCTCTGGACAGGTTATTACAATTGAACAACAATATGTAAGTTATAGAAAGATCTGAATCTATTCTCCTTGTTACCGGGACTTTACAACTGTTGCGTGCAACTGTCGCAGTATTGAATGAATTTCATTCTAGATTTACAATTTTAAGTGAATTGAATTAAGAGAGTTTGGTTTCGATTTCGCGAAGCAAGAAAATCTAGTCCTCGGTTTTAACGAACGCGAGCGAACGAGGGTGAACTACAACGGTAATAATAATGCCTAACTGCAAATAATGTACTGTATGGTTACTACAGTAGCTTGAAGGAGACTTGTATAAAGACCGATCTCGCAGAGTTTTCTCGTCGCAGAGATTATCCGTAAGAGAAACGTACTTTGTAGACTTTAACTAGACCCGAGGTGCCTTCGCCGTCACCCCTTTTTATACCTAAAAATTGGAGTAAAAAGAGTAGTGGGGATGGACTTTACGTGATTCCGAGGGACCGCGTCCTTGCTTCGCGTTGGTCCCGAATTTCTGGAAAACTTGACTTTGCTGGATGTACGCATCCAACTGCAAATAAGAAAATTTCAGAGACGGGAACGTAACAAAACTATCGTCTTATTGCATTCTATACTGCAATTAGAATACATATTATTCACTAGTGTGATTAGTCTAGCAGTTAATTAATAAAGCAGATAATAAACTACACTCATAAATGAATTGTATAACATCTCAAACATTGAGTAAATCCGCGTGGTTTCTACTTTATTTATGGTTCTGTGGAGTGAAATGTCACATTTATTAATATAAGATGCTACAAGTGGCATATTACCCACAAAAGTTGAATGTACAACATCTCTTTATTTTATGCGCTACAGTTGTTCTTTCTTCTTTAGAACAATGCCCAAAAAATATTCTAATTCATATTTGTTGGTTAGAAGAAAGTTTAAAAGAAACCACGAAGATGGTGAAGGAGGCTCGTACTACAATATGGCAAGCTTTTAAAGATTATGATATACCATATCGTACATTTAAACGAAGAATAGTTTAAGAATAGTTGCAAAAGATAGGTCCATGAAGGGCACATTCTATCTGAAAACTGTGAGGACTGTTCACTTCGTAAAAAAATAGTATTTTTTCCAATATTTGTATGTTTCATCGATTTCGCAGATTTTTGGTTATCACTATTTTTACTAATTTAAAGTATTATTGATTAATTATTGATTTTCATGAATTTTTAATCATTACTTCCTAATACAGGGTTTAAGGGATATCACTGCATGTCGCATAGACTATTGCTTCACTATTTGGGTAAGATGCCACTTTCAAAGCCATTGAACTTTTACTTTCATTATTAAACTATATGTATATGAGTTAGACATCTGTAATGCACTGACAGCATTGCTGCGCTTAGAGCCCTCCACAGAGTGGAGGTCGGGTCTAAGCTAGTCAGGGACTGCGCACTGACTCTGAGACAGCTATCTCTAAATAACAGAGTCAAGCTGATATGGGTACCAGGTCACGCTGGTATCTTAGGTAACGAAAGGGCGAATGAACTGGCGCGACTGGGGGCGACAAGCTCTCAGCCATACCAGGAGCACCCTATTGGTGTCTCAACCTATGCGTTAAAGGGCCTGGCTAAAGAATGGCTGAACCAGGAATTCACCAGGCTCTGGCAAAACGCTAACGGTATGAGACACACGAGGGCCCTACTTGAGGGACCGTCTCAGAAGTTGGGTGACACATTAATTCACCTGGACGGGGCGCAACTGCGCATGCTCGTGGGCCTAGTGACAGGACACTGGTACATACATACACGAAGAAACACCTCGCACGCATGGGACTCTTAGTGGAGTCGACATGCCCGAGGTGTGGGGCGGAGGACGAAACACCTCTCCACGCACATCTAAATGCAGGGAACTAAGGGCCCTAAGAGGATCAATGCTGGGGACCTTGGAACCCTCATCATTAAGCATTTCGGCTGGCCTGGTGCCGGTGCTTCTAAAATTTGCAACAGAAGCCCAGCTTCCTAGGCACAGTCAGTAAGGAGGCTGCCTAGCGGCCCGGGTACAATGGTCCCCAAGGACTGAGTGCCCGGCTAGCCTCAACTAACAATAATAATAAATAATAATAATAGACATCTGTAATTGTTTATCAACAAACATAAAATTAATTGTATTATTGAATAGTTTTATCCTTTCCCCTATAACTACTTATAGTTAACTGTTAGCCAAACTTAACTGTGGCATACAGGGTGTTAAAAAATTCCTTGAAGACCTCTAAACTGTTGGATAGATCACGAAAAATCGAAGCAAAAAGTTCTGTGGCATTTTTCGATAGGCTCACTAATTTAGCCACATTTTGTTGTTGAAAATTGAAAAATTGACCAATCAGCGCGCAGCTTGAGTGGCAAGACCCGCGAAGTAGGAGACTAGCCTCCTCTGCCACCGCCGCGCCGCGCGCCAAGCCACTCCGAGAGTCGCGTTGCGACGGAGGAGCAAGCAAACGGAGACTCGGATTCCGTGTAGTCTTCTATTGGCTAGAGGTCTTCAGGGAATTTTTTAACACCCTGTATATAATATCGAGGGGGAAACTTCCGTAAGGTCCCATTACCCCAGGACAACCAAACTTCGGATTTATAGTAACTGAGGGACAAGAAATCGAATCAGACCATTTTCAGAATTGGCAAATAAACCGCTCTCGAGATATACAGAGTATTCTAAAAGTGCGGAAACCTCCCATTATCTTGATAAGAACGCATTTCTACGCAAAATGACTAACCTAACCCTAACCCTAACCCTAACCCTAACCTAGGTTAGGTTAGTCATTTTCCGTGAAAATATGTTCTCATCGAGGTAATAGGGGGTTTCCGCACTTTTAGAATACCCTGTATATCTCGAGAACGGTTTATTTGCCAGTTCTGAAAATGGTCTCATTCGATTTCTTGTCCCTCAGTTACTATAAATCCGAAGTTTGGTTGTCCTGGGGTGATGGGGCCTTTCGGAAGTATACCCCATCGAGTTACCCTAATGCTGGATCTACACTGGGCTCATTGAGAACTGTTTGCGAGCAGAATTTACACTAGAGCTCAGTTATACATAGCTCGCGAGCAACTCGCGAACAGAACGCGAACGCATGCACGATTGTTCGCTTCCTAATGAATAATCGTCAAATTCGATGAAGCGGTATTTCAACGCGCCCAGACACGTTTTGAGCCCTTTGATGTACCGCAGCTTCCTTAGCGAACAGCGAACGCTATTCGAGAAAGAGCTGTTGGCAAACTGCTCCGCATCTGTTCGCGAATAGCACTGTAGACGCAGCATAACTAGGGACACGTTTACTAATAAACAAGGGTGTTAACTTTTTCTTTTTTTATTGCATATTTACTCAAAAAGCGATCTTTTTTTAGTAAACCGTTTTCAGAGAAATCAACCCTTGCATATTCCGTGTAAGACAATCACATGATGGCGTGCGTTCGTTCGGTTTGTTTCCGGTATTTTCATTGGGAACTGGGAAATGTATATTTCTTAAGTTTCACGTTAAAACGATGCATCTCCGTTTTCTTCGAGAGCAGAGCGTTTGAGGAGAACTGAAAAGAAAGAATCGAGAAACGTAACTCGTACAATAAAAGCAAACGAGTATGAATTACAATTACAGAATTAACAAAGCGGAAACTGACAAGGCTATATCGTACCGCATAGTGCAATATTTCATTTATCGATGCTCTGCGATGTCGTTGCTTTTCATCGTTAAACGGGGGAGTTTTATTTACGTGGAAACGTATCTTCTAATATAATAAAAAACGCCGCAGACGAGAATAATCGTCGCAATTTCGATCGGACGTGTTTCAACCAACCTTTGAAAATCTTCTTTAAAGTCGTTCATTATTACAAAACCGTCTACAAAGCGATCCTATAAAGAGCCATTTGGTAACGCGAAATAAAATGTGCAATACAAATAAGAAGAAGAAAAATAATAAAAATGAAAATACTATAGGACAAACGATCGATGAAATATCAATTATCCAATTTTACAGAAACAAGCAACGATTATTCTTTTATTTTCTTAACGTAAACAAATTCTCGCTGTAAATGTAACCTAAATGTTCGTTGTAACCTTACCAACTAAAGTCTCTACGATGGGAAATATAATTTGATTCGAAAATCAAATCCGAAGGAAATTTCGAGTAGCTCGATTGGTAAACTATTTCTACTATTGTATAATGAATTCCCTTGACCAGAATTGGGTGGCCAACGCGTATTCCTCTTGAAAATAAACAAGAAAGGGGGTTGTGTTATGGCACGAGAGCAGGAAAGAAATCGCGAAGAGAAATCAGTGATCAGGGATCAAGCCGCGGGGAGAGATGCAAAAGTTGGCTGGCCGAGACGAGATTCAAAGCTGCAAGGAAATCTTGAAACGAAAGGATTTGTTGAATTATTATAAGAAACTGGAGAAAGCGTTCCTGCGAGATATCGACGATGATACCTGCGTGAAAAGCATCACGCGTTCGAGGAACGAAGCGGAAAGAGAAGCGAAGTCGCGTAAAGAGATCGATAGAGTTTGGAATTTTTCCAAAGATCGCTCGATCGGTTGTCAGAATGGAAGACCGAGGGATTTGGAAGGTTGTATCGAATCTTTAAAGAAGGACCACGATGCAAAATGTTATCGAACTATGTCCAAGATTTGCCGACGATGTCCGAAGGCAACAAATTGCGGAATCACCGAAAGCCGGTCCGAAGGGCGGGTGACCGAGTTGAAACACAACGATACTAACGTACATTGGCAAAACAGTTCGGTGCCGTCGTTTCGTTCAAAGTGGAAACACTTTTGCACCTGTGCAGATGGAATCCTGCAGGATGGTGCAGAAATCGCGCGATTCTCCCGTTTCTTCCCGATCAAAGACGATCTAAACAGTCTGGAAATTCTACGTTGCGAAGCATTATTGAAGCAACAAGAGGAAAAGAAGGATGATCAGAAGCGATTCGGTTCTCAGTATCATGAAAAGGAAACTGTTGGAACAACCGATCAGTCGAAATATCGCAGATATTCTGGTTCTGCCTGCGAAAAGAAGCTGTCTGGCTTTCGGAAAACCCATCGGAATCTAAGGTACAGCGATAGAACAAACACTTCCACGAGTAAAAACAATGCGAAGTCGGTGCAGAAACCTATAGAAGAATCGGAGAAAAAGAGCAGAAGGAAGCCGAGGGTGGAGGAAGCTAAAAACGGAGAAGGGCCGAGCAAACAGGCAAACAGTCTAAGTTTAACAGGAAGAAAAGGTTTCGATCGTGCGGAAGGAAGTGATATAGAAATAGAAAGGAGAATTATCCACCGATCGCGCGAAACCTCCCTGGATGTTTATGATTCGAAGAAGAATGGTCGAAAAGGAGGCGGAGGAGAAGGCAAAGAAGAGGAAGAAGGTTGTTGCAAATCGGCTGTAAAATTGCGAACCTTCAGCAGAGCACTGGAAGATAAAACATTTCGAACGAATCAGCATTCGTCGAAGGTTCGAACAACGAAGGACGGAAACGGCGCTGCATTTCCATACGGGACGGCGAACGAGAAGAAGAACGAGGCCGAGTCGACGCAAAAGTATAGGAGGACCGGTGGAATAACCAAGGTGGAAAGCAGTGCCGCTTTTCCCGTGGGTACAGGTTTGCCATTCGAATCGCGTTGCAGTTGGAAAGATTTCCGATTCGAGCGAATCGACGCGAATGCCATGGAGGACCGTGTTCAACAGTCTCCCGATACGTTTTCCACGTTACTTCGCCGTCGGAAATGCGGAAAAGGAGATTCATTGGCGAGAAAGAATTCCGGTACAACCTGTTGCTGTTCGAACTCGGTAGATCTGTCGTTGAAGACGTTGCGGCGCTCTCCTGACTCTCCTGAACGCTTCTGTTTCTGCGGGAAGGAACATCCGGGTTCCATCTCGAAGAAGAAACCGATCGATCAGTCGAATATAAGGGTAGCAAAGCCGAAGGACAGTTGGGATAGAACGAATTTGAACAAAGTCTTCGTTTATCCTCCGAGCGGGGAGCACGGACCGCCGCTGACGCTATACAAAAATGCGTCCAGCATCAGGTGCGCCGTAAGAGGAAACGCGAGCGTTGGATTTCGATACGATGTCACCTACGTTCAAAAGTTTTCCACTTTTTCTTGTTGCTGTGACGGACCCGTAGACGAGCTTTTTCGATGGACCGGAAGGTCGGACGCGCGCAGCTGCGTCGCCGGCGAGTCTCGGCTACCAGAGTATCGCGGAAACTAGTCGGCAAGCTAATCGAATAAGGGAGGAATTGCATGGGAGATTGCAAAGTTGGCGGTAGCAAGGTTCCTCGGTGGTTGCCGAATCGTGTTTCTTCTAGTGTTAAACGTACTCGATTACCATCCCGTGGCGCGAAGGATTACCTAGGTAATTACCTAAGAGTTTAGTCTCCGTCTATTTTAGTTATTCTAATCATTTTCAGCCGGAAAGTAGCGCAAAGCCTTTTGTCGAAAAGTTATATTTTCAGGTTTATTAATATGTACTGAAAAAGGTATAATCGTTTAACGCGTCCGACCAGCGATAAATCAATGAACGGCACGCTTTTACGTACTTACACACACTCGCTCAATTTACAACCTTTTAAAGAATAACCACGAATAGAATAACACGTGTACCGCAATTTCACGTGTAAAGACTTTACTTTGCTCGCGAACGTTTCCGATAAAATTGTCAATACCTATCCCACGGAAAAACGAACCGGAGAAGACTCGATGGAACGAGCGAAGGCCTTTTCGTACCTTCGAAAATCTTCCGATTTGCATTTTCATATTTCACATTTCCACCTTATCATGCTTTCATATTTTCGGAGAAAGAAGAAAATTATTTCTTGGCTGAAATTTTATCGCATTTCGAGCCGTTTTCTCCATTCGAAAAAGCAGTCTTCTTTTTTTCATTTTCAATAGTTCAATCGAAAAGTGAAATATTTGCGGATATTCGTTAGAGAGCGATCGATGGAAACAATTTGAAATTTCAAGACGAACGTTTGAAATGCGATTATAAATCGGAAAATTCAATCGAACTTTTATATTGCCCCTCGGCTCGTTCTTCCGACGCAGTTTTATAGTCTTCGATCGCCCATTGATATACAGGGTGTTCGACAACAGGTGGGAGAAATTTTAAGGGGTGATTCTAGGGATCAAAATAAGACGAAAATCAAGAATAATGAAATAGCGTTTGCGGCCTTGTTTTCCAAAAGCGCCTGAAACCTGCAATCCGCCCAGCACTGACGACTGAACGTCAGGTCAGCAGGGGTCGGTACAGTTATACAAGGTGTTCGACAACAGGTGGGCAATGTTTTAAGGGGTGATTCTAGGGATCAAAATAAGACGAAAATCAAGAATAACGAAATAGTGTTTACGGCTTTGTTTTCCAGTTATTAACGTTTAAAAATTCGAGTAAAAAGCGCCAGAAACCTGCAATCCGCTCAGCACCGATGACCGAACGTCACGTCGGGAGGGGTCGGTACAGTCATAACCAAGGATGGAAACCGAATACTGCGGTACCGAGAAACAGAATAGCACGAGGTAAGTTTCTACTATTCAACGATTCTTGGTTATGTCTGTACCGACCCCAGCCGACGTGACGTTCGGTCGTCGGCGCTGAGCGGATTGCAGGTTTCTGGCGCTTTTTACTCGAATTTTTAAATGTTAATAACTGGAAAACAAAGCCGTAAACGCTATTTCGTTATTCTTGATTTTCGTCTTATTTTGATCACCCCTTAAAATTTTTCCCACCTGTTGTCGAACACCCTGTATTTATTCGTTCGATGAAACCGCGATATTACTGCGACTATTAGAAGAATCTCGTACAATAAATGGCAGATCGACATATCGGGTGCTATATAAACGTTGACAAGCATCGTTTCCCTTCTCTCGCGCCTTCCTTCGTAATTACGCCAGGTATTAATTATTCATTATAGCGGATTGTCGCGCCTCATCTTTTTTCGTTTATACAAACAAGCATTCGTACAAACGAACCGCGTAGCTAAAAATAAAGAAACCCGATGGATTACACTAGATATTAATTACACACCGTTTCGATTTGATTAGAAATTCACTGGCAAATGATTATCGCGTTTGTTGGCTGACATTCGGGGCTTCGGACACGGAGTGTCGTAAATCGCGTATCGCATATCGGCCCGTACGGTTAGGTATCGCGCATACGATTCTATCGTTTCAAAGCACGATCCCGTTGCATTGAAAATCAGAATGCTGCTGGACATCGTCGAGGGAAAGGGTAATCAAAGATATCCGATCGCGTTCCGAATAAATCACCATTCCTCCAGAACTGACAGTTTACGCGAGTTTTATTATACCTTCTTCTCCAATTGGTTATTTTATTTCGTCAGAAGAGCGTGCAAACAGGTTTCAATCAAAAAATTGACGCTGATATTAGAACGTATCCTAGAATAATATCGATTCTTAAACATCGGATTCTCAGTCATTCGTGACCTAAAGTTAAATGTATAATTTTTAAATAAAATACCTTCATATATTGAAAGAATAAAGGAATAGTGTAAAATTTGAAAAAATGAATATAATATGAGATAGAGAATTAAGTTAAAATTGGGGCATGGTACGCGCGCTGTCCGAAGGTTAATACCGGCGCGCTTTGAAATTGCGATGAAATTTCGCAACGGACGGTGTTAAAAGAGCAGGAGCAAGTTTAGAATAATCCATTTAGAATACCTGTTCGTAAACGCGTAGCTTTGAACTACCGTTCGAACCGTAGGAGTTTGATATCGTTTTTAACCGGCGCGGCGGTAAAGAACGAACGTCGTTAAACTGAACATCGTGTTTCGTCTTGCAAGATTACCGACTGGATCTTGTACAACGTTATATATCGCCGTGATGCGGCTATAAAATACCGTCTTTTCTCATCTAAAATGATACGATTATTTCCAGTTTCTTACTTTGCCAACTAAGTTATCGAGAGTAGAATTGACACAACGCTTAGCGCTCGGTTATCGAGTTTCCAAGAAGAACCTATAAACTTTCTTCTTTATTTGGAAAAATCGGACGAGTCGTTTTATTCGCAATCAGTGCGTGGTGGTCTCGGAGGCAAAATCGAAAAAAAAAGAAAGAAAAAGAAAATGAAATCAACGGAAGAGTGGCCAAGGTCTGAGCCAACGTCTGGTTATCACCGTCTCTAAATCTCATCTTCTTTTTCTTTTTCTACCGAGCAACTTGCTGGAGAACGCGATGATTTATGGCTGTTGCTTTATTCGCTATGAATTTTCGGTGGCGTGCACTCACCTGCGTATCGACGCGCTTAATCTCAGGACGCGTGTCCCGAGCAGGTTTACCTTCGTGGCACGTAGCATCTCCTTCACAAGAATTTTTCTACCCTTACAGGGGGCGTCGCTCGTTCTCGGATACAAATAGGAAGAACGACGGAGACCAAGACGGATTATTTTGATTCGTTTATCGATAAACTCGTACCGTTTCGTGACTCCTGGCCAATCTGACGTGGATAAATGTAGGGGTTGAATAGCCGGGGGGCATGCGCGTGCTTCATCAGCAGGCGCGATGCGACGTCGCGACTTTTTTTACAATTACACGAGACACCTTTTCTCTTTGTATTTAGGCTCTAGAGTAAAAGTTGGATCTCGGGCAGATCCATTGGATAACTACCCGGTAACCACCCCCACCATTAGGGTGGCGCCCTTTGAAGAATTTTTTGATCTTTCATTTTTTTTAAATGAAACTTTTCACAACAATGTAATTGTGAAGTTCTTCCCAATATTATTTGAAGCATATTTACTTATTATTTTACAAAAGAAAGGAACTTCAGATTACATTTAGGTTTTAAATAGATGAATGAAAATCACTCATTGAATAACCAAATGGGCTCCAAATTATATCGTGTTTGGTCTTTTTTTAATTAGAACAACCTCGCAATTACGTTGGTCAAAGTTTCATTTAGTAAAAATAAAAAATAAAAAAGTTTTATTGGTGAATTAATATCGTCTCAGCAATATACAGGGTGTTCGACAACAGGTGGGCAAAATTTTAAGGGGTGATTCTAGGGATCAAAATAAGACGAAAATCAAGAATAACGAAATAGCGTTTGCGGCTTTCTTTTTCAGTAATTAACGTTTAAAAATTCGAGTAAAAAGCGCCTAAAATCTGCAATCTGCCCAGCACCGACGACTGAACGTCAGGTCAGCAGGGAAAGGTACAGTCATGACCAAGAATCGTTGAATAGTAGAAACTTACCTCGTGCTATTCTGTTTCTCGGTACTGCAGCATTCGGCTTCGATTCTTGGTCATGACTGTACCTTCCCCTGCTGACCTGATGTTCAGTCGTCGGTGCTGGGCGGATTGCAGGTTTCAGGCGCTTTTTACTCGAATTTTTAAACGTTAATTACTGGAAAACAAAGCCGTAAACACTATTTCGTTATTCTTGATTTTCGTCTTATTTTGATCCCTAGAATCACCCCTTAAAATTTTGCCCACCTGTTGTCGAACATCCTGTATTTTTCTCGGTTCCTTTGATTTACAGCCCTTTTTCTCATTCACTCTCTGTTCTTTTCTAAGTTCGGCAACATTCCAGTGTGTCCAAAATTTCCAATTTTGTTTATTGCTGAATTTTAAACTTTATTATAATTATAGGTTATTGCAGACAGTAACTTGACGAATTATTCACTTAAAGGGTAATTAGAGAATGTTGAAAAATGGTTATATTAAAACCCCGAGTATACTCGTTGCTATTAAAAAATAACTCCACATAGAATAAAATGTCTTAGGACCGAATATTTTAGTTGAATCTCTTTCAAAACTAACCCTGACTGCAGCAGGCCAATAGAGGGCTTCAAGTAGCTGTGTAGACCAAAGTACCATTTTCTAGACGCAACGAATTTCTCCGGGATTTAAACTTCTAAACAGAATATTGTCAAGATAGACGAGTATTCTCGAGCTTTTAAGCTTATGTAAAAATTAAAATCCCGAGTATTCTCGGACTTTTAAGTTAAGAGGTTAAAAACCGAAAAGACACCCCCGCTTCATAACTGCCCGCATTCGGTCCCGATTTTCGGCTAGTTATCCAACTTTGACTGCATTTAGATTACCCTTAGCTCATCTTAGCTTGAAATTGATTAAAAGAAGGAAATTGGAGTGCGCGATCACCACGCAATGCTTTCTGCAAGATTATATGAAAATTTCGAGAATAAACGGTCTGCCGTTGGCGTGGCGCAAACGAATACGTAATAGAATAAATTTCTGTGCAATTCAAAACGAGCATTATAGTTGCAAATTGCTCGGCGATCTTCAATACTCGTTTTCTAAGGTAAAAAGGTATTTTAATGCGATCGTTAATTTCTCAAAGGTAATGCAAGATGTCGGCGCTTTTGCATAACTTGGAGCAAATTCAAACTCGCACGGATAAAGGAATTCATCGTCCGTCTGATGTTTAAAAGGTTAGAAGCAAACGCGGTGAAACGAGTTCCTTTTTTTCTTGGCGTTGAAAGAGAAACGACGAGAAAATGCTATTGGGAAGATTGAGAAGAGCTGTTGTTAAACGAATGTAACTCCTTCGAGCAGGACATTTAAAAGTGGTTAACGGAGAGTATGTAAAGTACGAAAGGACAGAAGGAACTTTAATCTCTCCTTAGGCTGTCGATTCGCGATTTAAGGAATTCAGTTGGGAATCCACAAAACGAATGCTTCTTTGAGGTGACACAACGCGTCTCAAAGTGAAAAACTGGCGAAAATTCAATTTTTGAAGCATTCGACAGCTTTTGTTGTTATATCAGATTGGATTAAATGCCGAATAAATTTTTTAAATATGTTGATTGGTACTGAGCAGAGTTGAGCATTATTTCAAATAATCTTCTGTATTCAAAACATTTAAAAGTCAGAAATAAATTTTTCATTTAATTAAAATTTATTTATAGATTTCTGAGCAAATTATTTGAGAATAGCGAATAATTTTCAATTCAAAGACAATTTTACTTTGAATAAGATTTTATTTTAAGTAAAATGTAACCTTTTCTGTTATTTTCAAATAACTAATTGAATTTTTAATTACACATTCGAATTTTCAACAAGATAAACATTTATTTGAATAAATAATCTATTTATTTTCTTGAATATCTTCCTTTTACCCAAAATTTGTATCAGGAGATTATTTGAAATAATGCCCAACTCTGTTATTGACCGAGATGAAACACTGATACGAAAATCGTAACAAATCAGATTTTGAATGTAACTAATTTCAAAAACTTTTTAAAATCAACGTAGATACAGTGGTACATCGGTATACGTCTGCTTTGGAATATGTCCAATTCGGAATACGTCCTGTTTAGACGTGACAAATTTTGCTCGGTATACGACATAAATTTTTTGTGTCAATTTTGCGTAATTTTTAAATAATTATCTCACAGGAAAGATTAAATTAATAATCAATTATATTCGGAGTTGATGCATTATTAACTGATTGATCATACAAGTCTATTCTATTCGGTATAAGTCCAAACATCAGGTGTGGATTAAGGTCGTATACCGAGGTACCGCTGTATTCTGATTATGTAATTTTAGTAAAAAATTAGAAAATAATCAATTTTCACAAAAATTAATTTAACTCTTTATCTACCGGAAGCCTATTAATAGGCTTTTTGACAGTTGGTTCCTGGTTGAAGAAAAACCAATTAACAACCTTTTGATTATTACAGATTTACATACAACTCAGTTGAAATAATGAAAGTTAAATGTACGTCAATTAAGAGGAAAATGAAAAGAAAGGTTACACTTTTTTTTTTAAATCTTTAATTATTGTTAATTATAAAGTGGTACCGCGTATCTATTTTATTTATGGTCAGTGGATAATATCTTCCCTGTGGAGGTCGATAGATCGACCTCTGTTTTAAATTTTATATTTTTAATGAGATATTTGAATTCAGTGAACCCAAAAGCATAACCAGCTATCTCTACTAATTTGCATAAAAATCGTAATTGGCCAGCTTTTCGCGAAATGGCACTGTGCATCTGGGACTTGTTCCTTCGATCTCGTGACCTCGTCGAACATCGGACCAGCGGCAAGAAACTCTTTACAGGAAATTCGCGAAAGACGCGTCCGTTAAATGTCGCAATAAGATTTCTATTTCTCTTTTTTCCTCGAGCTTCGCTTCATAAAACGCCCAACTTTCCCTTGATAGCAGTCTCGATCGAGAGCGAGCGATAACGAAGAAGCATCCAATTACCAACGGATTAGCAGCAGCTTGCTAAACCGCGATCAGAAAAGGCCGTCGTTTAGCAAGATCGCGAATTAAGAGCTTCGAAATTATATTTACCACGGTCTTTTAGTTAAACCACCATCAAAACGAAGAATCATCGTTTCGTAATCAAGGCGCAAGGTATCCCATATAAAAATCATTATTATTTATCGCGATGTAACGCGTTGAAATCTCCTCTTATAACGCGCGATGCAAGGACACGTTAAAGGGAACCGAGTGATAGACTTGTTGCATGGTTGCTTTTCGCAACTAATGCACGATACCATCAGTTCTATTTCTTGGTCCAATTCATAACGAGACGGTGTGCGAAAGAGGAACGGGTCTCAAGCTTTTCAGAATGTTGCCGTTATCGTACGCGGCGCGATGCGACGCGACGGCCGAGTAGTACGAGTCGACGAGCGGTCAGATGCGACGCACAGAGGTTTAGAATAGAAATTTATCCGTCCAGACATTTAAATATACAGAATAATCCGTTATTTTTTTAACTAATCAGATTATCTTTAAGCTATGTCATAATTAAATATCAAAAATATTTTAATAAAAAATGAAAAACATTTTTTATAAACAAAAGCAAAAGTAATTGTTATAAACTGTTGTAAGTGATAATAATAATCTATTTTTGCAGAAGTCTATTAATTTAATGTCAATTATATAATGCAGAACTTTATAGTAGCCTCTTACCGCATCAGGCAGTTTCGGCGACATAATTTTCGTTATGGGACGAAATGGAACATGATTCTGGCATGATTATATAAGGAAAAGTATGATGAAAAAATTGCACTTATGGAAAACTTTGACAATTCTGTTTAATCCATTGAGTATTATTGTTTTTAATAAATTATTATTAACATTAATGTTGTGCCTGGAAATGAGCACAAAGTTACATTGTATGACCATCGCTCGGCTAAAGAATGCCCAAATCAGCAGCACGTGCCCATCGAATACTTTGCAAGCAACACGAACTTATTTGATCATCCCCACGCAAAGGGATAGAGATATAAAAGAGATGAACAATGTAAAACGCGACTGATTGTAGTGTACATCTTTAGAAATAAATTCTTCGTCCCTACTCACAAAGGAATGGTCAAAAGTGGATGGTAGAGTTGCTCGTCCAAGCTGTTTATTCGAAATAGCAATTTTGGGTGCCATTGGCAACGGGCAATATCAAAAAAATATGAAAATTTTTAAGTGCAAATGATTAGAAAACATGAGAAATCGAAATATGAAGTAAGAATTAAGTGTAAAAGTGACAATGGCATGAATTTGAGATGATTAGATGATGTTTACTAACAATTAAGATGAGTTTCAGGGAAAATTGCACGTGTGATGCAATTTGCACTTGAAAATATGAAAATTTCAAAGTCCCATAACTTTTGAACCCGTTGCCAATGGCACCCAAAAATTGCACCATAAACTCCTCGTTTCGTGTTCTTTCGAATAAACATAGTCTGGACGAGCAACTCTACCATCTACTTTTGACCATCCCCTTGTCAGACACCGCTGAATTCAAATTCTTTGACCGCTCCGAAACCACGAAAATCCCAAATTAATTCAAAATCGCCTGAAGGCACAACGATGAGTCTTAATTCAAAGTGTACTCTCATTACAGACAAACACCCTTCATTTAGAAAAAAAAAGTGGATACGAAATATTAAATAGACTTTGCAGGGTATGAATGAGAACGTAGATAAATTTTTTCGGTGAATAATGGCGTTTATGAAATAAATTTCATTAACGTCATCATTTTTTAAATTGGTAGACATTTAAAAAGCTAAATACATTCGATAAACATCGATACGGGGAAATTGATTTTTTCTTTTTTTAGTAATTCTTTAATCTGGACCACTGTGCAACGCGATCCATTGGTTATTCCATTGTACACCACGGCGCATGGCGTCGCTTTTCAAATCCAACTTTTATAACGCAGACAAAAGGAATCATAAATACGTTGTCCATAAAAGTAAATATAATAAAAGCGTAAAGTAAAATATTATAGTAATTAATCAACGCAACCGCATCGCAACGATCGATATTTTACAAGTTCGGTATCTAATGGTATCATACATACAGCTCGCAACGAGCAAAAGTTTTAATTAAATCTTGATCTTTAACCTACACCTTCTCCGCTTTGTTCATTAAACCGGTCATTTTCCCGGGGCTTTACTATTACCAGTATCTGTCAACGTATTCCATCCTTTGGTTCAATTACCGTGGGAAATTTTCAGTCGAATAAAGTCTATGCAACAAGCTCGTGGCGAAAACGATACCCGAAACTCGGATCGAGAGAAAGAAACATCAGCTTACTCGCTGCTGATACGGATAACGCTGAACGCGTACTTTCGATCGATACTTTAAATAAAAGAAACGCGACGGAAGGAAGGAAGGAAGGAAGAACGGAAAGGACGGAAATATCCCTACGTATTATTTAGAAAATGAAGATGTACCGAGGCAGTATTTTTCGTCGGCAGGATATCAGAATATCTTGATGCGAAGCCAAATCGTTTTTAATCGTAAACGAAAAGAATCTCTGCCCCGTCTTTCTGGACGGTGGTTAACAACAATGGGAACGGTTTCAAACTGGCTGTCTTACTTTGCGTAGCTCGGTAGCTCTCTAGAATAGGATAGATCGTAAACGAAATGAAACATCGAGCATTGGATGGAATCGTGGAACGATAAAAGCGTAATAATCGAGGGAACGCGTTTCGTACGACGCGACTGCGAATACACGACCTTCCAACGATTGCGACGATTGGCAGGGAAATGATTTCGCGCGGAAACGTCTGCATTTATTTTCTCTGTCGGTGGTTCTAATGTTGGGCCTACGCTGGGGAGGAAGGTTTGCGAGCTCTTTGTGAACTGTTGCAAGTAGAATTCACATTGGATATACTCAGATATACATAGCTTGCGGGCAGCTCACGAGCAGCTCGCGAACAAAACACAAATGCTCGGTCTACACTGCGGGCAGCAATGTTCGCGAGTTGTTCGCGAGCAGAATTCACTCTGGAACACAAATATTTCACAATTGTGCGCTGCTTAATGAATAATCGTCGAATTCACCAAAAACGTGTTACAACGCGTCCGGACACGTTTTAAGTGATCAAACAGCTTCCTTAGCGAACGGTCTTCAATATTCGCAAAAGTTTCCACACTACCGGCGAACATGGTCGACGAGCAATTTGAGAACAGCAGTGCATTCGTGGCATAAGAAAGTGGCTAGAGATGGGAGTTCGATTTTAACCATCCGACTACCCCTTATTACTTGTTGCTCGCGGCTCTTGCTGAATCTGAACTGAAAAAGAGGAGGAAAGCCTGTCGACGGAAACAAAGTAAATGCAGCGACCTTAGACGGTAAGGAACGCGAGACTCTTTTGAATCAGATACATTAATCAGACGAATAGCTGCATGAGTCGCGTGTTTCTCCGTAATACCTTCGTAAAAAGTAGCTAGTTAGATGCTAATATTTCAAAGCTAGATGTTGCATATCTATGTAAACGTTCGACCGTTCCGTTGCCATCGTAATACGCGTGCCGCATAAAATGCGCTCGAAACGCGAATTACAGAGGTAGTCACTTTGCGAGAAAAGTAAAACGATCTCGCTTCGGAGTGTCGAATGCCGATCATGGTCGATGATAGATTTCAAATGGTATGAATTTCATAGAAAATAGAGCTGCATTCTCCGACGGATTGGATCGGCGCGGATCGCTGCTGAATACCAAGTACAATGCTAATAATCCAATTGCCGCGATACGGGGAGGAAATTATTCGAGCGTCGATTTTAGCTTAATTACCAAATTGCTCGACCGGTTTATCGAGGAAAAAGTATTACATAATACCAATCACAGTTTATCGATTCGCTTTTCGGAAAACTGATAAACGAGGGACACGTTTAACCGAGAAGTTGTTACGTTCAATTACTTCCCTAACGTAAAAATACAGCATCCAGGCTAGAAGTTTCTATTCCCTATGGTAATTAGATAAATCCTCTGCTGCAAGTTAAAACGTCGCGATTCGGACCCTTGAGACATATCAAGGAATATACTTCTGGTGTTGTTTTAAACGCTCGCAACAAAAGTCTTTTAACTAAAATAAAGAGATACCGCGTTCCAGATTGAAAGTAAAAAATGTCTAAATTTCGCGTGTACGCGATCGATCGCGCTTGCACGTTCTTTTCGGAAGCCTGTTGCTTTCGACGCTCGCGTTCCCATGCGTCTGCGAACAATCCTACAATTCTCCCCTTCTTATTATTTTTCAAAATAAGATTTTTTCTCTTCTCTACGTATTAACGTCTAATCAAAACAGGAGGATATCGGGAAAATGCAAGCGTTTTATGTACACGGTAGGAAGACGCGTTTACGCGAGGGAGAGAATAGGCGTTGAGCGGATTCTGAGAGGCATAATAAAATGTTAACGCCGACTGGACGTTAAAAGTTGACACAAGCGCGCTTCTCTTTGTGCTCGAGCAAACGCTCGAAGCGATTCGAATGGGATAGTTTCAGCCTGTGAAAAGTAGCCTCTTTAATTGAACATCACCAATAAATTGTAACAGTAGGTTGTTACAAATATAAGCCCTTTCCTGATAACGAACCGCATTTTATTAATTTTCTTATTAATTTACCGACGAGGATAATCGAGACAGCAAATACACTAGCGAAAAAGAATCCGGTTTTAAAAGAATCTTTAATCTGAAGCCTTACCTTTTTCAGCTTCGGTCCGATGTAAAATTGTCCGGCGATTCGTTCGATCGATTCGATCGGTTGCGGCGAAAAACGTAGCTCGGTGCGGAAAGCAGAGGGTGATTCAAAGGATGAGACCCGGTCGGCGCGGCGTGACGGACAACGATGAACTGACGCTCCGTGTGCTTCACCTTATACATAGGCCGGCGTAGTGACGTCACGGATCAGTGGGACCAATGAGAGAACGGAGCTTGCACCACCGCACCGTTGGGAACAGGAATCACAAACCGTACCCCTTCCGTCGTAACGTACCTCGCTGGAATTCCCAGCTATTTCGAGTACATTGTATCCGGATGACCGTCGACACCCCCCTCCGCATCTTTACATCTTACTTCATCCGTACGGTTTCCACCCTCTGCCCTGTTGTTTCTATTCTTCAGTTATTCTCTTTGCGCAAAGCTTTTCCTCCGACGCGGTCGTTTTACTATTTCCTTCTCTCTTCTCTGATCGTAAGACATAAAAAACGAGAAATTTCAACTGAATCGGCGCCGCGATGGCATCGATATGAAACATAATATTAAATTTCTGATGGAAGATTATTAACGCTCAACGACTGACAATGCAACGCAATTGAATTACCCGCCGTGTATATTCGATGCACGCGATTAACAAAGTTGATATCAAGTTTTAATGAATATTCATACAGCTTTACCGTATCCAGAGGAGATGTTCTCGAAGTTCTACGCAACTATCCACATTGAATAACAAAGATAGGATCTGGGTAATCGTAGAAACCTTCGATTCAGAAGGTTGATCAGAATTTTTGAAGGAATTCGAAACGCAAATATTACTGTCCTCGAACGGGAGTATTGATTGACTTCAGATTGGAGACGAAACGAATCCAATGCGGTGCAATTATCGCGTTTAAAAATGTAGGGGTTAAACACGGTAGCGCGACACGTTCGATCGTTCCTCCAGCGAGGAAAGATAACGAGAGTGATTTCCCGAGTGAAACGAAAATATTGTTCGATAGATGGATGAAATCGTGCAAACAGATACTTTCGTTGTCGACCAAATTGAACAGAGGTATCGCATTAATGCTCTGTAAACAAAAAGCGTTTAAATGGAATCGTTTAGTCGAAAGTCTCTATCTATACACCCTCTTTCCGTCGATAGGGAAATCATGGAAAATTCAACCTACGATCACGACTCTTGCATCATTCTCCGAGTTATTTTGTGAATTCCTTCGAATCGAGAATGACATATATTTTTTTTTTTTACTTAAAAAGAATTCTTGGTTGACTTTACATGAATTCGATATTACTTGAACGGCGAATTAAAATAACAGAGAGGGATGGACGGAAGAACAGTTGAAGATGCGAGGACGCGGACAAATAAATGGTATACTTATGGAACTCGAGGAGGTTTACTATGGGACAGTTTATAAAAGAAGAAACTACCATTCGTTACATGGTCGATCTACCCGAGTCGCGTGCCGTTACCGTCCTCCAACAAGAAAAATACACCCTGGTGGCCGCTGTGATTCCCATGATTCTCCTTTGCAGGATAGAATTTCGATTTCCCATTCTTTTTTTTTCAACCGATGTATTTCAGGTTATATTTTCATCCCTTCGCGCGGAACGATATGTAAAATAAAAAGAGGGAAAAAGAAATGGTCGTTGCGTGACATTCATGTAATTACGGCGCGTTGAATATCTTACGGTATGACAAGAGGTAAAAACACGCGAGAAATCCTACGTTCTACGCCTAAACATTTACAAGCCGAACGAAGCGAAACGATTTCCAGTACGATACGCTGCCAGTAGTACTCGATAAGCTTAAACCCTTAGGAAAATAAAATGTGGAACGAAAAGCTGTCTCGATGTTTTGTCAGCTTCGATAGGAACAGTTGATCGCGGTTTGTCGCGCAACCTTGAACCTTGTGCACCTTGCACTTTGGGCACGTTGTACCAGGCTCCACCGCGCGCATAGACTGACGAACTAACGAAACCGTCGCGAAGCGACCTTCTGTTCGCGCACCGGAAAATCTAGCCCCAGGCAACTTCAACGGCAGACTACTCGCCTCTTATCGAAGAAATTACGGCATCGACTGATCAGACTCGACTCAAATGAAAAGCCGAGGGCTGTACCTTATTTATTTATGTCGTTCCTCAGATACACCTAGCTCTTAGCTCAAAATCTTAATGTCATAGGAAGCGAGCCTATCGAGCCGTGCATCAAGGAATCTGTTTACGTCTTCGGTTTCGTGTTGATTCTCTCATCAGTCTTTGTTCTCATCGATTATATTAAACGGTAACAGTTACGGACGTAACCCTACTTCGCAATTTATTTCCCTCATTGGTTTTAAACAAAAGTCAAATGTGCCCGATGATATATCGGAACTACAACCTATGATTATACCATATGGCTGATATAAATATGATATCATTGTTACTAACATTATTAACACTATATCTATCGGCCGTGGCGAGGTCAGCTACATAGTTCCTACTGGTTTAATGTAATGAAAATAAGTTGCCAATACCGGCTCTGTTGGGTTTTGCTAGAAAAATCCGACTTTTTTAGATCCCGATCGATAAGCCGATTGTTCGGATTCCGGTCGGTAAAGTGTTAATAAAACCACTTTTATTTTTATACATGCAATCATTTAAATATATATGTACTAAATACTTAATTGTGTTTATTTAATGATTAATTCAAACATATAATGTAATTACCAACAATCAATAATCTATAGGTGTGGTGTCGATACGGCGTTAGGCATGTTTGAATTTTGTTGAATGAATGCGGAGTAGGGGTAATGTTCACCGATTACAAGAAGTCCCGTAAGAATAACGCAATCTGATTGGTCGCGCCCCACCTCAGCTCACACGTACTTTCGGTCGTGACGTATGATTGGTCGAAGTGATCACGTTACTAATTAGGCTCGTGTAAAACTAGGGTGTGCGTAGTATCCCCTCTTGTCCTTGTAGCGTCCCGCGAGACTTCTTGTGATCCGTAGACAAGCTATCCGTAAATGAGCTATAAAACGGAATTCGAATTGTCGTTTTAATGAAAGGAAACAATAATTAAGGAACAATATTACTGGATACATTCCTTTAGAAAATCTGATTTAAAAAAATAGAAATTTCTATAACAAATATTTTTCATCGAGTTTTTGTGTACTTTGCTTTGTCAAGGTACATGGATTTATTTTTTTTATTTTTTGTGGTACAAGTAAACATTCAGTAAGCTTGATGAGACTGGAACACGTACAGTACCCGTAAGTTCATCCTGATAATAGCAAGCAACATATAGTTGACTCTGCTTTGCTATTTCATACGCATACGAACGATAACTTTTCCTCCTTCGTGAATAATTTACGCTTAACCATGGTGAAACGTGTACAAAGTAAAACTGTATGCTCATGCAAATCTAACCATAGTCGATTAGCAAAATTGAGTTTCCTTTCAATAATTGAATTCATGCGTGGTCGAATAGAAAAATTACGGTGAGTCGATAAATGATTGCGAAAAACACGCCTACTGTCTCCAGAATGGTGACACTATATCCTCGATAAAGTTACTAGAATTCACTTCATGAGATGCGTCATTTTGTCTTTAGACGTCGAAGAGAAAAGAGTTTATTTTTACATTTTACACTTGGTTTACAAATTAAAACGCTAATTATAATTTAATAGCAAAATCAAATCATCCATAAACGGTAATCTAAAATTCAACCGTTGCGCCATCTACTCGAAAACAATGAAAACTATATTTGCATACAGATATTTTATCGCAGTAAGTCGGTAATATCGGTAAGGCATTTACCCATTATAGCTAATGTTTAATGTTTTTCAATTTTTAACCTCATATTTATCGAAGTTTATCTAAATCAAAACATTATTTTTAATCATTAATATAGATAACCGGCTGTAAAAATAACTCCTTTCTTCAAGCTGTTCTTGTGTTATCCAGTTTTTTCTTAGAATAATGAATAACTTCATTTAAAGTTGGTTGTGTTAAGTATATTATGTGAAAAAGAAGTCATGAAAGTTTCTTCATAACTTCTTTATCCTTTTGTAATATTATACATATAATATTAAGCGTGGAGAATATATAATGATTATATAATGAACAGTGCCTGTCGATTGTTGCATGTTTTAAAACAAAGTGCATCTAGCTTTAGTAGGAGATACAAATAGACCATTGTTATGAAATTCCTTAGATTAATTAAAACAGATAATAAGGAAGTGCATATCATATGCCGTTATATGCATATATTAATTTGTTAAAGTTAATGTGTTTCGAATATCCAGTAGTGGAGCTTGATGCAGGCTGCGCGTCTGCGCCTGTCAACCAGCAGTTGACCTGTGTAGTTGACTGTGGTAGTTGACCGATCGCGCGCTAATATATATTTTTCTCGTGTTTCCGTATCATCTCACGAGTTCCCCAATATCGCGTGAATTGTGTTGGTATACATGAGGTGATGAGAAAGGTTACAAAAGGGCCAGACTTCGGACCGCCCAGGTGAGATATCTGGATCTCTAAAATATCGCGTCGGGATATAATCTGGGGTAAGGGAGTAGCAACCTCTTGGGGCCAGTGCTAGTCACGTGACCCTTCTGTTTACCAAAATGGTGAACGTCTATGTTTTACAAATAATTTTCAGTTCTTCACGAGACCCATTTATTCAACAATAATAGTCCCATGAAACGAAAGCGGGGTCTTGGTGATCGTACCATTAGTGATCAAATGTCATAAACGAACACTTGTAGCTGGTATTATCAGGCTTGTGTTGCGGTTGCTTGTCACAAACGATTGTAGCGAAAGTTTGAAAGTAGCCGTATGAAAGTGTCTGCCGCGTACAAAGTTTCCTTACTTGTGATTGTTACTCGTGTGGTTGAATTCTTTTAATTAATCGAAAGCATTTCAAATATACATTTCTAGGATTCAATGACTGCCATGTTAGTTACACAACTGTTTAGAATTCATTGACCTATTAGAACAGTACTATTTTTTTATGATCTCTGTATGGAGATAAGCATTCATTATTTCATGTAATTTCTTTAATAGCAGTATGCATTGTTTCATTTCATTGCCATCTGTCAATGACATCATGTTTCTGTTTTACCTTTAAAGGGGGTGACCGAGGTTCCACAAGGCCTAATTTCATTACAGACAATGCTGAATGCACAGTGTTGCAGGTATAATCTGTATGTTTTGTTTGAATTTTTATAATTTTGCCTGAACTGATATTAAGTTGTCACTTTTATAGTGATTGCAGATGATCTCTGATGTAGGCTAGTGCAGATAAGAAGCACTTTCAAATAGGACATCTAAATGTCAAAAGGTGTCCTATCATAGCGTTTCATGCTTTGGCCAGGCATTTTTAAAAATGGCCACGTATCAAGTTGACTATCAGTGGTTAGTCTAACAATTGAATTGATCTTATAATTGAAATATCAAAATTCAATTATATGATAATTGAGGGTGAATTAATTGTATGATGATTTTTAGGGCTTATACCATAATGGATTCATCTAGGATATCCACTTTCCTAATATCAATTTTATTGATAGTCTATGGCAGTTTCCGATCTCTAAATATGGAACAGGAAGCTAGAGAAAGAGAGAAAGAAAAGGAACGTAGTAATTTATTGACTGGGATTTTGAGTAATAGTAGCACGGCAAATGCAGATGGTGCTAATGGAAGAGTTCAAACCTTAAACACAATGCATGCTCTTTGTCTACCTCTTGGTGCTTCCATTTCTCTACTTGTCATGTTTTTCTTCTTTGACAGTATGCAGATGCTTGTAGCAATTTGTACAGCCAGTAAGTCTTAAGAAACATATGTAATTATTATCATTCGCCTGACAAATAATTACCAAAATTTAACACGTTCTTTTTTTTTTTTGAGATGTTTGATTACTTTTTTTGTTTACAGTTGTAGCTACAGTTGCACTGGCATTTCTTCTGTTGCCCATGTGTCAATACATCATTAGACCATGCTCAGATGGTAATAAAATATCCTTCGGTGTTTGCGGAAGGTTTACAGGGGCAGAATTACTTTCATTTTCACTGAGTGTGAGCATAGTATGCATCTGGGTACTAACTGGACATTGGCTACTCATGGATGCAATGGGCATGGGACTTTGCGTGGCATTCATTGCATTCATTAGATTACCTAGTCTAAAGGTATCCACTATATTGTTAACTGGATTACTGATTTATGATGTCTTCTGGGTTTTCTTTTCATCTTATATATTCAGCACAAATGTAATGGTTAAGGTAAGTTTGATGAAATTTAGGCAAAATAATCTATACAATTTGTAACATTATTATAATATGTATTTGTTTTTCAACGATAGGTAGCAACTAGACCAGCGGATAATCCAGTAAATCTTGTGGCTAGAAGGTTGCACTTAGGAGGTGTAGCAAGAGAAGCACCAAAACTTCCTTTACCTGGAAAATTAGTTTTTCCATCAATGCATCAAGCAGGACATTTTTCAATGTTAGGTCTTGGCGATGTTGTCATGCCAGGTCTTTTGCTTTGCTTCGTCTTACGATATGACGCATACAAAAAGACTCAATTGTTGCCCGGTGGTTGTGAAACAGGGATTCCACCTCCGCGTCACATCAATCGCATTAGTTATTTTCACTGTTCTTTAATTGGTTACTTTCTTGGTTTACTTACTGCTACTGTAAGCTCTGAGGTGTTCAAAGCTGCGCAACCTGCCTTATTGTACCTTGTGCCCTTCACTCTATTGCCATTACTTACAATGGCATATTTGAAGGTATTTATGAGTGAATTGCTGTTACTTTTGCCGCGTTTTTACACAAGTACAAATTATAAAAATATAACATTGACGTTTTAGGGAGATCTACGTCGAATGTGGAGTGAACCATTCATATCTCAACAACCTCCTAAACACATGGAAGTTTGACAACAGTCATGGATTTATGTATATTACACATCATGGGAGGAAAATCATTCGTATGAATCCTCTTGTCACTTATCATCACGTCCTTATTTTTATCAATGTCATCTAATGTAAGTAATTTTTTTTTACACGTGAAACATCTTTTAATGGCCACTGTGCAAATTACAATTTCATACATCAAAAGCGTTGCGAGTGATTCCCAACGTAACTAAAGAAATACCGTGCTACGACATTGATTTAATATAATATTAAACATGTAAACTGGGGATTTTTTTTTAATCGGAGGGAAGAAAGTTCTCTAAATGTTGAGAATACTGACTATTTCGAATACGTTGTCGGTATTCTTTTTGTGTCTTAAATTCGATGTTGAGTAATTGAATGGGCTATATATAGTAGATAAAATAAATAATACTGATTATTATCTCACAATCTATTAAGTATATCAAAACGCGTGTTAAGATTCACTTTAAAAAAGCAAAAAAAAAAAAAAGAAACAGACATGCGTTTGTTTTACTTCTACAGCGAGTTTATCATACAAATTTTGTATGCTTCGAAATACACATTTTTCATTCTTTTTTTACACCAAACTAATAACGTGTTTATATATTAAATAGTTTTGCTCTAACTCCGTTATAAATGTGTGTGATATTCTATGCAGAAAAGATTTTTTAATTTATTATCCAATCGATATCAGAATAATTGTATGTAACATGTAGTTATGGATAGAATAATTTAATAATTGTTCAAGGATTTCCACAAAGATCTAGTGAACGTATGTGTGTAGGTTGTGACTTTGTTTTAACTTGGGACTAGTATAAAAAAAAAGTGTTCTTTATGCAAAATTGTATATAAATTTTTCGTTTTTATAAACTTAAGAGTTAAAGAAGAAAAAAAAGAATTGACAATTTGTTATTAGGATTAACAGCAAGCATTTCCAACTTGCCAAACGTCTTGCTAGCTTTGTATAGCACGACGAAAATTGGAAAGATTTTCTAAGTAAAGATGAAAGTGGAAGTTGTAAAACTTTATTGTGAAAAGTAAATTGCAGATTTAAGTCTTGATTTTTCAAGGACTATCTCTCGTGATAAGGACAATGTTCACGATTGCAACACAGAGTGTTTTAACCAAGCTCTTGCTATGGATAGGCACCAGAAAGACTTTTTTATGTTTATTTAAAAACAAGACTGAAAATAATATTGTATGAAAGCCAACGTATTGAGAAGTCTCTCAGAAACAATCAATTCCTTTGTTCAATTTCTTTCATCTCAATTTATATAGTATCGTAGATTGATACAATATGATATATGATACAATATTATGCAACATGACACAAATACAATAATAATTGCTTTTACAATATTCATATATAATTTGCAGTAGATTATATGAAGTTTAGCGTCAGAGATTGTATTAGTTTATTTACTGGTTATTTTTATATTACTTTATTCAACACATTCTGAAAGTAACGAAGAAATTATATGTATATCTGGAATTTTGGTTTCTTGAATATATATATATATATCTTTTTTTTGTTGGATAAGGATATTTTAAGGGAACTAGTACATTTCTTAACATAATATGTTTTGCATCTAGAATGGTATAATGGTATTAAGAGCGATAAATTATCGGAGATAGAAATATAGCATCAATTTAAAAAGTAATGTAACTTGTAAACTTGTATATTGACCTAGAAACTAAAAATCTACTCCGTAATATGGGTGACGAGAAAAAACGAAAATAAATATTATATTTGCAATCTTGTTCTTTAGAAACATTTTAGTAATTTGTTCGTAAAAGTACTTCGTCTTTACTTTTATAAATATTAATGTCAAAAATAGTATTATACAAAAACTAATAACTTTCTAAACAAAAGAAAAAATAGCAAGAAGGATCATTTGTATATGAAATTATTTTTTTACTTGCGTTAATGCAGTTCGAACAATTAACACAATTTATACGAGCAATTAATACCTCACATATAAAATACACTTTTTGATACGATTTTCATTAGTTTTTGTATAAAACTGCGATCCTTACCGTGCTTCATTCATTTACCTGTCTATAGCACAAGCAATTCATTGTGCGTCCTAAGGAAATGATTTTTAGACAAACCAGAGAAATATTTGTTTCAGTAATAAGATATAAAGACATGCAAGTAACAAAGTATATTTTAACTACTTCTGTTAAAATAAAAAGGAGAAAAAAGTAAAAATAGCAACAGAAGATTTGGTTATCTTTAGTAGAAATTCATCTATCAGTGTGTTATTAAACTTCAGAAAATTTAAGACCCACTTTACAGTTCATTGTAATGGTACTTGCTTTTTCTTTCTTCAAATAAATTAACGTACATTATCATACAGGGTTCATTTTTCTGTGATGTACGTTTTATAACTTCTTTCTTTCCACTGTACATACTGTTAACATTATACAATAATTTTATATCAGTTATTTCTCGCCTATCCTGTAATCCAGTTTACTGTATAAAATTATTAAACGCATAAAAAGGGAACCTCTATGATCAGAGACATTGTGTAATATAGGGCAGGTTTCAATATCTTCGTTATTGCATGCAAAAGAAAGGTCCATGGAACAACAATTTTAAAAGCAAAACACTTGTATACTCCTCTTGCTTCGATTGCACTTCTTCGTTTAATTTAATATAATTCTCTTTCTTTTGTTTTTGTACAAACAGAATTTGAAGCATAATAATGTAGAAAATATCAACTGTAAGATTATATAACTTAGTTTATGGTGAAAATGAAAGGAGTATAAGAAGAAATTCTATTCCCCTTCTCACAACTTATTATAAAGAACCACGTTTTCATTAACGAGAGTCTTCAAGTCTGACAAATTATTTATTTGACTAGGATACCAAGAACGGAGGCATGTACATAAATCACACGTATTCGATTGTCCTTCAGTTTTCCCACAAACTAAGTGACAAAATGAAAATATATATATATATATATATATATAATATAATATATTAGTGATACGATGTATGAAATAAAAAAGCAAAGTAAAGAAGAAATCGGAAATTAAGTCATAAATAGAGTTATAATTAAATGCTAAATAATTATAGCTGATATTATTAAGAGCACTTTGCTTGTACTGTTGCAATTCTCGACTTGCATGTGTACAGCTATGTACATTTATATATATATATATAATATATATAATATTATATATATATTATAAAAAAAAAGATCATTTTCACATGATCGCGTTAAATAAGTAAACTTATTGAATAAACATACATGTGTTCTTTTTCCATCGCTTTTATACATATACATATATCTGTTCTGATAGCCTACATACTATGTTATTTTATTTCTCAGTTGTTTATAATTAATACGGTTTGGTACGTAATTGACCCTTTTAAGAGTACAGTATTGGTCACGTTATCACCCACATATCTGCATTAAGCTAATATTTGCTTCTTTACTATATCACATAATTTATTATCTTCATAAGAGTTACTTATATCAGATAACAAAAATTCTAAAAATATGCAAAAGTTTTTATTTTGCGTATCTCTGATAACCATCCATTTGAATGAAACAAATTATGTACAGTACAAATGGCCATTATAATGATCATTTTTAGTGAGAAAAAGATGACATAATCAGTACACAATTATTTCATTAAAGATAGCAATTTCTACAGAATAACTGACGTCATTGTACAACATTTGTTTTGCATTCAATCTTATTATTAAGTTCATCTCACCATGTTCATAAGATTGGATACAAAAGAATTACACGAAACAAGGTAATCATTTAGCTGAATCAGAGTTAATTTACCAAACGAGTTAATGTAAAAGCCTACCGTTTTATACGCTGCTCTGTCCCATCGTCACGTTATCTAAATTCCTTTTAATACTTTCCAATTCGTTCATATCAGAGACGGATGATTCACATTTATAAACTACCAACGAATGATAAAAGTGAACAGCGAATGCAATGAACACTATGAGCACCGGTATCACTATGATAGTACTGGCAGTAGCTGCGGTGAACGAGTAATCCCAGAATTTCACCCAACAGAGTATGGCTACCTCTACTAGGAACAGAAACAAACCTAATACCGTGGAAAATGCCCATGCTAATTCGATAAAACCCCGCATTCTTTCGTGCGGTGATTCCGTAACGAGACGCGACATCTGAAGTTTACTGACAGCCTCGATATTGGGTAATAAATATGTGCTTATCATTAAAGCAAAGATGTGTACTGATACTAGAACGGTTGTGCAAACAGCGAATATCACAAACAGCCATTCTGGGACCGCGGTTGGCTCGTTTATCTGTAACTCCACCATAGCCACCTGGAAAGATAAAGAAGAGAAGAAAAGATTTACCATTTTAATACCATCCAATAAAGGCAAGTATTTCTAAGAAATATTTTGTACATCAACCTTGGAGCTGTACGAATAGCTGTCTAAAGCTATTCTTGAATTGCACGGTTCTTCTTGGAATATGTAATTTCAGATGCTTATAATGATGGATGGTCGAAACTTCTTATGAGTTATTATGCTGTTCAAGAATATTCCAGTCCTCGTGATGATTTTCAAGGTTTATTGCAACCTTAACACGTTAAATGCCGCAGTGATAATTATTGTTAATATTAACATTATTTCTGGCTACTTCATTCATCCACCAAATATCCGCAACCCTAACTATAAAGGTAGTATATCCTTTAAGGGGTTACACCTAGTTAGGAGGCCGGAAAAAAGCGATTTTTTAAGTATTTTTTTTTTTTGCAAAGAAGTTTGCATTTATTTACATTGAATTAAGTTGATCTTCACGTATACACTAATACCTATATATATATTTTTCAAAATATTGATTTAGTTAATATAAGGTAAAACCTTGTCTTTAATTGAAGGTTTTATTATTCATTTTATAAACAATTTAAAACGAAATTTTTTGTCGAAAATGTCAATTTTTTTTTTTTGAGAAGCCGCCATTTTGTGATATTTTGCTTATTCCTTCGATTAAAGACAAGATTTTACCTTATATTAACTAAATCTTCATTGCTGTTTGATTTCAGATGATCCAGTCCAGAGATATCTTGCTCACCGCAAGACGCCTTCTTTTGGGGGTGCTCTCGGAGATCGGCCCTAGCGGCTCGATAAATCAATATTTTTGTAAAAAAAAAAATATGAGTATCAACTTAATTCAATGTAAAAAGATTCATTAAAATAAATTCAAACGTCTTCTCAAAAAAAATATTTGAAAAATCGCTTCTTTTCGACCTCCTGACTAGGTATAACCCTTTAGGTGCTTAATACTTTTGATAAACGGACCATACGTGTACGTAATTACAATATGTGATTGTTATTCCGTTTAAAAATTGAAACATGTTTGTTCACGAACAATAGACTGTTAAATGCTTAAGGGAATCTAATCTAGTAATTGTATAAACACGTTTATAGCACTTAAAGAGTTAATTATACAATTGTACAATATTTGAGGTATCGAGCATCGATGTCCCTCATAACCAGTCAATGCGTTAATGACAGAGGACGAATGATTAGTAAACAAATACTAATATTACTAGTTCTGTGTACGTAGACCGGTAATACTAGATCGAAGGCGGGTCCATTGAATGTTTGATAATCAATTATACGTTAGCGTGATGCTTATTGTTAAAAATGTGATATTTGTCTTATGTAATCACAGATGAGTCCGAAGATTACACGGAATTGTCGTCCAAGTCTATTTAATGATTTTCAGGAAACAGTTGTATAATCCATCGCGGGTTCTCTGATTCTACAAATATATACACATACACGCAGGTTCTCCTTGGAAAAATTAACTTGACGAAGAATTTTTACCCGCTACGACCATTTGGAATTTACATCAACATCATTTTATTTTTTATCGCCAACGAGATGTTTCACGCATCGCAGGCATTCGATAATAATCGTACATCATCGATCAGATCATCAAAGAGACGTTTAACCGAGGAAACACGATAGACAAGGAATTTTTCAACAGAACGCAATAACATTAACCCTTGTTTCTTAAACATGGATGAATTTTGTCCAGGATAGTTCCAAGGGTAGTCATTTTTTGGAAACCAAAGTAAACAGATTCTCATTCACCCTTCTAAATAAAATGATTCCATAGTGGAATCCGGTCATACAAGGTCAACTTCCTCTATCAATTACTCGTCGAATAGCTTTCTATAGAAAACACAAAGGATCCACACGAAGACATTCAAATTTTCTATTACAATATGCTTAATTAATTAATATATGTCTCATTATATTTTCACTGTGGCATTCAACGTGTTAGTATTCATTTTGTAAGAAAACCGAAACCATGGTATTCTAAACAATTATAAATTATACCGTGCCATATTACATAGGTACGTTCTTTTTTTACTGCATCATTTAACTACTTTTTGTTTGCTAAAGCAGATACCACTCACCATAGCAAATCCACTTAACAGTTCCGACGTTGTTGCGGTCGCTTTCAACTTAGCTCTGCTCATGTGAAGTCTTCGCCACGAGAGACCTTCGGGACCGTCTTGGTCTTGGTCTGTGTGATGAGAAGATGGTGTTTGTGGTGGTTGAGATCCTGCACACGTACAGCAACATGTGTACGGCGCCACATTGTTTCCTGAGATATGACTGTTCGAATGGGGACTCGAAAACGGAAGGCTGCCCATCGATCTCATATCTAATGCTACATAACGATTCTGTCTGTTTCTAGGCGATAGAACCAATTCACTCTGCGAAGGATACAACGTGCTTTTAGATGTCTGACAAGAGTAACTCAGATTATCACCGATTTGACTCTGTTTCGGGAGATAAGCGATAGAAGTTGGTCTTACTCTTTGATTTGCGTACGTTAATTGGGTAAAGTCAATCTGAGTCGATTTATTTAACTTTCCTGGTATATCCTCGATGCTCTTGTTCATCGGGATCGCATTGATTTTTCGTTGTTTCTCATCTTGTATCGGTGCATTGTTCTTATTAGATGTATCCTTTTCAGCGAACGGACCGAGATTGTTGTTCGACATAGTTGCCGCGTCCTGGTTACGACGAGCCTGCCGCCAAATTCTTGCTGACCCGACACCTGACTGCGAAGAATAACCCGCCTACCTCATCGATGGTACACCTCGGTGAAACAAGTTCAAGGAATCGTGGCACAGTTCTTCGCGTTATTTAATTCACCAACACCTCAACCATTGTGTTTCCTTTCGAAAGGATTGGCTCACCGCGGCACACGTTTAAACAATCACTGTGGCGATTATTGTACGTTCAAGTTCTACCGTCTTGTTCCATGTCTTCGGTGGGACGTTCAATTACTTTGCGAACGGTATATCATATTATATTTTCCGTGAAAACACGACAGGTCGCACCGAACGTTTATCAATATGATGCATCGTAGGCGCGACACTGAACGGTACAGCTGGCCGATGGTGTCAAGCAGCACATATTTCTCAAGATGTTATTTTAGAAAGAGAGACAAGCCAGCGTGCGTGGTATGGTGCACGCGTTTCAGTAATAGAGTGACGAACGGAGAAGGAGAAAAAAATAAGCAGCAACTAGAGACCCGAACGACTCTGGAACACTGACCCAATCCCGCTATTGCATTGTCGAGAAACACCACATGACGTACATACCCGTCTGAATCATAACAGTAGTATTAATTGCCTCGGAGCCATATCGGACACATAATAACCGGCTACGGGCTGCCTTAACCGTGTATGTACGTGAGCGTTTCCCGACGAAGATGTGCACACGCCTCTCCTCTCTCACGTGTCCTCGCTGAAAGATGCGACTGCGGCCAATGACGCTTGTTTTTCTTGCCTTTGAGAATGAGATAAGGTAAAACGTATCTGGCCAGGTATCGAGACGCCGCCGGTAATAATGCAATTAATTTGCGGTTAAAGGGAAATCCCTGTAGCGGTTCTCATTTGCTACACTTTACATTTTTTGTTTTCCCCTTGATAAGGTGATAAATTTCTGTATTTCACGAATTCCATTATCATCATTTTGAGATACAGTGACGAACATCAAGATATTGATGAATGCCTCGGGGCTCACAAAAGGCCGGCATCATGTCTAATTTCACTGCGATAATTAACGAATTAATTATATAATTTCCTACGCATTGTTAAATCATAAGGTATTCGATTAAAAATAATTATTGTAAGATTTACAAACGCACAATTTGCTTTCACTGTTAACAGGCGGCACGGTTCAAAATCACTTGCTCGCAGGATGTGTCTGAAATCGCGTAAATCGATTGAAACGAGACGCGCACTTTATATTTACAAGTGGCACGAGAATTTTTCTCGCATGCAGATAAGCAGAGGTTCGTGATGCACACGAAAGGTGCATTTATTGAAACGCATACTTTGGAATCAATGTGGAAAAACCACTTTCAATCGCAGCCAATACGGTGGAGGACGAGCTGGGATTATTTACGAAAGACCACCCGTCCTCGACAGCAGAAATAGCGGTTGCTTTTCCGCCTCTTTCGTATCTATCCAGTTCAGTGCAATCGTCATTGGTGCACGCGATGCATGAACAACATTTTTCTCAGGTTACCGGCATTTCAACATGTTGACTGCCATATCAGTTATCATATTTATCAGAAAGGAAAATTAAAGAAAATTCTAAGTAGTATTGATATTATATTAATTTTATAAGGTATCTAGTTGGAAATTCCACACTATAAACGCCATAGGGGATCACCGGTATTACGAATCGAATATACTCGAATAACTGATAGTGGTAATTCCAACCTCTTCATTTTGAATGTCCAAAGAAAATGTATTTTATATTAAGCAACCACTTTAGACAATAAAACATATTACGTGCTTTTTGTATTCCGCGTAACAAGCAAAAGATGACGTAGGACAGGTTTCAAGAAACCGTGTGAATGTATGCCATCGACGATTTATAGAAAAAGATTTATCTATCTACAGTCTCGTTTGCATTCTCGATTGTGTACGTTTAGAATAGGAACTTCTTGAGTAAGTACATAGCTAGGAAAACTGATAAAATCATTGTGAAAAGCAATAATATAGTTCATGTTTTCCATTGATTTTTATTGTGTTTTGCACGACTGAAACATTCCAGTTACCTCACATACAAAGGCGTTACGTGGAAAGATTAGGAGATTGAGACTAAGGTCTGAATAAAAGTAGCATAATGGTAAAAGGAAATTTTTTTTTCGTTTCCTATGTCACGTGTCGACCTTTCATAGTTAAACTGGTTCTAAACTACTGTCAAATTGAAAATTCATGCAGAGGGGATAGAAATAGTTTCTCGGCCGTAAATTAGGAACTTGAACAAAATAACATCAAGCAAAATTCACAGTAAAATATTTTCATTGTCTTAATAAGTAATGATACATATTATAATTTAATTGTAAGAGAATCTTAATTTCTTATTAACTTCACAGTTAGGTTTTATAAGATTTATTTTCCAGATTATTTAAGAAAGGAATGCTAAAATATGTATGATTGTATTGCTTATAACATGAAATTGTAAAATGTAGAGCATATCTGTTCCTACAACCAGGCAACAAAGAATTCTCGCAGCGGTGTATATCCGGTTGCAGTTTTCAAGGTGCAATTGTAAACTATTGCACATTTATCGATAAATGTTGTTAGTGTTGGGCAATTTAATAATATTTCTATCCGGACTGTCATAAATCTATTAGATTATATTTAATGCATAATGTACGGTATAATATAATACATTTAAAAGTTTATCCAGAAATTGATATAATTATATGGTTTGTACTCCTTGCTTTCAAGTTTTTTTAAAAATAAATATATATTATAAAGATAATTCGCGAAGAATTAAATACTCTTTATAATCAAAATGTTATTCCAGTTAATTTGATATTAAAAATGTAATGCAATTGCATTTACATATTTTTTCGCAACATTTGTTCATGCGAGAATATTCCAGCGATTTGTAGAAAAGATTTGTTTCACCGCGGCACGATATGCGCATGCGCAAAGTTTTCATAGTAGCCAAACTTACAAGCTTAAAGCCTCAGTTTGGATGTATGGTTGCTAAGATCACTGTGTGTTATTGTCGTTTGAGGCAGTTAATCTCATAGTTTGTGTATATACAACTTGAATAATTCTTGTGTGTATTTGTTTAGTAAAGAAGGCATCACATAAACTGTTTATCATATAACATTAAATGACTTCTTCCATACGCTTGACGGATTGGTCCATTGTGATACTGTGAGGGACGAAAACAAACAACTGGTTCTGTGCGATCTTTCTCGAATGATGCATCAAATATCGTAGAGCGAATTGTTGATAAATATATCACAACTCATCAGATTCCAGATCTTTTCTGCATACGTTAACAGACGTATACATTGTTTTACAGAAACGTGTTCATTTTGTGATCAGCTTATAAGTGAACGATAGAGGTTAGCGTCTGGCAGAGTTGAAGAATTTGTATCGTACATTTTTTTTATAGCTGTGCCAAAAGCGTATGTTACACAACACGAATGCTTTTGTGAAATTGTACGGAAGCATTGCTTTGTTACGACGCAAACTCTAAGCCTGAAGCGTGTTCTCTAGAGCTCTCAGTGGTTCCAAATGACAGTAGGCACTTCTTTATCTATAAATTTTATACAGTAATTTAATGAAAAATAGATAAATAAATAAAAGAACAAAATATTGTAGAAGTTATAGTACATTGCCCAGAAATTTAATTAAATTTGGTTGAACTTTACTTCAGGGGCCCAAAAATTATGGCCTTTTTTTTTATCTTCTTGAAGTATTTAACGAGTAGAATCTAAAAATCCTAGTTTTAAGGCGCGGAATCCATCGGTTCAGAAGTTATGCGTGTGTAAAACTGAGCGTTTTTAGTGTATTTGACATGTTACTTCGACACCATATTGCTTGTTGTCCAATGAGTGGAGTCGCCGTCGGTAAAACAGAATTATTTATATATACATACATAAGTGGCGGCCTAAACTCGGTATACCTAAGGTTAGTTTTTTTTTTTTATAAACAATATCCTCTCGGATTTGATAAGAATTGATGTTACTCACACCCAACGAATAGAGTTCAACTGGTGGCCGGGAAAGGATTGGATGCGGGGAAGAGTCAATTTGGCGTCGAAATAACCTGTCAAATACGCTAAAACCGCTCACTTTTACACATGCATAACTTTTGAACCGATGGATTCCGCGCCTTAAAACTTAGGTTTTTAGATTCTACTCGTTAAATACTTTAAGAAGATAAAAAAAAAAGGCCATAATTTTTGTGCCCCCAAAGTAAAGTTCAACCATAGCATTATCTATGAAGTATCAAATGTATTTTCCTCCTCCGGTTCAGAATGCAATGGGAGGAGCAAATCTTCATACACCCTCGTCCATATTTCAACACATGATGGGTCAACAAAGTACATCACAATCTGGGCCATGGTTACAAATGCCACAAGTGCCTCCAATGTCAATATCATGGAGTTTGCCAGCCATGCAGCAACCTGAATTAGTCAGATTTACTGGTGGACCAAGTTTTGAACCTATTGCCCACCAGAAGAGAAAACTTGAAACACCTGATCTGTTGGATATGTATGTAACATAAATATATGTTATAATACTTGATGTTTCAATTCTATATCTAATAAATTATAATATTGCAGGAGGCAGACAAAACAATTCATAACGGAAGAAAAAATGGCTGCACATTTCAAGGATCTGCACATTAGTTCTAGTTTTCAGTCACACTCTTCGGTAGCATCAACTTCAACAGCTGGTATACAACCATCGAACCTCCCTAAGGAGCTGAACATGGAACTAGACATGGATGCAGCTAATGTTGTTGATGCAGATCAAGCAAAATCTGGACATCCCAGATTGATTCTATCCGAAGAATTAAAAAGACTCCAACAGGAACCCATTCTTCCATCTTCTTTGTTATCCAAATTGTAAGTATAAGTTATATGTTACAGTTTAACAGAAATACAATTTAGTTTAGTAAAGTCGATAAAAGCTTTAAAGATTTTCTCTTTCAGAGAGAGGCCCTCCATGGCTCTAGTTCTTTGGGAACCACCAAACAAACATTTACGTATTTTACCAACGCGAGATACACCGACTCCTATACCAAGTGCGTCCGATGATAACAATAATAATAATAATAATAATAATAATAATAATAACAACAACAACAACAACAATAATGAAACTATGTCTGATCTAAATCAAACAGTATCAAGTAATCGCTTAGTTTTTGAACCAATGGAATTATGAAGGTAATTCACTGGCATATTGCATTCACATTTTCGTATACTGTTAGAAGAGGAAGAGGAAAAAGAAGAAGAAGGATACGATATTGTGTTCTAAAATGTATGTAAATTAGGTGAAAAAAAAAAAAAAAAAAATATGTCATACCTTATATTTTTTATTCGATACTGTTGTACTTGTGGAGCGTTGTAAAATAATAGGTATGAAGCCTTCTTATCGAATGAATTGGTTAACTAATTATTCAGTGAGGTTTTGTTACAATTATGTCTTTGAGTTAAAGAAATAAAAATACAAAAATAGTCATAATCAGATAATCAACTTCGTTTTGTATGTTAAATATGATTTGCGTGCGTATATTAGACGCAGGAAAAAAAAATAGAAAAAAAGGAATTTATTCATTAATAAATGCGTTCACGGATTTAATGTAAAACTCAGTATTATTGTAATCATTATTAACACATTAAGCCAAATAATTCGATAGATATTAATTTCTGCTATTTTTGGAGTGTTATGTTGGATAGTTTGTTTCGTTATAAAAAGGAAAGTACGGTTTAAGGAACTGGAATGCATAAGGAATGTATAAAACTAAAAATACAACTTGGTAGTTTTATTTCTATACTGTATGTATACAATGTAATGTTAAGGCCATCGTATGAAGTACAATTCAATTCATTGTATGAATGACATTTCGATTATCGCGAATGAATCTGATATGTTTTCGGATGTATGTTGATTTTGCATAAAAACATGACAAGATTTTATTAATATTGAGTTTTTCATTTATTTGTTATGAATGAAAGGTACATAGAAAAGAATGATAGGTATTGTTGAAAAAAAGAATTAAATATGTGCAATCTCCTGCTCTTTTGGGGAAAGTTGAGTGATTTACGTTTCATTATGACAAACCCATGAAATTGGCCCCTTTGCCTTCTAAATTTATCTCAGAGGAGACAATGTTTAGAGTATTTTTAAATGTTTCATTGTCATCTAAAGGTTCGCCATTAATTGCTGCTGGGACTTTACTATTATCCAGCATTGAAATGTGATTACCTTCGACCACATATATGTTCACTTTTCCATATGTTAACTGAAAATTGTTTAATTTAAACACTTGAATGAACCCTTTACTAAAGAAATTTTATTAAAAACTAATAGTGCATGAAAATACTAATTCTAACACTATCTTTAAACTGTCATCATTTTATGTACCATACTATCTAAAGTTAAGAAATTAATAACTATTGTAAGAATGTGTTTAGGGTATCTTACCTTACTGCAACCATAAGAATGATCATCAAGCTGCACAGCTTGCAATGTTGGTTTTAATAATGTGATAGGTGTTCTAAGAGGTGGCAAAGAAGTGGGATTATATTTATCTATAGCACATAGACGATTGAACAGGAATGTGGAAAATGTTTTCTGATTTTCAGGGGTGTAAACTTTAAGAACTTCTGGGGGTGTGTGTTGAACCATTTTCTCTAACTTTTCATACCACGTGGTGCAGTTGTCCAATTCCAATTTGAACTGTAAAAGTACACGAATTATACATTGAATATCCAGCATTAGTTAGGAGAAATTATAAAATCTTATACCCTACCTCTGCTATGGTAGGTGACTTGCAGAAATTTAGTATATCAACCAAGAATTTGTCCTGCAATTCCTCATGTGTAGAAGCTTCGAAATGATTTTCCCTTATGGCTCTCATGTAATCAGGAGATCCATCAATTAAAATTAGATGACCGACTAGGCCATGGGCTTCTAATCTCCTTGCAAGTTCAATAGCTATTATTGATCCATATGAATATCCAACGATCACGAAGTCTCTGCGACCCTTACTCCTTTCCAAAACATGCTAGAAACAAAATAGAAAATATATAATATTCTTTCTGTTCAGCTTTGTCGATACAATCAAAATACAAACAGGTAAAAGACGTTCTGCCATCTCCTCTACAGACTGATCTGTGTCGTATATTTTTGATTGCAAAACAGTGGCTGGGAACTTCAAAAATGGTGTCAATGGGTAGAAAATAGAAGCAGATCCTTCGATACCCGGTATAAGGAATATTTCGTTCTTCTTTTCTCCACATTTAATGGGAAGTTCGACGCAGGGTTCAGTATTTAATATAGACACATTCAATGTCTTCATCAGTAGCCTCATACCATTTAAGTGTTCCGTTTTAACGACAGATTTTGTGACCTGTTTCTTCTGTTTCTTTGTGTCTTTGGCAGACATCTCGACGAGTTTAGCTATATTCAGTACTCGAATATCTTGTGCAGTTAGGAATACTTCAAAATCTCGTTCCAGGGTCTGTTTGATTTCCACAGCCATCATAGAATCCATTCCAAGTTCAGATAAGGAAGAGCTCTGACTCACTGTCTTCAGGTCCTTTATACCTAAAGACAAAAACAAGAGCTTACAAGTTTTGTTCCGCATAATAATTTAAGGATAAAGATGGAAATGTACTCATGATATTCATCACTGCTTCTAGAACGTTACTAGCCTCACTGGCACTAGGACGTTTCTCTGCAACTACCATGCTAGCCACAATAGGTCTGCTCTGCGATAAAAATTTATCCAATTCCGCCAAACACGAGGACACCTTCTGTTGTAACGTCCCACCAATTATGAGCTCCTGTTTGTTTTCCCACATATCTGCAGCTAGACCAACTTCTCCTATGACTCCCCATTCAATAGCCATGCCTGGCAGACCTTCCTCTACCCTCTTCTCGCAAATCCTCTCTGACACAGAGTTACCCATACCATAATTTGCCTGTCCATTCATTCCTCTTCCACAAGAAAGGGAAGAAAATACCACAAAGTGGCGAAGCTTTGGACAAATCTTCCTGGAGACCTCATCCAGTTTCTTAGTAATTCCAGCCTTTGGCTTCATGCTCTCTTCAAAGTTCGTCTCAGTCTGGTTTACGATTAGACAATCTTTCAATATAGCTGCAAGGTTGAAGATGCCATCCACTGGTGCCTGTTTCTCTGCTGACCTCAGGGTAAACTCGCAGTCGTTCGTTTTTGAAAGATCCACACCAGAGATTATTAGAACCTTCACTCCATACGATTTCCATGTTTCTGTCCTCATTCTTTGGTAGCCGTTCTTAATACCACCGCGTGATACTATTACTAGATTCATAGCCCCACGTACAACTAACCAATCAGCTACTTCTAGACCCAATCCACCTAATCCTCCCACGATTACATAACTCTTGTTTGGTGATGCGTTGAATCGCGGGTAAGCGGATATTGGGGTGTTCAAGGGTTCCTTTTCATCCCCCACTTTGATTAAAATCTGTGGACAAACTTTGGAAATGTAGATTCTCTAAACAATGCAAATATAAATAACTGCAATTAAGTTAATTGAAACAATCACCTTTCCAATATGTTTTCCAGCTGCCATGTACCTGAATGCGTCTTCTACTTGATGTCTCTCAAAGCATTTTCTGATCAAAGGCTTGACAGCCTTGGAGTATAGGTAAGTGTTAACAAAATGATGCAGCTCCTCTTGTAGTTTAGGTATAACACCATTGATCATGCTATCCAGCATGATCCCATGGAAGCTAATTTCCTTTAAGAATATCTCCATTCCCAGTGGATTGTTAGAAGCCAGATCGAATTTGCCAATTTCTAGAAAACGACCTCGGTAACACAAACATCTAACCGATGCCAGAAGCTTGTCTTCGGATAAGGAATTCAAAACAATGTCTACTCCTTTGCCATTCGTCTGTTTCATCACCATCTGTTCGAAACTTGTGTCTCGAGAGTTGCCAATATGGTCATCATCGATACTGGGGAACGTTTCTCTGATGAATTTACGTTTTTCAGGTGTTCCCACCGTGGTGAAGACTTCGCATCCTTCGGCGAGAGCGATGTTGATGGCAGCTTGACCCACTGCGCCACTACCACTGTGGATCAACACTTTTTCGTCTTTTCTCAACTTTCCAAAATGGAAAAACGCATAGAAGACTGTGAAATAGGCGCTTGGAACAGTTGCTGCATCCTCCAGTGACCATTCATCTGGCACTGGCCAGACATTGAACTTCCCAGGAGTAACAAGGTTGGTGATTGCCCTGAAGAACAAGATCATTTATTTAAAAAATATTCTATTGGATAGATTACGTGTAAAATGAATCTTACCTGCTGTCGACGAATCCCATCACTCGACGTCCATTTGAGTCTATCCCACTGAACTCGAATCCAATCAGACAATCCCTCATCAGTCTGTCTTTCGTGATGGCCTCTGGCATTAGTTTACCAGTAGCCAACATCACGTCTCTGAAGTTCAGAGATGAGTACACCACCTTCACAAGATTCTTGTCATCCGGTTGGATCGCACCTTGCATCCATTGGATGGAATTCAAGTCGCCTCTTACCTATGAAACAATTTTAAATAAGTTTTAAAAATTATGGCTGTGAATATTGTACATTTACTTACTTTTAAGTTGGCATAGCCATGAAAAACTGGAATTGGGTTCAATGGAGGATAAGGTACGTGCCTGTACGTGCCCCAGATCTTGCCTGGTCTCAAAATGTTTATAGCAATGTCAATATCAAGCTGTTTGGCATAAAATGGATCGTTCAATGAAAACTTTGGAGCATTCTTATCTTGAATTATTACTGCCTTTGCAATTTCACCGTTGGGCTCTCTTCTCAAGCACTTGATCAAGCCCAAGGCACCGTTTTCCAGGTCACCCTCTGCTACTAAGACTAATCTCACCGTCTCATTGTTCTCTCGTTTCTCATAATTCTTCAAGGTCTCCTTCACTTTCTCCAGCCAGCTAAATTCATTGTTGTTCACATACACGACTTCTGTCCTCTGAGGGGGCTTCTCCTGTTTCTTCAGTAACAAGAGTGTCTCATTGTTGAGACTCTTCTCCAGTACAATGTTCAGCCCACACCTCTGCAGATACAAATAAGCGTTGTTGTTGATCATAGTTTCTCGAATTAGAATGAAACCATAGTCTGTGATCGCGAGCAATAGTTGCTCGAGAATATCGTGTCTCTTTTTTGAGAAGATGTTATAGGCAGCTGCCATGAAGATGCTACCGTCTTCTGGCAATTTGTTCGGTTCTATGATAGTAACATTCTCAGATAGTGATATTTTCTCACATCTTTTTGATTCTGCAGCCAAAACCATATTTAGACGAAACATTGGTAAATCTCCTAACACTTTTACGAAGACAGGAGCCAAAACTTCCTCGTCGGGTATATCGTCATCATGATTAACTAGTTCCATGATCTTTGCATTGGGTATTATGTTACTATCTAAAGCAAGATGAGTTGATAGAACGATCATCTCCTCCAGGGAGGTCTGTGCTTTGTCGCGGTTGGGCACGAACTTGTATTCCTCCAAAACTGGAACCGACATCAGCTTACGTCTTTGAATAGCGTTGGCTTTCAATCCTCGTATCTCTATACCACCAGATATTACCGCGTCGTAGTCGTTGTACACCTGAACTGAGAATTCTGCAAAATCATATTTTTAATTAATGAAAGCAATTTTGATATAAGATACAATGAAGTGGACACAATATTTATAATGAACCATTAGCATCGTCAGTGAAGCAACGAATTTTATCATTGTGCAATTTCACGTCTATCACCAGCTTCTGTATCGCTGTGGGTACGTATAGAGTTCTGGTATCGATGCCCAACAATTTGATTTGTAACATGTTGTCCATAAAAGTAGCCCAGTTCTTCATCCAAGCGATACGTCCTCTTGTTCCCTTGATCGAAGCACTCTTCAGGGCACGGAACAGCCCAGTGTAGTCATACCCACGGAGTTTCAGTTCTTTGTAGATATCTTTCTCGGTCAAGGCCTCCTCGTCGTCGATCTCTGTTAAGAACAGCGGCGCGATCTTTTCTTGCGATGGATTCGTCAATTTACGAATTGTTCCTGATACTACTGTCGAGGAGCCTTCAGAGATCTCGAACTTTCCAGAACCTGAGGATTTATCAAATTAACATATTTGTCCTCATAAGAGTTAACGTAACATAAGAAAGCCCACCTTTTTGAACCATTATTGTTAATTGAACGCTACCATCCGCTGAGATGGTGGTTGCACGTTCAAATTTGATGTTCTCAAACACAACTGGCACCTCATCGTACAACTTTCCTTCCAGTAAACTAATTGTTTCCCAGACTAAGATTAGATATCCTGTAGCTGGAACTAGATTTCTCCCGTCGATTACGTGGTGCATCATGTATTCGTAGTTCTCATCTTTAAGAGCGATTTCAACTGTTCGTTCCGATGTGGTTATTCTCTGACGTTGCGAATAGACTGGTACGAACCAGTCCTCGGAATGTTCCCACCTGAAATATGATGGGCTCTCATTAAACAACTTTTTACTATTTAGAATGTCGAGATACCAAAATTATTACTTTGTTACTCACCTTATGTGAGGAGAGATCATGGGTGTCCCACGGCTGACAGGAAACTCAACGTGTGGGTAAATGTTTGCAAGCTGCGGCTGCAATCCGCAATTATAAACCTTCCCAAGAGCTTGCAAGAAGAACTCGGCATTGTCTTTGTGGCCACGTTGGGTTAGGGGTACATTGGTCACATTAGGGTCTAAGGACCTCTTCAGAATCGCTTGTAAGAGACCATGAGGCGCTATCTCTATGGTTATCGCATCAGCTGGTATCATGCTCGCGGTTTCCGCGAATAACACAGAGTTCAATAAATTATTGGTGTGATACTCGGCTGAGGAGTATTTGGCAGCTGGTGATGACCATTGATTACGTGGCACAGAGGTGCTCAGCCATTTGGAGCTTCGTGGTCTGGCTTCTGGTATCACTTTTCTCAAGTAGGCCAACAATTTTGGTCCTGCTTCAGCTATGTAACGACTATGGTAGGCGATGTTGCTGCATGGTACTTCCTTTGCAAAGATCTTATTGGCCTGAAACGTTCCATTGTCATTGATGAATTTAGAACTTACTGAATACCTCAATTTCAAATTATGATATGGATTATACCTGTAACTTGGCAACAAACTCCTTCATGGATTCAACGGGACCACTTATGGTGGAGCTATCAGGGCCATTGTGGCATGCCACTTCAATATCCGGTGGACACATATCTTTTATGTCCTCGTATCCAAGACCAATTGCCGCCATAGATCCTCGAATCATTTTTGTCTCTATGGATGCCAAACCTCTAGAATACGCTGAAAGTATCATTTGCTCAGCAGTGAAGCATCCATCGGCATAAGCACAACCAAGTTCCCCGACAGAGTGACCGATTATGTTGTCCGGAACTATACCCACGGCGGTTAACAAATCAACGAGACCAATCTGTACAGAAATTACTCATTATAACCAAGTATAAATAGCAATAATTCATAAAGAGCAAATGTAAAGTCCTTGTACTTGAATTGCAGCAATTCCAATAAAGGAGTTCAGGATATTATCAAATGTTTTTCTATCCTTGTTTGTGATGATGTCTACAATGTCGACGCCATGTGGTCTCAAAGCTGCATCACATTTTTTAATGGCTTGAGCAAAGATGGGGAACCTCATCAGTGCTTCACCTATTTTATTCATAAAAATAGAAATTACTATTGACTCCGCAGTTTCTTAATATTAATAGAAAGGATATTTTAATAGATGTACCCATGCCAGGCCACTGAGATCCCATTCCAGAAAATACGAACCAAACGGGTCTCTTCAAGCCAGAATATTCTTGAATTTCTCTTGGTGGTTTATCAGATATCTTAGAGCCTACTACTGTGTATCCTCTGAACATGTGACCAGTTATATTCTCAGCATATACTTCATGGAGAAGTCTAATATACTCCACGTCTACAGGTATACTTTCCACCTGCAAAGTCATTTTCAATTAATACTGTTTAGTTTAATGTACATATAAATTTGTGTGTAGTTTTAGTTACATAGTTTAGGAGAGTGTTCATCGCCTCCTCAGTGCGTCCAGATGCAACTACCAATCTAGGTAAATTATCAGAAGGTGCTCCATTGTTAACCTTCTCTTTGGCATAGGACTTGAGTAGGACATGGGCGTTCGCACCACCAAAACCAAACGAGTTTATTCCCGCGTAGCCACCTTCCCATGGTGTTGGGTCTGTGACCACTTGGACCTTTCCTTCCTCTAAGCACTTTATACCCTTCATGGGGCTCTTAAAGTGTAAGTTTGGAGGGATCAAGCCAGTCTCCATTGCGATGATGATCTTAAAATATACAAATATTTAGTTTTTCTATCTAACCAATGAACATGGTTAGACGGTTTGATGAAATCTGTCTATTTTTAACACCTTGGCGACTGAACAGATACCACTGGCAGGCTCAGTGTGTCCCATGTTAGACTTAACAGAACCCATTTTAAGGGGTGTTTTTCTTCCTTGACAGAAGATACTGTTGATGGCATTCAGTTCTTCAGGATCACCTACGCTTGTCCCAGTACCATGAGCTTCCAAATAGGAGAGAATCGTTGGAGGGATCTTACACTCATTGTAGAAGTCTCTCAGAAGCATCTTTTGCACTTCGCTGGCAGGGAACGTGATACCCTGTTCCTTGTAACCATCGCAATTTGTCTTAGTGTAAACGACCTGGGCGTAAATCCTTTTAGCATTTTTCGCTTTCTGCAATACTATAACACTGACTGCCTCGCTGCGGACGTAGCCATTGGCTCTGGCGTCGAAGGACTTGCAACGACAGTCGCTGGACAGTACACCTGAAATTTCAATCTCATTACAATCTTATCCGTACACCCGAGCTTCTATTTAAATGATACTTGATGTTACGAGTTGCATTATGACTACATTATTCATGCACCAATTAGGAATCATTTGTTACCACGTCGTATTACAATTCATCTAATTAGAAAGTAGATGAGCAGGCATGTTTAGAAACGTGTCGATGGTGCATAAAATAACTGAATGATTTGTTACTACCTCAAATCGCATTTCAGCTAATTAAACAATAATTGAGTTTTATAGCCGATTTTGAAATGTAGACAGCCTGACACAAAACAACCTGTTAATTTTCAGGTGGATTGACGTTTTCCTACCTAAACGAGCGAATTGCAACGACACATAGGGATGAAGACATAGATTAGAGCCACCGATGATCACCGTATCGCAGATTCCAGTTCGTATCATTCTGTAGGCATGATCCAACGCGAATAAGCTGGAACTACAGGCTGTGTCTATCGCATAAGATGGACCGTGTAATCCTAGGAAGTAGGAGATCCGGTTGGCCAACATGGCTCTGCTGCAACCGGTGATACCAAAGCCATTTGCCTAAGTATAACAGTAACGTCATTAAGTCTTATATTTCCTCAGATTGGCTAGCATAAAAAATTAACTACTGTAGTGGACATTGGTTATTAGTATCAGAAACTTTAAAGTACATTTGTATTTTTAGAAATGGACACTTTCACCACAGTAGTCAACATGGTACCAAATTAATTCTATCATCTTTAGGGATATTTACTTGCAATTTCTCATAAAACCACGTCTTCTCTGACTCACTGATGCAAGAGCCTATAACAACAGCAGTGTTGGTTCCTCTAAGCTGTCTGGGATTGATCCCTGCATCAATGAGTGCTTCATAACTGTGCTCCAGCAGCATCCTGCACATGGGGTCCAACGTATGAGCTTGCTTATAATGGACACCGAAGAAGATCGCATCAAACTTAGACAAACCAGTCAGTTTACCACCATCCCGTGGGATCTCTGCATGATCTATACAAATATTCCTGGTTATTTGGGCTTGGTGATCTTCTTAGAGCTAATAATTAAATCTCAATTACCTAGCCTCCATCTGGAATAATTCTCCGTGATCAGGTCCTTCTTGTTCAGTAAGTTCGTCTTCAGTTCCATCACATTGTTACATTCCGGGAATCGACCGGCGATACCTGTGATCACCACCTCCTCCCCGGGTTCTGTAGCCGCGTAGTTCACCTTCATAGCGTCCACTTGCATGTTGCAGGACATCTTGCTTGCCGATTTCAAGGGAATACCACTGTGCTTTGCTGGTTACCTCCTGCGGTTCTTCAAGTATTGCTCGATGCCAATGGAATCATACAGATGGATCCGAAGCAAACACTATACATACGTGGCACAGAAACAAGGAGTTAAGGAAGCTTGGAGTATTTAATTAGTATCACCAACGTTGGACCATTCGCGAAGACTGAGGATATTGAGGACTTCTTACACAAGTCCTTAAGGAAAGGACTAAGAGAACTTAGGATATTTAATCGGTATCACCAACAATTCTAACAACAGATTATTAACGCGATTGAAGGCCGGAGAAATTGAGAAGGACTTCTTATAACAATGCGGTTCCCCACCACTTAGGGCTATCGTGTTTCTTGTCTGAATAATTCCTGAGCTTCATCTGCATAATGATGTTCAGTCGAAATGACCTTTTTAAAGCTGGATCGATTGAATTCGTCGGCGGCAGAGTTCGTTAATACCGAGGAATCATTCACCCCTCTTTTATTTCGGATACCAAGTTTACCTTGAAGAAAGGAAAAATTACATATGCTGCAGTATATATTATAAATAAATAGTATGTGCGTTTGCGTATCCGTTCGATGGAAATGAGATATTTGTTTGCTTAAAAGTGAAAAACAATTATAAATTGAAGGAACAATGTACGGGTACATAGAAACTAAATAGTTAAATATTTATCTTTATTAACTAGAATTTTTTACAAATAATTTTCATCTCATTCAGATTAAACTCTGATCTAAGAACCATAAATGAAGTGAGAAATAATTTAATCTTCAAATAACATTGAGAATATACTATAATAAATAATAATTTTAAAAGCATACTTTAAGACAAACGAATTAAAAAAAAAAAAGAAAAAAACAGTTAATGATAACGCCCAAGTCTAGTCGAATGTGTCAAAGCAGGGAGCAAGAAATGGAATCGTGGCGGAATCTTCCGCTGTTAAAAAGTCCGATTACAATTCATAGAAACGTGGCAAATGAAACAAAATTCTAATTTTACAACAACTTGAAATTGAATACTAATCATTGCTTTTCAATGAGTGTTTTTCAAAACGTATTCACTGGTCCTAATGAATATTCGTTAGTTCGACGTTACCAAATGTCAAGGGTTCGCCGGATGTCGCATTACTCTACATAATTATGTGCCCCGTTAGTGCCCCTAATTGCAATAGCGTATTGAAACTTTTTCAACAATGTCTAACTGTGCAACAATCATTCAATGAAACCTTACTCCTTCCATAATGTCATTATTATTATATGTGCTACCAAAAGTTTCAGCTTGATGGAATAGGAACCTATTATTTTATTGGTGCTGACATCTATGCAGAGGAAACGCTTATGCAAACAAGTTTCTTTTTATTTGCATTATTTTTCCATTTTTACATCTATAAATAGAGCCGAAAATATATTTATCTGAAATTTAATTGCTTTAATTTCAGAGGAGTATTTTAAGTATATATAAATTTACTTCGCAATAAACGTACTGCTTGAATAACTTTTATGCAGAGGATAAATATAAATAAATAAAAATACACATTGGCATTTCCATATTTTTAAAAGACACGCGTTCATAATACACTTAATTCATTCCTCTACCGTATGAATAATCAATAACAGATGCCGTAATTTTAAACTGTTCACAATGAAGAGCTATTGTGAATTAAATTTTTGTTGTAACAAAGAGTTACACGAGTATAGCAGCAATCGTGCTCGAGTAATCATTTACATAACAAGGTATATCTTTATAAATCTTTATTCTCGTCAAGAGTAGAGTTTCTTTTAATTAAATTACAATGTTACAAAAGTTTTGTTAACTTAGGAAATTCAAGAATATATTATTGTCATATTAATCGTATCTCTATACTTAAATCTATATACACTAAGTATCGATTTCAATTTTTTCTATAAAAAAAGAAAAGAATGTAAACTATTCTCATTGAAAAAGCTCGAGCTTATAAAAAGTAAAAGAAATTACTTTTGCGATATGTATAAATATATCAAATTTGGTTGACTAATACTACATAGTACCATATAAATCCTTTGTCATAGCAAATATTTGAGATCCGATGATATTTAATCGTTTTACAAAATGAAAATAAAATTAAACATTAAACTGTTGTGCAAAAAAAGCTTTTGTACGATAGAGAGTTTTTGTACATTCCATCAATTATGTATTAATAGACTGATATTACCCATTGGCAAGAATGTACAAATTAAATTAAATGCATGGAATGGCTAGGTAAGATGTAGCCTGTAACATGTTTGTTATGACTTACTTTCCTTAATGCTTACTAAATGTTTACAGTCTTGGTCTCGGGTTTCTTGTAGTTCCTACAGTCGAGTGAAAGGATACTTATGTTAGTTTTTAATATCAATACTTAGAAACACCAGCGAAATGTACTTTTTTTCCATGACCATCTAAATCTTCCATTAAGCTCGATGTGAAACTGAATTCCGAAGTGCTCTCGTCATCTTGTCCCCTGTGCAATGAAAAAATACACAATGATTTATTTCTACAATTTGGTAACGTTAAATTGTAAAAGCTTATGACGTACAAAGTTTCCAAACTAGTAAGACTGCCATTGTTTTCTGGTATATTAGAAGGACCTTCTATCTTTAACAATTCCAAAAAGGAATTAATGGTTGCTACATAGATTCCCTTCGATTCAGACACTCCTAAAAAACGAGGACTAGACAATTCGATCAAAACTCGTTCTGGATTATTTGTTGGCGAGGTGTACACTTGTTGATCGAGTTTTACAATCTCCACCGATGAAAAGTGAATAATAAATAAGTACGGTTTACGGAATGCTACACAAAAATATGCAATAATTATAATTGATATCTGAAGTTGTTATGAGTTGGAAAAAAGTTGTTTCAATAATTCTTACCAAAAGCAAAAGGTAAATGATTCCACGTTGGATCAATGCTTCGAGTTCTTTGGCCGTGTTCATTAACAAACATTCCAAACTCGTTGTAACAAAGTAAAAGCTCCACTTTTCCAGGTACTAGAGAAACATTTAAAACGCAAACGGGAAAGATACCTAATTTAGCTACTCCCGATAGCGCAGCTTTAACTGAACTATCGTCTGCTTCTGGAAACTCTGCAATGTTATACGAATGTAAATACGAATTATGAATAAATGAATCCTCAAAGACGCTTCATTTTGTCACCTACCATCGACGCAATAGTTCCTAAGATCGATTTGGAAGAACTTATTGCACCCTACTATTAGGATGTTTTGAGTAAATATGGCACAGCTACATGGCTCGGATGTTTCAAGTTCCCGTACTCCAACAAATTCTCCACCTTCTTCCTCGGTATACCATTTAAGTAATCTACAATTAATAGAAAAGCTATTAATGTACGTTTGTTGATTAAATGTGATGAAACTTACATTACATGAGTTGCTGTTGCTGCGCAAAGCATGTCCCTTTGTAACTGATACAAATGACAACTATCGGTGCTAGTTAAAACTGGTTTTGTATTGATTGCTGGCCTTGAACATTCAGCAGCTACTGCGTTACTCTTTAATTGTCTTAGACTACACGATACTAATTGCCTACTTTCACCGGCTATCATTAAAGCTATTCCCAAATGAGGATGTAAAGTTAATTGATGAACCCTCTTTACTCCACAAATTGCTGTCAGTGTTCGTGATTTAGAACCGCAATATGAAAAGAGACCTTCTTCAGCTCCCAACAACAGCAGATTTTCTTCGGTTAGATTTACAGCGCAATTCAGATCCAACTGGAAGATGATTTCTGTATTAATAATAATCTTATAGATAGAGGTATATTATTATAAATAAATTCTCTTTACCTGATTCTTTTCCAGCCTCAGTATAGTTTCATATTTCTTAGTTTTATGAACGTTACTCGAATAATTTTGACTAGTAACAGACTTCAAAGCTTTTAACCAATTCTTTTTATCCGTGTGGCTTAAAGCCATTATATCTAAACGCGACGTTGGCCAACAAGTCGTTGAAGAATTAGATTCTATCCTAAAGATAAATGGTATATCCGACTTTGCTGTTCCTAATACATCCGGTTGCTGTACAGTTTCTAATACATTAAATCCATTTTTTTCGACCAGATCTAAACGATTAACGGGCGACATTCCAGGAGACGGTTGGTGTTCATAAGTACATAAACAGGTTCCTTCTAATCTAAGGTATTTCCTTTCCCAGCAAGTTTTTGACCTCTCTGGAACTTTGATCCAACTTTCCATTGATACGTCACTGCTTTTACCACGTGCATCGCATACATTCTGTATCAATGATTGGTATAAATTATTATAAAATATAGAATTAGGTATTTAAAACATTATTAAGTAACATACCGTATCAGGGTTATCTGGTTGATCTATATTCAACGTTTGAACACTTCCAGATAAAGATGATAGGCTTTCGTCGCTGTTCCTCCAACTCTTGCCAAATTGTTTAGCAAAACCACCCGGTAAACCGCAGTTGGCAGGAACGGTAACGGCACATTTTAAATGAGTCAGTACTTGACATTCACTGCAAATAGCTGCACGTTTACCAAACTGAATAGAGTCAAAACAAGCAGAACATTTTCCAGCTCTCATAGGTAGACCGACCTCAAATCGATGAGGAATATTGTGTCCAATCCTCTGAGGGGATAATCGTTTAGACAAAGAACTGACCGACTGTTCCGTAATATAATTTGTGTTCTTGTTACTGTGTGCCGTGGGAGATGTAGGTGCAGAGGTTGAAGCATGCATAGCTCTAAGTGCCAATAATTGATCGGTTAACGTTTTAACTTTAGCACGTTCTTTAGCTAGCTGATTCTCTAATTCACGATAGCCAACGGGCATCCCAGTACCGCTTGGAGGGACATTTTCTTTTTGTTTAGTACCAAGTATTTTATCACATACAGTTTTCTTCTTTTTACTACATTCCTCTAATTTAAATTGTAGATAATCAATTAGTTTCGTTTGCTGTTGCCTTGTGCTTTCGGCTTTAACTTCCCTTTCCTGGTAGAACTGTCGCATTTCTTCCAAGATGCTTTCCAGCTCTGAAATTCTCATCCGAAGTTCCTGTCCTTGATCTACACTGCTTTGCAAATCGTTCATGAGCATTGTATTCGCTTCTTTCAATTCGTGCACTCTTGTCAAATGCTGACTGCTTTCTTCTTTGACGACCCTCGTTTCAGCTTTAGTCATTTCTAAGTTACGTTTCGTTTCAGAGAATTCGTATTCTAATTCACTACACTTGGCTGATAGTTCATCAACCTGTGCACTTAATTCTTGTACAAGTTTCTTATATTGGTCTCTCTGCGCAAGTAAACCGTTCTTTTCGCATTCTATGTCGCTCGTTTCCGATTCTAGTCTTTCAATGTTACGTTCAGCAGCTAATCTCAGGGATCTCTCTTCGTTTTGTGCGGCACATGCTTCGCGAAGTTTACCTTCAGTCGCTTCTAGATCTTTTTGTAATTTCATTTTATCTTGAATCAGTATATTTTCCCGCGTTTCATGATCGCTCGTTAATCTCTCGTAATCGGTCAACTGCTCTTCAAGTACTGTACACGTTTCTTTAAGAAGTTCAGTATTCAATTCGTAACCTTTGATTTCTTGCTCTAGTTTTTCTATTTTAGATTCCAATTCGCTCTTTTCTTCGTTATGTTTTGCAATTAATTGTGACAAACGTTTGTTCTCAGCGTTTAAACTATCAACTCTCTCTTGACTTGCCCTTGCCTGCTTTCGAGCAGCGTCCAGTTCTCTGCGCAACGAAGCACTTGATGACTGAAGCTCTTCTATTTGATGATTAGCTTGAGTTAAAGCCTATAATGAAGTAAAACAAAATAACAAAAAAGAAGTTACAAAAATCAAATATTTGAAGCAAATTTATCGATCAAAAGAAAACCAACAAAATATGAATTAAATGAAATGATAATTAGAGATAATAAAAAAAATTTATAATTCTTGAAGATATTTACTCGTTGAGCAGAATCAGCTTGCATTTTGTTTCTAGAAGATTCCTTGGTTATGTCATTTAAAGATGCTTTTGCACTATCTAATTCTTTAAGTAACTTTTTAGATTTCTCATCTTCTTCTTTTATTTTATTATCTAATCTCTCTGATAATCTTTGTTTCTCTTCTTGTAATGTTTCAATTTTCTCTTCTGCCTTTTTACTTGCTCTTATTGCAATTCTCTTATCCAAATTTGCATCTGATAATTCTTTTTCTTTCTTCCATAAATTAATCTGAGCTTGCTTTGCAGTCTGACGTTCTGTATTTAAGTGTTCTCTCGCTGTTCGAAGTTCCTGTTCTAATTTATGTATTTGTTCTTCCAGTAGAATATCAGCTTTTATTGTATCCGTTTTTCGTACCATACTGGTACTTGGCTGTACATTTTCCATTTTAAGATTAGCATTCTCTGATTCTAGTTTAGTAACGCTTTGTTCCAAGCGTCGTAACAATTCTTCTAAATTGCCGACTTTACGTAAATGTTCCTCTAAAAAGAGAGACGAAGCTTTATCGAATCTTTCCTTTTTATATTAAACATCATTTAAAAAATTTAACTATCCATACCTTCTTTTTCAAGAGAATCCTGTAGTCGTTTTTGTAATGCAGCTTTGTCTTGTGTAGCTTGTTCTAAATTTAAGGCAAGAGCTTCATTTTGTTCCAAATTCATCATGGTTTCACTTAAGTCAGACTTCATTGCCTTTAAACAATATTTATGTTATATTTTATAAAAATGGACAAATAATTTTCATTCTAAATTGAACTAAATATTGACTGCATACCTGTAATTGTTGTTTCAATTGTTCATTCTCGAGTCTTGATCGTTCCAACTGCTCTTGCATTGTTGCAACCACCTGTTCTGATGCCATAACATTATCTAATTGCTTTGATCTTTCTTGTAATTGTTTTTTCAAAGCTTCTATTTCAGCATCTCTGGCAGGTATTGTAGCTTGTATACTGCGTAACTGTTCCTGACAGTCCATTAATTCATTCTGCGCTAATTCTAAAGCTACATTTAGTCGTGACTGGCGACAGTGATTAGAATCTTGTTCATTTCGCAGTTTAGATTCCAAGTCACTGTTTTTTGCTGTTTCTAAATCTAACTTAGATCTAAGTTCAGCTAACTGATTGTGTGCTCTTGCAGCTATTTCCTTTAATTTCGTTTCAACTCCTTGAGCACTTTGTCGATTTAGTTCTCTTGTTTTGGCCAGTGATTCTTTATATTGCATCTAATAAAACCGTAATACAATTTTATTTTCGTATGCTATTATACATACATACATATGTATACATGTGCTACTAACCTGGAACACTCTAAGTTTATGCAATTCTGCATTTGCAGTTTCCAGTTCACATTCAGTCCTCTGTAATCTGGAACTCATCTCATTATTGCTAGTACATAATTCTGTAATTCTTACAGTCTGTGCTTCAATATGTTTATTTAACTGTGCAATTTTATCCTTTTCTGCATTTTCCCATTTACGTTTAGCATCTTTTATTAAACCGAGGGCTCTAGTCTCCAAATCTCTTCTTTCTTGCCGTTCTAGCTCTGTCATTATAAAATATTTATTGCATGCAATATATTTCGTTTAATGTTTGTAATTTATCATTTGTGATTACTACTATATTTAAATATGCGATGATAGTTATTGATAAGATTAAATAATTTTAAAAAGTGAATTGTAAAAATATACAACTTATATTACAATATATAATAAATATAAATATAGTCATGGGCTCGTTAAAAACATATTCCATGACTTTTTTATTGATTAATGTAGTAGTTTACAAATTCGACAAATATTCAAACTTAAGTAATTGAAAATAACTTGTTTGAAACTTCTGTGTATACATTACAAAATCTATTACCTAATGTCCTTTTTATCCCAGTTAATTCTGCTTTTGTTGAAATCAATTCCTTTTCAAGTATATCCCTCTCCTTGCTGAATGCTTCTAATCTTTTTATTTTTTCCTGAAGTTGTAATTCCATATTGTAAATGATCAATTATATACATTAAAAATTGACAATGAAAAGGACAATTGGGTCTAAGTGACATTGTTAGAATATAGTAGTATTAGTAGGGAAAATCCATTTACTATATTCCTGTAAACAATTGGATAGGTTGTTGGTAGAGCAGGGCAAGATTACATGGCCCTGGAATAACTCTACCATTATCCTTCCCCTACCACCGCATTGTTTACTTTTTTACGCGTTCTATCGCCTATCAGACCTGCGCGAACGGATTTAATTCAGTAGACTTGAATCGGCGGGAAAGTTTTAAAAGAACAATGACAGAAAATGCCCAAATTAAAAATTGAACAGATAAAAGCTTTTTTTACACCATTAAAAGAAACGATGTGATAATTGTATAACCTAGAAACAAATGAAAAATTATGAGAATAACGTATGAATATAAGAATTTAAAATCGCAACTTATTAATAGCTGTTTTCCATTCTTATAACCTATTCTATGTAACGTGAGTATCATCGCCTTTCCGTGTTATGATTCATGGCACTTTGTTTTTTCATTCATATTCAGAGTTATAAAGCCATAATTGTCCTTTTCATTAAAAAGGTTGTAATGATAATTATATCATTTTACAAAAATTTTAACCTTTAATTCAAATATCTCCCTTTCTTTCACTTTGACCTCCTTCTTTCTATCCTCCAACTGTACCTCCAATTCATTTTTTTCTTTGGAATACTTCTCAAATTGTGCAGAATTACGCTTCTGAAATTTAAACTCAAAGAAAGAGGAACATTCTTTTGGAACATCTTTGGCGGCATCGTTAAACTGTGATGTGTGAATATTTCTATCGCCGCCTATAAATTACAAAATACATAAAACCTTAGTAAAAAGCAAATAATACCATTGGTACTTTTGTATTTTGTATTTTACCCAGACTCCTTTGAAGGCTAGCTAAATCACATTTTGTGGCATTTAATTCCTTTTCCATTTCTTCCTTCTCTTTCGAGCAAGTCTTTCCCTTATCTGTTTTTTCTTCTTTTTGAGACTCATATTTAGAAGACAGCCTGTTCTTTCCACAGATCCTTTTATAACGCTCCTCAAATTCTTTTTCTTTATCTTCAAAATCCATTCTCTTTATTCCTCATTTGTCACTTCCTTCAATATATTTTTATCCTGTATTTTCTTTAGACTACTGAGAGATTTAACCAAAGAATTTGTTATCTTATGATACTCATCACGACCATATCATTGACTAGATTAACTGGAAGAATCAAAGCTAATAATCAAAATGAATTCGATGCAATTTGATTGAGAGCACATCGAACGCTTCGCGTGCACACTTTATGACTCTTAAACTTTAAAAATTCCTGGGTTTACAATTCCCGTTGAACAAATACTACGACAATCAAGACTCTACTTGTAATAAACTGAATAACTTTTTTTATAGTTGTCCATTATAAAAGTACATTTATGAACAGACGTTTCGTTTATACACTACAGTATTCATAACGGTCGCGGGACAAACTCCATGTTTGCAATTCAAAATTTTATTTGACGCCAAGAATCGAGCAAACGCGATAGATGGCGCTGGTGGAGCCACCGAATTGGGGCAGATTATGATTTCCGTGGCCCCTCGTTTTGAGGTTATGGTTGTGTTCTTGGGACTATTTTAAGACAAAAATGTATATGTTATAGGCACCAAATCGGCCTGGTTTAGCCAGTAAAGTAGATTTCCTGTTTTTTATAAATCTGCAAATATCTCGGAAACTATGCGAAATATGGCAAAATATCAAGAGACTTTTTTTGTAAAAAATTAAATTTCTAACTATTTATGTCCTGTAACATTTTTTCATCAGCTGCGTAGTTTTCGAGATATATAAAATTTCTTTAAAAATATGTCAATATGTAATTATTCCATCATAGTTTCCGAACACCTGTCAAATCCGATTTGGTTGAAATTTTGCAAATACATATATTTTTTTTGCGATTTCCTACATTACCGACGTACTTCAAAAACAAAATAGGTTAGGTTAGATTGTATTATTATGGACGGGGGTGCAGGGGGAAGTTAGAGTTAGGGTTAGGTTTAGGAAACTAATGGACTAATGACATATTTTTAGAGAAATTTGATATATCTCGAAAACTATGCAGCTGATGAAAAAATGTTACAGGACATAAATAGTTGGAAATTTAATTTTTTACAAAAAAAGTCTTGACATTTTGCCATATTTCGCATAATTTCCGAGATATTTGCAGATTTACAAAAAAACAGGAAATCTACGTTACTGGCTAAACCAGGCCGATTTGGTACCTATGATATACACATTTTTATCTTAAAATGGTCCCAAGAACACAACCATAACCTCAAAACGGGGGGCCGCGGAAATCGTAATCGTTCCCCGAATTGTTGCGCCCTCTTACAGTAGAAAAGGAAACTTGAGATCTGTTTAAGTTTCGCGAATGGATTTTGAATCTAGTGGCTATATATTCAGAGGTCAAAGCACGGAGTAGGAGTGTGTCAGTCCTAGATGCTGTGATGGATGAAGTTTCATCAAATGGTATGTCTTTTTCGACAAAGTAAAGTGTTATTTTTATTAAAATCGTTAAGGTTTATAGTATGGAATGTATGATGTTTCGAACATTGCACGCGACATGTAAATTGATCGATGATTTCTGTGTGCGCTTGATACGCTGTGAATCGCGTGGGCGTCTTGTCTTCCAAGTCTTCTGGCCCACGCTTTTCACAGGATTTTATTTACGCGTTGCTTAGGATTTTGCTTTTTTAACTATAAATTCGTATGGGTACTATGTTTCAGGTAATTTCTTGTGATTTCAGTGATGCATTTTTTGAATTGACAAATTCCGATCACCTTAGAACAATCCGAGTTATTGTTAACTGGTTGATAACTACTTTCCCAACGCTTTCCTAATGTCAACCGTGAATCACATTTCCTTCCTACTGTATGTACATACATCCCTGACGCGCTTTGCTTTCTCTATAACCGCGCCGTATTTGTTTTCGTAACTTCGATAAGTCAAAATATTCGAAATTTAATGCTTCATAAAGATAACTTTGTTACAGCTAACGTTCTGCGAATGTCACGTAAAAAAGCATGTACCCATATGTATGTAAATACTTAGCATTAAACGAGCGGCGCGTATAAAAAAGATCCAAATGAACAAAAAATAGAAGGAATTTGTAAATAGATGTGGTTTGTTTTTTAAATTAAACTATATTATTATTTTTTTTTTTAACATCTAGACTTGAGAAGTGGGGAAAGTGGAGGGACACTAATATGTGCTGGATGTCTCAACGCAATTGATGAAGATGAATTTATACAGGCACTAAATCAAGAGTGGCATATAGATTGTTTTCGGTAAAAATGATAAAATATTATTATTATAAATTGAATTGTTAATTTATAGATTGATAAATAGTTGTATTTATTTGTATTATCAAAATACATAAGAAATTATATGTTTCAGGTGTTCAGCATGTGATATTGGTTTGTCCTCGTGGTATTTTGAAAAAGATGGCTTACTCTTTTGTAAGGATGATTATTGGGCTGCTTATGGAGAAGCTTGTCAGGGATGCGGTCAAATTATCACAGGTCCTGTCATGCTGGCGGGAGATCACAAATTTCACCCAGAATGTTTTGCCTGCAATTCTTGTGGTGCTTTCATTGGAGATGGAGAAAGTTATGCTCTTGTTGAAAGATCTAAGCTGTATTGTGGATGTTGTTACAAAAGACAGATGCAGCCAATTAATAGGACAGCTAATTATCCATTTACTAGAAAGCCTCATAGTATCAGATTAGTAGAAATACCTCCGAGCGGTTCTGATCCAGAAAAACAGAGGGGAATCAAGTTGACATTAGACACAACACCTAGTCCTAGAAATTGTGGTGCTTTGCTTCGTATATCCGAGTATGTATAAAAAAATCTTTACAATATATTTCAATTATTACACATTTTAATAGTGTTTTTATTTTTGTTGGACAAAAGAAATGACGAAAATGAATGGAGTTAATTTTGTATGACACTTTAAAAAAACGTGCAAAACAAAAAAGTAATACATAGACTTATATTAATTTAAATATTTTATTTTAGTGAAAGATATTAAATAAAACTAAAAAAATATTGATGTTTAAACAAATCTGAACTGTCATTAATTACAAAATTATATTTAATGGAGCTTTTCTATAATATTTAACTGTGCATGAGTATGGTTAATTAAGAATCAATATAGATGCACGGCCTCTAATAACTTTGAACTAAAATACAGGTTAATGAGAAATGTTCGTGGAAAGATCAGTAAGCTGCTGGCCTCTGTGATGGAGGTTCTATTTAGGCTATGCTGCCACTTCTCTAATCATAGGTACAGCATAATAAATAAATAATATGCACTAGATATTTTTACAAATTAGATGTGTGTTCTTTTATTATTTGCTATTACTTGCACGCAAAAAATGTATCTTGTGCAAAATAGTTAATATTATCTGTTCATTAATATGTGTTACATGTTTGTAAGTATGTAATGTTTACAATGACATGACAGTTTATATATTTTAGAATAATAACAATATATTGTGTTAATTTCATTTCATTTTAAGAACTACATATATTAAAAACAACATTTATTTTAAGTTTAATGTTTTTATGTGTACTTTTATGTCACTGTGTTTCTACTCTATTCTTGAACAAAGCTGCATTTTGTATCTTTTATATTTTATATGTATTTAATGGTTTATCAAATATTCAAGGTTAAAAATAAATATGCAATATTAGTTCTACTCTTTAGTTTTGCTCCTAATTTTTATCTTGTCATGATAGTATTGAATGCACGCAAAGTTTTGCATGTTTTGTCACAAACAATGTTTATAAACATTAGAAATATCATGTAAAATATGTTTCAGACTGAATATATCCAGCGATCTCATATCTCTACATATTGGTGACCGAATACTTGAGGTGAATGGTACTCCAGTAAAAGATCAGCCTATAGAAAACATTGAAAATCTTATCCAATATTCAGATACAGTTCTACAGGTAATTTTCTTTTATGTATCATATATAAATTCACAAATGTCACATATTATTAACACTAGAACTACCAATGTTTGATGCACACTTATTTTTAAGTTGAAAATAATGTATAAAGAATTAAATAGATAAACGATGAAACATAATTAATTATGTACATTTATAATAACAAATTTGAAGCCAATCATTTTGACTAGTTTGGCAGTTTTAGTGTTACGAAAAGATCTACAAATCCCTACTGTAAAGGATGAAATACACCGACTATCGTTAATTATAACGAACACAGCAACAAATGTATTGAATTTTTCAGTTGACCATCGAACACGATCCAGATGCGGTATCACGACAACCAACGTTTTCCTCGCCATCTGCGGCAATGTTGACGTCGATCGCAAATCCAAGAACGAGTCCCGAAAATAAAGAGCGTTTATTTAAACGTCGCGATGAGGGTTATATTAGTGGAACACGAAGCAGACAGTTGCGGAGGACGAGAGATCCTATGCATAAAGAACGTAGTAGTTCCATGTCGCGGTTACTTGATGGGTAATTGTAATAGTGTTATCTTTAATATTTAATCATATAATTTGAAATTTAATTTTTTTTTTTAAATATTCCAGATCTTCGCCAACAAATGCTACATGCGATTTAAGCAGAACTAGATCCTTTCGTGTAGAACCAAAGAATCAAAGAATATTCCGTGCCAGTGATTTAGTGAAGGGTGAGCTTTTAGGTACAGGATTTTTCGGCCAGGTTTTCAAAGTTACACATAGGGATACTAACGAGATCATGGTGCTAAAAGAATTATACAGAGTGGATGAAGAAGCTCAAAAGAATTTTTTGAAGGAGGTGAGTTTTGTATTTAAATCGTGGTTTATGTATCAATACTAGAGATGGCGTGGACTGCTATTTATAAATTACTTGTGACTCGATCATGTTCGTTTCTAGTCACGGTGATTTTTCACACTAATCATGGTTCTTTATGATCGCTTCTGAGAGCATAACTGTTCTTTTCACGCGTTACACTTTTAGACTATGTACAGGGTGAGTCAGATAAAGTTCTTTTTTAAATTAAACGGTATAAGGTGCCTGATTGCGTGATGTATAACAAAATTTTTTAAAATAGCTATCATAAAGTCAGAATAAACTGACGTCGTCTTTCTTAAATGGAATAATATACTGACCTTTTTTTATTTAAATAACTTTTATCAAACTGGATAGTATTTGCTCGAACCATTTTTTGATATTCTTCATAGTAGTTAACGATTTATACTGAAGGGAATATTTAAGAAACAAATACATGGAGGCATCCAAGGAGAATGAAACAGACGTATTTTGTATTTAAATTCATTTTATTAAATATTGAAAATGACCATTTATTTGTTAACATGTATTTCTTCTTTTTTAATATTATGACTCTTATAATATAATATTATATATTACGACACCTTCGAGGTCTCTGCATATTCGCTCCTTTAATATTCCCTTCGTCATAAGTCGTTAACTATGAAGAATATCAAACAATGATTTAAGTAAATGTTATCGAGTTTGATAAAAGCTCTTTAAATAAAAAGAAATTAGTATAGCATCTCATTTAAAAAAGACGACGTAAGTTTATTCTAACTCCGTGGTAGCCATTTAAGAAAAATGTTGTATGTACCACACAATCAAGCACTTTGTACCATTTAATTAAAAAAAAAGAATTAGGTCGATAGCTGCTATATTTTTCGAGATAATAGTTTGTAACACTTTATGGTCTAAGATATTTTTAAAGGAAATTAAATTTTAAATTTATATTATAGAATTAATCAACCGAATTAATCAAAATAAAAGAAATCACGATTATGGTCGTGAATATAGTTCAATCACGGCTATGATCATGATTTTATGATCACTTAATGATTTTGCATGCCGTCCTTAATCAATATATGTACATACTTCGGTACATTAGGTTATTTTATCTTTGTTTCATTTCATTTCAATAGGTTGCTGTATTACGTTCGTTACATCACAACAATGTTCTCCGATTTATCGGTGTTCTCTACAAAGACAAAAAGCTTCACCTGGTTACGGAGTATATAGCAGGAGGAACTCTAAGGGCTCTGCTACACGACATCAACGAAACCTTACCATGGGAACAGCGAATGTCGTTCGCTAAAGATATTGCCGCCGGTATGGCTTATCTACATTCCATGAACATTATACACCGAGACTTAAATTCGCACAATTGTCTCGTTCGGGAAGATAAGACTGTGGTCGTGGCCGATTTTGGCTTAGCCAGAATAATACAAAACGGCAATTCCCCCGATAATCGTAAATACAACAGACATTCCGACGGGGAGGCGAAAACGTCGAAGAAAGAACGAAAGAAAAGGTACACAGTGGTAGGGAATCCTTATTGGATGGCTCCTGAAATGATGAAGGGTAACAAGTACGACGAAAAGGTTGATATATTCAGCTTTGGTATCGTCGTTTGTGAAATCATTGGTCGTGTACAAGCGGATCCCGATTACTTGCCGCGCTCTTCGGACTTTGGTCTGAATCAGAACGTGTTTAAAGAAAAATTCTGTGCCAACTGTCCAGAGATGTTCTACATGATCGCTTTTCTTTGCTGCGATTTGAATCCTGATAAAAGGCCGCCATTCGAGGTGATGCATGTTTGGTTAGAGGGGCTGGCGATGCATTTATCAATGGGCATGGATTTGCCATCAGATTTGGAGATTGATATTAGAAATTATACTGGACCGAGCACGAGTACAAGCGAATCAACGACTCCGGAGACACTTGCGTCACAGTTAAAGCCTATTAAGGAAGGCCAGGTGCATCAGGAAAAGAAACGGTGTAGTGGTTGCGACGATAGTACGCTAGAACGCGAGGAAACCGTGCAGAGCATTACGCTTCAGGTACCTGATGTGATAAGTACTCGTGGAAGGTACACGAGACAGAACAGTAAAACTAGTGAATCCTTTGGAAATACTGGTCGTTATTCGAGACAGAACTCAAGGTCCAAAGAAACACCGATTGAAAAGCCAGATATAGTTATTTCTCCGGGATCCAGTGGGTTTACAGGCTGTTTCCCGAGGCATAATACCAAGTCAAATGAATCATCTCCTCACTTTTCAAGCGACAAACAAGACTCATACGTGAAACGAAACGATGAAACAGAATATAATTTGAAACGAATACCGACTATCGAAAAAATAAGATATGTGGGCAAAGGAAGTCCTTGTTCTTTATCAGATACACCTGAATATATCATCGTTAGCAAATCCTCATACAGAGTGAATAATAGTTCACCAGAAAAGTCCAATGATCATAATTCAGTTAACAGTGGTCATTCAAGAACAAAACTGGAAAACAAATTTAAAATGTTGGATGCAAACTCAGTTAGCTCTTATCTTAGGCAAATTGGAAAATCCATAAATGTTATAGAGAAAGAGAGCAGCAAGACTAATGATCAGAATGATAGCGATTCAAAGAAGACATGTGTGGAAAACTCCAAACCGTCTACAGGTTCTTATTTGAGAAGAACAAAGATTTCTCCCACAAAAGAAACATCAAAGAACGCATTCTCTCCACAAAAAACTTCTCAGTCATCTGAAGCTGGTACTTCATTGCAATCAAAATTAGCTGTTAATACGGAAGAAATCATTGAAAGTAAAGCTGGAAACGATATGGTAACGAGGCAGGAGAGTAACGTTTCAGATATCGGCAGTATTTTATCCAGGCAAGGAAGCCTCACAGTATTGGACTGTACAACGAAACACAAAGATGCAATGTACAAAGATTATTCGCCTTTTAATACATTGCAAAAAGACGATCTCTATAGAGAGGACAGTCATAGAAGAAATGCTGTTCTTCATTATACTGATAACCTTCGTTCCAATTCGAGTCTTTCTAAGAACGATGATTCCCTTACGTGTAATGCACTGCATGAAACTAATGTCGATGACAAAAATGACTGTACCACTTTCATTCAAGAGTCCAATGATTCAAAGGAGGCAGTAATTGATACAAAGGCCATGTACGATAATAAATTGCCTAATTCTTTAACGGAGTACAGTGGATGTTACAAGAATTTGGATTTATGTAGACAGGATAGTTTTGGTTCAGACAGCGCAGTGGGCACAATGAAGAGTGATTTTTTTACAGACTTAGAATATATAAGAGACGGCAGGCATACACCTGATTTGTGTCATACTCCTGAAAGATGTTGTACACCTAATAGAGCAGCCTCACCGATTGAGAGCACAGCTTTGTAAAGTTGTGGCAAGTAACGTGTCATGTTTTAACAAAATGAATCTCTTCCTTTGTTCTCTGACCTTTATGCATTTACATAACTTAAAATCTGATAACTTAACCTGTTAACGCAAAAGTAAGTTTCTCTTGGTACCTTGTTACGATGTTCCATAACAGCACATTGAAAAAGTATTGTTAACAGTTTGATGTCCAGTATTAATGAATCTCATTGCGCTATCACTTTCCGTGAGTTTTAAGGCATTTAAACGTCACATTTAGATCTTGCCTTGTATGGTTTTCATAAGAGGGAATTTATGTAATTATAAGACTAACAAAAGCATTCCATCCAGAATTGATAAAACTAAACGCGTGCTTTGAGAATCCGAGTGTGAAACGCTCAGATTGCGTTACTACTATGTACAAGTATCAACAACGTGTTCTTGGAAACACTGAATTACAGACTACATCGGTGTATCTCCGTTTTGTTTTATTTTCTTCTTAGATATACAGGATTATATTTCAAAGTTGTAAACATTATGTAAAGTCAGTTTGTAGAATAGATTGTAAAAAAAATTTATATTCTTTATCAAATATATATGTACGTCATACTGTAAAATATCCACATATAACACGGTGATGTGCATGTACAGGTTATTGACATGTATAAACTTGGACTCATCAATTATATCTTTGTTACTTGTTAGAGAAGACAGAATTTTATTTGTTTGATATTAAATTTCCTCTAACATCTAGTTCTGTCTGATATTGTATATTGTAAATTGAGGACTACCTTTTGTTTATTTATTATATCAATTTGACAAATTGATTCATGCACATACTGTTACAAAGATATAAATGATGATTAAATAGTATGATGTGTATAATATAAAGAATGTACATATAGTTTTGTATATATTATATATTTCAACATTCGTCATGTTCAAAACACTGTTTAATAGAACATACATATATATTTAACAGTAAAAAGCTTTATATTGATAATGTAGAGATGAAAGTTCTTTTGATACTATTAAAAGTTGTATTTTTATTCGATTACATTCTAATCATAAGCGAAACGTTCCCTAATTTTATTAAAGTACAATGCGAAATAGAGTACAGTGTTCAAAATAATGAATTATAATTCAAACGATATTAAAAATATGTTTTATAAAAAATGACTGAACAAAATTTTTCATGATGTATTACATAGATTAAACAAAAAATTAGTTCACTTTGTTACCCATGTTTCTTTGCTATTCAACTTTTACTTTGTATGATTAGAAATTAAATTTAATTCTTCCTGTTATGAAAAATTTCATTCATTCAAATACTATTTGTTAAAAAACATTTTAATTCATTACACCAAATAAAAGTTTGTTATCTGTGATAAAAAGGGAAGAAGTATTTTGAAGCTGTCTATAATTGAAACATTTTGTGAAATTAAATTTAAAGAAGTGTTATTAATAAAAGGAAACTTAATTCTTATTTTTCCGTGTACAGGAAACAAATTACTCGTAGTACCAAGCCGATAACGTGTTAATTAAAAAAAAAAGAACAATTTTTTTTATTAACTAATTTCAACGGGCAATATGCGCAATAAATAATATTAAATATAGGTATTGTATTCTAAAAGCGATTAATCATGGCTTAAAATTGAACATGTGCGAAACAATGATTTAAACAAATCCAAGTAAAATAAATTTTCAATTTTGCTGTTTAAAAAACAAATTAATATGTATGAACCTTCGAGATAATCGAAATGATCATCTAGTATTTTTCATCAAATTTTTCGATGATATTTCATAAAAATTTCAAGTGTTTTCAATTATTAGAAACACTATAAATTTATTCGTAAGTTCGAATGTAAAATTTTCAAATTTTTTGCGTCCAGACCTGAAGTCAGGAGTGGATCTAGAGGGACAAAATATATAAAACAATGAATCTCTTTTCAGTCTATCAGAAATTTATTTATTATTTGTTTACTGATATTTGTATTATCAATAGTAACCGATATAATCAAGTTTACATAAATTATAAAGAAACAAAACAATTTCAATTTCATAACTTTTGGTAGGGGGATCGCCCCATTCTGGATTCGTTACTGCCTCGCACAAATTCAAATGTACACATATAAAAAGATATCTGCGTAACGAATAATTGTCAACTGAATAATGTATGAATAATTGCGTGTATATGTAAAACGTCAAGGAGTAATCGTTGTAAAACGATTTTTCAGCGAACAGTATTAGCCTCGTTATCGTTGCTTACTTACGAATACCGGAGTACACAAGTAGAACTTTCTAGACAAAAGCAACGGGCACAAAGAAGAGAATCTCTGGAATAGGTAGATACATTATTTTTATAGACTGTAAATTGTCGAGCTCTCTGTTCAACATTTTTTGATGAACAGTGCGAGTTTATCTCTGAATCTCATTGTAAATTATTTATCTTCACCGCAATAGTGAGTACTATACGATCAGAGCATTATTTAGTATAACACTTTGTTAAGGAGGGTACAAATGACAGATTACCTTGCGAAACATCGCAAGGGGAAAAAAAACTGAAGGATACTTTTGTAAAAAAAAATTCAGGAGAAGGAAATTCAATTTTTTTTTTTAATGTACTGATGAAAAAGGAAAATAATTTAACAGAACATTAGTAATCAAATTTGGGGTTACGTGGATTAATAGAACACAATACAGGATGTTCTATCAAATTAAATTTTTATAAAATTGTTCATATGAAATGTTAACAAATTTTAGTTTATCATTCTATAAAATACAATGATATTAGAAATTTTCTCTTCAGAATTTCGTTTTCAAAATTGCAAAAAAAAATAGAAGTTATATTTTTAACAGACAGCAACAAGAAATACGCAACAGAGACTGGGTAACGTGCACGTTGTTCTTTACACTGAATATTTGCTGAGAAGTGAACAATAATTTTGTACAATTTCAAAACATATTTCGAAAATGAATTTGTCATTTTCCGACACGATTGAAAATTGTTGCTCAAAATTGACGGAAATTGTAAAAGAAAAATCGTTTTTTATAAGTAATCAGTATCTAATCTTTTTTATTGCGAAGTTGTAGAATTATTTCTCGTGTTTAAATCTGCGATTAGAGAACAAGCGGTTTTGTTTATCATTATAGTAATACAAAGAAAAATGAAAAAATAAATGGTTGAAAACATAAACTACATGCTCTTTTCTTGTGTGAAGATGAAAAAGAAAATATATTCAATAATATTAATAAAAATTATCTATAAATCCAATATTTATTGATTAAGGAACTTGATCGATTAAATTACTTCAATTAATTCTGTATCTCGTCGGTGGTACCGCATCCCCCAAAAATGACCACCCTAAAGTAACAAGGACCTGTCCAGTCTTCTACTACCTGTAGTCACTGTGGACAGCGCACACGGACACGTGGGACAAACACACTTGTGTTAGATGAAACAACTGAAGTACATACTGTTAAAGACTGCCATCCTTATGGGAGTTCGCGGCTGCGAAAAAGTTCGACGTTTTCTTATGTCCTCTAGAAAATATTGCGGCCGCAGTAAGAAACAGAACCAGAATCAGTGAGTTTACCAACGACGAGGTTCGGTGCTGAACTGTATCATGAGACATGAGATGATATTTTATCTGGTTGATGCTATTATTATTTCTTCGGTGATTCGAGTTAAGTTCGTTTTACAAACCTTTCGGAGATACTTTTTAAGACGTAAAATATTTTAAAGGAGGTAACTTAATAATCCTCTTTAGTTCATTGGAAATTATTTTTTTAATAAATGACGAACTCTAGTTCTAAGTTTAGGGTATATATAATAATAATAATATAATCAGTAACAGGTGTCGAAAAGAAAAGAAATGTATTGTAATAAAATTTTTAATTTAATAGTATTGATACGGCGCACAGTGGGACAAAACGGCTTTCGGCGATCAAAATTCTGTAACTTCGGTTCTATTGGAAATATTTGAATGAAATTTTGGGAAGTTTTTGCCTACATTATGGTACATAAGTTGTATCAATATGAACCATATTGAACTACAGGGTGTCAAAATATTAACATATAAAGTATAACGCGTTCAATATCCTTCACTTGTTAGACATATTTTATGTCATTTAACAAAAATTTGACTCAAAACTGTTAATAACTATAATAAAAACGGATTTAATAATTACAAAATGACAAGACATGTGTTATTATAATATATTTATTTATATTTATTATGATCTATACCAAATCATTCGTGAAAATAGTTTCGACAATTATGAAAATTTATTATGGCATATTGCAAGGCCGAAATAAAGTTTTGGGTAACGAATATACGCGTCGAATGCAGTTAACTGGATAATAATCGTATCTGGTACTGCTTTTCCATCATCGTGCGCTGCGGCCAAGATGGGTGTAATTTATTTCAATCGCCATTTTTTTGAGCAGTGGCAGGTTGGGGCAGCCGTTTTTTTCCGATTCTGATAGAGGAAGGTTCACTCTTTACTACAGTAATAATCACACCCTGCACAAGTGTGCACATTTTTTTAAAATCAAACGCAAAGTTAAGATTTCAGTTAAATGTATTTCGTTTCAATCAGATCCTATTATTTAAAAAGTTGTTAACATTTTAACTTATTTTATGCACTAAATAGAATCTATACTAATCTAGTAAACTTTGTAATTCATTTGAATTTTATCTTTCCGAGTAAAATTTATTAGAATCGTACATTGAAGTTATGGGTAATATTATCAGCGTTTCGTCTTGACGAATTTCTACTAACTTTGAGTGCGAACCACGGCAAAACGGAAAGAAATATGAAAAAACGGATTACACTACGTTAAACTACAGTTTATTCTCTATCGATGTATGTAATTAGTTTTTCAATTTTCGAATTCACGAAAATCGACTTTTGATCGCCGAAAGTCGTTTTGTCCCACTGTGCGGCGTCGTCGGTTACCGTACATACATTGCCGGTTGCGGGGGTATACAGGGGGTCCCGTAACGTATTTTCACCCTCTGAGGTGGTGGTAGGTGGGGTGATTCTAAACAACTTTTTCCTTTGCGAAAAAGTAGTTTGAAGCTTCCTTTTTGAATTATTAAGCAAAAATACTGACCAATCCGAGCGCGTATAGCGCGCGGGCTCAGAGACGGCAGCATCGGCTACGAAAGCGGGGCTTGACGTAGGTCGCGAACGAATGGCTCGGCACCCCATTGGCATAGCACAATAAAAAAATTGAACTGATTAAACATTTTTAGTTGTTGTTTAAAATGAATACGGAATCTAATCTCTTGTCGCCTATCATTATGTAAAAAAGGAAATTCTAAACATTCTAAACAACAAATAAAAATGTTTGAAATGGAATAATTAATAAAAATTTAAAAACAATTTAAATGAAACTTACCCATCCGTTCCTAAATTAACCTGCTATGCTGAAAACAGATAATTTTCACTGGGTCACTGTGTCGATCTTGAACATTCGAGGAGGGAACAAATCATGAAGAACAGCTGATCTCCAGACGAGATCATTGAACCCATTCAACCACACAGTCACTATCACCTTTCACAGAATTTTCTTTCAGGTAAATAAACATTTTAATTCACTGTCACCTTACTATTGCACTGGACACAAATGAAAAACATGTAATATTCCGCACTACTTCGTAACGTTTTCACGACGTTATTGGTCTTCCTTTCCAACTTCAAATGGGACTGCCAGATAAATGTTGTGAGGTCTGTTTCGCTTTTCGTCTTTTTCTACATTCAGAAATAGGTCATGGTTCGTGGTCATAAATCTGCTGTTCTCATTAACCAAGAGTAACCGAGAGAGGCTCGTGTCGACCCTTTGAAGTCACCGAACATAGAAAAGGACAAAGAGCAAAACAGACCTCACACATTCAAGCTGGCAGGCTCATTTGAAGTTGGAAAGGAAGACCAATAACGTCGTGAAAACGTTACGAAGTAGTGCGGAATATTACATGTTTTTCATTTGTGTCCAGTGCAATAGTAACGTGACAGTGAATAAAAATGTTTATTTACCTGAAAGAAAATCCTGTGAAAGGTGATAGTGACTGTGTGGTTGAGTGGGTTCAATGATCTCGTCTGGAGATCAGCTGTTCTTCATAATTTGTTCCCTCCTCGAATGTTCAAGATCGACACAGTGACCCAGTGATAATTATCTGTTTTCAGCATAGCAGATTAATTTAGGAACGGATGGGTAAGTTTCATTTAAATTGTTTTAAAATTTTTATTAATTATTCCATTTCAAACATTTTTATTTGTTGTTTAGAATGTTTAGAATTTCCTTTTTTACATAATGATAGGCGACAAGAGATTAGATTCCGTATTCATTTTAAACAACAACTAAAAATGTTCAACCAGTTCAATTTTTTTATTGTGCTATGTCAATGGGGTGCCGAGCCGTTCGTTCGCGATCTACGTCAAGCCCCGCTTTCGTAGCCGACGCTGCCGTCCTTGAGCCCGCGCGTTATACGCGCTCGGATTGGTCAGTGTTTTTGCTTAATAATTCAAAAAGGAAGCTTCAAACCACTTTTTCGCAAAGGAAAAAGTTGTTCAGAATAACTCCACCTATCACCACCTCAGAGGGTGAAAATACGTTACGGGACACCCTGTATATATCATGGGTTGCTGGCCGTGGTATATAACTGGCGGCTGGGACATGCACAGCATTGGAGCTGCGTACATCTCGGGCCGCGGTGGTGATGAATAATGTTGCGGGGGCGGCGGCGATGTGTGTTGGGGGGGAGGGTGAGATACATACCCCCCCGGATATCTTGAGACGGCTGGCAGCATTCTCAACCGCTTCTTTAGTTTTTTGTTGTTTCTAATTTTTCTCCTCCTTTGCTGCTCTTTACTTTTCTAAAATTCATAAAAAGGTTTATTATGAAATACATTTATAACACTCGTAATTTACACACACAAACACACATACACACGAAATCTATTTCAAGGAATATGTGGAAAAGTACATAGTACATACATACACTATACACTTGTCACTAACAGTTGTACATATTTAACAATAATGGTACCTTAATATCGGCCACGGCCGGTCTTGCCATCGCCGGCGGTTCCTCTACCGGGCGTTCCTCCGCCAGGGGTTCCTTCGCCGGGCGTTCCTCCACCGGGCGTTCTTCCGCCGGGCGTTCCTCCGCCGGGAATTTCTCCGTCGGGGGTTCCTCTACCGGGCGCTCCTGTGGACAGTATCTCGTCGGTGACGGTACCCAAGTATGAAGAGAGGTTTCCACAGTCGGTATAACAGTCGTGCCTGTTTTGTCAGGGATCCGGAAAATTCATCGCCCGCAATTCACCGCCGCGTCAATTCATCGCATCCGCAGTTCACTGCCGAGATATGTTTGGTGAAATCATAAAAAGTTATTTTTTATTTAAGCATATTTTTGAGGTTCTATGAATGGCTATAGTTCCGAATGTCCCTGGTCACCGATCTACATGAAATTTAGAAATCGGGTTTCCGTATGTATAGGGTGTCCCTTATAAAATTCATTTTCAAGAAACTTTGTTTAACTTCTTTAATTAAACAAATTTGATTTATATTTAAGATTTCTAGTTAGGTTAGGTTAGGGTTAGGTTAGAGTTAGGTTTAGGCCCAGTGCGGGTCACCGTCCACGGACCTACCTGGTTGTCCAGGATAGGCGGGGAGGTGATACCCCGACGTGGCGCGTCCCCAGGTGGCGGATAGGGGAATGCTCGCCACGTACTTTTCGGAGTACGTGGAGGGTAGGAGTGAAATAAAATAGCTCCCGCGTACCAAACACCAGAGGATAATACCTTGAGTAATGGACCAGACCGGCGAAAGAAAATATAAGAATCAAGCCTTGAAGGTGTCAATATACGCTCTTCTTCTTCCTTTTACTTTTCTTTTCTTTCCTTCATTTTCTTTCTTTCTTTTCTTGCTTCTTTCTTTTCTTTCTTTATTCTTTTTTCTCCTTTTTCTTCTCTTTTTTCTCTTTCCCTTTCCTTTCTTTTTCTCTTCTTTCTTTTCTTTTCTCTTCTTTTCCTTGTTCACATTTTTGGGCGTAAGGTGATAATTCAAACATGACACTGTTTTTTCTTCGGGATGGCTTCTCTTGCGACTCTAGTGATGTTTTGGACGGGAATTTCTTTACGACAACTCGGCGATTCCTATGGACAAATTCTAAAAATAAAAACTATGGATAACAAAAAGAAACGAGTAAATACTTACGGTGGAGGGGGAGTCGGAACCCTCAGTACCGGCCCGAAGGGGGGTGAGCCAGCAGGCCTCCCCGGGTCGTCATCCGATGACTGTGGCGCACAGGAGGTGGAGCACCAGGCCACTGTGCAAAAATTGATGTCTGGTAAAAAACCTGAAAAATCTAAAAACTCGAAATCGGCTACTGACGTGGAAACATGGTTTTCTAGACATTTGGGGGGTCTGGAGAGACCCGAAGTAGTCAGCCACCGGAAGAGTTGGACAAGACGCTCATGGGTGAACTTGAAGATATATCGACCTATACTATAGACGATTCGTTGATAGAAACGACCTCCGTGAATATGGAACATAAAAGTGAGGTGGATGAAAAAATTGACTTGTTCATAACCACGATGAATAGTCTGGTACGCACCTTAGTGGAAGTTAGTACCACTGTCCTGAAGATTGATAAGAAGGAATTGAGACCATCGGCCACAACAGCAATCCAGAAGATGGAGACCTGTGTCGGAAAAATGGCGGATGTAATGGACCAATTAAACGTCGCCCGGAAAGCGGAAAAAAGGCTAAGAAAGGAGGTAGTACAATCCGAGAGAGCTAAGGATGATGTAGGTAAAGAGGGACTAGGAAGGGGTGTCGCCAAGGAGACGCAGACCTCACCCGGAACGGAGTTCCCTCCGTTACCCCCGAATACCGGAAATAAGAGGAAGGAGATCTCCCCTGTTTTGGCGAAAGAGGGGAAAAAGACTAAGAGGGTAGAGGCTCCCGCCCCCCTTGGACCTCGTATTAGGAGGGTTGAGACTATTAACATAGGCATTACGGAATTAGAAGGAACTAGAGATTCTAGAGCGGTCGAATGGGAGCTCGTAAAGAGAAGGAAGAAGAGACCGATGCCGGGAACTCCAAACCTTGTCCCGGATACCCCCATCTTTGGTACCCCGGTAAGTGATAAACATAACATGAAAGGGACGATAAAACGTAAACGCATAAAACCGCAAGCAATTGCGATCAGATTCGAGGCAGGAACATCCTTCTCTGAAATCCTTAAAAGAGTAAAGAGGACGGCAGGACCCTCGCCAGAAGGAATAAAGGGTGTCCGACAGACGAGAGCGGGCAACCTATTACTCGAATTCTCCCCGAATGCGGACGTAGAGGCATTTAAAAAGACAATTGAGGGCAAGCTTGGAACGGAGGTGACCATTTCCAAGCTCCAAGAAAGGACCGACCTGGAGATTAGAGGGATAGACCCTGACGTAGAGGGGGAGGAGATGATCCGCTGTCTGTGCCGAAGTAAAATGCCCGGAGAATGAAGTCCGACTAAAAATTCTTAGAACAGACCCTCGTCGTAATAAAGTAGCCGTTGTCGAAGGGGTAGCAAAGGGAAAATTAAAGTGGGATGGACTATCGCAAATGTGAGAGAAATTCCTCGCATAATGCGATGTTTCAAATGTCATGCGATCGGTCATGTCGCGGCGGCGTGTAAGCGTTTCCCTGCACCTGATTTCGTCCTTTGTAGGCGATGCAGAACCGCAGGGCACAGCCTTCGTGAATGTAAGGACGAGCCTCGCTGTAGGCTTTGCCTGGAAAAAGGGGCTAGTGGGGAAAATGTTAACCACGTGGCTGCCTCAGTGAAATGCCCTATATATAAAGAAGCCGTTAGGGTAAAGAAATTAAATTCGTGAAGATCTTACAGATCAATCTAAATCATTGTAGAACAGCTCACGACCTTATGATGATTACAGCGGTGGATTGCGAAACCGACCTGGTGGGGATCTCTGAGCCCTTTAAAATCCTGGAAGATTGGTATACTGACCAGACTGAACGTACGGCGATTTTCGTGACAAGAAAGGGTGGGGCTTCTAACCCTGGGACTAAGATCTCGTTTAAAGACAGCGGTTTTGTAGCAGTCGAATACAGCGGATTTTTTATTTTCAGCGTATATGCCTCTCTAAATGTGCCTCTCCAGGAGTTCGAATACTTCCTGGTGACATTGACAACGGCGGTGGAAGCCTGTAAAAATAAAGGACACGGTATTATAATTGCAGGTGATTTCAACTCGAAATCCCCTTTATGGGGATCTGATAGGTGGTGTGCTCGAGGTAGAAGTTTGTTCGAAATGGCTACCTCTACCGACTTACAACCAATACTAACGAAGGGAGGAAATACCTGTGATCGTGGTGGGAGATCCAAGATTGACATAATGCTTTGTAGTAAACAAGTGGTAAATCTCATATCTGACTCAGAGGTTCTGGACATTTTTTCGGCATCCGATCACAGATACCTGTTACATGCTATAAGCGCCCCAGGAAGGGCAAAGGGAACACCAGGCGCCGCGATTCTCGACCTAAAAAGAGGCAAATTAGACGAGAAGAGATTCCTCACCCTTTACCTAAAAAAATATAGTAATGAAAAGCAGGAGATACTTACCAGACGTAACTCTATCGTGGACGTTGATGATTTTATTACAGATTTGAATAAAATTATCAAGAAAAGTACGGTGCTGAAGACTATTGGTCGCAGAAGGGGCCCTCCGGCACCCTGGTGGAATGAAGAGGTTGCCAAACAGCGTAAGGAGGCTTCGGTTGCCAGGCGGCGATACATTAGAGAGAGGAGAAAACATTGTAATGAACAGGAAATCGAGAGCAAGCTGAAAGAATATAAGAAACAGAAGAAAGAGCTTAATAAAGTAATTAGAATAGCAAAACGAATGAGTTGGTTTAGTTTCCTTCGAGAAATAGATAAAGACATCTGGGGACGACCATACAAGGCGGTGATGAAATCAGTTAAGGGTAGAGCGGCCCTAGAAATTCTTAGCGCTGAAAAAGTCAAAGAGGTGGTTAATAAAATGTTTATCTTTCACCCTGAAAACACGATATCTCCCTCAGTAGTAGGAAACAGAGACACCATAAATGAAGATACATCACCTGACACGACCCATATCACAATGGAAGGGGTCATCAAAGCGGCTGCTCGCTTAGCTCCAAAGAAGGCATCAGGACCCGACGGGATAACCTCAAGAGTGGCCAAAACTATAGGTATCGAATCTTCTGTGTGGATGGCATACATTTATGATGTATGCTACTCGCAGGGGTACTGGCCGAAACCTTGGAAGACTGGGAGATTAGTCCTTCTCGCAAAAAGTAAACCGTTGTCCAAAAAACCGTCGTCTAACGACCAAGAAAAGGCATACAGGCCCCTATCGATTATTTCCTGTGTGGCCAAAATGCTAGAGTACATTGTAAAAGAAAAAATATTGAATACGCTCACCCATTATGATTTCGCTCAAAATCAATTTGGATTCCGGAAGGGCCTTTCCACCTTGGACGCCATGTCAGAAATCACAAAGCACAGTACTAGAGCGAGAAGAGATGGCCACCATTGCATGCTAATAATGCTGGACGTTAAAAATGCGTTCAATACGGTCAGATGGTCCAGCATTATTAGAAGTCTGAAAGAACGTAAATTTCCGCGAGCATTGGTGGAAATGATTGAAAATTATTTTAACGACAGGTGGATTCTGTACGAGGGAGATGATGAGTACTCACGCTTTCAGGTTTTCGGGGGGGTTCCCCAAGGCTCTGTGATCGGGTCTCTGTTGTGGAACATTCTGTATGATGAGCTGCTGAAAATAGAAATGAGAAAAAATGTATACCTGATCGGGTATGCAGACGACCTCGGAATAATCATAATTAGTGAAATTTTGACCAAGTTGATTCGATTGGCTGAATCCACTCTGAAGAAGATGTCGGTTTGGTATACCCGTGAAGGACTCGAGCTGGCACACTATAAAACAGAGGCAATTCTGCTCACTGAAAAGAAAACACCAAAAGATATCACATTTAAATGTGGTGATGTGGATGTCAAGGTGGCCTCAGAGGCCAGATACCTCGGGGTCATTCTGGGTAAGAATTTAGGTTATAAGACACACATAAATACCGTGTGTAATAAAGCTTTAAAGTATGCCGGTGCATTATCAGCTTTACTACCAAACACACATGGAGCCGGTAACTTACCCAGAAAACTTTACTACAAGGTTATTGAGTCCGTGATAATGTATGCGGCCCCAATCTGGGGAACCGGTCTAAAAAGAAAGGGTAATGTGGATACTATAAATAGGGCCCAACGTATTGCACTTCTTAGAGTGGCAAGGGCTTACCGCACGGTATCCTTCGATGCCCTCTGTGTTTTGACGGGGCAGGTGCCATTGGAACTCCTGGTTAAAGAAAGAGAGAGAATATTTAACAAGAGAATCATATTACGCAGGGAACTCACTGAAAAAGAGAAAGAAGAGGAAAGAAATCTTACGTTACAAAATTGGCAGCGTACCTGGGATTCGTCTAGTAAAGGCAGGTGGACGTATAGATTGATCCCACTTATTAAGGATTGGATTACGTGGGGCCCTGAACACCTCGACTTCCATTTGACGCAGACTCTGACAGGACATGGATGTTTCGGGACATTCTTAAAAAATAAGATAAAGAAACAACGAAGTGACAGTTGCGGTTCTGTGCGGAGACACCTGATGACCCGGTACATACTTTGTTTGACTGCGACCGTTGGTGCCTGGAAAGATTACACATGAATATCCAGCTCAAAGAGGATTTAGAAATAAATAATTTTATTACCTTGATCAAAGACGATAACTCTAGACCAATAGTACTGCAATTCATTATAAAAATCCTAAAAGGGAAACAAGATTATGAGAAAAATGTTTTAAAAACCTAAAATCTTAGGATATAAATAGGATAAACAAAAAGAGGATCTAAGAGCAAAAGTTGTAACACTAGAAGTTAAAAACGTGGCAAATTGCCTGTTAATATCCGTGTAATTTAGGGGTCTGCTATAGGTATCAACTTTTTTCAATAAGATAGACAAACACGTCTTAGATGTGTTATACCTAAACCGGTGTAACCTTAGTTTGGGATGATGATCAAAGTTATAGGACGATTATAATCGCCCCCATACACTTGGCCGGTTCGAAGGAACCCCCCCCCCCGAAATAATGCTTTTACAGTGGTGCCGGGGGTGGTTGGTGTATCGGATAACAGGCGGTCGAAATCGAGGAAGGGTTTTTAGTGGGTATACCAGTTGTAACTGGGAGCCCCATACTGCCTGTTGGCGTGCGTAATGCATTTTCCCTTCCTCGTTAAAAAAAAAAAAAAAAGTGCGGGTCACTGTGGGGGTTTTAGCCGGTAAAAATCCGGCACTACCCTCGGCCCCTCCCCAGGGGGACTGGGGGCGTCTTTGGAAGATTTCCCCCACGAAAAAAAAGAGTTAGGTTTAAGTTAGGGTAAGGTTAGGTAATCTACCTATTAAATTACATATTTCCATACATGTATTTTTTCATTTCCATACTACGTATTTGTTCATAGTTCATACAATTCAAAGATTATGGTAATCATAATTTAAGGCAAAAACTTAAATAAAAAATGACTTTCTATGATTTGACCAAACACATCTCATTGTTTATAGACGGAAAGATATGCTAGCGATCATTTTTAGGCTACAAGTTGCTTATACAATAAAATAACGCGGCGGTTAACTGCCAGCGATTAATTGCTGGCGGTGAATTGCGGACGCGATGAATTGAGGTGGCGGTGAGAAGGGATCCGGGGTACCAGGGAGAGAGATCTGTGAGGAGACCGGAGAGCGGAAAAAGCAAAAATAAACACGTAGAGTCAACAAAAGTATATAATTTGATAAGTTCCAATAGTATAATAAGAATAATACGAAAACTAAAGAATTAAGAACAGTAAAGTAAGTGAATGTGAGAAAAGTGGAAGAAGAGGTTAGGGCGGAAGAAAAGGGTTATGGGGGACCTCTCCCACTAACCCGATACGAGGAGGAAGATGAGACAGGAAGAAAGGAAAACGAAATAAAGAAGAATAAAGAAGAAGAAAGAATAATGAGTGATAACGAAATTATACAGGAAAGAAATAGTACAAAATTAAACAAAAGAAAATTTAAAGAGGACTCTGAGGAAGAGGCGGGAAACGAGATGGAAGGAAACAAGGTTGGCAGCATGGCGGACGAAATGAAGGATATAGAAATTCAGGAAATCATCCAGTGGAAAGAGAGCAGAAGAAGTAGAGGTGTAAGTGCAACAACAGTTGGCAACACTAGAAATAACGGTAAAGATTCAAAAAACCAGACAAAGGAAACTAATAAAAGCAAAGATGCAAAGAAAAACGTGGTAGCTAATAAAGTGAGAATAATCGAGAATATGGGAATTAATAAAAAATACAGAATAATCGACGAATCTGACGACACTAAAGGGAAAAATAACAGGGAAAACGGAGGGGAAAAATACAAGGAAATAGAACAATTAAAAGAAAACCACAAGGTAAGCGAACACACATATAATTAAAAAAATCAGGAAAGCGAGGAACTCTACCAAAGCGAACTGGAGAGTGGAGAATATACAATAAGCGTAATCCTAAACAAGGAGAAGCTATCAAACAAGAGAAAGTATAATTTGGTTAAGATTTACAATATGATAAACATTTTAGGTGTAAAAGTGACGGAGATCAGAATGGTGGCATTCTCAAGAGCAGAAGTCACCATGTATAACAGAAAAGAAGCCAACAAAATAATAGAATACGGAAGACGCAAGGAGGCTGGCTACGAAGCGTATATCCCGAAAAGGAAAAGGACAAGAAGGGGAGTAACCAAAGAATGGGAGGGGTCACTGGATGAACTCAAAGAATGACAGGACAAGGGGAATTCGAAGCCCAAAGATTAAAGAGGAGAAAGTTAAGGGACGGCAAGGCTGTCTGGGAAGAAAGCGAAGCGGTGCTATTAACGTTCAAAGGAGACTCATTACCGACAAAGTTATACATTGGTCAAGGACATGTATGGTTAAGGATTGAGCCCTTTGTCGAAAACGTAAAACAGTGCTTCAGGTGCTTCAGATATGGCCATCTACAATCAATATGTAAATCAAGAAGCAAACGCTGTATGATTTGCAGCGCCGCATACCACGGGGACTGTAATAAAGAACCCAAATGTACAAATTGTGGAGAGAGTCATAGATCCAACGCCAGAGAATGTATTATTTTCCAGAGAGAAAGCGAGATCAAGAAGACTATGGCTTACAAAAATGTATCGTACACACAAGCAAGAGAGATAGTAAGAGACAAATATGCAGGACGGAAATTTGATTTGGATGTTGAAAGTAAGAAGGAATTCCCGAAACTAAGAAGCAACCCAAGGAAAAGGGGCGATAATTGGGAGAAGCTTGAAGTTCCTGAAAGAAGAGGAGGCCAAAACGAACGGAAACAAAGAAGAGGCCTATACAGGAACAAAGATAGAGGCTCCAGTGATGAGAGTGACAACGGAAGAAAGTATAAGAGAGACGAACAGTACGGCTCGTTCAAATATACAGATAGAAACGAAGAGAGAGAAATGCGAAATGCCAATAGGCAAGGCAGGGTGAAAACGATGAATCGGGGGCCCTTGGCAAGAGAAAGACCGGGGGTGAGAAACTCACCCAACGTGGACATATGTGAAGGGTATAACCACGAACACGAAAAACAAAGGAAAGGAATGGCCAGCAAAATAAGGGGGGAAAATTACAAACTCCTTGACGAAATTAAAAACAAAACTGACGCTGAAATACTGGATCAGATCATACTCGTAATAAAGGAAAGGAACTTATTAAATAATTTTGAGGAGAGAATCAGAGAGATGAGACGATGCAAGGAAAAGGAAGTACCGGTGGACCCGGAGGAGGACAAGGATCCCACTATGAAGCGATCGAACCAGCGAGAAACAGGCAAGAATGTTCGCAAAACAAAGGGAGAGAAGAGAGGAAATCAAAAGACTAAGTGAACAAAAAGATACAAACAGTCAGGAACCAAATGGAAAAGATGATAACAAAAAAGAGACAAGATTGGAAACCCCCCCGCCCCCAACCCTGGAGAAGGAGGACGAGGTTGTGGAAATAGAAGAAATTGAGATAGAAGCTACCACGGAAAGAAGAAACAGTGACAAATCGAACAAGAGCATATAAGATGGAACAAACAGCTGAGTAATAAAATCAAAAAACGAAACTAAACAATTGTACAGCTAGTAGTAAGGAAAGAATAATCAATACTAAAACTATTATAACACAGTATAACCGTAGTAAGTAAGGGGCAAATAATATAAAAAAAAAAAAGGAAAAATATATATAAAAACAAAAACAACAAGAAGAAAACTCCATATATAGACACTAGTATATAATCACTAATTATAATCACTATATATAGTATAGCTAATAGTATAACGCTAATCATAAACTAATACTTACATATATAATAAGAAAAAATATAAGATGCGGGTAGGAATGTGGAACGCCAGAAGCATAAGAGGCAAAGTGGCTGAAATTAAGGCAATAATCGACGATTATGATATACTGGCAATAATGGAAACGTGGTTATATCCTGAATTCGAACTAACGTTCAAGGGATACAATGTGATCAGGAGTGATGCCTTGGACAAGGCAAACAGGGCAACCAGAAGAGGAATGACGGAGGGAGGACTCTGCTTCATAGTGAGAGACCAAATAAAAGTTAAAGAAAAGACTATAGTGGATAATATGAGCATGGAAACGCTAGCGGTCACAGTTGAATCGGACGAAGGAGACACGGGCCTGATCCTGACGTAGAGAAGAACACAACGGTAACACAGTGGAATAATCTGGTAGACAACCTGGAAACAAATATAAGAACCATTATTATGGGAGATATGAACGCCAAGAACATTGCGTGGAACTGTGCGGAAAATGATACACAGGGGACGAGATTGGCGAGCGTAGTGGAGGAGAGAGACCTGTTTGTTGCGAACAGGGACACCCTGTCGCGCCCTGCCTTGGGCTCGCACAGAGTATCCAATATTGACCTAGCAATAGTAAAATTTGAAATGTTACAGATCCTGAACGCCGAGAACTCAGGCCTAACGCTAGGTTCGGACCATCAAATTGTCAATATACATATGGAAATAAACGTACCACCAATGGTGGGGGGGAAGAGATTCTCGACAAGAAAATACGAGTACAGAAAGGTCAATTGGAACGTATTCCAAGTAAAAATGGACGAAGAGGCAGAAAACCTCTCAAGGAACGAGCCTGACGAGATAACAGAAGCTGAGGAGGAATCCGAGCTGAGAGAAGCGATCTATAGAGGCTTAGAGGCATCGGGAGCGACTAAAACCAAGCAACAGCGAAATAACCAAGAAAGGGAAGATGGAAATAATAAAAGAAAACGTAACAAGCAGAGATGGTGGGACGAAGATTGTGACAAAGTCAGAGAGGAAAAGAGGAGGGCCCTGATGGCCTTCAGTAGAAGACCGAACGATGAGACGTGGAAAGCTTATAAAATAAGCGACAAAAAAATGAGAGCAACGGTCAAAAAGAAGAAAAAAGAGGCATGGGAAAATTTGCTGAAAGTGTAAACCATAGCTCGGATTGTAAGACGCTGTGGGAAAAAATCAAGGGACTTCAGAAGGGAAGGAACCCCCCGCAAAACCTCATGACTAATGAAGAAAGGAACGAGGCAGAACAGGCGGAAATAGAGACAATCTTTGACGGAGAGGTAAAAAGGCACTGAGACCGATCGCATTGACAAATTGCCTAGGGAAGCTAATGGAAAGGATAATTAACGCGAGACTGGTAAGCTGGGCGGAAAATAACAATATCATGCACAAATGGCAAAACGGATTCAGGCGAGGAAGGTCCACGATAGACAACCTCGTACGATTAAGAACCGACGTGCAGGATGGCTACAACAATGGCAGAGCCACGCTGGCAGCATTTTTGGATGTAAAGTCAGCATACGACAGAGTAGATCACGGAATTCTCCTGACGAAATTGATGAAGAAGAACTGCCCTACAAAAATATTTAAGTATATAAAAAGCTGGCTCGAAAACAGAACAGCTACTGTGGCGAGGAGACTTGAGGAGGACGCTGATGGAAGTTTGTCACAGGGGTCGGTACTCAGCCCCATATTGTACAATATATATACAAGCGATGTGATGGAGGGGATCGACGATGAAGAATTGGTAAAACTGCAGTTCGCGGACTATATAGGTGTATATATATATCAACCAATGATTACAGAAAAGGTAACGTGAGGAAAATGGAAACGGCCTTAGACAAAATAATCGAAAACTTAGGTAAAATAGGTTTGACTCTCTCAATAGAAAAAACGGTAATAGTAAACTTCACAAGACGGAGAAGAACGCGAAGGTTCGACAGCGGAACGGTTTCCGTGAGGGTGGGAAATGCGAACATAGTAGAATTTAACGAAGCGAAATTTCTATGAATAATTTTTGACAAGAAATGCTATTTTAAAGAACACACAAAACATGTAGAAAAAGTAGCAAAAGACAGACTGAACATGATAAGATACATTGCACACATCGCGCGAGAGGTAGACCAAAATATTATGCTGACGCTATACAAAGCACTCGTCAGATCAGTAATAGAATACGGGGCTATAGTGTACATCGACGGTAGCGTGAATAATATAGATAGGGCAAATAAAATCCAAAATGCGGGTATCAGAGTGGCGATAGGCTACAGAATATCAACCCCCACAAATGTCATGCACGTGGAAACGGGAATAATGTCGATTAAGTCCAGAATAAACCTGTTAGCGGGAAAATATCTATTAAAAAAAATAGGAAACAGAAAGGGAGAATTCCTGGAATGGTTCTATGATGCGTGGGAGGGAGTTAGAGATCGATCGGAAAAATGTTGGACTTACGTAATGAAAATTTTCAGAAAAAACGAGAGATTGATGGAACTGGCGAAATCCGGGGCTGAGAGCCAGAGAGTCGAGATACTGGGATGCCCTGAGCTCTGGGTGGAGTGGCGGGCCGGGGAAATGATGGCACTGCCGAACGTGGCACTGGAAAGCGTCCCGGCGGAAACAAGGCAGCACTACGGGACGATAAACGAAAGCTTCGCCGAGATTTACACTGACGGCTCGAAAAGACAAGGAGCCACGTCGGTGGGAGCAGCTGCGGTAACCAGAGGAGGAAACACCTGGGAAGAGAAAACAGTCAGTATGGACCCAGGAGCCACAATATTTACGGCCGAGGCCACAGCTGTGGCGGAGGCGCTGAGAACCTACAGGCAATCCGGTGACGAAAGAAGACTCCTAGTGTACACCGACTCCGCGAGTGTGTTGAAAGTTCTAGAAGGAACTAGAAATAAAAGTATAAAAACACTAAAAGGAGTGAAATTATTATAAAGATATTGAAAGAACTGAGTGAAATTTACGCAAAAAAAAACATACCGTGTGACGAGAAAATAGATCGTAAGAGAACGCCTGTAATATTTCTATGGATCCCTGCCCACAGGGGTATTGAGGGTAACGAAAGGGCGAATGTGGCGGCCAAAAGAGCCACGGAACTACCGCCGAACCCAGAATATACGATACCGTACGAAGACCTGGTAGTAGAACTAGTGGAAAGTGAGTGGAAAGACTTTACATCGATTATGAAAAAAGAGGCGTGTCATAAAGGTGCGAGGTACTTTAATGAAATAGACACTAACGAGAACTGTAGAAGACCGTGGTTTGAAAAATTCGCGGTACAGAGCAGAAAAGTTATTTCGGTAGTAAGCAGGGTAAGAGCTAACCACTTTAACATAGGAGAGTCACTTGCGAGAAACACTTGATGGAGGACCCCGGGTGCGAATGTGGCGAAGCGATGGAGGATATCTGCCACGTCTTGTGGGAGTGCGAAAAGTACGACCACATTAGAGGAAAACTGCGTGAGAAAGGGTTTAGGGGCAGACCCCAGTATCAAGACTTAATAAGAAGGGACAAACCGGCCGTCTGCGTGGCCGTTGCAAAATTCTTTGTAGAAACTGGTAGAATAATATGATGCGCGTGCGCGGAGTGAGTGAAGCGATTGAAACATAAAAACCGGTTGCGAGAGTAAGCGTGAGAACGATGGGAATGGAGGAATGAGAGAGATGTGAGAGGAAATGTAAGGAATGGAGGGGATGCCGGCTTGGGGAGCCTGAAGAGAGGAGGGGATAGTGTGGAGGCTAACACACGAGTAGACGAATGAAGGGTCTAATATTCTTTTTTTACATAAAGAAATAAATACAAAATAAAATAAAAGCAGACAAGCTGCTCTGCTCTGAAACCCGGCGCTGACGCACGAGGATCTCTGGGCCGATGTGCCACTTCTGATGAAGCTACGAATGAATCGACCTGAAACAAGAGAAGAAGAAAGTCAATAAAAGATGAGATATTTGAATGGAAAGAAAAAACAGAGCATGTAAGCGGAACTGGACTTCGAGGTACGCGAGACAAGTTGAAAAGAAAGAGGGGTGACTAAGCCCAAGTAGTATGGAAAAATAAGGAAAACCAAAAACTCGAAGAATGGTTACCGAGAGCTCGGTTACTTAAAAGATAAGAATGGCTGATTGAGAGAGTGTGAATGAGTGCGAGAAAGAGGAGTATGAGTGTGTGTAAAATAGACTACTAAATATTATATCATATTGCACTATATTGTATAACATATATAACCAACTATAGAATGTAAAAGTAGACTAAGAAAGAATTGTATTGCAAACTGTAGGTTGTCTGGGGTGTCACGGACAGAAGACAAACAGATGGAAGATAACTGATGGAGAGTGTAGGCGTGACTTTCTACGGTTTGAAATAACAGTACGGAAAAGCAGTAATGAAAGTACGGAATGAAAATGAAAAGAAATAAAAGTAAGGACAATGTAAAACTGATGAAAGACGGAAAAGTGTGAGACGATGTACAAAGAGTAAGAAGAGTAAAATTCAAAAAGGCGCTGCCAGCCCATCTTCGTGGGCGCGTGGCCGATACATTTCGTTGGGCAACATGGGGACAGCAAAGTCCCCAAAAGATGCCAACCCTCACAATTAAGGGGATGCTAAAGCATCCCATTATTTGAAATTGGTTGAAGTTTGAAGGAAGGAAGGAAGGAGGTGGCGGTGAATTGCTGACGTTGAATTGCTGACGGTGAATTGTGGGCGGTGAATTTTCCTAGAGTCATGAATGTACCATCCGGCATCATTGGCAAAAGATTCTCAACAAAAAAATTTGGGTACAAGAAAATTAATTGGAACGTATTTAGAATCAAAATGGATGCCGAAGTTGAGAATCTGACGCGGAGCGGACCCGAGGTAGGGAGTGAAGCGGAGGAAGAGATAGAATTGAGGGACGCAATATACAGAGGTCTGGAGGTGGCGGGAGCCTGGGTGGGCTGATGGGGGGAGTCGTCAACGCGGGACTGGTAGGGTGGGCGGAGGGCAGCGGCATCATGCGTGATTGGCGGGGCGGATCGACGATTGACAGCCTTGTAGGACTGAGAACGGATATACGGGGTGGCTGCAGCAACGAAGGGGCCACCCTGGCGGCGTTTCTGGACGTCGGCCTGCGGCGGGGTCGATCGCTTCATGCTGCTCACAGTCTTGGTGAGGGGGGGTTGCCCGATCAAGGTATTCGGGTGCGTCGGGGGTTGGCTCGGGGGAGGAGTGGCTGCGGTTGCGGGAGGAGTCGAGGATGGCGCGGGCGGCGGAGTGGTGGGAGGGCTGCCCCAGGGATCGGTGCTGGGCCCTATATTGTGTAGCATCTGCACGAGCGGGGTCATGGAGGGGGTTGGCGGCGAGGAGTTGGTGGAGCTGCAGTTCGCAGACGATGTAGGCGTTTGTGTGTCGACAATTCATTGTAGAATTGGTAGTGTGGGGAAGTTGGAAACTGCTCTGGGCAAAATGATAGGAGGCTTGGGAAAAGTGGGATTGGCCCTGTCGGTGGAGGGAGCGGTGGTTGTCAGCTTTGCGAGGTGGTGGGGAGTGGGGGGTTCCGATGGTGGAGCGGACGGGGGGGTCGCGGTAGGGGGTGGAGGCGCGAGAGTGGTTGAGTCGAATGAGGCAAAGTTGTTGGGGATGGTCTTTGATAGGCGGTGCTGTCTTCGCGAGCATACGAGACGCATCGAAGGCGTAGCCAGGGATGGACTTGGCATGCTTGGATATATCGCGCACATGGCGGGGGGCGTGGACCGAAGTATAGTGTTGGTGCTGTGCAGGGCACTGATTGGATCGGTGGTTGAATACGGGGCCGTGGTGTGCATGGATGGAGGTGTGAATTGTATAGAGGGAGTGAATGGAGTTCAGAGTGCCGGGATGGGGGTGGCAGTGGGGTGTGGAATGTCAGCGCCTGCCAGCTTCGTACACGTTGGGGCGGGGATGGTGGATCTCGGGACCAGAGTGGGCCTGTTGGCGGGGGTGTAACGGGGTCGGTCGGTTCGGTGCGCACGGCGTTGCGCACCGCGGCGGTTTTCCCCGTGCCAGGGTTCGCATGGGAACAGGTCGGTAAATAACGAGTCGGTGTTAGTAGAAAAATAAAATGTTTATTTGGCCAAAGAGTGGGGCATCTAGCAGCGGCTGCCCTCGCCGGCTGGTCGGGCGGTGCTCTCCTGCCTCGGGAGCTACAATCAAAGTATCGTCTGGTGGTTAGACGCGTGGAGCCAAGCTTAAGCCTAATGTACAGGACTTATGACCTACGGTCGGAACCCGGTCCGTCACAGAAAGTACGCGGCCTTAATTCTAGCGCAGGTCGTAGCCATCGCTACGCGGTCTTACAACTAACGGCGCGATGTCGGAGCGCGGAGTGAAAGCGCTGAACGGAGCGCGAACGCAAACAAACGCAAACGTACGCAAACGCAAGAGAGGTCGAGTCGGGATGGGATTGGCCCGGTTGGGCCGACGGTGCTTATTCAATCGCGCTGCGGTGTTTCGCGCGGCAGTGGAGTTGCTGCCCGCTTGCCTCACGCGGCTCGTCTTCTCGTACGCCGAGGTAGAACCGAACAGCGAACGAGTCGACGACCAATCCTGGCCAGCCTGGGTAACGCCACAAAGCTGGACGGAATCGGCTGCCAAAGGCAAATTGCGGTGCCGAGTAAGCTAGCGTTCGGAATCCCCGCGGAAGCACCAGCAGAGATTATGAACGCGCACTAGCTTGGTCATCCCGGGTCAACCACGGGACTGACGAGGCTAGGCGCCTACGGCCGCTGGACCTAGGGGAGATGCCAGGTCGTAGCGTAGTGCAATGCTACGGCCCGTTGGCCAGAGATCTCTTCGCCAGGTCAGCCATGGCGTCGAGAGCTCTGGTGCTCCGGTCCGGACCTCCGAGGAGGTCCCCTCGGGGCCGAAGCCCCAAGGCAACTCATCGATCCGCGCATCGATCGGTCCTACTTATAGTCTAATTACTCGGGAGTGGGGATGCCGCCGCGGTGGGGGCCCGCGATGCGCGACGCCGATCCGCGGCTGTCGTCGCAGGGGGGTGCCTCCTTAAAGGGGTGGGTGGTAGAAGGGGGATATTTTGAGACTGATTTTGTGGAGCCTGGGAGGGGGTCGAGGAGTTGCCGGGTGGCAACTGGACTTGTATGGTGAAGGCTTGCAGAGGGGATGAACGGCTGGTGACGTTGGCGAGATTGGGTGCTTGGCGCCCGGCAGTCGGGATGCTGGAGTGCCCCAGGCCCTGGATCGAGTGGAGAGCCGGGGAGATGATGGTGGTGCCGAGTGCGGTTCTGGAGAGCGTCCCGGCCGGGGCAAGGCGGCTCTGTGGGTCGATCGGTGGGGGCTTCGTCGGGATGTGCACCGGTGGTTCCAGGAAGCGGGGAGCCCGGTCGGTTGGGGCGGTTGCGGTGGTCAGAAGACATGACACCTAGGAAGAAAAGACTATTAGTATGGACCCAAGAGCCACCATATTTACTGCGGACGCAACTGCGGTGGTGGAGGCTCTTAAGACTTACTGGCAATCCGGCGGTAGGGGAGGATTGGTAGTGTGCAGTGACTCTGCGAGTGTCCTCGGGGTGCTGGACGCAACCAGAAGTAAAGACATCAGTGATATACTTAATAGTAAAATAAACGAAATAATTGTTAAAATACTAAACGAGTTAAACGAAATATATATGTACAAAAACTTACCGTGTGACGGGACTGTGGATTGTGGGAGGACGCCCGTTGTCTTTGTGTGGGGGCCGGCGCACAGGGGTGTTGTGGGCGGCTGGGAGTGTTGCGAGGGGAAGCGAGCTGTAGGGGTGCGATGCTTCGTCGGGGTCGGCGCGGGTGGGAACTGTGCAGGGCCGTGGTTTGGAGGGTTTGCGGTACAGAGTGGAGGGACTGTATCGGTTTTGGGCAGAGTGAGATCTGGTCAGTACAGTGTGGGAGGGTCGCTCGCGAGAGAGCGCTTTGTGGGGGGGCCCTGGGTGTGGCTGTGGGGGGGCGATAGAAGGCGTGTTTCGCGTTCTATTAGAGTGCGGGGGGTGCGAGCGTCTTTGGGAGGGGCTTGTCGGTGGACTGCACGAAGGGGGGCTTCGGGGCGGACCCCGGTGTCGGGACTTGGTCGGAGGGGACAGACCTGCGGTGTGCGCGGCGGTGGCGGGGTTTCTTGTGGGGACGGGCGGAGTTGTTTGGGGCGCCTGTGCGGAGGACTGGGGTATCTTGTGCGGTGGGGCCGGTTTCAATAGCAGGGAGCGAGGGGGGTGGATGTGTGAGAGGGGCGGGACTGTGGGAGTGGGGTGGGATGTGGGAGGGGAGGCCGGCTTGGGGGGGCCTGGAGTGTGGAGCGGGGGGCATGGGAGCGGCGATATTGATTGGATAATATTCGGGATTCTGGGTTCCCTACATTTTGTTCGATTAGGTGTGGGTGCAGTGGGTTGTGGGCGCAGTCGTGCTGCCCTGCTGTGGACGCTCGCGCCGTGGAGCGGGAGCCCCCGGAGCCGGTGTGCCGCCCCTGGGTTGGAGCGGTGTGACGGTGTGTCTGGTACTCTGGGGGTAGGAGAGAGGGGAGAGCTGAATGGGGGAGTGAGTGCGAGTGGATGAATGGTCGGGGAGGCGCGGCTGGGCGTGTGAGCGGGGCTGTGCCTTCGAGAGGCGTGAGTTTGGAAGGGAAAAAGAAGGGGGAGCTGTGCTCGGCGAGGGGATGGGGGTGACGATGGAACCCTCGAGCGATGGTTGCCGAGGGCTCGGTTGGGGCGGGTGAAGGAGTGAATGAGAGGGAGTGAAAGGGTGTTAGATAGTGTAATGTTTGAGAGACCTTAGAATAGATTACAACAGATTAGGGTAGTTCCTTCCTTTCTATATTTATATTGATGTTCTTTAAAATACGATAGTAGCATTGTCAAACTCATTTATGTAAGATTAGTGTAGAAGAGGCAAAAGTAAGAAAGGCGATGCTCATTTGGTGTACCACGATCGGCGACGGAAACGTCGAAACACGAGATAATAAAAGTGTTGCGGAAAGTTTAGAAGAATGTAACAATGTGGAGTAAAAAGAGCAAAAAGTATGGAAAGACTAATTTGTAGACATAAAAGTATGGAAAACTGTTAAAGACTGTAAAAGTATGGAAAAGATTGTGAGAAGAAATATAAAGAAAAGAAAAAAGAAATTTAAAAATGCGCGGGGTTTGGGGTGGGCAGGGCTGTCAACTCATCCCCGTAGGTGCATGGACGAGAGTGTTTGGTGGTGGGTAGAGCGGTGAGTGCGCTGGAAAGTTCGCTCCAAGTGGTGATTTTCATAGGGAAAATCGCGTTTTCTGTAGGGAAATCGAGTTTTTTAGAGAATCAAGCATAAAACCCGGACATATAGAAGTGAAGTGTTGTGAATAGTTGGGGTTTTTTCCTGGGCTGAGATTACTCGGTCCAGGAATTAATCGGCGGGGGGAGGGGACCCTCCCAAGCGGCAACGATATGCCGCTTGGGAGCAGAAGAAGGAAGATAAAGGAGAAGAGAAAGTGAAAGCTCGAAGCTCGAAAAGCGAGTGGAAGTGGAAAAACCAGGAAGTGATGGTGAATGGGAAACTGAGTATTTGGAAGAAGACAAAGAAGCACGAGAATTTTTTGCGGTGAAAACGGTTTTGGGAAAAAAAACACCTCAGAGGGAGCTGAAGGTTGCTGAAATCGTAGCAGGATTCGAACAAAGGGAAATAAGTGGGGATGTGGCCAATCCAAAAGAGCCACGCACGGCCTCTATGGACTTGGATGAGAAACTTTTGGAATGCGAAGTTGGTAGTACTGAAAAGACGACGGAAAAACCGTTAGAAATAGGAAGTGACGCACAAAGAACGTTGAACGACAAGACAGAGTAGAAAAGTAGAAAGAGACTAAGAAGAACTAGCGAGGAGGATCTGGGAGACGTAATTCAAGGTAAAAAAAAGGGCGATAAGCAACCCGTGGAGGTGAGCACCGTACCTAAACGTATTGTTAATGCAGATAATAGGGATAAGACTTTGGAAAAAGGAACTGTGGAAAAGGACGCTGAGAATTTGGAATTGATAAAGGACAACGAAACACAAAGGAACAAAGAGCCGGCCATTACAGAACACGGTTTGAACGCTTCAAAAGGTGAGAAATCAAAAAAATCTTATTATTATGAAGAGCTCGCCAGTAGAGAATACATGGTGACGCTGGTGCTGAAGAAGGAAGCCACCAGTAGAATGAAGCGTAGAAATGTTATCAAAATATATAGACAAGTTAAAAATAAAGGGAGATATTTGAGGGGGTTCAAAATGGACGCTTTCAACAGGGCGGAGCTAACGTTCAGCGAAATGGCCGCAGCTAATGAGATCTTGAGACGCGCGGACGAGGGAAATACATGCTTCGATGCATACCTGCCAGAGCGGAAGAGGACCAGAAAAGGTGTGATTGTAGACTGGGAAGAACCTGTGGACGCGCTTGAAGAAGCCCTGGTGCCTGGTCAACCTGAAGCGAAGTTTGAGAGATTGAAAAGGAAAGTCACCAAGGACGGCAAAACCGAGTGGGTGGAGGGGATTGCAATCCTTGCTACATTCAAGGGAGATCAATTACCGAAGGAACTTTGGATAGGTCACGGCCACGTGAGTGTGAGGGTGTTCCCGTTTGTGGAAGCTGTGAAACAGTGTTATAGATGCTTTGCATTTGGCCATGTCCAAATATAAAAGGTGCATTAAATGTTTGGAGAATGAGCATGGACAGTGTGATAGGCCGGAGAAATGCCTAAACTGCGGTGGGAACCATACCAGTCTGTCGAAGGGCTGCTGGAAGTTCCAAAGAGAAAAAGCAGTTAAAAAAGTGATGGCGTACCGCAACGTGGTGTATGCCACCGCAAGGGACTTGGTTTCGAAGCAGATGGGAGAAAATGGAATTTTGGATGAAGAAGACGACAGAGTGGATGGATCCAGGGACTTTCCGGCCTTGTCAAGGAGGAATAAGATTAAAAATCCTGAGTTTTGGGAAAAGGGGGAAGTCCCCCTGAGTGAGGAACTGCAGGCCATCAGCGAGGCTCGCGGCCAGTCCTCCCCTTCGGTGCCCAACCAAAGAGGCTGGGAGACAGCCCTGGGACTCCGAAAGGACCCCCTTCCTCCTAGTAAGGGACGTGGTAGGGGTAGACTGAATCTAATCATTGAAGATGACCGTATTAAAACCAGGGAGGGCCTGGTTAAGAAAAATGATGGAAATGGAAAGGAAAACAGGTATGAGGTGTTGCAGCCGGAGTCGGACTTGGAAGATGGAGAAGCTGAGTGCACCTTTGGATATGGTGAACTGGAAAAAGCAGCGATTAAGAAAGTGAGTAAGATGGAACAAAGGGCGAACAGATTATTGATCGAACAACTCAGAAAGAGAAGGGAGGAGGAATTCCTTTCTGAGCTCTTAAGCCTGATAGTAGATAGGGGATTCGAGAAGGAGCTGGAGCAGCATTTAAGAAAGAAAAGGTATGGAAAAAGCAATCCGAAGAAGAGGAATTCAGGGAGTGGAATACTCCTCAAAGACCGCCCTGGGATATACCGATACCGGCCAAAACTCAAGCTAAAATTGAAAGGAAGAAGGCCTTGTACGCAGCAAGGGAAGAGGAAAAGAGGAAGCAACAAGAAGAGTGGGAGAACAGCTTGCCTGGCCCCTCGTATGCCAGACGGGAGAGGGAGAGGGAACAGGCAGAAGCCGAAAGGGAGGAAGAGCGTTGCCTTGAGAGACTAAGAGAAATGAAAAAGGGCCCGATGGGATGGGTCTTCCGCCAAGATAATGGGGACGAACCGAACAAAGACGTTTAAATCCTTGTGGTGTGATCTCAGATGCCGACTTTTTGGCTTATCGCAGGGGATAGGGTTATGGAAGAATGAATGGAAAAGAGTGAGATTTTTTAGTGCTAATATTGTGTGGAATGGTTTGATTTGGAATTATGTTTACCCGATTTGGCCTATGTCGGGCCTTTGGGTGCGATATGATTGTACTTTAATTTTGAATTTAAATTTTAAGTTAACTTTGTATTACTGGTTTTTTATAATAGGTTGCGGATTTGGAATAATGTTAGAAACTCTTTTAGACTGTAAGGAATTGGATATGAGCTGTTTTTTGGAAATTTTTTGGCTCCTTGGTAATAAGACTAGAACTGTAAGTCTACCCCAGAATAAAGACAGCTGGGATATAATCATGACGTGCGATACGAGAAAAGAGGGTAATATACTGTTGTACAATTTCCTGTGTTTGTCCGGGTTTTGTAGGATAAAGGGTACTATGTGTTGGAGCTGGTTTTTTTCTTTTTCTCCAATAAAGTTTATATTATTTTGTAGGAATGCTGTTTTTATGCTCCCTGCACTTGTCACTATAAGAGAGAGCGATGAAACAATGGAGGGCGCGGCACCCTACTGCTGGGATGAAAGGGTTTTTAACCCCTTCTGTAAGGTAAAATGAATAACTCAGTTTTGATGGGAATTTGGAATGCCAGAAGTGTGCGTGGGAAGGTAGCGGAATTAAAAGAGTATAACCCCAAGTTCCAGGTGTTCGGGATCACCGAGACCTGGCTTAAACCTTTGGATACTTTGAATATTCCTGGGTACAATATAGTTAGACTTGATTTGGACGAGGATAGACAGGGTGGGGGAGTAGCTTTACTGCTCCGGGAGGACATTATGTATCAAACTAGAGACGATATCGTTTGGGATGGTGGTGGTATATAGGAGGCCGGGGATCCCCTGGAGTAAAAGGGAGTGGAAGGATGTGATAGAATTTAAGAGGCCCGGGGTTCCGGTTCTGTTTATGGGAGATTTTAATGCTAGGAGCAAGGCGTGGAACTGTCCGGTCGAGAGTAGGGAGGGGAGATCGTTGGAGGAGGTTGTTAGGGAAGCAGATCTATTCGTGCTTAATAGATATACGTTATCTAGGATAGGATCGGGGGGGCGTCCACCTTCCAATTTGGACCTTTTTATAGGCTCGCATAGGTTTGTAACACTGGGCTCTATTGAACAGGAAAATGAGACCTTGGGGTCGGACCACCAAGTAATCCTTCTCCATTTAAAAGAGGGAATTACTTTGGTACAGAATGGTAATAAAGTAGGCACGAGGAAATTTAATGAGAAGAATATTAATTGGTTAATGTTCAAAGTTTTCTCAGGAGAGGATGCGGGTGGGCTTAATGAGTCATGGGAAAAGGAGACTTGGTCGAGTCAAAATATTAATGATAGAGTTGATCAATTTACAGCCGCGATGAGTAGGGCTTTACTAAGGGCGGGAGGTAAAAAAAAGGCCCCATCGTTTAGGCTAGAGGATCCTGTGGGCGCTAGGGTTAGGAAAAAACAGGTATGGTGGGACCAGGAATGTGAGGAGGCCAAAAACAGTTGCAGGAGAGCCACGTGAGATTATGTTAGAAGACCTTGCCAGGAAAACTGGGTTAGTTTAAGGGAGGCGGAAAAAAATATGAAAAACCTGGTAAACGCAAAAAAAAGTAAAGCGTGGGACGATTTTGCCGGATCTATTGATTGTTTCAGGAGTGCGAAAGATGCCTGGAGAAAGGTTAAAAGCATTAGGAATGGCGTGGCCAGGGAAGTGATCTGTGTTATACCTATATCGGAGAGGAGGGACTTAGAAAATAAAGAGGTTGGGAAAATACTTGGAGATTCGAATGGGACAACGGATGGCCCTGTTGCCTGGAATGACCAACGGGACTGGGAGAGGCTAGAAGAGGGTAGAGAGGATAGTCAGGGTTTCGCACGACAGAAGCTAGATACTGCTTTAAGGGGGGTGAGAGTCAATACAGCCTCGGAGGAGGTTGGAATTTCTTATGCTGGTTTGAAAAACATGCACGAGAATATGAAATCCTTACTATTAGAAATGTATAATTGGATATGGTCTAGTGGATGCATCCCGGACCGCTGGAAGAGGGGTGTCGTGAGATTCCTAGATAAACCAGGGAAAAAGGCCGTTAGGCCAATCTCTTTAATTGATTGTCTAGGCAAACTGTTAGAAAAATTAGTAAAAGAGCGCCTGCAGGAATGGGTAGAAAAGGAGGGCATCGTGGACCCCCGGCAGAGCGGTTTTATGAAGGGTAGGTCCACGGTGGATAACATCATGATCTTGATCTCAGATGTTAAAGCAGCCTTCCTACGTAAGGAAGAGACGTCGGCTGCTTTTGTAGACGTGAAAGCGGCATATGATAGGGTATTACATGGGAAAATGGTAGAAATATTGAATAGAAAGGGATGCCCCCTTTTTGTTAAAAGATACTTAAGAGATTAGCTGACGAATAGGTGGGCGGTTTGTAGAAGGACATTTGATCCGGAAAGTGAGGGCAGAGTGACCAGGGGTTTACCCCAGGGGTCGGTATTGAGCCCCCTCTTGTATACGGGACTGCCTTAGAATTCTATTATATGCGGACGACATTGTGATATATGTCTGGGGGCGGGGTCGGTTGGAAAGGGAACATAGGTTGTGCGAAGCTATTGAACGAATTATGGAAAATTTAAGAGTTATAGGTCTAGATTTAGCAATGGAAAAAACACAATGGATGACTTTTACCAGAAACAGAGCCAGGAAAGGGCTTAAATCCTCCATTCAAATCGGGGAGGAAGTAGTGGAATGTAGTAGAGAGGTTCGTTTCTTAGGAGTGGTTCTGAACGAGGGTTTGTCGTTCGGTGGGCAGATGGAGTACGTCTGTAATAAGGCAAAGAAACGCCTGGATATCCTACGTTATATAGCAAGTATTAAAAAGGGGGTAAACCCCCGAACTATGATCGTCTTTTTCAAAGGCTTGGTTCGTTCAGTGATAGAGTACGGGATATTTACGTACTTCTGGTGAAATAAGAAGGGAAGGGAGAAATTGTCAAAACTGCAAAATGCAGGGTTGAGGATTGCCATGGGATATAGATTGACCACTCCTATAAATGTGATGAATGTGGAGACTGGGGTGATTGACCTGGAAACTAGGGTAGAATTATTGATGGAAAGGTTCATGTTTAAACATAGAATTAAAACAGATAGTTTGGTTAGAAAGAGTTTGCTGAATGTTATAGTGGTTAGAGAGGAGGAAGAATGGGAGTGCATGGAACCCTGGGCGCGGGCCTGGGTGAAACTGGAAGAATGGACGGATAATTGTAGAAAGGCGGTGATGAGTAGAGAAGAGTGGCTGAAGGTTGGAACCTTTCTAGCTAAAGGGGGTTTCAAAGTTAATTGGGAAATGGGGAAAAAGAGAAAGCAAATCGAGATCCCGGATAGGGCTATGTTTAGGGAAATCAAGAATGGGTTCTGGAATAGTATGAATGTGGATGAGGTAGTGGAAATTTATACGGATGGGTCTAAGAAACGCAGCATGGATGCTGTAGGGTCGGGAATGGTGGTTAATGGCGCAAATAGGGAGTGGGAGGAGTTTGGTTGGTCTTTAAATAAGGCCACCTCAGTTTTTTCTGCTGAGACGTACGCTATTCTCCAAGCACTGAGATACGTTAATAATAGACCTAAGAACTGTAAGTTCTTGATTCGGCGAGTGTTTTGGAGAAGGTCGCTCATGTGGGGAGGAATTTGGGAGAGTGCCCCTGGATTCTTGAGATAATCAGGGAACTAAGAATGAACGCGACCTGTAATGAGAGTGAAGACATGAATGTCATGAATGTGGCCTTTGCGTGGGTTCCGAGCCATGTTGGCATCGAGGGAAATGAGCGAGCGGATCTCCCGGCGGGTGTCGCAACGATGGGAGAGGAAGAATTGGGAGTAGGAGTCTCCGCCCGAGATATCAGATTATATCTGGCTGAAGGGGCGTGGGAGAGATTAGTTAATAGAATGACAGGGATTGGTATGTTTAAGGGAGTGAAATATTTTGGTAATCCAAAGAATAACGTAGGAAACAAGAAGCCCTGGTTTTTAAAAATTACAGGTGTGGATAGGGAACTACTCACGAGAATGAGTAGGCTGAGGGCCAACCATTTCAATCTAGGGGAGTCCCTATTCAGAAAGAACTTGATTGAAGGTAAAGAGTGTAGTTGCGGCTTCGGAGAGGAGTCGATTGAACATGTTGTCTGGTATTGTGAGAAATTTTTGATGGAAAGACTGGATTTAAATATGTACTTGGAAGAAAAGGGGTTTTCCCCTGGATCGGACGTAGCAGAAATTTTTGAGTGGGAACTTGGGGGTGTGTAAAAAATCTCCAAATTCCTTGATAAACTGGGTAGAACCATATGACTTTATTTTCTGTGACTTTATGTTTGAGTTTACAGGTTTTTTGAGGTGGGGTGGCCTGCCCCACCCTTGTGGTGACAAGTGCAGGGCGCTGGTATGTCTCTCTCTTCTCTTTTTAGTTATAAAAAGATGAATGAGTGAACCAATGCGCTTTGATTATGAATTGTATTAATATGATTGTATCGTGGAAAGATTGATTTGAATAGGCCGCTGTTTTTGTTGGGCAATATAGGGGGGGCCTCCCCCCTCTCGAACGCCATCTTGGGCTTCGCCCAAGTAAAGCCGTTATGTATGTATGTATGTAGAGTGTTTGGTGACTTCCGCTTTGACGGTTGAGACGAACGGTCGGAATCGAGGCGGGTGCGAATGAGACAAAGGTTTTCAGGGGTTTTCTCCTGTGTGTACGGTGCATCTAGATGCGGCTATTGGTGTTTTTTCCAAGTCTTTTCTCGGTGCATTGGTCACTTCCGTTTCGACGGTTGAGGAGAGTGGTTGGATACGAGGCGGGCTCCTGCTGAGTGACGTAATATAATAGTACATTCTGATATTTTTTTGGTGATATCATAATTTTTTGTTGGAGGGTTTGTTAATCGCTGGCAATATCTTCCTGGAAATATCGTAGAAGTGAATTTAGAAACGCCTGAGCACGTGGAAGTTACTGGAAACGAGGATCGAGATGTTGGAATCAGGAATAAAGGAACGACCCCTCATCAAACTAAAGCTGAGAGGCGGAAGAATGTTTTTTACGAAGAAGAGCTTCCCAGTAGGGAATATATGGCCACGGTGGTCCTGAAAAAGGAAGCGACGAGTAGAATGAAGCGCAGAAACCTAATTAAAATATATCGTTTAACTAAAAATAAGGGTAGATTCCTTAGGGGACTCAAAATGGTTGCATTTAATAGGGCGGAGCTCACCTTTAGCGATATGGCAACAGCAAATGAAATCCTGTCTCGGGCAGAGAAGAATGAGGCATGCTTTGACGCATACCTACCGGACCGTGAACGAACTAGGAAGGGTGTTATTACCGACTGGGAGGGACCCGTCGGTGCTCTGGAGAAGGCGCTCGTCCCTGGTCAACCCGAGTGTACTTTGGAGAGACTAAAGAAAAAAGTGGTTAAGGACGGTAAATGAGAATGGGTGGAAGGATTAGCCATTCTGGCCACCTTTAAGGGGGATCAGCTCCCGAAAGAGCTCTGGATTGGACAAGGATGCGTGAGTGTGCGGGTGTTCCCTTGTGTTGAGTCGGTTAAACAATGTTACCGGTGCTTCGCGTACGGGCACGTCCAGATGCAATGTACAAACAAGTCAAGACGATGCATTAGGTGTTTACAGAATGAGCATGGTGCCTGTGACCGTGATATCAAATGTATAAACTGTGGAGGCCCCCATACGAGCCTCTCTAAGGTTTGTTGGAAATTCCAGCGTGAGAAGGCCATTAAAAAAGTTATGGCATATCGTAATGTCGCCTATGCTACTGCAAGGGATATTATTACCAAGCAGCTGGGCGACAGAGGCATTTATGATAACGATGATGAGTTTTTGGAAGTATCAAGGGACTTCCCTGCTCTATCCTTGAAAAGCAGGTCTAGAATCCCAGAATTTTGGGAGAAGTTTGATGTTCCTCTTGATAATGAACTGCAAGCGATTCAGGAGGCTCAGGGTTTGCTTTCCCCACCTCCTACACAGGGTAGAGGATGGAACTAGGTGGTGCAGGGCCTAAATAAAGATGATAACCCCCCTCCCAAGGGCAGGGGTAGGGGGAGAGGGAGATTGAATTTGGAAATAATGGATGACCCTGTTAAAACAAGAGAGCGGTTGATTAAGAGGAACTTGATCACATTGGAAAAAGAAAGATGGAATAACAGATATGCCACCATCCAGCCGGAGTCGGATCCGGAGGATGGTGAGGCGGAATATACATTCGGAAACGGGGAAATTGAAGAAGCGGCTATAAAAAGGATCAGCAAAATGGAGCAACAGGCGAATAGACAATTGGTTGACCAACTGAGAAAGAGGAGGGAGGATGAATTCCTCTCGGAGCTTCTCAGTCTGATTGCTGATTGTGGCTTGGAAAATGAAGTGGAAAAGGTCCTGAAAAAGAAGAAATACGCTAGGCGCCCCACGGCAGAGGAGTGGAATTCGGTTCAACGGCCGGAGTGGAACGTCCCGATCCCGCCCAAAACCTTGGCGAAGATCGAAAGGAAAAAGGCTTTGTATGCAGCCACGGAGGTCGAGAAAAAGCGGCTACAGGAAGAATGGGAAGCCAGCCTTCCGGGCCCATCGTACGCCAGGAGGGAAAGGGAATTGGAGGCACTAGAAGCTGAAAGGGAAGAAGAAAGGAGCAGACAAAGAATTGCGGACATGAAGAAGGGCCAATTTGGCCATGTGTTTGGGCAGAGTCCTTCCGCTGATAACAACTAGTGCTTTTGCGTTGTGTCATTCTTATTGTGTTAATGGCGGTTTTCTGTTGGACGTAAGACATTGGAAATGTGTAAGATGGATGTACTTGTATGACTGGCTGGTTTGGTCTTGTTGGTTCTTTAGGCCTAAGTTTTTGATTAAGTGTCAATGGTATGGTATGAGATTATGGAAATGTGTGAGTACAGCGCTTTTATTTTTTATGGAACATGGATTTGGATTAATTTTGGAACTTTTTGGGATGTTATACTGGAAATTCACTTAGAGGATTGAATTGTATCTGGAAGTGTGGAGTGATACCAATTTTGGGAGCCTTATGTCTCCCCTGGCTCTTTATGAAACGGGTAATAATGTTCCTTTCTTTTTGATTTTTTGGTTGTGTCTTTTTTTGAAGGTGGTGGGTTATATATTAATAATTACTGAGTTTGATGATATTCTTTCTATTTTTAGTTTTTTCTTTATTCATTATTGTTCTATTTACTTAATTTTTGGTTGCGCTACAGTGTATTTCTGTGCTAGGTATTTAAGCCGTCGAAGTAATTTAAGTATTTTACATTGTGTGATAGTCTTGAAATACCGTTGGAAGCAATGGTATGAGAAATATCTTTTTAATTTGTCAAAATATATGAGAAAAAAGCAGTCTTGGGTCCGGTGACTTGACCTTCTGAGCTTTTTGCCCGCAAACACAGCAGAGTTCCATTGTGCGGGGCGGCTATTGTGTTGCGCGCCGAGAGAATCTCCCTGTATATTCGTAGGCCGTCCCAAGTCGCTTGGTCCGCACTTCGGGATGCTGAGAAAAAGATGCGCTCCCTGGTGTGCAGTAAAAAAGGTAAAGCATGGGATGATTTCGCAAATTCTATTGACTGTTTTACGAGCTCTAAAGATGCGTGGCGTAAGATTAAGAATATCACGAATGGGATCTCAAGGGAAGGGGAAGTCATCCCTCGTGAGGAGAAAAGACTGTTGGAAGACAGGGAAACGGAGAAGATTTTGGGGTCAGGGGGGAACGACTTAGAGTCCCTGGGCGTGGACTGTGATAATTTTTTCTTGGATCCGGGTAGCGGTGAAAATGACGAACCTTTCACGCTTCAAGAATTAAATTGGGCACTAAAAGGGGTCAAGAGCTCTTCGGCCCCTGGGGAGGATGGAATTTCTTATGCTTTCCTCAAAAATATGCACGTGGATATGAAACTGTTATTGCTTAAATTGTACAATTGGGTATGGAATTCCGGATGTAAATGTACGTTGGAAAAAGGTCGTAGTCAAATTTCTGAATAAGCCTGGGAAAAGGGCGGTGCGGCCCATCTCCCTTATTGATTGCTTAGGGAAATTGCTAGAAAAACTGGTTAAGGTTCGTCTGCAGGAATGGGTTGAACAGGCCGGTATTGTGGACCACAGATAGAGTGGGTTCATGAGAGGCAGGTCTACTTTAGACAACCTCATGGCCCTCACTCTAGATGTTAAGGAAGCATTCCGCCGTAAGGAGGACGTTTCGGCGATATTCGTGGACGTTAAGGCAGCCTATGACGGGGTGAACCATAAGAAGCTGTTGGAAATTCTAAGGGATAAAGGATGCCCTCGGGCAATAGGAAGATATCTTTGTAATTGGGTCAAGAGCAGAATGGCATTATGTAAGAGAAAGTTTGATCCGGATGTTTCGGGGAGGATTGTCAAAGGCCTCCCTCAGGGCTCGGTCTTGAGCCCTTTGTTATATAACATATATTCTGCTGATATTTGCTCTAATATTGAGCTGGAGAATAGGAAGGTATTGTTGTATGCAGATGACATTGTGGTCTATGTGTGGGGTAGAAACAAAGAAGATAGGGAACGCTTGCTGGTAGACGCCGTGGAATCGATTATACACAACTTAAGGCTGATCGATCTGGATCTGGCGGTGGATAAAACACAGTGGATTAATTTCACTATAAATAGGTCTAGAGTAAGGATGGTTAGTAGTTTGGTAATTGAAGATATGATCATCGATAGTAGTAGGGAAGTAAAGTTTTTGGGAATCATTTTAGACGAAAGCTTGTCGTTCTCTAGCCAGGTGAACTATGTATGTAACAGGGCAAAGAAGCGCCTCGATATCTTACGCTTCGTGGCTGGCATTAAAAAAGGTGTTAACCCAAATACTATGTTCGTTTTCTTCAAGGGCCTGGTTCGTTCGGTAATAGAGTATGGTATATTCGTTTACTTTTGGGATAATAAAAAGGGACGTGAGAAATTGGCTAAACTTCAAAACGCGAGCTTACGCATCGCAATGGGCTATAGGATCACCACGCCCATTAATGTCATGAATATTGAAACTGGAATAATGGATTTGGAAACGAGAGTAGAGGTCTTGACAGAGAGGTTTGTTCTTAAGGGTACAGACTCCTTCGAGGCCTCCTCTGAATCGATGTAAGCGCCATTGGAAAGAATCGGGCAATCGTGGAAACACATAATTGAGAAATTCGACATTTGACGGTGCGACATCTAACGTCATTATGCAGAATAAGAAACGAAAGTGAGGTGGCGTAGTTGTCGAATCACATCATTTTAGAGATTCTTTCGCGGTGTTGCCACATCTGTGACAATCCTGACCATCTAGCAAAATGAATTCGCTCGAGCCGAGCGAGATTTTAATTCCAGGCGGACATAGGAAAGGACAGCGCGATAGAAAGAGAAAGAGTATCATGAATGAAACAACGTAGGGCCGATCGGCGGAAATGTATATGTCACACGCCACGACAGATTTGATGAATACACATAACGTACGCGATTATAAAACTTATACGAATAAAAACTACATTGCATTAATAATTTCAGAAAAGGAATGAACAATAAAGACATGTAAATTGATCTATATATACAATATTTATTCATTCAAATATAATAATTTCAGAATAGGACAGAAAAATAAAGACATGTAAATTAATCTATATATACAATATTTATTCATTCAAATATAATCAATAAATATAAACAATGATTGGCCGTCGCCCGCCGTCTGCTTTGGCCTCTTCTTTCTCCACGGCGTCTGCATCATCGGAAATTGTTTGTGTTACGGAAATTGTTTTTATCTGAAATACAATAATGAATGTTTTATAAGAAGAAAAAACAATCGTAGGAATTCAGTGGCTACTGTTGTAGACATAATTTCCATGTCACGAAAAATCTAATTCCGCCACATTTATTACATAGAAGAATCAACAGTTTTACTTACTTGCGACGTCGTCGACGGCCTCGAATTCTTCTTTCTCTTTTCTTGTCGTTAGACCTCTTTCCCTTGTTTCTTCTATCCTCTTTCTTTTCTTCCTCTTTTTCCTTGTCCATCTATGAAGAAAGTAATTTATGTATAGATAACGTAATATTAATTATGTAAGATTATACTTGCCGATTATGCGTGATCAGGCAGCATATTTGCAGTCCATTTGTCCTGGTAACGCTTTCTTGAATATATCTATATACATATAATTTTTTAATTTTTTTCGAGAAGAGGGAAATGCTGTCTTCAATTTCTCAACGACAAAAATGTTCATGCAAAGATGAACGAAGATGAATGTAAGATAAATATTGAAAAAAGGAAAAGTTAATGGAAATAGATGATTAAATAAATTCCTTTTAACGTTTTTTGTCGGATTTTGCTCAAATTAAGATATTTTGTAGTTTTTAGTGATATATAAACGTATGTGGAAGAAGTCGAAGGTACTTTGGAATATTTTTTATAATTATAGGAATGAAAACTACAGGACATTAATAATTTCAAGAATGGAATAAGAAAAAAATTATTTCAGTTGAAAAAATAAATTTTGAGTTCTACGCTCGCTTCGCTCCAAAAAACCTCTTCTCGGGAATCCTTTCTTCGAAAAGCTCTAACAAACTTTTTAAATAAAACAAAGAAATATAGTATGGCGTCGCGTAACTCACGAGATCGTATGATTACGCGAGTACAATTGCTATTTCGTGCAATTGTGAACCACCAACAGAGTCAGTGGTACTGCACTTTACAGTGCAGTGCAACGCCGGACAGTAATAGTATTTTGTATTACTGTCCGCATAAGACCTTTTTTGATTTTTCGAAAGTCACTATTTTCAAATGTGTATACCGGTGTCGAACAACTCGCGAGATCGTATGATCCGCGAGTACAATTGCTATTTCGTGCAATTGTGAACCACCAACAGAGTCAGTGGTACTGCACTTCACAGTGCAGTGCGACGCCGAACAGTAGCAGTATTCGTGCTACTTTTTGAGAGAGACCTTTTGCGCTTTTCTAAGCTTGCTCTCTCCTCTGTTATAAATTGGGGCTCCCGAATGGGCATTCCTCTATTATACCGGCTATCTATTAATTCCGGTAACATGCACAATAAATAAAATTGAATTAATTTTGGCTCCATATTGTTTTGCCAAAAGTTATCGTCTCTATCGACTCTAATGTACTTTAACCCTTTTCGGGTCCAGATACAAAATAAGCAATATTTCCTACCTGTAACATGTAATTGTCCTTGTACCTGGTAGTAATAATAGTGGTTCTTGTTCAATGCATTTCCTTCTGCATTTGCAAATATACGCCGAATAATTGCAACACTTCTGATTGCTTCCTCCGGCAATAAGTTCTCCGCCGTTTTCGGACATTTTATTTCCACAATGCCCTCTTCGTCTACAAGTCCATCTGGCGAAGCTCCTAAGAACGGGATGGCACTATCAATAAATAAGCCACATTCTTTAATTTCAACACCAATGCACGCACTTAGTTCTTCACGTGCGAATTTTTCGCATTCTTGTCCATATTGTACTGCAGGTGCACTAATCAGTCGTGGATACACAAACGACTTCACTGAATTTGCACAGAACGTGCCAATTCGACGACGGCATATTCGTCCAAAATTAGAGGCCGTCAATAATTTAGATTTATAATTCAACCATCTCGGATTTTTTGCTTGACCGATGGTTTCTTCCTCAATGGCATCTCTACTATTTTGCCAATTCTGCAACATTTCCATATGTTTTGTAATTTATACACGCTTCGATTAAAGCGCGAAATTATTAAATTAGTTTTTTTTAGATACGACGTGAAAGTACTAGACATGATGTGGTCTTCTCTGTGAATAGGCCGCATATGCGGTAGTTCTTCCAGGGAAGCATCGGACTATCCTGATAGTCATCGTCACTTCCACAGTTGAAAGTTCAAACAACTTCCACAACGCAAGATCATCACTGCTTTGTAATTTATACACGCTTCGATTAAAGCGCGAAATTATTAAATTAGTTTTTTTTAGATACGACGTGAAAGTACTATTTCCATATGTTTTGTTTGCTCTAATTCATAAATATTGTTAGCCATATCCGGCTTTTCAGCGTTTGGTCCGTAATTGGAATCCTTTTCAGAACGGAATTGTTTCCGCACGTGCTTCGTAATTTTTTGTTCTTTTCTCTTTTCACTGTATTTCTCATTTTCTTTCTTCCTTTTATTTTCTATTTTGCGTAAAATAATGGGCGGTTTCTTGTTCATCGCCATATTTAGACGCGACAACACTTGTTTTGTGTTATACTGCAGGACAGCAGCAGCACATCTTCCCGTCTAAGATCCTCTCTCGCCGAAATTCAATCTTTTTCCTCCTGTATATTTTGCGATGATTCCGTTGAAACTTTTGACGACATTATTGTTGCTGTTATACAGCAAACTCTCAGCATGCGCCAATAGAGGTCGAAGTATTTCTTTGATGTGTTCGTACACTCCCATCTTCATCAATTCGGGAACAATGTTCTTTTCATCTTTTTTACTCGTTCCATCGCAGAAGTACTGCAGTTTTGAACAATCTGCGTGTTCACCAAAAACGTGGCTAGGAACATTGTGTATGTCGGCATACAAATTCTTAATTTTCTCAGCGGTTGTTACTTGCTGACTGTATCTGTACTCTGCGGCTTTTACTATGTCCGCACGTATTCGCCGAATGCTACTTTCAACGATTCTTCTGAATGGACCAGGTGTTGTCATCTTTACAACTTCTTTTATTTTTCTGCAACAGTTTCGCAACAAATGATTCGTGCATTCAATTTTTTTTACACGAATCTGTGCTTTATATGGATCTGCATCTATAATTTTTTTATAAACGCTGCTGTCCCCATCAGCAATCAGTGTTGAATAAATGAGCCCATGTTTTTCTACGCTGGTCTTGAAGCCTTCGACTATAGCGTCACTTTCCATAGCCGTTGATGCTTGGCTTGCGCGCCAATTTTTGAAACAGGTAACTTTCGTGGCTCTTTTTTCTTTTTCGCAATACATCGACAAATCCTGCACACCTTGTTTCTGACACCGATAAATAAAACTTTCTTCGTGTGATATCCAATTATAACGCCGACTCCAGACGCGGAATCGTACGTTCCAGTCCGATATGATCGTTTTATCCAGCTTCCATCGGCCACAACGGGGATGTGAGGGATTCCACATCCGGAAACAATATCGTGTCTTTCAATGGCCAAGCGTTTTTCTTCCTCTGCCGCTGCTACCATCTCTTCTGCTGCAGCAACAATTAATGTTTTCACTATTTTATTGTGATGTTTTCTAAATTCTTTCTTCGACATGGAGGGTATGTTCATCGCTGCAAGGAATTCCTCCATTTGGGGATAAGTGCCTCCATTCACAATTGTTCCAGCAACGGTACACTGGTTTGTTTCCATTTTATTGCTTTCGTCAGGTTCACTGTGGATTTCACCTGTATATTTGCACATATCGCATATTACACTGAGGGTGGTCCTCAGGCCCGACCGTTTTATGCCGGTTATTTTCAGGTGTCTAATTCCACAGTCTTCCCTGTTTTTAGCATGGTCACCTATTTTTTGAAATTCGGCAAACATGTACTGTATGTCCACGATACTCAAGCCACTTGGTAGACAGAATTGTTCTTCAGGCTCGTTCGTTACAGTTTTCTCTATGATCAATTCTTCATTTTCGGAAGTTGTACCTTCTATATTTAACCCATCTTCTGTATTGTCCGTTTCTTCAATTTGAAACAATTCTTCCGTCGTTTCTTCAAACATTTGTGTACAATTTGCCGTTTCTGTTTCTTCATCCAATGGCAAGTAAATTTTCTCGGGAGTGTATGTTTGTCCATCGGATGTTGACGGCTCGGAAATATTCTGAAGGGCTAAACGCCGTCTTCTTTCGCGACATGCTCTTTTTTTTGAATATCTTATTTTTTATTAAACACTGATCTTCATACTGATTTCTTATATCTTCAACCACGACAATATTTTCACTACCACTCATTGTCACTATCCCACAACAATATTCACCTTTCACTTCACTTCACACTTTCAAAGCTTTGAAATAAATTCAATGATGCAATCTATTCCTTGCTTCGAATGCAACTAGCGTGAAAACTGTCGCGAAGACGTAAAACACAGTACCGAGAAACAGAGGGTACCGTGGCGGGGAGTGTTTCTAAGGACTACGAAAAATAAAGAATGACGTCGATATTCATTACAAAAAAAAGTTTTGAAGTTGTATTCATTTATAATATTATAATTTCAGATTATAAGAAAAAAATATAACATGAAAATAAAAATTCAATCTGTAAAATTAGAAATTAGAAATTAGAAATTAGGAAAGGGTCTATTTTATATGTCAGTGACCACGGTCCTGATCCCAACCACCATGCGAGTGCTTTCAGCATCCATGACAGAAGACAGTCAAGCTTGAACATGGCTGAAGAGAAGGTGCGTATAATCGGCAAGCAGAATATATCGTTAATATTACATTATTTACACATAAATTACTTTCATTATAGATGGAAATAGAGAAAGAAAATAAGGAGGAAAGAGGAGAAAAAAAAGAAGAAGAAAAAGGGACAGACAGTGCGGAGAAAGTACAAAACGTACCAAAGGAAGAAGTAGAGAAGAAAGAAGAACCGCCGTCGACGTCGAAAGTAAGTAAAAACGTTCATTTTTCTATGTAATAAATGTGATACAGTTACATTATTCGTGAAACAGAAGTCATTTTTACAATAGTATTATTAACTTCATAACTTAATAATTATATTATAACAAGTGTATTTTTAAGAGGTTCATAGTTACGGAATAACGACTCTGTCACACTTGGGTTGAGACGCTCTGTATATGCTGATATAATTATATTAAAATTCATTATTATATTTCAGATAAAAAAAATGATAAAACGATTATTGTACGGTGGACACCGCGGCGGCCACCGTGGGTGGCGAGGAGGACGGCGAGGAGGAAGGGGAGGCGGGCGCGGTGCGGGACAAAATGTTGTCCTTAATTTTTATAATAAATAAATTGAAATTAAAAAAGTATTACATGTTTCTTTATTTCGTATGTTGAAATATAGTTTAAGTATCAAAAATGAATTCTTTTAATTGAGCGACACTGGCCATAAGATAAAGGTCTGACTCTGTCTGCGTAGTCAATAGGTTTCTAGCCGTACCAGATCTAAGGGCCTGAGTCATAAACATATTGAAAAGCCCAGGCCGTTAGTTTTCCTTTCTGAAGTGGGCACCAGAAATTCTGTGCACATTTTAGAACGTAGTTCCATGCTGTTAGAATAAAGTTTTTATAATTAAATATAAAGAACTGTTTCGTGAATTATAATCCCATAACTCCGATATCCTATTCCCTTCTTTACATCATTAGTAGCGGATCTCCGGCGAATAATCGCGTCGAATCCGTGCGCGAGAATATTCGGGACGAGAAACAGAAAAATCGTGAAAGACAAAACCGATGTCGTTCCGTACGACAAAACACAGTCCGTCTCGCCAAACCATCGGTATCGTCATCTTACTGTCTCACTAGCACTCGCATTTATAGACGCGTTTAGAATTAGTGTAAAACTGTTGCATCCTCACTCCCTCCGATTCACCTTATTGAAATTATTAATGTCCTGTAGTTTTCATTCTTGTAAGTTTTATGGTCGCGTACGCTATGTGTATTATTTCGTTCTTGCTACCTTTCTTTCGTTTGCGCTGTCCTTTTGTATGTTCGGCAAGAATCAAAATTTTGTCAGTAAATGATAGATACATTAATAGGAATACAAACAGCACATTTACATCGCCTTCTGTATCTTTTTGCATATAGAATATGCGAAATATTGCAAAATGTGCAAGTTTTATAATTCATTTTTCTGGCATATCTCTGTAATTTCATTGATAAAAAAAGATGATTATAGATATGTGTTAAAGATATTACTGGCTTACAATGCACGATTTTCAAATACAGCGCGCAAATTTAACTGTGTGCTTTCCCTTCTTTTGTTTTATATATACCGAAACGTGTATGACGCATAATGCGAACGCTTTGTGACTAAAGTGAGATTGAACTATTAAAAATACGTTTATCGGTTAAATGTGTAAGCATTACTTATTTTCACGTACAATTGTCCATTTTCGTGCTCTGCATATATTTAATAGGTTATGGGCCCAGAGCTCTAACAGATATTGAAATTAATAGCGATTAGTTCGCCGGACACTGTACAGGTTAAGTTACCACGTGGCGTTGAGATTTTTCGGGAACAATGAATAGTGTAACTCGAATTCAACTGTTAGAAAAAGATAATTATGAGACGTGGCGTATGCAGATGGAGGCAATACTTGTTAAAAATGATTTCTGGCAATACGTAAATGGCACATTAGTAAAGCCTGAAGATGCGACGCAAAATGCTAATGCAGTAGTAGAATGGGTAAAAAATGATTCCAAGGCAAAGGCCGATATCATTTTGTGCGTGAGTCCCAGCCAGTTATCTCAATTAAAAACATGCAATACTTCAAGAGAGGTATGGCTAAAGCTGGAAAGTGCTTTTGCATCTAAAGGTCCAGCAAGAAAAGCTATGTTATTAAAGCAGCTTACATTAAAGAAAATGGGTGAAGGTGATGATGTCACAGTTCACCTTAATAAATTTTTTGAAATTAAGAATAAATTAGCTGACATGAACATTGAAATTAATGAAGATTTGTTCTCAATTATGATGCTATACAGTCTGCCAGCTTCATTTGAGAACTTTAGATGTGCCATCGAAACAAGAGATGAGCTGCCCAATGCGGAGGCGCTTAAAGTAAAAATTTTAGAAGAATCTCAAGCAAGGAAGTCAAACTCTGAGCCTTCAAGTGCTATGGCAGCATCAATGTCTAACAAAAATTTTCACAAGAATAAAGGTGAAAATAATGGTGATGATTCAAGACTTACAAATAACAATAGAGCAGGAAATTACAATAAGTTCTCAAATATGACTTGCTATAAATGTAAAAGAAGAGGACATATAGCAACTTACTGTAGATCAAAAATTACAGTGAGTAAGGGCAACAACAATGATCAAAATGCGAACGTGGCAGAAGATAATGCCTCAGAAGATGATGCCTTCTATGCTTTTGTTGGCAATTCAAGTAAAGATGTTAACGATGATAAAAGTAGATGGGTTCTAGACAGTGGCTGCACTGCACATTTATGTAAAGATAGTGAAAGTTTTGATTGTTTATTAGATACGAGTGAAAATCTGAATTTGACAAACAATGGTTCCACTAGTATAAAAGGAAAAGGCATTGTAAAATTAAAGATCAATGCGAACAACGAAGACAGAAATATAAAACTGGAAAATGCCTTTTACGTACCAGATTTAAGGTCAAATCTTTTATCGGTTTCTAAGATTGTGGATAAAGACAATACAGTAACTTTTGACAAAGATGTTGCTATTGTGAGGGATAGAGAAACTAAACAGGTGAAATTAATTGCTGACAGAGTAGGCAATCTGTATTATTTGAGAAAGACTGAAAATCAAATTGCTCAACACGTAAATGAAATTAAGGAAAGTTCTCTTTTGAGATTATGGCATGGCAGGATGGCTCATTTAAATGAGAAAACTCTAAGAAAGGTCATGCTTGGAACTAGTAATATAAAATTTAGTGATAATGAATCAATTCAAAAGTGTGATATTTGTGCCATAAGTAAACAGACAAAAAGTCCTTTCAATCACTCCAGTGAAAGATGTAAAAAACCTCTAGAAATAATACATTCAGATGTATGTGGTCCATTTAATGTACCAACCATTGGAGGTGCAAGATACTTTGTCACATTTATTGACAATTACTCTCGTTACTGCACAGTATATTTAATGAAAAATAAAAGCGAGGTTTATGCTAAATTTCTACAATTTAAAAACATGGCAGAAAATCAACTTGGAGAAAAAATTAAAGCTTTACAGTCAGACAATGGAAAAGAGTACTGTAACGAAAACATGAATAGTTGCTTAGTGTCTGCAGGTATACAAAGAAGATTCTCAGCTCCTAGAAATCCTGAACAAAATGGATTAGCTGAAAGAAAGAACAGAGTTCTGGTTGAGGCAGTAAGATGTATGCTAGCCGACTCGGGCTTATCTTTATCGTTTTGGGGAGAAGCACTGATGGCAGCGAATTACATCAGAAACAGGTGTCCAACCATGGGATTGGATGGAGGTATTCCTCATGAAAAATGGTATGGAAAAATACCAAGTTTAATACACTTTAAAACATTTGGTGCAAAAGTATTTGTCTTGGACAAATCGCAGAAAAGTAAACTAGCAGACAGAGCTCATGAAGGCAGACTCGTAGGATATTCAGAAGAAAGCAAAGCTTATAGAGTCTGGATACCGGAAATGAGGAAAGTAATTATATCAAGAGATGTAAAGGTTATAGAAGAAAATTTAGCAACTTTAAGAGGCCAAGCTAAAGTCATGGGTGATACAACGTATAATCAAAATCAAAATGAAGTTTTTACAGAATTAAATGGTGTTGAAATCGAGTTATCCACTGAAGATAAGGATGAAAATTTTCTTTCAAGAAATGAAGACCAAACTGCAAATATGGAAAAACGCCTGCCAGGTAGACCAAAATTAGTTAAGACAGGTAGACCTGGACGACCAACAAAGAGGTATAATTCAACCTCTAATCTTCGAGAATCTAGAAATGTTCTACCATCTCGTGAACACAGTCAGTCTGCAAATGTTGGAGACGAAAATGACGGAAATGGAGATGACATAACAGCTGTTCAAGACGATGTTTTTGAGCAAGCTAATTTTGCAGGTATCGATTATCAAGAAGCCTTAGATGGTGAGTATGGTGAAGATTGGAAAAATTCAATTTGTGATGAGATCGGACAGATAATAAAAAATGATACATGGAATATTGTGGATCAACCTAAACAAAGCAATATCATAGACTCCAAGTTAGTGTTAAGCAACAAGACTGATATCGATGGTAATATTAAAATTAGAAAGGCTAGATTGGTAGCAAGAGGCTTCGGACAGATTTTTGGTATTGATTACTTTCAAACCTTTTCTCCTGTTGTAAGGCTAGAGTCGTTTAGAGTATTAATTGCTCTTGCTGCTCAATTTAACCTTAAAATAGATCAACTGGACATAACAAATGCATTCTTGCATGGTACCTTAAATGAAAAAGTTTATATGAAGATTCCAAGCTTCTTAAAAATGTTTCTGGAACTTATACTTTTAAAAACTAAATATAAAGATATTCATGTGAAAACCAGGGATATGCTAGGAAAGATTAAAAAAACTAATCAAGTTTGTCTATTAAAAAAATCGTTATATGGCTTAAAGCAAGCTAGTAGAGTATGGAACTTAAAAATAGATAAAATCCTTAAAAGCCTAAATCTGAAAGCTTCAGAGACTGAACGTTGCCTATATTACAACATGAACGAAAATTATAAAATTATTATTATACTATATGTTGATGATATGCTCATTGCATATGATGATGAGACAATATTAAAAGAAATTAAAGATAAATTAAAATCTGAAATTGAAGTCAAGGATTTAGGTGAGGCAAATTACTGTGTAGGTATAGAAATTTTGAGAAAAAATAAAACAATTTGTCTTCTACAAAGAAAGCATATAAACAAAATTGTTGAAAAATTCAATTTGATCGATGCAAGAGTGTGTGCGACTCCAGCTGATAGAAGCTTATTATATACCCTAAAAAAGAATTCAACAAATCTGAATTTACCATATCAAGAATTAATTGGCAGTTTAATGTATGTGTCCGTAGCTACTAGGCCAGATATTATGCACAGCGTTGTATTTTTGTCCCAATTCAATACATGTTTTGGTACAGAGCATTGGAATGCGGCCAAGCGAGTGGTTAAATATTTAAAAAGTACAATTGACTTCGGTCTAATATTTAAGAAGGGTGATTTTGAAATAAATGGATTTGTAGATGCAGATTGGGGTTCCAATGTTCTGGATCGAAAATCATTCACCGGGTATGTTTTTAGGCTTGGTGGATCAGCCATATCCTGGAAGACACAGAAACAAAAAACTGTGGCCTTATCTTCTGCAGAAGCAGAATATATGGCTTTATCTGAGTCCTGCAAGGAATGTATGTTTTTGAAAAATTTATTAATTGAGTTAGGATTTAAGGTAAAAATAAGGATTTATAATGATAATCAAAGCGCACAACAATTAGCAAGTAATAGTATGTTCCATGCAAGGTCAAAGCACATAGACTTGCGCTATCATTTCATAAGAGATGCTTTACATAGTAAACTTTTTGAATTAACCTATTTGCCAACTGATGAGATGAGAGCAGACGTGATGACAAAACCTCTTGGCAAGACAAAACATCAATATTGTATTGATAACATGGGTATAAAGAGTATTTCGTCGCATGATTAGATGATCTGTAAAGGACACTCAATAATTGTGAAAGTCGTGCGTTGCGGGGGAGTGTTAAAGATATTACTGGCTTACAATGCACGATTTTCAAATACAGCGCACAAATTTAACTGTGTGCATTCCCTTCTTTTGTTTTATATATACCGAAACGTGTATGACGCATAATGCGAACGCTTTGTGACTAAAGTGAGATTGAACTATTAAAAATACGTTTATCGGTTAAATATGTAAGCATTACTTATTTTCACGTACAATTGTCCATTTTCGTGCTCTGCATATATTTAATAATATGAATAAAAAAGATTTATGGTTACACACATTAATATATGTATTGTTTCATTCTCACAGACTTCTTTCTCGGCTAGAGCCGATTCATTGTGCTGATAGTTTAAATTTTAAATTGTAACAGGTGTGAATAGCGTGACAGAAGTGTAATACGTTGCGGCAACTATGCCTTACTTGTGGCTATATTCACGTAGCCGTTTGTGATGTCAAATTAGAATTTACATTTATTGACTGATTTCTGTTTTTATCGACCCTGATGATAACGTGGTCAAATATACCAACAATGCCTCTGACGGAAAATCAGTGAACTATTCTTCCGTCTATTTGACGTCTGATGCGTGCAAATCGTAAATTTCGTTTTACGTCTTCCAGAAGTGATAAATTGTGAAAAATCGAATTTCAGTGACATTGTGCTAGTTCAAGGAAGGGTGGTCTGGTGTGCTATGGGTGAAAAAACCATTAAATCGTCCAATATTTGCTAAAATGCAGCCGAACGCAGCATTCGGCAGCCATGTTGTTTGCTTACAACAGCGTCTGTCTCAATCTTACAGTGTCGAAAATATCATTTTTCTCAACGTATAGTGTTTATTACCGTTCAAACGGACCAGACAAATTTCATTTGTGCAATTATCGAGACAAAAAACGAAATCTACGAAATCGAGTGTCTCTCACGCATGGCGTATACGTGCATGCTTTCCGTTGATTGTGTGAGTGCACGCATACAGGTCTTGGCACAAGGAGTCTGTGCCCTTGAGCATAGATTTAATGATGCAAGTTTTGTGAAGAAAAGTCTCCTGAACTTTGTGGTTATTAGAGACGAGGTAAATTGGGAGGAAATGGAGCCGTGGTCTAGGTTTTGGGTAAAGATAAAAGTCTGGATGGAATTCTACAAAAGAGTGGATGTGAATAGATTGGAATGGCTGAACTTTGGAAATTTTGTCAGAGAAGGTGGTTTTAAGGTAAATTGGGATATGGGCAAACTGAGGAAAAATGTGGAAATGAGTGATCGTGCTCTTTTCAGTGAAATCTCAAGGAGTTTTTGGAATAGGGAGGTTGAGGATAGTGTAGTAGAAATTTATACGGATGGCTCCAAAAAAAAGGAGGGTCTCTCGGTTGGGGCAGGAGTAGCTGTACGACAAGCGGATGGCTCTTGGGAGGAGATGCATTGGTCTCTACACAAGGCCTCCTCTGTCTTTTCAGCGGAAGCTTTTGCAATTTAACAAGCGTTGAGATACGTAAATGATAGGCCCAGAGCTGGGCGGTTCTTAATCGTCATTGATTCCGCTAGCGTCCTGGAGAAAATTGCCCATATCGGATCGGAATTGGGGGATAACCCATGGGTTCATGATATCTTGAGGGAACTCAGGGTCAACGTGCTGGTAAATGGTAGAGTTGACATGGCAGTCTCGAACGTGGCTTTTGCTTGGGTTCCGAGTCACGTTGGAATTGAGGGCAATGACAAAGCTAATGCTCTGGCAGGCTCTGCGACTTTTGCAGAAGACGACCTCTTCCCGGGGGTCGACTTCCGCTTCGACGGTTGAAGAGAGCGGTTGGATAAGAGGTGGGCTCCTGCTGAGTGACGCAATTTAATAGTGCATTTTGGTGGTTTTTGGTGGTGCTGTAACTTTTTGTTGGAGGGTCTGTTTTCTGGTGGCTGCTACTTGCAATAGTGAGAGCAGCGAAAACTTTAGTGATTTTGCTGGGCTGAGTTTTCCTCAGCCCAGGAATAGAGGGGCGCACAGAAGGTGCCGTTCCGGGCGGCCGGACCATGTCGCTCGGGCTTAGCCGCCGTAAGGCGAAGAATAAGAAAATTCGGGAGCATGTAAGAAGTGTTAGTGAAAGTGAGATCGCTAACCAACAAAGGAAAAAGGACGTTGAGATAACTGGAAGCGAAACAGAATTCGTAACCGAGTTTCTCGAAGAAGACAAAGAGGCTAGGAAATTGTTTGCGGGTAATGCCGTTAAATTTCAAAAGTTAGAGCGTAGAGTGGCGAACCTGGTGGCGGAATTTGAAAACAAAGAGTCACGCGACTGCCTGCCCAATCAGGAGGAGCCACGATCCCCGGAGCCGAGTGTGGGATTGGCCGCCCTGTCAACGGTTGGCAAACAAAATGAAAGTTCAAATGTACCGTTAGATGATTCTGGAACAACGCCCAAGTGTGGAACGGTTGAATGGAAGCTTGTAGAACGCAGTAGGAAAAGATCAAGAAGAACAAGTGAGGAAGAATGTGTGGAATCAAATAAACGTAAAAAAAAAGACGTTAAAAGCTCAGATGAGGATGATGGAACTAATAAATGTGGAATCACTGTAGATAAAGAACCTGGAAAAGATATAGAAGTGAACCTGGAAACGTCTGAGCACGTGGAAGATATTGGAAACAAGGACCCAGACACTGGAATCAGGAATAAAGAGGCGTCCCCTCATCAGAATAAAGGTGAGAGGCGGAAGAATGTTTTTTACGAAGAAGAGCTTCCCAGTAGGGAATATATGGTCACGGTGGTCCTGGAAAAGGAAGCGACGAGTAGAATGAAGCGCAGAATCCTAATTAAAATATATCGTTTAACTAAAAATAAGGGTAGATTCCTTAGGGGACTCAAAATGGTTGCATTTAATAGGGCGGAGCTCACCTTTAGCGACATGGCGGCGGCGAATGAAATCCTGTCCCGTGCTGAGAAGAATGAGGCATGCTTTGATGCCTATCTACCGGATCGGAACGAGGAAGAGTGTCATCACAGACTGGGAGGAACCTGTCGGTGCTCTGGAGGAGGCGTTGGTTCCTGGGCAACGTGAGTGTACGTTGGAAAGACTAAAAAAAAGGTGATTAAGGACGGCAAATCGGAATGGGCGGAAGGCCTGGCCATTCTGGCCACCTTCAAGGGAGATCAGCTCCCGAAAGAGCTTTGGATTGGCCAAGGCCATGTGAGTGTCCGGGTGTTTCCCTACGTTGAGTCGGTGAAACAATGTTATCGTTGTTTTGCATTCGGGCACGTGCAAATGCAGTGCAGAAATAAGTCGAGACGTTGTATTAGGTGTTTGCAAAATGAACATGGTGTATGTGAACGGGAGGTTAAATGTATAAACTGTGGAGGTCTCCACATGAGCCTCTCTAAGGCTTGCTGGAAATTCCAACGGGAGAAGGCCATCAAGAAAGTGATGGCGTATCGTAATGTTGCATATGCCACGGCAAGAAATATCATTACCAAACAGTTGGATGACAGGGGCATTTTTGATAATGAGGACGATGTATTGGAATTTTCAAGGGACTTCCCTGCGCTGTCGCTGAAAAGCAGGTCGAGAATCCCGGAGTTTTGGGAGAAATTTGACGTTCCCCTGGACAATGAGCTGCAGGCGATACAAGAAGCCCGTGGCCCGCTCTCCCCTCCTCCTTCACAAGGCAGAGGGTGGAATCAGGTGGTCCAGGGCCTTAATAAAGACGATAATCCCCCCCCCCCCCACGGGGTAGGGGCAGAGGGAGAGGGAGATTGAACTTGGAAGTGGACAATGACCCTATCAAGGCAGGAGAACGTCTAATCAGGGGAAATTTAATCACACTGGAGAAAGAGAGGTGGAACAACAGGTACGCCACCATTCAGCCGGAGTCTGATCCGGAGGACATTGAGGCGGAATATACTTTTGGTAATGGTGAAATCCAAGAAGCTGCTATAAAAAGAATTAGCAAAATGGAGCAGCGGGCCAATAGACAATTGGTCGACCAATTGAGGAAGAGGAGGGAGGAGGAATTCCTCTCGGAGCTCCTTAGTTTGATAGCTGACCGGGGTTTGGAAAACGAAGTGGAGAAGGTGCTGAAAAAGAAGAAATATGCTAAACAGCCTACTGCAGAGGAAGAGTATGAGGAATGGAACTCGATCCAATGCTCGGAGTGGAATATACCGATACCACCCAACACTCTGGCGAAGCTTCAAAGGAGAAAGGCCCTGCATGCGGCCAGGGAGGCCGAGAGGAAGCGGCTGCAAGAGGAATGGGAGGCCAGCCTTCCGGGCCCATCGTACGCCAGGAGGGAAAGGGAATTGGAGGCATTGGAAGCTGAAAGGGAGGAAGAAAGGAGTAGACAAAGGATTGCGGAGATGAAGAAAGGCCAGTTCCACTTCCGTTTCGACGGCTGAGCGGAGCGGTTGGTAGAGCGGTGAGTGCGCTGGAAATTTTGTGCCGAGTGGTCTTCTCATAGGGAAAATTGTTTTCCTGTAGAGAAATTGAAGTTTTAATGGGTCAAGCATAAAACCCGGGTACAAAGAGTGCGGGGTGGAAACTTTTGGGTTATTTTCCTGGGCTGAGTTTTCTCGGTCCAGGAATTAATCGGTGGGGGGAGGGGATCCTCCCAAGCGGCATATCTTTGCCGCTTGGGAGCAGATGACGGAGAATTAAGGAGAAGATTAGGAATAAGAGTAAGAGCCTCAGCGAAAGTGAAAGCTCGAAACTCGTAAAAGAAGTGGAAATGGAAAAACCAGGTAGTGATGGTGAATGGGAAACAGAGTATTTGGAAGAAGACAAGGAAGCACGTGAATTTTTTGCTGGAAAGTCGGTTATAGAAAAAACGCCTCAGAGGGAGCTGAGGGTTGCTGAAATTATGGCAGAATTTGAACAGAAGGAAACAAGTGACCAATCAAAAAGAGCCACGCATGGCCTCCATGGAATTGGACAAGGAACATTTGGAATACGAAGTTGGTAACACTGGAATGACGTCAGAAAAACCGTTAGAATGCGGAAACGACGCATAAACAACGCCGAGCGACAAAATCGAGTGGACCCTGGTAGAATCAAGTAGAAAGAGGTTAAGAAGAACTAGCGAGGAAGATTTGGGAGACGCAATTCAAGGTAAAAAAAAGGGAGATAAGCAATCTGCGGAGGTGAATACCGTACCTAAATGTATTGTTGATGCAGATAATAGGGATAAGAATTTGGGAAAAGAAACGGTAGAAAAGGACGCAGAGAATTTGGAATCTATAAAGGACGACCAAACATGAAGGAACAAAGGACCGGCCATTACAGAACACGGTGTAAACGTGAGAAACCAAAGAGACTAAAGGTGAGAAACCAAAGAAATCCTATTATTGTGAAGAGCTCACGAGTAGAGAATACATGGTGTCGCTGGTGCTGAAGAAGGAGGCCACCAGTAGATTGAAGCGTAGAAATGTTATCAAAATATACAGGCAAATTAAGAACAAAGGGAGATACTTAAGGGGGTTTAAAATGGTCGCATTTAAAGCCAAGTATCCACCTGTATCAAACGCCCGTATCGTATCACCGTTCCGAACCCTTTTGAATAGGCAGGCGTTGCCCCGTTGCATGCATGGCTCGGACAACATTTCTTCGTTTCTTGATAGAAACGGTTAGGCAATAGGACTGGGCCACTACAGGCGAGGAGTTTCGTTTCGCTGTGTGCCGTTCCAAAGGAACGGAGGCAACGGACCCATCCGAAAAATTTCTTGGTTCTTTGCCGTTCCATCGAAGGAAAGGTTCATGCGTTTGCACTTGACATAGCGTTTCGTGCCGTTACTTGGGTTTCAATTTATTTGAAATCTTGCGGTATTATTGGATTCATTTCAAAATCGATGAAATTATTTATGAACTTAATCTAATTTAATTTAGACAAATTTTATCGTTTAAATATATTGAAACAGATCAATTATCTTCGGCGATACGCTGTACATAAAACAGCAATGTTAATAATCAGCTGTGTCATTATTGAAAAAGGACAATGTTAATTTTGTAGAGATTTTTCCGTTGCCGAGTATCCGAAGTTCTATTGGGCTGTGATACGGAGGTGAAGGAACGGGCCGATCCGAAAATTGTCGGTTTTTTGCCGTTCAAAGGATAGGTTCGGAGACCACTTGAAACGTAAAAGCAACATACCCAGGCGAAGGCCCGAAATGCTATGTCAAGTGTAACGTCCCGGAATTATTATCGCGAGTACGCTACTGCACCGACTGCGTAGGGAGAGCGGTTCCCTATAAGAAGGCGTCTCGTAAATAATTATATAATGAAGGAATCATAGGTTCGGGTGGTGCGCGGTAAAGGAGTGAAATCCAACGTTAATTCCTTTCTCAAAAATCGTAATGAGTGTTTATTCAAGAAAAAATGTAATGTGTTTGTTTATAATATGTGTATAAAAAGAAAAGGTAAGTAATTATTTGAGTTATATAAAAATGTAAGTAATTAGTGTAATCAGTGTACAAATGTTGCGCCCTGTTCTTGAAATACAAAAGGAAAATTAATTATATTAGTTACAATGAGTGCGCCCTGTATAAAAAAAAAATACAAAGAAAAATAACAAAATAGTTTGACCTAAAATAAAATACAAAGAAAAAATTTAATTGATTAGTAAACGCGTCTCTAGATACGATTATAAAAATTCTAAATTTATAACTTGAGTTTATAACCAAAAAAAATAAAATTATTCAAATAAATTGTTCGATTGTCGAGGAGTTGGCGTGGATCCGTTCCGACACTGTAGGAGCTAACCCGTTCGGCCGCAGTACGATTTCTGAGCAACTTAGCCGTCACTGATAGGCCGCATCCAAGGAGCTTCTGCTTTCGCTCGCTCGTTAAGCTTGGTTGCGAACACTGCAGGATGGTATCGTCGCTCTAGAGCCAGTGTACTAATAGGCCGCATCCAAGGAGCTTCGGCTTTCGCTCGCTCGTTAAGCTTGGTAGCGAACCTGACACATATGAGAACCGCTGCGAACCGGTGGTCGGGCGCTCCGGGTCTGACACAGAACCTTTGCCGCCTCGCCGACAAAAGAATCTAAGCTACTGGAAACCTATGTAGTAATCGTATCATAGATCCGTGTCGGATTACGATCAGAATCGAAGTGGAAATGCTCCTCGCGGCACGCTCGTATTTATACCCGAGATTTGCCTACGTAGCAGTTTTATCTATACGCGTTTTCGATACCGGAAGTGTTTGGACTTTGACCGGAATGTACGTGACTCCGCGCGTATCGCTGTCTCTGTCTATGCGTAGTGCTATCTTTCTTTATTCTGCGCTCTATTTCTATCTCTCTCTACGTGTTATTCCTATCTCTATCTATATATCCCGCGTCGATCTTTTATCGACGTGGTAGAATTATCGACGCGGTAATTATCGATGTATTTTTTTTTTTTAAGTATAAATTTTGTTAAGTATAAATACAACATTCTTTTCTTATTTGTTAAATATGAATATAATTGTCAATCTGAATTGTGTTAATACAATAATAATAAAAAAAACGAAGTGTTATAGTTTTGATTGTATAAAAACTAAAAAAAAAAATAAATATATTTTTTAATAATTAATAATGGTGGTTTTTTTTATTTATTCTTCTTCCTGCGGGATGTTACACAAGTGTAAACATGACTCTTGAGGCACGAGATCTGGAATCTGGAATCGGATATATCAGTAAGATAATACTAATGCAACGACTGAACTTTGTTATTTTTCATTTTTTTCTTATAAAACTGTTACCAAGATATTTGTGACGTTTTTCTGATTAAAATGATACCAAATACGATATGGTTTGGACAATTCTTATTTATAATAGTATTTCCTACAGTGTGATTCTCTTGCTACGCAAGACAAAAGCCGTGCCGCACAATGGAACCCCTGCTGTTTGGAAAATTGGAAATGATTTTTATTACATCTGAAAGTTAAAGGAGTAAATTTAGGAATCGGTTTATAACTTAGGAACATAAAATAGGGAAAAAATATGTTATTATGACAGGGTTTCGAGTTTACTTAATCCGTTTATTACTCGAAGAGGTCATCGTTTATTACCCTTGTTGCTTTCATTGGACTGGTACTACCTGTGTACCATGCAAATTCGGTACCTCCACGCGGACTAGGAGGTACCTTCGCGTTTGCAAAACGCAACCAATCGGAAAAATTACAAATTTACCCCCGACGACGAATTTCAACCAATACAGGAAGTGGAAGTTTCTACACCGAAACCCCCACCACGATTAGGAAGTTATATATTTCTCATCAATACGGAGAAAGATTAGTTGCCGTTTACACTGCAGTCACCATGGATTTTAGTAAGGCAGAAATTCTCACCTTAATTGAAGTGTACTGATCTAAGAGTGTGTTGTGGGACCCCAAAAACTGCGATTATTTTAATAAATTAAAAAAAGAAGATGCGTGGGAGGAATTAAGCGCAGAAATAGAAAAACCTAAAGCAATATGTAAAAAAAAAATAGAATACCTCCTCGCAGGTTTGAGGAGGGAAAAGTTGAAAATGAAAAGAAGTGTTGGCACCGGAAAGGGTAAGTACTTTTTATCACACATTCATGAATTGAAAGTTAGAAATATTTGGTACTTTATACAGTATTACACATCAGAAAACAGTGCGGCTCAATTTAACTTTCTATCGTTATTTTGTTTGTAGGAACACAAGAAGTATATAAAAGCCAATGGTTTGCATTCGAAAGTATGCAATTCCTATGGGATAAAAATAAATCTAGGAGGACATTAAATACGGTACGCAAACCTTCAATTATTTTTTCATTTTTTCCACAATTCATAAAAGCATACTTTATTAGCAACAAATTAGAAACAATACTTGTTTTCAGATGGAAGATGAAGTACAAATCGTAAGTCCAGAGGCGGTAGAAGATGAGGTGACAGAGCAGTCATATATGGGGCAGAATGTAGAGATGCTTGGGGGAGAACCTGGCCCCAGTACGAGCACCCCATTGCGCCCAACAAGAACGGTTGCCGCGAAAAGGCGGCATACCGAGAAAGAGGATCGTTTGGAGAGGGCCTTTGAGATTCTGGAGACTGCGTCAGATCCACCACCTGACGAATCCCAACATTTTGCAAATTTTATTGCATCTAAACTGAGAAAGCTGAACAATTATGAAAGGGTCCATATTGAAGCACGGATAATGCAATTATTTGTAGAAATTGAACCTACATGTATAGATAATATATAAAATATATATATATATAATATTAAATAGCATTCATTCCTTTCTCTTCCCTCTCTCTGTGATCTAACACTTTATTTATACTGAATACGGAAAATGAAAACATACAGTAGGTGATCAAATTATTAGAGCCACATTAACATTTATTACTATTAATAAATATTTCCACAAATTTTCGATGGTGTTGCAAAGCGAGGTTGTAGACAATCAGCATGGTTATTGTATTCATTTTCAGTTACATAATTAAATGTAATATTTGAAAAAGATATTTCTGCCCATTCACTTCCGCATCACTTCAGGGTTAAATGTAAGTTAAGTAAAAAAGTGTCGTTGATCAAGAGTGGTTACTAATATAGTTCTCGAGGTAGAAATGGTGTCATTTAGTCGTATACGAGGTCTGTTGGTATAGACAACCGACCATAATAGCGGAGCGTCCTTTTCCAGCTTATTGTAACGCCAATATTCAATTCATCATCCTTCTGAAGGGGAAACTTCAGAGAATATGAACACATTTTTTTCAAAATTTAAATCAAAATTTAAACTTTACAATTTTAGCCTAAACCTCGATGGCCGATATACAGTGTGTAAACACGAAGTAAACACGAACATAGATTGAGAAAATGTTAGTAAAAATGTTTATTTCATTTCTTTTTCTTTGTACAAAAGGAATACTTTGTAAACACAATTAATTTTTGTTAGGTTGTATTTAGTGATGAAAATAAATTACACAAATAAGACAATTACATAAATATGTTAGAAAATTAAATTTTAATATAGAGAAAAACATCAAATCGAATTTTCGATATAATTCGTGGAGGTGAAAAACCAATAAATTATGAAGTTTTATTTACAAACGCAGTAAAACAATTTCTTATTTACAATTTATTTACACACTACGAATTACTATTCTAAAAAACAGGGGATTATATATTTATCATACATTACATTATAATATTTAAATAAAAACTATGCACAGTCTTCCTGCCAAGGTACTCTTCCTTCCGCCAAAAAATAATGGGCCAGTTCCTCTCTAATTTGGAACAACGCGGAAGTTGTTCTCCGCGGAACTCCTCGCAAGGGCAAAAGCGCTCCCATTTCGTTGCCCTGTTCCCTCCAATTACCTCCTCTCAGAATGCTTTCCTCTTGGTAATCCATCGTTCCAGGTGGAGTATAAAGTCGAGAGGAATCTGGCCTTTGCCGTAAAAAATTGTGCAACATTGTTGTTGTTAAAACAACAAGAGATGCTTTTTCCGGCGATAAAAGCATGGGTTTTCTTAATACGCGGAAGACTGCGGCCAATATGCCGAAGGCGTTTTCAACAACCCTTCGGGCCCGGCATACTCGATAATTAAATATACGTTGCTGCGATCCTTTCGTAAAATATCCCGAGTAACATTTCAGGAGGTGTTCCGAAATGGGGAAGGCTTCGTCTCCTAAGAAAAAGAAAGGAATCGGTGTTTCTCTTCCTGCTAACCGAGTAGCCGCTGGGATGTTTAATTTCTTCTCCTCCATGGCCCGATATAGAGAAGAATTACTAAATACACCTCCATCTGAAATTCTTCCTTGGCAGCCAACGTCTACAAATAAAAAATTATAATTAGCATCTACAACACTCAGAAGAACAACACTAAAAAATCCCTTATAATTAATATAGTCACTTCCGCTGTGTTTTGGCGATTGAATACTTATATGTTTCCCATCAATGCTGCCGATGCAGTGGGGGAAATTCCAGGTATCGTTGTACTGCTGTGCGATTTTTAACCATTCCGTTCCAGTTTTTGGAATCTGTAAAAAGACACAACTTTTGTTTTCTATTTGCACGTTTGTGCTGTTCGGAAAAATGAATTATAGTTCACTTACCTGAATATACGATTTCAGTGCCTTCGTAATGGCTTCACACACCTCCGGAACAATTTTGCCAATACTTTGTTTCGATATTTTGAACAAGTATTGTAAACTTGTAAAGGAATCGCCCGTTGCCAAAAACCGGAGCGTCACAGCCAATCGTTCCTGCGCCGTAATGGCTTTTCTGTACTTAGTATCCTGCCGCATAATTTCTGGTCCAATTATGTTTAAAAGAAATTCAAAATCTGTTGGGTGCATCCGCATGAAATTCTTGTATAACCCACTGACACTTTGAAATTTTAAATCTAATAACAACGCGGATGCACTATATTTTTCTCTACGTCGAAGGTACCTCCTAGTCCTCGTGGAGGTACCGAATTTGCATGGTACACAGGTAATACCAGTCCGATGAAAGCAACAAGGGTAATAAACGATGACCTCTTCGAGTAATAAACGAATTAAGTGAATTCGAACCCCTGGTATAATAACATATTTTACCCCTATTTTATTTCTGTAAGTTATAAACCGTTTCCCAAAATTCCTCTTTTAACTTGCAGATGTAATAAAAGTTGTACAGTATTAATTTTATTTCTGTAAGTCATAAACCGATTCCCAAAATTCCTCTTTTAACTTGCAGATGTAATAAAAGTTGTACAGTACTAATTGTAAGCGACGGACTCCTATAGTAAAGAAACAGCATGCAGCAAATCGAAACTTCTCGCCTATAGGAGTTTCTTTCAAGAAACGAAGAACTATTGTCCGAGCCGTAGCCTGCCGTGGCATGGAACGAGGCAACGCCTGCCTATTCAAAAGGGTTCGGAACGGTGATACGATACGGGCGTTTGATACAGGTGGATACTCGGCTTAACAGGGCGGAGCTGACGTTCAGCGAAATGGCCGCGGCCAACGAAATTTTGAGACGTGCGGATGAGGGAGATACATGCTTTAACGCATACTCACCAGAGCGAAAGAGGTCCAGAAGGGGTGTTATCGTTGACTGGGAGGAGCCCGTGGATGCACTGGAGGAAGCCCTGGTTCCTGGTCAACCTGAAGCAAAATTTGAAAGATTGAAAAAGAAGGTTACCAAGGATGGGAAGACTGAGTGGGTGGAGGGGATTGCAATCCTTGCCACCTTCAGGGGAGATCAACTACCAAAGGAACTTTGGATTGGCCACGGCCATGTGAGTGTAAGGGTGTTCCCTTTCGTGGAGGCTGTGAAGCAGTGCTATAGGTGCTTTGCGTTTGGCCATGTCCAAATGCAATGCAGAAACAAATACAAAAGGTGTATTAAATGCTTAGAAAATGAGCATGGTCAGTGCGATAGATCGGCAAAATGCCTAAACCATATCAGCCTGTCAAAGGGCTGCTGGAAATTCCAAAGAGAGAAAGCAGTGAAAAAAGTGATGGCGTATCGTAACGTGGCGTATGCCACTGCTAGGGACTGGGTATCAAAGCAGATGGGAGAAAAGGGAATCCTGGACGAAGATGATGATAGAGTGGACGGCTCTAGGGACTTTCTGGCCTTGTCTAGAAGGAATAAAATCAAGAATCCTGAGTTTTGGGAAAAAGGGGAAGTCCCCTTAATTGAGGAATTGCAGGCCATCAGCGAGGCCCGTGGCCGGCCCGTGCCTCCAGAGCCCAACCAAAGAGGATGGAAGACAGCCCTGGGACTCCGAAAGGACCCCCCTCCCTCCAAGTAAGGGACGTGGTAGGGGCAGATTAAATTTAATCATTGATAATGACCCTATTAAAACCAGGGAGGGTCTGGTTAGGAGGAAAATGATTGAATTGCAAAAGAAAAAATGGGATAATAGGTACGAGGTGCTGCAGCCGGAATCGGATCCGGAAGATGTAGAAGCTGAATACACGTGTGGATATGGTGAACTGGAGGAGGCAGCGATTAAGAAAGTGAGTAAAATGGAACAGAGAGCCAACAGACAATTAGAGGAGGAATTTTTGTTGGAGCTCTTAAGCTTGATAGCAGATAGGGGTTTCGAGAAGGAGGTGGAACAGCATCTAAGGAAGAAAAAATATGGAAGAAAGCAGTCTGAAGAAGAGGAATACAGGGAGTGGAATACCCCCCAAAGGCCGCCGTGGGATATTCCCATACCGGCCAAATCACAAGCAAAAATTGATAGGAAAAAGGCCTTGTATGCTGGAAGGGAGGAAGAAAAAAGGAAGCAGCAAGAAGAGTGGGAGAACAGCCTGCCTGGCCCTTCGTATGCCAGACGGGAAAAGGAGAGGGAACAAGCAGAAGCGGAAAGAGAAGAGGAGCGTTGTCTCCAGAGATTAAGAGAAATGAAGAAAGGCCCGTTAGGATGGGTCTTCCGTCAAGGCAATGGGGACGAACCAAGTAAAGAGGCGTAAGCACTTGGGGTTCTATCCCAAGCGTCGACAAAGTGGTTTTCTGTGGGACTTTAGATTATGGGATAATGAAGGGAGAAAAGTGCGTTTCTGTAGGGTTAAGGTTTTGTGGACATGTGTGTTTTGGAAGTGTGAATGGAAAAGGATGGTATTCAGTAAAGACAACAGGGTGTGGACTTTTTTGTTTTGGAATTGCGCTCGCCTGATTTGGCCCCCGTGGAGCCCTCGGGCACGAAGTGAATATGGAATCTTTGTAAAGTTAAAAAAATTAATTTTGTATTGTTATTTTGCAATAGGATGCGAACCTGGTATGATGTTAAGAACCTACTTAAAATGTAAGGAACTGGATGAAAGAGGGCGTCTAATGCGCTATCGGCGCCCCTGCAATACGAATAGAACTGTAAGATCACCTTTGAATACGGACAACTGGGTCCTTAAAAAACTATGCGATAAGAGGGATGAAGGTAATGCACCTTTGTACAGATTTTTGTGTTTGTTTGGGTTATATAGGATAAGGGTTAGTCTATGTAGGTGTTGGTTTTTTTCTCAATACTCAATAAAATTTATACCTTTTTGTAGGAATGCGGTTTATTTGCCCCTTGCATTTGTCACCAGAAGAGGGAGCGCTGAAAGAACGGTGAGTGAGGCACTCCGCCGCCGCTGTTGGGACAAAAGGGAGTACAATCTCCCCTGGAAGGTAAAATGGATAACTCAATTTTGATAGGAATTTGGAATGCTAGGAGCGTGCGGGATAAAACTGCGGAATTAAAAGAATATATCTCAAAGTTTCACGTGTTTGGAATTACTGAAACTTGGCTCAAACCTACGGATGATCTGAATATTCCTGATTTTAATATTGTTAGGCTTGATCTGGATGAGGATAGGCAGGGAGGGGGAGTAGCCTTATTACTTCAGAAGGGCATTGTATATCAAACTAGGGATCTTTTTGCGTGGGACGGTATAGGTAGACAGGCCTTAGGAGTAACTGTGACACTAGATTCGGGGGAGATAGATGTGGTGGTGGTATATAGGAGACCGGGGATTCCCTGGAGTAAAAGGGAGTGGAAGGATTTGTTGGAACGTAGGAGACCCGGGGTCCTGGTACTGTTTATGGGGGATTTTAATGCTAGGAGCAAGGCTTGGAACTGCTCTGTTGAAAGTAGAGAGGGGAAATCGCTGGAGGAGACCGTGAGGGAAGCAGACCTTTTTGTCCTGAATAGATATACGTTATCTAGGATAGGATCTGGGGTGCGTCCACCTTCCAATTTGGACCTTTTCATAGATTCGCACAAGTTCGTAACTTTGGGCTCCATAGAACAAGAAAATGAGACGCTGGGTTCGGATCACCATGTAATTCTCCTCCATCTAAAAGAGGGAATCACTTCTGTAGGGAACGGCAATAAAGTAGGGACTAGAAAGTTTAGTGAAAGGAATATAAATTGGGCGTTGTTTAAAGTTTTCTCAGGAGAGGAGGCGATTGTTTTGGATGAGTTATGGAAAAAAGAGCCGTGGTCGAGTCAAAATATCAACATGAGATGCGATCAGTTTACGGAAGTGGTGTGCAGGGCCTTAACAAGGGCAGGAGGGGGGAAAAAAATCCCGCGGTCCAGACCCGGGGAACCTGTAGGCGCTAGAATCAGGAAAAAACAGGTATGGTGGGATCAGGAGTGTGAAGCGGCTAAAAATAGCCGCAGGAGAACCACACGTGAATATATCAGAAGCCCTTGCCAGGAAAACTGGGTCAGCCTAAGGGAGGCAGAAAAGAACATGAGAAGTCTGGTAAATACAAAAAAGAGTAAAGCGTGGGATGACTTCGCGGGGTCCATTGACTGTTATACGAGCGCAAAAGACGCCTGGCGAAAGGTAAAAGGGATTAGGAATGGCGTGGCCAGGGAAGGGGCGTGTGTTATACCGATACAGGAGAGAAGGGAACTAGAAAATGAAGAAGTTAGGAAAATCCTGGGAGACGATAATAGGAGAATGAATGAACCTACTGCTCGGTTCGAACAGTCAGAGCGGGAGAATCTGGGGGAGGGTGGTGTCGACAATCAGGATTTTGCACGACAGGAACTGGAGAGGGGGGGGGGGGGGCGAGGTAACACAGCCCCGGGGGAAGACGGGATTTCTTACGCGAGCTTAAAAAACCTACATGAGAGTGCGAAAACGTTACTTTTAGAAATGTATAATTGGATATGGTTTAGTGGACATATCCCGGATCGCTGGAAGAGGGTGGTGGTAAGATTCCTGGACAAGCCAGGGAAAAAGGCCGTTAGACCAATCTCCCTGATCGATTGCCTAGGGAAATTATTAGAAAAATTGGTGAAAGAGCGTCTGCAGGAGGTTGAAAAGGAGGGGATTGTGGACTCCCGCCAGAGTGGGTTTATGAAGGGTAGGTCCACGGTAGACAACATCATGATTTTAATCTCTGATGTTAAAGCAGCCTTCATTCGGAAGGAGGAGACTACGGCCGTTTTTGTAGATGTGAAAGCGGCGTATGATAGGGTATTACATGGGAAAATGGTAGAAATATTGGAAAGCAAGGGATGCCCCCCGCCTATTAAAAGATACCTGGGTAACTGGCTATCGGATAGGCGGGCGGTATGTAGGAGGACTTTTGACCCGGAAAGGGAGGGCAGAGTGACCAGGGGGTTACTCCAGCGGTCTGTATTGAGCCCCCTTCTGTATAATATCTATTCCTCAGATATTTGCGCGGGGGCGGACCAGAGCTGCCTTAGAATTTTACTATATGCAGATGACATCGTGGTATATGTTTGGGGAAGGGATAGATTGGAAAGAGAACGTAGCTTAAGCGAAGCTATTGAACGGATTATAAAAAACCTGAGAGACATAGGCCTGGACCTGGCAATGGAGAAAACACAATGGATGACTTTTACTAAAAATAGAGCCAGGAAAGGGCTTAAATCTTCCATCCAAATCGGAGGGGAGATAGTGGAATGTAGCAGAGAGGTTAGATTTTTAGGGGTGGTTTTGGATGAGGGCTTGTCGTTTGGGGGATAGGTGGATTATATCTGTAACAAGACCAAAAAGCGTCTGGATATTCTAAGGTACATAGCAAGCATTAGAAAAGGGGTAAACCCCCGGACGATGATCGTATTTTTTAAAGGTCTCGTACGTTCGGTGATAGAATATGGAATCTTCACGTATTTCTGGTCAAATAAGAAGGGGAGGGAGAAGTTGTCTAAGTTGCAAAATGCAGGTTTGAGAATCGCAATGGGATATAGAATAACCACTCCCATTAATGTGATGAATGTGGAGACCGGAGTGGCTGATTTAGAAACTAGAGTAGAACTCCTGATGGAAAGGTTTATGTTCAAGCATAGAATTAAGACCGATAGTTTGGTTAGAAAGAATCTCGAGAATGTTATTGTGATGAGAGAGGAGGAAGAATGGGAGAGTATGGAACCCTGGGCAAGGGCCTGGGTGAAGTTAGAAGAATGGACTGAGTGTTGTAAAACGGCGGAAATGAGTAGAGAAGAATGGGTGGAGGTGGGTACCTTTTTAGCTAAAGGGGGCTTTAAAGTCAACTGGGAAATGGGAAAGAGGAGAAAACAAATTGAGATTCCCGATAGGGCCATGTTTAGGGAAATTAATAATGGTTTTTGGAATGGTATGAATGCTGACGAGGTAGTGGAAGTATATACGGATGGTTCTAAGAAACGCGGCATGGACGCGGTAGGGTCCAGGATGGTGGTTAGAGGCACAAACAGTGAGTGGGAGGATTTTGGCTGGTTCTTGAATAAGGCCACTTCAGTCTTCTCTGCCGAGGCTTACGCGATTCTCCAAGCGTTGAGATACGTCAATGATAAGCCAAAGAACCGCAAATTCTTGATTATCACGGATTCGGCGAGCGTGTTGGAGAAGGTTGCGCATGTGGGGAAAAACCAGGGGGATTGCCCCTGGTGCTTTGAGATAGTCAGGAAATTAAGAAAGAATGCTCTTTGGAATGATAGAGAAGACGTGAATGCCATGAATGTGGCTTTCGCGTGGGTACCAAGCCACGTAGGAATTGAGGGTAATGAACGTGCGGACCTCCAGGCGAGGCTCGCAACGAGGGGAGAGGAGGAATTGGGGGTAGGTGTCTCCATCCGAGACATTAGATTGTATCTGTCAGAAGGCGCATGGGAAAGATTTATTAATAGGATGACTACAATTGGTATGTCGAAAGGAGCAAAATATTTCAGTAATCCCAAAAATAACGTGGGGAATAAGAAACCGTGGTTTTTTAAAGTCACAGGGGTAGATAGGGAAGTACTCACAAGAATGAGTAGGCTGAGGGCGAACCACTTCAATTTAGGAGAGTCGTTGTTTAGGAAAAATCTAATTGAAAGTAAAGAGTGTAGCTGTGGCTACGGAGAGGAATCGATTGGGCATGTAGTTTGGGATTGTGAAAAATTTTTGATGGATAGATTAGACCTGAATTTGTATTTGGAAGAAAGGGGGTTCTCCCCCGGCTCGGATGTTTTGGATATTTTTATGAGTGGAAACTTGGGGGTCTGCAAAAGAATCTCCAAGTTCCTGAATAAGTTGGGTAGAATTATATGAGAATACTGTTCCTTTCGTGAATTTATTTTGAGTTTACAGGTTTTTGGGGTGGGGTGCCTCACTCCCACCTCCATGGTGACAAATGCAAGGCGCCGGTGCGTATCCCTCTTCTCTCTTTAGCCATAAAAAGACGTATGAGTGTACCGATGCGCTTTGATTATGAACTGTTAATATGATTGTGATATGGAATTTTTGGTTTGAATAGGCCGCTGTTTTCGATGGGCAATATAGGGGGGGGGGCTTTCCCCCCATTCGAACGCCATCTTGGGCTACGCCCAAGTAAAGCCGTTATGTATGTATGTATGTAAAGGCCAGTTTGGTCACGTGTTTGGGCAGAACCCCTCTGCCGACAATATTTAGCGCCTTCACGTGGTCTTTTCTTTATTGTGTTAATGGCGGTTTTCTGTTAGATATGAGTGATTGGAAATGCGTGAGAAGGATGCACTTGTATGTTTGGCCATTCTGGTCTGAGTGTGTTCTTAGTCTTAAGTCTTTATTTAGTTGTCAATGGTATGGTATGAGAGTATGGAATTATGCGATTATAGCGATTATATTTTTTAAGGAACATGGACGCGGACTAATTTTGAATCTTGTTGGAATGTTTCACTGGAAATTTACTTTGAGGACTGTTTTGTATTTGGAAATATGGAACGATGCTTTGGGGAGCCTTCTGCCTTCCCGTTCCTCTCACGAAACGGGTAATAATGCTCCTTGCTTTTTGGTTTTTTGTCGCTGTCCCCTTTTGAAGGTGGTGGGTTACACATTAATAAATGTTGAGTTGGTTGATTATCTTTTTATTTGCTCAATTGTTAGTTGCGTTACAGTACCGTGCGCTATACACTTAAGTTATCGAAGTAAGCTAAGTACTCGCCTTTGCGAGATAGTTTTGATATATCGTTGTAAGCAAGGTCTTGAGACATATTTTTTCATTTTTTTAAAATATATGAGTAAAGAGAGGAAATTTACCTATGTGTGTTTTGTTGTCCTACCTGTTGGGGTTGGTCTATTACGGTTTGTCCTGGTTGGTGGTCAGTCAAGGAACTTATTGAATTTATATTACTTCGTAGGCTGGCGCGGTTTTGCTGTCCTGCTTTCCTGCGAAGTACAACATGGAAACTTTGCGAGAGACGAGTCCTGGCGGACTGGGGGCCCCGTGCCCTCGGGATTAGAAGAAAATAAAGGTTTTCACTTAAGTAAGTCACAATGGTGGAGAATATGTTGCTAAGTATTTGGAATGCTAGGAGTGTGAAAGGATAGATCGCTGAGATGAAAGAATATGTTGGGAAGTTCCATGTGTTTGGAGTCACAGAGACTTGGTTGAAACCCGCGGATCTGTTTAACTTCCCGGGCTATAGTATTGTTAGGAAAGATTTGAATGAGGATAGGCAGGGTGGTGGGATTGCGGTGCTAATCCGGCAGGATATTAGTTACAAGGTTAGGGATGATTTGCTTTGGAATGGTCAGGGAAGACAGGTGTTGGGTATAACTTTGGAATTGGTGTCAGGAATATTGGATGTGTTTATAGTATATAGAAGGCCCGGCACGCCCTGGACACGGCAGGATTGGTCGGACCTGTTCGACTCTAATTGCAGGAGGGGTGTGGCCACGATCATTATGGGTGATTTTAATGCTAGAAGTAGGTTATGGAACTGTAGCGTGGATAGCCGGGAGGGTCGGTTGTTGGAGGATGTGATAAGGAACTGGAATCTTTTTGTATTGAATAGATTTACCCTGTCTAGGATAGGATACGGGGGTCGTCCTCTCTCCAATCTTGACCTTATAATTGGGTCACAGGAGGTGATGAGCAAAGGGATAGTTGAAAAGGAAAACGAGACAATGGGATCGGATCACCAGGTTATACTTCTGCGGATGCAGGTGAGATGGCAAAATGCCCAGACGTGGAACGAGGGTGGGGGGAGAAAATATAATGAGAAAAATATGAACTGGTTACTATATGGGGCCTATACTGGAGAGGAAGCTGAGAGCTTAGGATCTGGATGGGAAAGGGAACCTTGGAATAATAACAATGTGGATGACAAATGCTCTCAGCTCTTGGCAGCGCTGGATAGAGCTATTCGTAGGGCGGGCGGCGCCTCTAAACCCCGTCGCGGCGGGCCTGCCCGGGGAGGCTCGTTTCCTGGTAGAATGAGAAAGCAGGTTTGGTGGGACGAGGAGTGTAACACAGCCAAGGGGGATAGAAGAGCCGCGGTTAGGAACTATATCCGCAGGCCGTCCCAGGCTGCGTGGACCGCGCTGCGGGATGCTGAGAAAAAGATGCGATCTTTGGTGTGTAGTAAAAAGAGCAAGGCTTGGGATGAATTCGCGAGCTCCATCGATTGTTTTACGAGCTCTAAGGATGCATGGCGCAAAATTAAGAATATCACAAATGGAATCTCAAGGGAAGGGAAAGACATCCCTCGCGAAGAGAAGAGAGCATTGGAAGACAGGGAAACTGAGAAGATTCTGGGGTCAGGAGGGGGCGACTCGGGGTCCCAGGGTGAGGATTGGGATAATCTCTTTTTGGACTCGGGTAGTACTGATAATGAAGAACCTTTCACACTTCAGGAATGGAATTGGGCTTTGAAAGTGTTGCGTGAACGCGCGTAAAAAGGGTCTCCTCGTCACGCGGGGCCCGTCCGGGAGGTGCTGCCGCCACGCGTTCCTTTTCGGGAACTAATTTTCGGGAAGGAGCGACGCGTGCTGCGTAGCCATATTGCTTCTTGTAACCGACACGTGAACATTGAGCTCCGCACGGTTTTCAATTAATATATCGGTTTATCAAGTTAGTGTGCGTTGAATTGAACACTTATCGGCTATCCTCGACTCCTCGCGTTGATCTCAAGACGGCCACCTAGATTAAATCGGTTCGTGCGCAATTTCGGGACATTACCGGATTCCGCGACGACGCCACGTGGTCGTAACCGGCTAACGGGCACCTCGTGCACCTTCCTCGGACTCTGCTAGACGGGCACCGAACTAAGGAACCCTTTTTGTGCGATTCTGAAGAGTGGAGTGAACTTCGAGGGTAGACCGTGGACGATAGGTTTTTTGTGTACTATATTAAACCACGCGCGATACGATTCGCCCGGTGTAACGGCTTCCCTCGTTGGACGGGTCTCCTCAAGTGTTTTAATAAACTGACCATCTGTTTTGACTACCTCGTGCGTTTTTTTTTTGGTGTAATTTTCCGTGTACAGACTCCCCCCGGGTTTCCTCGCTCCCCTCTAAACAGAGTGGTCCTTCGAGCCGGATACGGGGAGAACAGTTTTGTGTGTGAGTGAGCCCCTCGTGTCGGAAGTTAACAAAATGGCCACCTCAAATCTGGAAGGCAAATTCGGCCTGCAGGCGTCGCGCCTCAAGGTTATTACGCTGTTGTCCGAGCAGGCGAAGAACGGCGACTTCGATGAATTCTGCCTCGATGCCCTCACGGAACGGGAGGAGTTCCTAGACGGTCACCTCTCCAAGTTCGAGGCTCTGCATGAGAAGCTGTGCGAGGCAAAGGTGGAAGGCCTCACGGACCATGCGTACTTCACGACGGACACCTACCTGCGGACCCTCGAAGTGTACTCCTCAGCGAAGTCGAGACTCACTTCATTGAAACAAAAGCAAAGGCAAAAGGAGGAAGATGCCTCCCCTCGCCCCGCGAATCGCCTCGCCCGGAGCTCCCTCATGACCGCCTCGGAAGGGGTGCGTAGATCCCTCCCCAAAATACAGCTCCCCTCATTCGCTGGGAGCTACACGGAGTGGCGTCCATTTGCGGACCTCTTCTCGACGCTCGTGGGCGACTGTTCAGACCTCGAACCGGTGGAAAAAATGTTCTACCTGAAGGCCAGCCTCACGGGGGAGGCCTCACGCCTCATTTCAAGCATCCCAGTGAGCGGGGACGCCTTCGCTGCCGCCTGGGACACCCTCACTCGCAGGTATGAAAATCGACGCCTCCTGATCTCCGCCCAGGTTGAACGCCTCGTCAACGGGACACCGCTGCCTCCGAAGTCCTCTCAGGCCCTCAACGGTCTCCTCTCTAAGGCCAAGGAAGCACTCGATGCCCTGAAGGGCCTCCACGTCCCAGTCGAGCACTGGGACGTCATTCTGGTGCACCTGCTGGTGCGCCGCTTGGACCCCCTCACGCGCGAGGCCTGGGAAAATCGCCTCGGGCAGAAGGAAGAGCATCCTACCTGGAAGGACCTCCAAGCCTTCCTCACCGGGCGGGCTAGAGCCCGAGAGACCCTCGAGCTCTCCCGCGAAGAAGTTTCGAGTTCGAGACCATCGGTCACCTCCGGACGCCCCTCGGTCAGCCCTCGGCCTCCACCCAGTGCTCCACGAGTGGCCGGGCGACCACCTCCAGCCTCCGCCAGACGGGCACATCATGCCTCTGAGCTTCCGCCGAATTACAAGGACGGGCTCTGCGACATGTGTGGGAAGAGACACTATATCACCGAGTGTGCGGAGTTCCTCGCGCTTCCCATCATCGAGCGCCGCCGGATTGCAGTGCAGCACCGCTTGTGCTACAACTGCCTCGGCCGGCACAGTGCCTTGAATTGCCGTAGCGAACGTCGGTGCCGCACGTGTGGTAATAAACACCACACCCTCATCCACTTCCCGGCGCACCCGATGGACGACCGCCCCCAGGACAGTGGGTGGCCCGGCATCCCCTCAAGAACACCCGTTCCTGCAGCTCCTCGGGCGACGGCTCACCACGTAGCCGTTCCTCACCCCTCCGCGGACACCTCAGGCAGGGACTCCTCATTGGAAGAGGCGGGTGCACCGCCGGACCAACCCGGCACGCATCCAGACACGGCCTCGCTTCCTCAATCGGAGTGACTCCTCCAGGCGGAGCCCCCTCAATCGGCTCTCCTCCGCTCATCGGTTCTCCTCGCCACCTCCAGGGCTCTCCTCGTCGCACCTCAAGGATGGACGCATCCGGTTAGGATGCTCCTGGACTCCGGTTCGGAACTTTCATTCATCTCGGAAAGGATTGCAACTTTCTGATCCGGACTTCCTCGTCCCCGGCCCCATCGACCTCATCTTGGGAGCCGACGTGTTCGGCCAACTCCTCTTGCCGGAAATGGTCAAGGTTGACCAGAATTCGCCGATCGCCCTCGCTACCATCTTCGGATGGGTAGTCCTCGGACCCCTCGTCACCGGTTCACCTCGCGGAGAGAAGGTAGCTCCCCACGGAACAGCTGATCGTGAGCTCCACGAGCTCCTCACCAAATTTTGAATTCAAGAAGAGGTCCCTTCAAAACCCTCGTAGGCGCTTACCCCGGAAGAGCAAGAGTGTGAGGTACACTTCGCTTGCACCCACTCTCGAGACTGCACGGGCCGCTACGTGGTGCGACTTCCTCTCCTGGGACCTCGAACTCACCTCGGCGACTCGTACGAGACGGCTCTTCGAGGCCTTCGACGGATTCAACGGCGCTGTACGGTTAACCAAGCATTCGGACGCCTCTACAAGGAGTTCCTGCAGGAGTATGAAGACCTCGGGCACATGCAACCTGCCTCGGAGCCCTCCTTGGGCACCTCCACGGTCTACTACCTCCCACATCACGGGGTTTTAACCTCCAAGGGTTCGCAGCAGAAGCTACGGGTCGTGTTCAACGGTTCCAGCGCAACTTCCTCGGGAACTTTCCTCAACGACCTCATGCATACAGGTTGCAGTACATCCAGCTGATTGGGACCTCCAACGCATCCTTTGGTCGGACCCTCAAGGGAAGACGGTCAGCTACCAGCTGACTACGGTCACCTACCAGCTGACTACGGTCACCTACGGTACTCGGTCCGCTCCATTCTTGGCGGCCCGGGCTCTGCTGCAGCTCGTTTACGACGAAGGTCACCGGTACCCCCTCGCAGTGCCTCCGCTCCTCAAGGGACCTTACGTGGACGACATTCTCGGAGGAGGCGACACGGCAAAGGAAGCTGAGGCAGTCGCGTTGCAGCTGACCCAGCTCTGCATGGCGGGCGGGTTTCCTCTTCAAAAATGGACCAGTAACTGTCCAGAGCTCCTCAAGACTATCTCCGGAGACGGCGCCTCCTCACGCTCCACGTTGGACTTCTCCGACCTCACCACCAAGATCTTAGGCTTATCTTGGCAACCTCTGGCGGATCACTTCTGGTTCTCCGTGGAATAATATTATAATGTGTATACAAAAACGAATCTCTATGTTGAGGGACACTGACCATCAGACAAAGGCCTAGCTATGTCACCAGAGTCGATAGGTTTCGAGCCGTACCAGACCTAAGGGTCTGGGGCGATAAACACATTGAAGGCCCGGGGCCGTTAGTTTTCTTTCTGAAAGTGGGCGCTAGTTTTCTGCGTGCATTTTCAGGAGGATTCATTCCTTGCTCGCTCACAGCACAGTAAAGACATTTTTCAAGTCTTCAAAATAAATATCGTGTTTTATAGAATTGCTGAGTGTTTTATTAAACTAATCCCATAATCCAATACTCCGCCGCCCGGACCTTTCGAGATGTCGTGACGAAACGAACTATACTCTCGGAAGTCGCACGCCTGTTCGATCCTCTCGGCTTCCTCGCACCCCTCACTATACGGGTGAAGATTCTCCTCCAGGAGCTGTGGCTTGAGCAGCTGGGCTGGGACGAACCACTCCCCCCCTCCACGGCTCTCCGCTGGGCAACCTTCAGAACGGAGCTACAGGACCTCGAGGACCTCCACATTCCTCGTTGGTTCAACCTCATCCCGAAGGCTAGAGTCGAGATCCACGGCTTCTCTGACGCCTCACAACACGCATTGGCAGCCGTTGTGTATCTCCGTATTTCGTCCTCCACATCACCGGCAACCCTGTCGTTCGTCTGCGCTAAGACCAAGGTGGCGCCCCTCAAGAGGCTTACCATCCCTCGGCTCGAGTTGACAGCCGCCCTCATTCTCGCCAAGCTTGCGAGGTATGTACGGGATACCCTCGAGCTTTCCTCGACACCGGTGCACCTCTGGATGGACTCCGCTGTCGCGCTGACTTGGATCAGCCATCATCCCTCTCGATGGAAGGAATTTGTACGGAATCGAGTCGGGGCAATTCAAGACGCAGTACCGGGCGCCCGTTGGAAATTCATCTCAGGGCGCGATAACCCAGCAGACTGCGCATCTCGGGGTCTAACACCGACACAGCTGAAGAACCACGCGCTGTGGTGGACGGGACCGGACTGGTTGAAGGCACCTCCTCAGGAGTGGCCAACGGGCCAATCAACCCCTCATCCAGATGCCTCAATTGAAGAGAAACCACAGACTATCCCGCTGACAACTCATACAGCAGAAGGTGCAGCATTTCTGGGCCCGCTGGGCAGCTGAATGCCTCCACAATTACCAGACCACCTCCAAGTGGCACCACCCCTCACACGAGCTCAAGGTGGGCTCCTTGGTGCTCCTCACGGATGAGCGACTACCTCCCTCGAAGTGGCCCCGCGCCAGGATTCTTCAACTACACCCAGGGAAGGACGGACTCACCCGGGTGGTCACCCTCAAGACGGCTTCTTCCACTCTACAGCGGCCCATCACGAAGCTGGCGGTACTACCAACCCACGGCGACGTTCAGGTCTCCTCTCCTCATGGTTCGACGACGGGGTCGTCGAAGGCGGGCGGGTAATGTTGCGTGAACGCGCGTAAAAAGGGTCCCCTCGTCACGCGGGGCCCGTCCGGGAGGTGCTGCCGCCACGCGTTCCTTTTCGGGAACTAATTTTCGGGAAGGAGCGACGCGTGCTGCGTAGCCATATTGCTTCTTGTAACCGACACGTGAACATTGAGCTCCGCACGGTTTTCAATTAATGTATCGGTTTATCAAGTTAGTGTGCGTTGAATTGAACACTTATCGGCTATCCTCGACTCCTCGCGTTGATCTCAAGACGGCCACCTAGATTAAATCGGTTCGTGCGCAATTTCGGGACATTACCGGATTCCGCGACGACGCCACGTGGTCGTAACCGGCTAACGGGCACCTCGTGCACCTTCCTCGGACTCTGCTAGACGGGCACCGAACTAAGGAACCCTTTTTGTGCGATTCTGAAGAGTGGAGTGAACTTCGAGGGTAGACCGTGAACGATAGGTTTTTTGTGTACTATATTAAACCACGCGCGATACGATTCGCCCGGTGTAACGGCTTCCCTCGTTGGACGGGTCTCCTCAAGTGTTTTAATAAACTGACCATCTGTTTTGACTACCTCGTGCGTTTTTTTTTTTGGTGTAATTTTCCGTGTACAGACTCCCCCCGGTTTTCCTCGCTCCCCTCTAAACAGAAAGGGACCAAAAGTTCCTCGGCCCCTGGGGAGGATGGCATTTCCTATGCTTTCCGGAAACATATGCACGAAGATATGAAATTGTTGTTGCTTAAATTGTACAACTGGATCTGGGATTCCGGATGTATCCCGGCGCGTTGGAAAAAGGTAGTGGTCAAATTTTTGGTTAAGCCTGGGAAAAGGGCGTTAAGGCCCATTTCTTATCGATTGTTTGGGAAAATTGTTGGAAAAATTGGTCAAGGTTCGCCTTCAAGAATGGGTTGAACAGGCTGGTATCGTAGATCACAGACAGAGTGGGTTCATGAGAGGCAGATCCACCTTGGACAACCTCATGGCTCTCACCCTGGATGTTAAGGAAGCATTCCGCCGTAAGGAGGATGTCTCGGCGATATTTGTGGACGTTAAGGCGGCCTACGACGGGGTGAATCATAGGAAGCTGCTGGAGATTTTAAGGGATAAAGGATGCTCTAGAACGATAGAAAGATATTTGTGTAATTGGATTAAGAATAGATTGGCAGTGTGTAAGAGGAAGTTCGACTCGGACGTTTCAGGGAGGATTTTCAAAGGCCTCCCCCAGGGATCGGTTTTGAGCCCTCTGCTTTATAACATCTACTCGGCTGACATTTGCTCTAATATTGAATTGGAGAACAGGAGGGTTCTGCTATATGCTGATGATATCGTGGTCTACGTATGGGGTAAAAACAAAGAGGACAGGGAACGGTTGCTGGTAGACGCCGTGGAGTCGATCATACATAATCTGAGACTGATCGATCTGGACTTGGCAATGGATAAGACGCAATGGATTAATTTCACCAGAAACAGGGCTAGAGGAGGGATGGTTAGTAGTTTGGATATTGAGGATATGACTATTGATAGTAGTAGGGAAGTTAAATTCCTGGGGGTGATTTTAAATGCAAGTTTGTCCTTTTCTAGTCAGGTGAATTACGTTTGTAATAGGGCAAAGAAACGCCTGGATATCTTACGTTTCGTGGCTGGTATTAAAAAGGGGGTTAACCCAAATACAGTAAAATCTGGATAAATGCAACCAAGATTGGGACTCAGTGGTTGCATTTATCCAAGCGAGGTGTCGAATCTCGGGTTACACGCGATGACCAGCCAAGCGTGAACGTAGAAAGGGACAGACAGTGGCGGAAAGAGAGAGGTCCGATGATGAAAGGAAAGAGCCGAAACGTATCGGTGTGACTAATACTAATTCAACTATAAAACTTTTTTATTTTTGACTTTTTTTTATTGAAACTTTTACTAACGCATTGGTGAAATTTTTCTGATTAAAATGGTACCAAACACGATATAGTTTCAATTATAATTACTTGCTAAAATTGATGTTAAAGGTTGGCGAAAAGCAACAGAGATCGAAAACAAAACCAGTCGCGGTATCGGCTCTGGTTTCAAAGGTTTCATTTATCCAGGCAAGGTGGCGATTCTGGGCATTTAATGTTGCATTTATCCAAGCAAGGTGTCGATTCTGGGCATTTAATGTTGCATTTATCCAAGCGAGGTGTCGATTCTGGGCATTTAATGTTGCATTTATCCAAGCGAGGTGTCGATTCTGCGTCCGTACACATGTTTTGTATTCAGCCGACATGCCGATTCTGTGTCCGTACACATCTTTTGTATTCAGCCGACATGATTTATATTCAGTCGTGGTGTCAATTCTATGTTGTTTATTCTATTACTATTGTTTATAAATATAATTTAAACTATATCATGTTTGGTGTCATTTTAATCAGAAAAATCTCACAAATGCATTAGTAAAAGTTTCATTAAGAAGAGGTTAAAAATAAAAAAGTTTTATCGTTCAATTAGTATTAGTCACACCGATATTACGGTCGGATCATATTACACGGTTTTCTCGTTGAGCGGCTCGGTTCCTCTAGGAGGATCCCCCCAAGTGGAGGGGATAGCGATGTTGCACTTATCCAAGCATTCTTTCGTTACATTTATCCAGGTTTTACTGTACTATGCTCGTCTTCTTTAAGGGCTTAGTCCGCTCGGTGATAGAATATGGAATTTTTGTCTACTTTTGGGATAACGAAAAAGGACGTGAGAGACTGGCTAAACTCCAAAATGTGGGCTTGCGCATTGCAATGGGCTATAGGATTACCACGCCCATCAATGTTATGAATGTTGAAACTGGAACTATGGACCTGGAAATGCGAGTAGAGGTCTTAACAGAGAGGTTCGTTTTTAAGCATAGATTTAATGACGTAAGTCTTGTTAAGAAAAGTCTTTTGAACTTTGTGGTTATTAGAGACGAAGTAAATTGGGAGGAAATGGAGTCGTAGTCTAGGTTCTGGGTTAGGATGGAAGTGTGGATGGAACTGTACAAGAGAGTGGATGTAAATAGATTAGAATGGTTGAGTTTTGGAAATATTGTCAAAGAAGGTGGCTTTAGGGTGTTACGTCCCGTCTTGCGGGGCATTTATTATATACTAAATCCTAGATACGGGTTCTGCCGCTTAAAACGCTGAGGCGCACCTTGACCTACCTTTCAAGGGTAAGGGGTATAGGACGGGAGAGCGGGGATCAAAATACGCGATTGAGGTTATTCGAATGTGTAAGTGTATTTCAATCTGGCTTATCTTACATACCCTTCGCTGTCTTCGGGTGTCGTCAGCAAATGCTTCTCTTGCACGCGTCGGTCATTCACACAAGAGCTCTCGCTTTACACTTAGTACGCGGATTCGACGGAACACTAGACTCGCGGCGCGTGGCTACGACTCGACCTTGGAAGATGCAAGCGGTTGGTGGTGGTCCTGCACAGCACACGGGTGCACTCCTGGAGCTTGTCCTATTATGGGCCTGGAACGTCAGACCTCGGGGATACACTCGTGTTGAACCGTCGGCCGAGCACGTCGTTGATGATCTTCCTGGTTTCGAGTTTAGCCAAAACGCGGGTTGCGAACGAGCAGAACTTCGTCTCTGCTTTACGCTATCACGGAACTGCCGTACTTGCGTCGCGCCGATAACTTATACTCCCAAAAGGGGAGTAGGTCACGCTCTTTGCCTGCTAAAACCTGCAAGCAAAGGGTTTTCGCCATCGCATTCCGCGAGTTCCCTGATTTCGTATCGCGGGCGTCGCTAAGCGAGAAAATGCTGATGTTTCGCGGATTCCAGAGCAAGCCTTTGGAATGGCGAAAGACGAAAATGGGTTATACCTAGGGACGTAACAAGGGTAAACTGGGATATGGGCAAAGTTAGGAAAAATGTAGAAATGAATGATCGGGCTCTCTTCAGTGAAATCTCGAGAGGTTTTTGGGATAGGGAAGTGCAAGATAGGATAGTAGAAATTTACACGGATGGTTCTAAGAAAAAGGAGGGCCTTTCGGTGGGGGCAGGCGTAGCGGTACGACAGGTGGATGACTCTTGGGAGGAATCATATTGGTCCCTTCACAGGGCCTCCTCTGTCTTCTCTGCGGAAGCCTTCGTAATTCTCCAAGCTTTGCGATATGTGAATGATAGGCCTAGAACGGAGCGGTTTTTGATCATTACTGACTCCGCTAGTGTACTGGAAAAAATTGCCCACGTTGGATCGGAACTGGGGGATAACCCATGGATACATGATATTTTGAGGGAGCTCCGGGCTAATATGCTTGTAGATGGTAGTACTGGCATGGCTGGCCCAAACGTGGCTTTTGCCTGGGTTCCGAGCCATGTCGGAATAGAGGGTAATGAGAAAGCTGATGCTCTGGCAGGCTCTGCTACTTTGTCAGAAGACGATATATTTCCGGGGGTCTCTGAACGTGATATCAGACTCTTCCTGGTGGAGGGGGCGTGGAGAAGGTACACAAACAAGATGTGCAGAATTGGATTATTCAAAGGGGTAAAATACTTTAATGACCGGAACAATAATGTGGGTAACAAGCGCTCGTGGTGTCATAAGATTAATGGTATGGACAGAAAATTCCTTACTAGAATGAACCGTCTTCGATCCAATCATTTCAACTTAGGTGAATCTTTGTTCAGAAAGAATCTGGTGGAAAGCAAGGAATGTGTTTGTGGAAGTCATGAGGAATCCCTGGAACATGTTGTCCGGGAGTGTGACAGGTTTATGTTAGACCGTTTGTGTCTGGTAGCGTTTTTGGAAGAAATAGGTTTTTCTCATGGGTCTGAGATTTTGGAACTGCTCATGTGTGGAAATTTGGGTGTGTGTAAAAGAGTGTTAAAGTTTCTGGATAAATTGGGTAAGATTATTTAATAAAGGACTCCCCATCACCACGCGGGACTCGTCTCTCGCGAAATGGATGGCAGGATGGTAATTATATGAACCTTAGCATTTCCTCTCTTTTCTCTTTAGTAATAAAAAGACTGCGAGTGGAACTGCGTGTTGAGCGATATTATAATGTGTGTATACGAGTTTATGAAGTTTGAATTGGCCGCTGCTTTTCGTTGGGCAAAATAGGGGGGTCTCCCCCCCTTCTAGAACGCCATCTCGGGCGACGCCCGGGAAAAGCCAAATTGTAATGTAATGTAATGTCGGTGCATTGGTGGAGTGGTGGAAAGTCCTAGATTTTTCCTGGGCTGAGAGTATTTCTCAGTCCAGGAATTGACGGGCAGGGGGAAGGCGGGCCCTCGGGCGAGGCAGTTGCCTCGCTCTGGAGTAGCCGCCGTAAAGTTAAAATTAAGGCGAAGAAACATTTGAAATGCAGAAGCCGCAGCGAGGGTGAACACGCTGGGCTGGTGAAAAATAGGGACGCAGAGTATCTTGGAAATGAGGAGGAATGGGAGATAGAGTTTTTAGAAGAGGACAATGAGGCCATACAATTTTTTGTAAGGAAGGACGTTGGTGAGATAGCCCACCAGAGTGAGCGACGGGTGGCATCTTTGGTTGCGGAGTTCGAGGGTAAAGATGGAACTAGTGTCCCCGCCAATCAGGGAGAGCCTCTGGAAATCATTTCACCAAATGATAAGTTGGCTACACTCTCAGGGATTGGAAGCCCTAACAAGAATCTAGAAGAACCGTTAGAAGTTGAAAATGACGCACATAAATAAGGAAGTGGACTTCCGCTTCGACGGTTGATGAGAGTGCTCGGTTACGAGACGGGCTCCTGTTGAGAGACGTAATATTTGCACATTCTGGTAATTTTTTTCGGCGATAGTGTAGTTTTTTGTCGAAAGGTTTTCGTTTCGGTGTCTAGTCACCTGCAAGTTGCAAGTGCAGTGAAAATTTAGCGATTTTCCTGGGCTGAGTTACCCTCAGCCCAGGAATAGAGGGGCAAGGGGAGGTGCCCATTCCGGGCGGCCGGGCCATGCCGCCCGGGTTTAATCGCCGTAAAGCGAAAAATAAGAAGACCCGTGATCCTGGAAGAAGCGTTAGTGAGAGTGAAATTACTGACCAACAAGAAAAGAGGGACACTGAGTGCACTGGAAGTGAAACAGAATGGGAGACTGAATTTCTCGAAGAAGACAAAGAGGCTAGGGAATTTTTTTCTGGCAGTATCGTTAAATTTCAAAAATTGGAACGTACAGTGGCGAACCTGGTGGCGGAGTTTGAAAATAAGGAAACACGCGATTGCTCGCCCAATCGAGGGGAGCCACGAGCCCCCCAATTGGATTTGGAGTTGGCTGCACTGCCTGCAGTTGGCAGACAAACTGAAAATTCGAATAAACTGTTAGACGCCTTTGGAACAACGGACAAAGGTGGAATGGTTGAATGCAAGCTTGTGGAACGAAGCAGAAAAAGGTCTAGAAGATTAAGTGAGGAAGAAACGGTGGAACCGATTAAAGGTAAAAAGAAAGATGTCAAAAGTTCGGACGATGAAGATGGAAATAATAATTGTGGAATTACTGTAGATAGAGCAACTGGAAATACGGAAGTAGTGAATCTGGAAACGTCTGAACACGAGGAAGCCATTGGAAACGAGGACAGAGCGACTGGAACTGCGAACAAAGGAACGACCCTTCACCAACACAAAGGTGAGAGTCGGAAGAAATTTTTTTACGACGAAGAGTTGCCCAGTAAGGAGTACATGGTCACCGTGGTACTGAAAAAGGAGGCAACAAGTAGAATGAAGCGTAGAAATCTAATTAAAATTTACCGGTTAACCAAAAATAAGGGGAGGTTTCTCCGAGGACTTAAAATGGTTGCTTTCAACAAGGCGGAGCTCACAATTAGTGATATGGCTACTGCCAACGAAATCCTGTCCCGTGCAGAAATGAGCGAGGCTTGCTTCGATGCATATCTCCCGGAGCGAAAACAAACCAGGAAAGGCGTCATCACTGACTGGGAGGAGCCAGTCGGTGCTCTTGAAGAAGCGCTCGTCCCAGGCCAGCCGGAGTGCACCCTTGAGAGATTGAAGAAGAAGATTGTGAAGGGCGGGAAATCAAAGTGGGTGGAAGGTTTATCCATCCTGGCCACGTTCTAGGGTGACCAGCTCCGGAAGGAGCTATGGATTGGTCAAGGACACGTTAGTGTGCGGGTGTTCCCTTATGTGGAATCAGTTAAACAGTGTTTCGCGTTTGGACATGTGCAAATGCAGTGTAGGAATAAATCAAGACGGTGCATCAGGTGCCTACAGAATGAGCACGGTGCATGTGAGCGAGAAATTAAATGCATAAATTGTGGAGGGCCCCATACTAGCCTTTCTAAGGTCTGCTGGAAGTTCCAGCGTGAGAAAGCCATTAAAAAGGTCATGGCTTATCGTAACGTCGCCTATGCCACCGCAAGAGACATTATCACCAAACAGTTGGGTGACAGAGGTATATTCGACAATGATGATGAGTTACTGGAAATTTCAAGGGACTTTCCCACCTTATCCCTTAAGAACAGATCTAGAGTGCCTGAGTTCTGGGAAAAATATGATGTACCACTGGATAACGAGTTGCAGGCGATTCAGGAGGCCCGGGGCTCGCTCTCCCCTCCCCCCACTCAGGGGAGAGGATGGAACCAGGTGGTACAGGGTCTGAACAAGGATGATATACCCCCCCCCCCCCAAGGGCAGGGGCAGGGGTAGAGGGAGATTGAACTTGGAAGTGATAGATGATCCTATTAATACAAGAGTACGATTAATCAGAAAGAATTTGATAGCGTTGGAAAGGGAAAGATGGAATAATAGGTATTCCACCATCTAGCCGGAGTCGGACCCGGAGGACGGTGAGGTAGAGTGTACATTTGGAAATGGCGAAATTGAGGAGGCCGTCATAAAAAAAATTAGTAAGATGGAGCAACGGGCGAACAGACAATTGATTGACCAATTGAGGAAGAGGAGGGAGGAGGAGTTCCTCTCGGAACTTCTCAGCTTAATTGCTGACCGTGGACTGGAAAATGAAGTGGAAAGTGTTTTGAAAAAGAAAAAGTACGCTAGACGTCCCTCGGCGGAGGAGGAGTACGAGGAGCGGAACTCCGTCCAACGACCGGAATGGAACATTCCGATCCCGCCGAAAACTTTGGCGAAGATTGAGAGGAAAAAGGCCCTGTATGCAGCCAGGGAAGCAGAAAAAAAGTGATGGCAGGAGGAGTGGGAAGCCAGCCTCCCGGGCCCATCATATGCCAGGAGGGAGAGGGAGCTGGAGGCCTTGGAAGCAGAGAGAGAAGAGGAAAGGAGTCTACAAAGAATTGCGGACATGAAGAAGAAGGGCCAATTTGGCCACGTGTTTGGGCAAAACCCTTCCGCCGATAATAATTAGTGTTTTCGCGTCGTGTTGTGCTAAAAGTGGTTATTGTATGGACAGAAAGGTTTGGAAATGTGTGAGAAGGTTGGACTTGTATTTCTGTATGCGTGGTTTTTGCTGGTCTCCCAGACCTAATTTTCTTTTAAAGTATCGTTGGAATGGAACGAGTTCATGGAATTGTATGATTATAGTACTGTTTATTTTTAAGGAATATGGACTTGGCCCTTTTTTGGAATCTAGCAGTTTGCTTTCCATGAGGATAAGTGCGCGTTTGCCAATTCCATCTGCGCAGCGCAATAGAGTTGAGAATAGGCGTAGATTGAGAGGAATTCAACATCCAAAATTTAGAAAAGTTGTTGCAATAAGAATGTCTAGAAATAGACGCAATAGAAGACAGCGCCGAAGGAGACGTCGAACTACTCCTCGTCCAACGAGACTAGTTATCAAGCGCTCAATTGATTTTGATTCAACATGGGGTACTGAACATGGATGGTATTATCCCGTTACCCTTAATATACTCAATGAAGCCTTCTCCTCCGTCTTTGATGAATTTAAAGTTCTATCGATAAACGTCCGCTATCTTCCAAATGACTCCCAGAATAAAAAACTATTGTGGGGCGTGAGGAGAATAGTATTGTACCGCCCGTTATTCAGAATCGAGTTCGTTTGAATAACGTTTCTGGAATTGTACCAAAGCGGTTATTTAAGAGTTGTTGTAATAAACGAGGACATAAGTTTTTTATTACTATTCGGTTGCCGTATGACTACGTTGGTATTCGTTCGGACATTGCTGCGTTTTTTAATCCGAGTTTGTCGGTTGCTGTATTTAGAGAGTGGGATAAAAGTAACGATACCGTAAGTTTGTACCATTATCACATTTATGTTAATTTTACTGATTTGTATTGTTGTCATGAGATGCGTAAGATGTGTGAAATATATTTGTGTGATGCGGTATATTTGGATATTCGGTCGTGCCGTTTATCTTGGAATACTTTAAAATATATTTCTAAAGAAGATGCTGATCTTTATGATGAGGGCTTACGTGTTTCGGATTTTAGTTTTTATTTTCAATCGGTTAAGTGGGCTCGTGAGTTTAAGCATAGTGATTCCTTTGTTGCGTCTCACTGGCAGAAGTATCGTTATCTTGAAAATTTCCATCGAGAGATTCGTATGGCTTTGAATGGTCAATTCAGAGGTTTTCGGCGTTGTGAATATTCTTTTGTTGGTTGGCCTGTGGAATGTGCTACATGGTGGAATGTAGCAACATGCATAGCAATCGGACCATGGTTTCATAAGCGTAAAGCGTTGTATTTGTATGGCCCTTCTAATATTGGTAAAAGTACATATATTGAGAAATTAATTAGGAGGGTTAATTTGAATTTTGTTTTTTATCCTGGGGTTGGTAAATTTGCGTTTCAGGGTTTGAGTGAGCATCATAAAATTATTGTTTTTGAAGAATTTGATATTCAATATCATGTGCAGCGGATGTTGAAACGGTTGTTAGAAGGTAAAAGGTATGCTTATCCTGCTAAATGTAAAGATGATAAAATTATGTGTTTTCGTGGTCCGATAATATTTGTTGCGAATGATGAGAATGTTAGTGATCAGGCTTTACGTAATCGTTTGAATTTTGTTAGTGCCGACAGTCCTTTTTGGAATTTTGAAACCAGAATGAGACTGGTTTGATGGTTTTCGTTCTACTTGATAGAACAGGTTTTGGAAGTTATGGCTCTTCAATCGCTAAATCATCACTAAACAGTTGGATGATAGAGGAATATTTGATAATGACGAAGAGTTAATGGAAATTTCTAGGGACTTCCCCGCCTTGACGATGAGAAGCAGGGCCAGAGTCCCGGAGTTCTGGGAGAAGCTAGAGGTACCCCTGGACAATGAACTTTAGGCAATCAAGGAGGCTCGGGGACTTCCGTTTCGACGGCTGAGCGGAGCGGTTGGTAGTGCGGTGAGCGCGCTGGAAATTTTGCATTGAGTGGTTTTTCATAGGGAAATAGTTTTCCTATTGAGAAAGTGAAGTGTTTATCGGGCCTAGTTTAAAACCCGGGTAAAAAGAGTGCGGGGAGGAGACTTTGGGGCATTTTTCCTGGGCTGAGTTCTCTCGGTCCAGGAATTAACCGGACGGGGGAGGGGATCCTCCCAAGCGGCAAAGACATGCCGCTTGGGAGTAGAAGACGAAGAATTAAGGAGAAGGTGAGGAATAAGAGTAAAAGCCTCAGCGAAAATGAAGGCTCGAAACCTGTGATAGATATGGATTTGGAAAAACCTGGAAGTGACGGGGAATGGGAGACGGAATACCTGGAAGAGGATAAGGAAGCACGAGAATTTTTTGCTGGAAAAACGGTTATGGAAAAAACACCTCAGAGGGAGCTGAGGGTTGCTAAAATTGTGGCAGAATTTGAACAGAAGGAAGTAAGTGGGGAGGTGGCCAATCAAAAAGAGCCACGCAAGGCCCCAATGGAACAGGACAAGGATCTTTCGAAAGACGAAGTTGGTAGTATTGAAATGACATCAGAAAAGCCGTTAGAACGCGGTAACGACGCATCAAGAACGCCTAGCGACAAAGCCGAATGGACGTTGGTAGAAACAAGCAGAAAGAGGTTACGAAGGTTTAGCGAGGAGGATCTGGGATTTGCAGGACAAGGTAAAAAAAGGGGTGACAAACAAACCGTGGAGGCGTGCAATGAACCTAACCGTACTGTTAATATAGATAAGAAGGATAAGAACGTGGAAGAAGAAAAGGGCACAAAGGATATTGAGGACTTGGAACTTACAAAGGACGAAGAGATACGAAGGAACAAAGGACTGGCCACCATTGAGCACGGCGTAAACGCTCCAATAGGTGAGAAATTAAAGAGATCCTATTATCAGGAAGAGTTCGTGAGCAGAGAGTATATGGTGTCGCTGGTGCTGAAAAAGGAGGCCACCAGCAGAGTGAAACGTAGAATCATTATTAAAATATATAGAATAATTAAAAATAAAAGAAGGTTCTTGAGGGGTTTCAAAATGGTCGCTTTTAATAGGGCGGAGCTGACTTTCAGCGAAATGGCGGCGGCCAACGAAATCCTGAGACGCGCAGACGAGGGAGATGCATGCTTCAATGCATATTTGCCTGAACGAAAGATAACCAGAAAGGGTGTGATCATCGACTGGGAGGAGCCCGTGGATGCATTAGAGGAAGCCCTGGTGCCTGGCCAACCGGAGGCGAAGTTTGAAAGATTAAAAAAGAAGGTTACGAAGGATGGCAAAACGGAGTGGGTGGAGGGCATCGCAATCCTTGCCACATTTAAAGGGGACCAACTACCAAAAGAATTGTGGATTGGACACGGCCACGTTAGTGTAAGGGTGTTCCCTTTTGTGGAAGCTGTGAAACAATGTTATAGGTGCTTCGCTTTTGGACATATACAGTTACAGTGTAGAAATAAGTATAAGAGGTGCATTAGATGCTTGGAAAATGAGCATGGCCAATGCGACAGGCCGGCAAAGTGCCTGAACTGTGGTGGGGATCACACCAGCTTATCAAAGGGCTGCTGGAAATACCAAAGGGAGAAGGCAGTGAAAAAAGTAATGGCGTACCGCAATATGGCGTATGCCACTGCAAGGGACTGGGTGTCGAAACAGACGGGGGATAAGGGAATATTGGATGACGATGATGACAGAGTGGACGGTTCAAGGGACTTTCCAGCTTTATCTAGAAGAAACAAAATTAAAAACCCTGAGTTTTGGGAGAAAGGGGAAGTTCCCCTGGGAGAGGAACTTCAGGCCATCAGGGAGGCTCGGGGCCAACCTGCACCCATAGGACCCAACCCGAGAGGCTGGGAGACAGCCCTGGGAATCCGAAAGGACCCCCTCCCCCCAAGTAAGGGGCATGGTAGGGGTAGACTAAATCTAGTCATCGACGATGATCCCATTAAGACCAGGGAGGGACTGGTCAGAAGAAAAATGATCGAAATGGAAAAAAAGAAATGGGACAATAGGTATGAGGTTTTACAGCCGGAATCGGACCCGGAGGATGGAGAATTGGAATATACTTTTGGTTATGGTGAACTGGAGGAGGCAGCAATCAAAAAAGTGAGTAAAATGGAGCAGGGAGCCAATAGACAATTGATTGACCAGCTTAGGAAGAAAAGAGAGAAGGAATTTCTCTCGGAACTTCTGAGCCTGATAGCGGATAGGGGCTTCGAGAAGGAGGTTGAACAACATCTAAGGAAAAAGAAATATGGAAAAACGCAGACCGAAGAAGAGGAGTACAGGGAGTGGAACACTCCCCAAAGGCCGCCGTGGGATGTCCCCATTCCAGCCAAAACGCAGGCAAAGATTGATAGAAAAAAGGCTCTGTATGCGGCAAGGGAAGAGGAAAGGAAAAAACAGCAAGAAGAATGGGAGAATAGTCTGCCTGGTCCCTCGTATGCTAGACGGGAAAGGGAGAGGGAACAGATAGAAGCGGAAAGAGAAGAGGAGCGTTGCCTACAGCGCTTAAGGGAAATGAAAAACCCGTTAGGATGGGTCTTTCGCCAGAACGATGGGGATGAGCCAAGTGAAGAGGTGTAATTACTTGGGGGGCCACCTCAGGTGTCGACAAAATAGTTTGTGGGGTGTCTGTAGGCTATGGGTTAAGGAATGGTCAAACGAGCGTGGTTGCGGGACTAAGAGTTTATGGTTATGTGTGACTTGGAGGTGTGAAAAGAAAAAGATTGGATTTGGTAATGTTTACAGGGTGTGGACTATTTTGTATTGGAAGTATGTTTACCTGTGCCGGCTCCCACGGAGCCCTCGGGCACAAGAAGATTATGGTAATTTTGGAAAGGTTAAAAGAAAAAAATTAATTTTGTATTATTACTCTGTAACAGGATTCGAACCTGGCGCGACTTTAAGAACCTGTTTAGAATGTAAGGATCTGGATGAGAGAGGGCGCCTAGTGCGCTATCAGCGCCCCTGCTGTACGATTAGATCTGTAAGATTACTTCCGAACATGGACAATTGGGTACTTAAAAAATTTGACGATAAGAGGGAAAAGGGTAACGCACCTTTGTATGATTTTTTGTGTATATCCGGGCTATACAGGTTAAGGGATATATGTCGGTGTTGGTTATTTATCCGATTTTCAATAAAATATATACTTTTTTGTAGGATTGCGGTTTATTTGTCCCCTGCATTTGTCACCAGAGGAAAGAGTACTGTAAGGACGGTGGGTAAGGCGCTTCGCCCTTGCGGCCGGGATAGAGGGGAGCACACCCCCTTTAGTAAGGTAAAATGGAGAACTCAATTTTGATAGGAATTTGGAACGCAAGAAGCGTGCGCGGTAAAACCGCGGAATTAAAAGAATATGTCTCTAAATTTCACGTTTTTGGTATTACTGAAACTTGGCTCAAACCTACGGACGTCTTGAACGTCCCGGGTTTTAATTCTGTTAGACTTGATTTGGATGAGGATAGGCAGGGAGGTGGAGTAGCATTGCTGCTCCAGGAGGACATTGTGTACCAAACTAGGGATTGTTCTGCGTGGGGTGGGGTAGGCAAACAGGCCCTGGGGGTAACTCTGACTTTGGATTCGGGGGAAGTGGATATGGTGGTAGTATATAGGAGGCCGGGGATTCCCTGGAGTAAAAGGGAGTGGAAAGATCTTTTGGATTGTAGGAGACCCGGGGTTCCGGTGCTCTTCATGGACGACTTTAACGCTAGGAGTAAGGCCTGGAACTGCTCAGTGGAAAGCAGGGAGGGGAAATCTTTGGAGGAGTCTGTGAGAGAAGCAGACCTTTTCGTTTTGAATAGGTACACGTTATCTAGGATAGGTTCGGGGGGACGACCCCCTTCCAACCTGGATCTTTTCATAGGCTCGCATAATTTCGTTACTTTGGGCTCTATAGAACAAGAGAATGAGACGTTAGGCTCGGATCATCAAGTAATCCTCCTCTACCTTAAAGAGGGAATTACTTCTGTAGGTAAGGGCAATAAACTAGGAAGTTTAACGAAAAGAATATAAACTGGCTGCTGTTTAAAGTCTTCTCAGGTGAAGAAGCGGCGTGTTTGGATGAGTTATGGAAAAAAGAGCCGTGGTCGAGTCAGAATATCAACTCGAGATGCGACCAGTTCGTTGAAGCTATGTATAGGGCCCTGACAAGGGCAGGAGGGGGGAGAAAAGTCCAACATCCCAGACCTGGGGACCCCGTTGGCGCTAGAGTTAGGAAAAGATAGGTATGGTGGGACCAAGAGTGCGAAATGGCCCAGAATAACCGTAGGAGAGCTACGCGCGAATATATTAGAAGACCTAGCCAGGATAATTGGGTCAGGTTAAGGGAGGCAGAAAAGAACATGAGAAGCTTGGTAAATACAAAAAAGAGTAAAGCATGGGATGATTTCGCGAGGTCCATAGACTGCTACACGAGCACGAAAGAGGCCTGGCGAAAGGTAAAAGGGGGTTACCAGGGTAGGGGATTGTACTATACCGATACAGGAGAGAAGGGAATTAGAAAACAAAGAGGTTAGTAAAATTTTGGGAGATGATAGTAGGGAAACGAACGAACCTATTGCTTGGCCCGAGCAGCCCGAATGGGAACATCTGGGGGAGGGAGCTTCCGACTGTCAGGTTTTTGCTTGACAGGAATTAGAGAGGGCCGGGAGGGGGGGTGCGAGGTAATACAGCCCCGGGGGAGGACGGGATCTCTTATGTAAGTTTAAAAAATCTTCATGAAAGCGCGAAAACGGTACTCTTAGAAATGTATAACTGGATATGCCTTAACGGGCATATCCCAGATCGATGGAAGAGGGTGGTGGTGAGATTCCTAGATAAACCAGGGAAAAAGGCCGACAGACCAATTTCCCTGATCGATTGCCTAGGGAAATTATTAGAAAAATTAGTGAAAGAGCGGTTGCAGGAGTGGGTTAAAAGGGAAGGGGCCGTGGACCCCCGCCAGAGTGGATTTATGAAGGGTAGCTCCACGGTAGATAATATCATGATCTTAATCTCTGACGTTAAAGCAGCCTTCGCGCGGAAGGAAGAGACCACGGCTGTTTTTGTGGACGTGAAAGGGTAGTGCATGGGAAAATGGTTGAGATTTTGGAATGTAAGCGATGCCTACCGCCTATCAAAAGATACCTGGGTAACTGGCTATCGAATAGGCGAGCGGCATGTAGAAGGATGTTTGACCCGGAAAGGGAGGGAAGTGTGACCAGGGGGCTACCCCAAGGGTCTGTTCTGAGTCCCCTCCTGTATAATATCTACTCTTCGGATATCTGCACGGGGGTGGACCAGAGCTGCCTTAAAATTTTACTATACGCGGATGACATAGTGGTATATGTCTGGGGTAGGGATAGACTGGAAAGAGAACGTATTTTAAGTGAAGCCATCGAACGAATCATAAAAAATCTGAGAGATATAGGATTGGACCTGGCAATGGAGAAAACACAATGGATGACTTTCACTAAGAACAGAGCCAGGAAAGGGGTTAAATCCTCCATCCAAATTGGAGGGGAGACAGTAGAAAGCAGCAGAGAGATCCGTTCTTTGGGGGTGATTTTGGACGAGGGCTTGTCGTTTGGGGGACAGGTGGACTACATTTGTAATAAGACTAAAAAACGTCTGGACATTCTGCGCTACATAGCAAGCATTAAAAAAGGGGTAAACCCCCGGACGATGATCGTTTTCTTCAAAGGGCTCGTTCGTTCGATGATAGAATATGGGATTTTCACGTATTTCTGGTCCAACAAGAAGGGAAGGGAGAAGTTGTCCAAGCTGCAAAATGCAGGCTTGAGAATCGCAATGGGGTATAGGATAACCACCCCCATTAATGTGATGAATGTGGAGACCGGAGTGTTTGATTTAGAAACTAGAGTAGAGCTCCTGCTGGAGAGATTTATGTTCAAACATAGAATTAGAACAGACAGCTTAGTTAGAAGAAGTCTTGAGAACGTTATTGTTGTGAGAGAGGAGGAGGAATTGGAGTGCATGGAACCCTGGTCAAGGGCCTGGGTGAAAGTAGAAGAGTGGGTCGAGTGCTGTAAAACAGCGGTGATGAGCAGGGAAGAGTGGGTGGAGGTTGGTTCCTTTGTATCCAAGGGGGGATTCAAAGTTAATTGGGAAATGGGTAAGAGGAGGAAACAAATTGAGATCCCCGACAGGATGTTGGTTAGGGAAATTAGTAATGGTTTTTGGAACGGTTCGGACACGGAAGAAGTAGTGGAAATATATACCGATGGTTCAAAAAACCGCGGCATGGACGCGGTAGGATCTGGGATGGCGATCAGGGGGGTAAACAGCGAGTGGGAGGATCTGGGCTGGTCCCTGAATAGGGCTACTTCAGTCTTCTCGGCAGAGGCATACGCGATCCTCCAAGCGCTGAGGTACGTCAATGATAAGTCAAAGACTTGTAAATTTTTTATTATCACGGACTCAGCGAGCATCTTGGAGAAGATTGCGAATGTGGGAAGAAAACAGGGGGACTGCCCCTGGTGTTTCGAGATAGTCAGGGAATTAAGAAAAAATGCTGTCTGGAACGATAGAGAAGACGTGAGTACGATGAACGTGGCTTTTGCGTGGGTGCCAAGCCATGTAGGAATTGAGGGGAATGAACGGGCGGACCTCCAGGCGGGCCTCGCAACGAGGGGTGAGGAGGAAATGGGCGTAGGTGCCTCCACCCGAGATATTAGATTACACTTAGCAGAAGATGCGTGGGAAAGGTTCACTAATAGGATGTCTGCAATTGGTATTTTCAAGGGAGCAAAGTATTTCAGTAATCCCAAAAACAATGTGGGGAATAGGAAACCGTGGTTTTTTAAAGTTACAGGGGTAGGCAGGGAGTTGCTCACAAGGATGAGTAGGTTGAGGGCGAACCATTTTAATTTGGGGGAGTCGTTGTTCAGAAAAAATTTAATTGAGAGTAAAGAATGCAGCTGCGGCTACGGCGAGGAGTCAATTGAGCATGTAGTCTGGTATTGTGAAAAGTTCTTGATGGACAGATTGGAGTTAAATCGGTATTTGGAAGAAAGGGGTTTTTCCCCTGGCTCAGACGTGCTGGATATTTTCATGAGTGGAAATCTGGGGGTTTGCAAAAAAATTTCCAAATTCCTAGATAAATTGGGTAGAATTATTTAAGACTGGTCCTTGTTTTTGTTCCTCTACAGGTGTCAGGGGGTGAGGTCCCTCACTCCCACTTCAATGGTGACAAATGCAGGGCGCTGGTGCGTATCCCTCTTCTCTCTTTAGCGTATAAAAAGATGTATGAGTGCACCGATGCGCCTTGATTTTGAACTGTGTGTTACGATTGATATGGAATCTCTGGTTTGAATAGGCCGCTGTTTTCGTTGGGCAATATAGGGGGGGCTTTTCCCCCTTTTCGAACGCCATCTTGGGCTGCGCCCAAGTAAAGCCGTTATGTAATGTAATGTAATGTAAGGAGGCTCGGGGCACGGTAGCCCCCCTCGCCCCCCCGGAACAAGGTAGGGGTTGGAACCAAGTAGTACAAGGATTAAATAAGAATGATACTTCCCTCCCCAAATGTAGGGGTAGGGGAAAGGGAAGATTGGATTTGGAAGTAAAGGATAATCCGATTAAGACTAGAGAACTTCTGATTAGGACGAATCTTACTTCGTTGGAGAGAGAAAGATGGGCTAACAGATACGCAACTATCCAACCTGAGTCGGACCCGGAAGAGGGGGAGGCAGAGTACACATTCGGATATGGGGAAATTGAGGAGGCAGCGATCAAACGGATCAGCAAGATGGAGCAACGTGCAAACAGGCATCTAATCGACCAATTGAGGAAAACGAGGGAGGAGGAGTTCCTCTCCGAACTTTTGAACCTGATTGCGGACCGTGGTTGCGAACATGAGGTAGAGTCCTACCCCAAGAAGAAAAAATATGTCAGGCGTCCTACGGAAGAAGAGGAGTTTGAAGAGTGGAATTCGGTTCAGAGGCCGGAATAGAATGTTCCGATCCCGCCTAAGACACAGGCCAAGATTGACAGGAAGAAGGCCCTTTTTGCGGTCAGGGAAGCTGAAAAGAAGCGTGGAATGGGAGAATAGCCTTCCAGGGCCCTCCTTCGCTATGAGGGAGAGGGAAAGAGAAGCACTGGAGGCAGAGAGGGAGGAAGAAAGAAGTAGAAGAAGGATCGCGGAAATGAAGAAGGATCAATTTGGTCATGTGTTTAGCCAAAACCCATCTTCTAACAATTAGTGCTTTCGCGTTCTATCATTTTTTTCTTGATAGTGCCGGTTTTTCGTTTGATTTAATATGGAAATGTGTGAAAAGGATGTTTTTGTGTGATTTGTCTGTTTGGCTTTTTTGGTTTATTAGGATTAAGTTTTTGGCTAAGTTTCGATGGTATGGTTTAAAAACATGGAAATGTGTGATTTAGTGTGATTCAGCGTTTTTATTTTTTAAGGCTTTTAGATATGGAATTGATATGGAGTTTTGTACAAAGATATACTGGAAAATCACTTGGAGGAATGAACCGTTTTTGGAATGGAGGAATGAACCGTTTTTGGAATGGAGGAATATTATCAAAGCCGGGAGCTTTAAGCGTCCTTTTGCTCTTCTACATGAAGCGGGTAATAACTTTCCTGTCTTTTTGGTTGCTCGGTTATGTTTTGTTCTGAAGGTGGCGGGAGGGCAGTTAATAATCGCTGAGACTGATTATATTTTTTTTAGTTTTCTCTTTTTCTTTATTTTTCATCGTTTACTTTTTTGTGTACGATCAGTGATCGAATACGGTTGTACCATATATACCGATGGAAGAAACGAAAACCTGAAGAAACTACAAGTTATACAGAATACAGGCATTAGAATAGCCATGGGGTATAGGTGTACCACCCCCACAAATGTTATGCAGGCCGAGGCAGGCATCATGGACGTAGCAACGAGAGTCAACTTCCTTCTGGAAAGATACATCACAAAGAAGATAGATGGAGGGCAGGAAGCCCTAACAAGATGGATGCTGACAACCTGGCACAGGGTGAGCCACCTCTCTGAGAGGAAAATGTCTAACCAAACTTTGAATTTCAGAAAGAATTACGATACGTACGAACTGGCGCTGAGAAACCGAGACCACGGGCAGACGGGGGTGGAGACAACAAAGGTGAAGATCAGCGTTGAATGGAGGATGGGTGAGATGATATGCTCGGTGGGGCCCCCCCCCCCCCGAACAGCGTGACCTGGGAAACGAGACAAAAATATGGCTCGCTGGCAGAATCCTTTGTGGAGTTCTACACAGATGGCTCGAAGACCCGGGAGGCAACGAGGAATGGCAGGAGACGACGGTCAGTTTGGACCCAAGAACGACCATATTCACGGCCGAGGCGACTGCAATCGAAGTGGCGATCGATAAGTATATTGAACTACAGACTAGAGATAGACTAATAATCTATAGTGACTCCGCGTGTGTGCTAAAAGTGATAGATAGTTTGAATGAAAAAACTGTAAACGAGACTTGAGTTGAAAAGCGAGGAAAATAGTTAAACGGTATCCTTAAAAAAATTAAAAGTATATACCAGACTAGAAACATACCTATAAATGCAGTTATTGATAAGAAACAGGTGCCGGTAGTCCTGGTGTGGGTGCCGGCGCACTGCGGCATAGAGGGCAATGAGGCCACTGACAGAGCGGCAAAACGAGCCACGGAAGGAGAACCGGACGCCACGAGGCCGGTCCCTGCGGAGGATCTGGTGGTAGATCGACTACAAGAGGCCTGGGAGACCATAGCCTTCAAGGTAAAGAGCGAGGCAGCATATAAAGTGCGGTACTTCAACGAAATGGACACGAACGAAGGAGCGAGAACACCATGGTTTAAGAAGTACCGCACGACCTCGAGGGCGATTTTATCGGTCCTGAGCAGGTTGAGGGCAAACCACTACAACTTGGGTGAGTCCCTGGCGCGAAAACACTTGAAAAGTGACCCGACCTGTGACCGTGGTCAAGGTGAGGAAGACATTTACCACGTACTATGGGAGTGTGAAAGATATAACTCACTCAGAGACACGATGATACAAAAACTGCTTGAAAAAGGGGTAAATGCGGGTGCCCCCCTAAACGCACTGGTAAGCAAGCGCAGACCGACACTGGGTCTAATTGTGGCTAAATTTTTGATCGCAACGAACCGAATTATTTGAATGTGCTTAAATATCTGAAAAATAATGTAACGGAAAATACAAGATGTCCGACGCGTAACGTCGTCAAGTAGGACGAGCAAAAGACTGGTTTTGTGTAGGTGATAGGTGGAACCCTGTATCCCCAGTGAGGGGAGGGAGAAAGATGTGTGAGAATATGTGTGTGAGCGTTTAATGTAAACCAGCCCCACGGGGTATTGGTGGAATGGAATGAATGAAACGTGAAAAATATGAGAGCCTATGGGCACTGGCCGACTGGTATGAATGGATGTGAGAGTGAGGGAAGAAGAGGAGAACAAAGGGACCTGTTAGAAAATTTGAAATATACAAGTGGTTGAGGCAGGCCATGTGCGTTCTGTCAGCGCGTTTCTCCTCCTTAAGGGGAAGTCCTCTAACTTGGGGGTGTCATAAACAAAAAGGACATACTGTCGAAGGCGTTCTCACGATGGAGGATTTTTGGGACGGCAGGACATTCTTGTTCTGACCGTTGGCTTGTATTGAGCACTGGAAAATACAGAGCAGAGTCAAGTTTATTAAACGCCCAGTGTTTTATTTGATTTATTTCTCCATACCAATTCATAAGCCGCTCCGCTTAATCTGATCTTACAGACCTAGAAAAAGAAAAACCTCATGTAAAAAATCTCCTCCTTGTTCCTTTTATTATAGTTTACGTCGAAAAAAAAAAAAAAGGTACATATAGATAGGCACTCTTTATACTTTGTAGTGCATATGTTCTAAAGTTTATTACACCTGCTTGTAAATAATAACTTCTACCATAAATTGTAAGCATCCGTGTCTGTGAGAACCATTGCTAAAGTGAGGGAGTCTCACGGTGGCAACCGTAGACAACGGACGTACGGAGAAGTGGTACTCTTGATTAGGAAGTTTTTAAGGAAGTGGTTTTCTGGGAACTTGAGTTTTCATTAGTGTCTTTTTTAGGGGGTTTTTCTTTGTACAAAAGTGTCACTCTTGGGGTCGCTTATTCCCGGGAAAGCGAGCCCAGGAGAAAATAGTGAATAAGGAGGGTGTGGTCCCTCCCTGCGACAAGGCATTGTCGCAGGGAGGAGAGGTTGTTCTAAGGAATGTAAGGAAAATAAGGCAGGAAAGTGGCGAAAAGAAGAAAAGAAGCAAGAGCGAAGGGGAGAGAACTGTAAAATTAAAGCAGAAGACGGAAGAACTCAACCTAAGTATGGATCAGGATGAGCTTGGTACCCCTGCGAAAAAGAAGGGGAACAAAAAGAAGGAGACTACGGCTCATTCTTTGAAGAGTGTTGTGGATGTAAGGACCGGGTCTGAAGAAAACAGAAAAGTTAGGAAGAGGGCAGCAGAGGAAGAGACGGACAATAACGAAGAAGGTAGTAAAAGAGATAGAAAAGAAGTCGAAGGTTTTCCAGTAGATAATACATCCCTCGTAGGTAGAAAACAAAGGGCCACACCTGACCAACAAGGCGCGGCGTCAACAGAGTATACGACTGAGGGTGAGAATATTGAAGGCGCAGCAGGAAAGGACATAATATCCTTAGGAGACAGAATAAATAGAAGAAGGGCACGAGGTGACAACAAACAGTTTTACGTAGAAGAGTTGAAGAGCAAAGAATGTATGGTTACAATGGTACTCGGGAAGGTTATCACAAGTAAATTCAAAAGAAATAACATAGTTAAGATCTATAGATTGCTTGGATCAAGGTCACGCTTTTTGCGGGGACTCAAAATGGTGGGTTTTAACAAAGCGGAACTTACTTTTAGCGACATGGCGGCTGCAAACGCCATCCTCAAAATGGCGGATCAAGAAGGCGCAGGATTTGAGGCCTTCCTTCCGGATCGGAAAAAAATGAGGAAGGGTGTGATTACAGAATGGGAGGATTCGGTTGAAGATCTTGAAGATTTTGTAATGCCGGGATAAGGAGAGTTCAAGTTCGAAAGAATGAGGAAAAAGGCGTTTAAGGACGGGAAAAGTGTCTGGACTGAGGGGGTGGCGATTTTAGTAACAGTTAAGGGGGACCGCTTGCCAACGGAGCTGAAAATTGGGGCGGGCCATGTAGCACTTCGTATCTACCCGTACGTGGAGCAGGTTAAACAGTGTTATAAGTGCTTTTCATACGGACACTTACAAATGCAATGTCGGAGCCTGAAAAAGTGTCTAGTGTGTTTGGGAAGAGAACACGGGACGTGCGACAAGTCCCCGGTGTGTTTGAATTGTGGGGGAAACCATACGTCCCTATCTAAAACATGTTGGGTACAGCAAAGGGAGAAATTAATCAGAAAAGTCATGGCCTATAAAAATGTGGCATACGCAACAGCCAAGGGTATAGTTGCAAATCAATTGGGAGAAAACTGGGACGAAGAGGAGGTCGGAAGAGATGGAGGCAGCAGAGATTATCCCATGCTGCCGACGAGAAGAATTGAGTGGTGGGAGGCAAAAGAAGTACCAATGGAAGATGAATTAGAACTGTTGAGGGAAGTCAAAAAGAAAGCGGAGGGGGGCAGGATGGGAGCGAGAAGATGGGAAAATGTTCCTGAGAATATGAGGAAGAGCCAGGGAGGGGGCAAAAGTAGGGGCAGGGGCAGGCTGAGACAAGAAGACTATGCCGCAGAGGATAGGTTACCCCGTGCTCAAGGTCTAATGGTTAGTGTTTCAAATGCGTTTGAGTCTCTGTAACAAGAGGAAGATGGGGCTGCCCCGGAGGAAGCTGAATATGTATTTGGAGATGGGCTACCAGTGGAACGTGCTATTAAAAGGATTAGTATGGTGGAACAGCGTGCCCAAAAAAGGTTAATCGGGCAGCTGGAAAAGAAGAGGGATGAAGAATTTCGCGGCTTAGGTTTATTGATAGGTTTAGTTTTATTATTAATAATTGGTGTATCTTTGGTTTTATTAGTTATCTCTTGGGAAAGATATGTTTTTGTATGCTACTGCGACTTGCGTCTCTTGAACATACTCGACTCCAGTTTTATGTTCTGTCACGAAGAGAGGGTATGTATCCTGAGTATGTTGAATATTTTTGCGATCACATGTAAAAGAAGGTTAAGAGTGGAGGAAGTTTTAGGTTGGGTTAAGTTTTTTCCAAAAAGCAGGCTGTACGAAGGAGAGTGCTTACTTTGGAAAGAATTGCTGATAGATTGCATAGAGACGAATTGGAAAGGTATTATCACTCGGTATAATCCAATTGGTTTAATGGTTATGTGTGTATATGGCCCCAATGGGGAGCTGAGGTCTGTTGAGGAGGGATCTCACAGTAAGAGTAGGTTTTGTTATACCTGTTGGAGTGACCTGAATATTAAAAGTATACTTTCTTGTAGGTGTCTGACTTGTTACTGCCCCCCTGTTGCAAAGCTTGGAGGGTGTGTTGGATAAAATGCGAAAGAAGAAGGGCGAAACTTGGAAGGGTAGTTGCGAAAAGGAAAAGAGGGGTTATAATCGAGCCAAATGGCTACTTCAATTTTCAAGGGTAAGTTTTGTCTGGGAACCTGGAATGCCAGGAGTGTTAGAGGGAAATTAAGCGAAATTAAGGAGAATATAAAAAATTTTGATATCCTAGGGATAACCGAAACATGGCTTAAAAAGAAAGATAGATTCGTTAGTCCGGGGTATAATATTGTTAGAGGTGATTTAAAAGAGGATAGACAGGGTGGGGGTTTGGCGTTTATAGTTGAGGAGAGTATAAAGTTTGCCGTAAGAGAGGACCTAACCTGGAAGGGGGCAGGAAGGGAAGTCTTGGAGATCTCGGTGGAAACTAAGAAGGGTGTGTGGGATATCCTCTTAGTCTACAGAAGACCAGGAGAGAAATGGAAAAGAGAAGACTGGGTTAAACTATTTAAAAACAAAAGACAGAATGTTGAAACAATTTTAATGGGCGATTTTAACGCTAGAAACAAAGTATGGAACTGCTACGTTGATAGTAGAGAGGGCTCCCTGTTGGAGGAGGTGGTTAGGGACTACGACATGTTCGTTATTAATACAAATACCAATTCAAGGCTAGGAACTGGTGGTAGGCCACCTTCGAATATTGACCTATTTATTGGTTCTCACTATGCGATGGATAGTGCAACGGTGGTGGAAGAAAGTGAGACCATGGGCTCAGACCACCAGGTGCTAGGTCTAGTTTTTGGAGATGAGGAGGAAAATAGAACCAAGGAAGTGGTAGGGTCGACTAGAAAGTTTAGGGTTGATAAAATAAATTGGGACTTGTTTGTAGCAACATCAAGTGAGGAAGCGACTTGCTTAATGGAAAATTGGAACGTAGAGGGATGGGAGAATTTTAGCATTGAGGATAGATGCAGGGAGTTTACGGAGGCAATAGTCAATATTATCAGGAAAGCGGGTGGTACAGTAACAGATAAGGGACTGAATAGCAATGATGCAAGAAAGAAAGCTAAACCAAAAAAAAATGTTAGGGGACAGACGTGGTGGGATAAAGATTGTAATGAAGCTAAAAAGGATAGAAGAAATGCAGTTAAACTCTTTATTAGGACGCCGAACCAGGCTAATTGGATTAATTTGAGGGAGGTGGGAAAGCGAATGAAAAAATTAATAGAGGAAAAGAAGTCTAAAGCTTGGGACGATTTCGCAGCATCAATTGATTGCTATACCAGTTCCAGGGAGGCCTGGCAAAAGATTAAACAAATTAAGAATGGGATCGGGAAAACCGGGTGCGCCAGTCTTAAGGAAAATGAAATAAATTCGTTGGAGGAGCTAGAAATAGGAAAAGTTTTTTCTTATGACTCAGAGGTGGCCCAGGGAGAAGAAGGCCAGGGGGAATTAGAAACCTCTGGTCAACTTTTGGGAGGGGAGTATGTTAGTACCGGGCAAGCTAGTATACAGGATTGTTTTGAAGAGAGGGACTTGCAGGGGATATTGGACTCAGTCCGTGTTTCCTCGGCCCCAGGAGAAGACGGAATTTCGTACCTCATTTAAAAAAAATAAAATAGCGGAATGAAGAAGTGCTTATTGAAATTATATAATTGGATCTGGGAGAACAGTTGTATTCCACAACGGTGGAAACAAGTAGTGATAAAGTTTTTGGAAAAACCCGGGAAAAAGGCCTTGAGACCTATCTCTTTGATTAACTGTATGGGGAAAATTCTTGAAAGGTTAGTGAAGGAAAGGCTGTGCGAATGGGTAGACAAAGAGGGGATAGTAGATTATCGACAGAGTGGTTTTATGAAAGGGCGATCTACAATGGATAATCTGGTGGCCTTGGTCACGGACATTAAGGCAGGTTTTAAAGCTAGAAAAGAAACCGTGGCAGCGTTTATGGATGTAAAATCGACATATGACCTAGTTAACCATAGCAAATTGAAGGCACTCTTAAAGGAAAGGAACTGCCCGGAAAGGGTGGTGGGTTTTATTGTAAACTGGCTGAAGGATAGATCAGCGACATGTGTCCGAAAATTTTTAGAAGGGGTTAGTGGTTCAATAAAGAGAGGGCTCCCACAGGGCTCGGTCTTGAGCCCCCTATTATACAATATATACACGGCGGGAATTTGTAGGGGGCTCGAGCGGTGGGGGGTGAGGGTTCTGCTGTACACGGACGATATCGTTGTATATGTCTCGGGCGAAGACATAAATGAACTAAGGGTAAAACTAGAAGGCGCGGTGGAGGTGTTGTTAGAAAATCTTAAGGAGATGGGGCTAGGATTGGCAGAGGGTAAAACCAAGGTTGTTGTTTTCTCAAAAGCAAGAGATAGAAATAAGGGTTATGGTGAATTTAGAATAGGCGGAGAACTACTGGAGGGGGAAGCACAGGCCCAGTTCCTTGGAATAATCCTGGACAGGTCCCTCAGTTTTAGTAAACATATAGAGATAGTTTCGAATAAAGTTAGGAAAAAGTTAAATATTTTGAGGTTTATTGCGGGTATCAAGAAGGGTGTCAAGCCGAGCACAATGTTGATCTTCTTTAAAGGACTGATTAGATCAGTGATAGAATATGGCCTGTTCCTTTTCTTTTGGGAGAACGAAAGAGCAATGAACAAAATTATGAGGTTACATAATGCGGGGGTTCGTACGGCTATGGGGTACAGAATAACTACCCTCATAAATGTAATGAACACGGAAGCGGGGATAATGGATCTGGAATCCAGGGCGGAGGCTTTATTAGAAAGGTTTGTGATGAAACATAGGATTAAGGGTAGGGGGGTGGTATATGAGGCGTTGATGAGAACCTTAGTGGTGAGAGAGGAAGAGCCGTCGGAGTGAGGGCTTGGCGTAGAGCAGAGGGGATAGCAGAAAGAGTTGTGAATGATAGCATGGGAAGGGAAGTTTCAAACAAAAGACGGGAGTTTGTAGAGGGGGGTGGAATAATAGTGGAGTGGGAAGTGGGCAAGCGTAGGAAAGAGGAAGATTTCCCAGACGAGCGTCTGATCAAGGAAATCAAAGATAGAATTTGGCCGAGCCTTGATAATAGGAGGGTAGTAGAAATTTACACAGATGGGTCCAAAAGGGGCTTGACAGAGGTGGTGGGCGCGGGAGTGGCAATTAAGGAAGTTTCGGGTGAATGGTTTGAGGAATCGTGGTCCTTAAACAAAGCCACGTCAGTTTTCTCGGCGGAGACTTTTGCGATATTACAGGCGGTTAGGAAGGCCAGGGCAAATTGGGGGCGGGAAAGAATCTTAACTGATTCAGCGAGTGCCCTTAAAAAGTTGGAGGGCTTCGCTAGAAGGATGGGGGGTAATCCCTGGATTCAAGAAATCATAGGTGAAATAATGGTGTTGGAAGAAGAAAATAAGACGAATGAAGGGGTCGGCCACGGGACTGGACTCCCAGGTAACAGACTGGGGTTCGCGTGGATTCCCAGCCACGTGGGCATTGAGGGTAATGAAAGGGCGGATATGAAAGCGGGGGAGGCGACAAATGGGGAGGAGGTGTTTGAATATGGGTTAGTGGAAAGGGATGTGCTGGGATATATCATGGAGGGAGCGTGGGTGAGAAATCACGAGAGGGCTAGAAGAAAGGGTGAAGTGAAAGGGGCAAAATATTTTTCAATGGAGGATAATAATGCTGGGGCAAAGAAGCCATGGTTCGATAGTATAAAAGGGATGAATAGGGGGGATCTAGTGAGACTGAGTAGAATCAGAGCGAACCATTTCAATTTGGGGGAATCGCTATTTAGGAAGAACCTGGCAGGAGAGAAAGGTTGTATTTGTGGGGCGGAACTAGAGTCCATTGAACACGTAGTATGGGAATGTGATAGATTCATAGAAAGCAGAGTAGAGCTTGATAGGTTCTTAATTACAAAGGGTTTCAATGAAGGGGAAGATGTTCAGAAAATGCTAATGGGAGGTGACTTGGGGGTCCTTAAACGCATCTCCAGGTTCCTAGACAAGATGGGGAAAGTTATTTAAAGGAAGTTCATGAAATAAAGTGGAGCAACGCATAGGAGGGACAGTAATGATATGGTTTGAGTGTGAGTAATTATATGAAGACATGAGAGGAGGGAAGGCGCTGCGAGCAAGCAAATGCGTATGGAATGAGTTTGTAATTTCTAATATAGGTTACATAAGTTATATTTAGCGCCTTAATGTAGCTAGACAATATAGGGGGCGTTTGCCCCCTCAAGCGCCATCTTGGGCAGAGCCCAAGAAAACTAATATACATACATTGCTAAAGTGAGATGGAAACCCTTCCCAATGGTTTGATCAGCTGATGAGAGCGAAGCGCTGTAAATGAAGTTTGTGAAAAACAAGAGTGTTGGCGAAATTCCCCATATCTACGCGGAACAACGAACTTGGCAACGAAAATACTTCGTTGGCGCGCCGTTACCGATAGCGGCAGCACCTCTCGGGCCCACTTTGTCAACGCGGTCTCCTCTCCAAGCGGAACCGGCACGATCGACGCCATGATCGATTCTTGTTCTTCTTGTACGATCGCTCGACGTAGTAACACGTGTTTCTCGGTCAACGCAATCACGTACAAGTTACATAGTTTTCGGCCCACGCGACGCTGATTGTTTCAGTCCGCGCTTTATTCTCTATTATTTGTAAAGTCGCTGAGTTCTCTCTCTCACTGAGTCCTCGGCTTTAGGAAATTTGATCTGCGTTGTCAGGTAGATAGAGGTTCTCACTTATCTTTCGCTGGACGAGTAGAACCTATCTATGGACGGAACCTGTAGTGGTGTGTCGTCCAGGTGTTGGGACGGTAGGGTAGATGTTTCGAGTGAAGATCACGCACTTCCGATCACAATGTATGTTTATTCGTTACTGGTACAGTTCTTGATTCGCGCACGTTTACAATCGAGTCTTACAGAATCTTGCTCTGTCGGAGCCCTGAGCTTCGTAGCAGAGTCATAAACGCTAGACTTAGTTAATTTATTGATATTACCGGAATCTTGCTCTGTCGAAGTACTGAGCTTCGTAGCAGAGTCGTGTAGATTCTAGAGTATCGAACTCTGGGCGGTACTTCACGGATTATCTTCGCGGATTTAATGATTTACAGATGGTCTGAATGATCTAGTCTGATCGCGATACTTTCGGTTTAGTACTATATTGATAAGTCGATGAACCGTTTAGATGTACTGATAAGAACTGCGCCTATAAGAACTTCTTACGAGAACTATTGGTAAAAACTGACTGCGTGCAGGCGGGCCCGGTCGCGTTATTTTATATTGATGAATGAGGTCGACATTTGATTTGGCAATTCGGGTGAATCACCTCGTTCGGATCGTCAGCGTTCTCGCCGACCCGCTGAGTTGCTCACTCAGAATTTGCGGAACGATGAATTTGGATGGTGCAATAGATGTTTAAAGAATTTGGTTGATGAAATAGAAGTTTCAAGAATGCGTCGCAGGACGTGACAATACATATATTATACTGATTTTAATTGTGAAATCAATCACAAAATTAAGGAAACTTATGTTTATTTATATGCATATAGAATGCGTCACAGGACGTGACATATTGTATTCAGTCCACGCGTGTGTTTCTTCATAGTTCGTAAGTGTAAATAATTGTTCAGTCTTAGACCACGCTTGACTATTGTATATATTTTTCCATTTGTTGAATTTCTTATGTAAATATATCTTGTTACCGTTACGCAGGTGTGTGTTACTTCTGACCGCGCTGACCACGCTAAATACGCAACATTTTGGTCCTTCGAGCCGGATTAACACGCCCCGGCTCGCGTAACGGTCGTTGTGACGCGTAACGGTTGTTTCGACGCCATTACGTACAGTGACCGCGCCTCACGCGAACTAAGTGACTCGCTTTGTGTGCGCGGAACACGGTGAATACTGACTTGTGCCGTTAAGTGACGCTTGTGATTTCGGAGAATTTTCAAAAGTGCTCAGTGACACTCAGAGGCGAAAATGCCGAAATCGCGTGATCCCTCCCCGGTTTCTAAACCGGAAGAGATGCCGGCGGCCATGACGGCAACCGATCAAGACGCAGCCCACGCACCGGAAACGGTTACGCAGCCATCTCAGGCCGCTCGACCACGCACGCCGACCACGCAAGTGCCTGAGGAGACGACGCAGCCCACTCGCACGCGCTCGCCCACGCGCCTGACACCGGAGCTCCAGGTGCGCTCTCGTGTCCAGGAGGCGCGGTTAGACACTCTCCTGGCCATGGTGGAGGATCTACAGGTCTCCCTCAAGGCCCCCGTTGAAGAGCCGGAGCTCATGCGCACCACCATCTTGGAGATCCACGCTGAGTTCCAACGCGAACACGCAGCCCACGCAAAGGTATGGCCATCCACGCAGCTTGATCACGCGTATTTCAAGGAGAAGGTGTCCTCAATGAAGCGCGCGTAGTGCTGTCCGCCCGCAAGCTGCTGGCGCAGCTCGAGCAAAGGATAAAACAGCTCACGCAGCCCGCTCAGACCACGCCGGCCGCTACAACCGACGCGTCCACGCAGCCCTCGGCAAGGCGATCCCGCCTCCCCGAGATCGTTCTCCCGAACTTCGAGGGAGATTACAGCAAATGGGCTGAATTCAAGGCCCATTTTGCGTCGGTGATTAGCGAACGCGCCGACCTCTCAGCCCACGACAAGTTTCTTTATTTGAAGGGCGCAATCACGGGCAGCGCGGCGAACTTGATCAGCCACTTTCCTACGACAGATGGCGCCCTAGACCAGGCGTGGCAGCCGTTCGATGGCCGTTATGATAACAAACGGCTTAACGTGCAGTCCCATATGGATCGGCTAGCGAACCTGAAGCCGATGAAACAGCGAAAGGCAGCCTCGCTCCTGAAGATGGTCAACATCATGCAGGAAACGCAGCAAGCGCTACGCTCGTTCGGGTTGGAGGACAAGCACAACTGCTTCCTCCTTACCATGTTGGTACGACTGCTCAACGCTGACACGCGCGAGCGTTGGTAGTCCTCGCTGGCCACGGAGAAGTATTATCCTACGCTAGAGGAATTGCCCACCTTCCTACTCGCCCACCCACGCACGCTCGAGCAATTGGAGCAACTCAGCACTGCACGTGCTACGCAGCCCACGCCAACAGCACCCGCAAGGACCACTCCGCCCACGCAGCCAACGCATCAACGCCCTGCGTCGTACAGAGCCGCCGTCCACGCAGGAACAGCGCGACCAGCGCTCCAGCTCACGCAGCACCCGCAGGGCACTCGCGACCATCGCAATCAGCGCTGTACCCGCGCGCCTTTTGTCAAAAGGACCATCATGTGTCCGCATGCCCGGTGTTCAGGGCACTGACGCCACATGACCGCGTGAATGTGGTCAAGGCTCACGCATTGTGTGTGAACTGCCTTGGCCACCACAATTTGCGCAGCTGCAGGACCACGCAGAGGTGCAAGTTATGTGAGGAGACCCACCACACTATGCTGCACGGGGCCGACGTGACCAAGGTGTTGGTACCTGGCCTTGTTCCGGCCGCAGCAGCACAGACAACGCACTCGCCGACCACAGCCGCAGCCGCACAGACCACGCTATCAACATCTTCAACGACAACCACGCATTGAAAAGACGGTGCAGTCGTCAACGCACCCGCAGCCATCGCAGTCCACGCACACAAAAATCGATCAGCCCACGCCACTAGTACACGCAGACCACGGACAACGCTTCTAGCAACGGCACTCGCAAGAGTGCATACTGACCTCGCAAAGCAGCAAGTAAGAATTCTGGTCGATTCAGGTTCTGAAGTTTCGCTTATTTCAGAGACTTAAGTAAACCAGCTTAGTCTCAGAAGACAACGCTCCTCATTGGATGTCCACGGAGTTGATGGAGCAAGGACCTCGCAAACGAATGGAGTGGTCAATATTACCCTCCATTCCATCTACAGACCGCTCTCAGTCACCGTTCAAGCACACGTGCTTGCGAAGGTGACCACTTGCTTACCATCGGACCCGCCAGCTCGTCCAACGCTGCCATTGCATCTGAAGAAATTGAATCTAGCTGATCCTCAATTTCTCAAATCCAGACCAGTGGACATCATTCTCGGAGCGGACGCATACGGGCAAGTCATCAAGCCAAACATTATTCGGCACGTTTCAACACCGTTGATCGCTCAACTTTCGATCTTCGGTTGGCTCATAATCGGGCCCCTCGAGGGCATTCAGACCATTCGCAGGACTTCTCATCAGGTGACAATCAATAATACTGATCGCCAACTGAGTGAGTTACTCAGCCGCTTCTGGACGCAGGAAGATCCACCGCAGGACACGGCACCCTTGCTCACACCAGAAGAGCAAGAGTGCGAAGATCATTTCAAGACCACGCATTCAAGAGACTCCGCAGGAAGATACATCGTGCGATTGCCGCTCAAACTTCATCCACGAGCACTCGGCAATTCGTATCAGACAGCGCACAATTGTCTCCAACGGACTCTCAGACGACTCAGCAAGGACGCACAGTACAAACAGCTGTACACCAAGTTCATGCCCGAGTATGAGCAGCTTGGTCACATGGTAAGACTGAACAATGACTCAATAATCAGTCCGTTTCAGTACTTTCTTCCGCACCATGGCGTTCTCAAGTTGGGCAGCACGACCACCGCTTTACGCGTGGTGTTCAATGGCTCCAGCCCGACTTCTTCAGGATACTCATTGAATGATCTTCTTCACACCGGTCCAAATCTGATGCTGAACATCGCAGATCTGCTCATCTGGATACGCAGATTCAAACACCTGTTTGCAACCGACGTCACGAAGATGTACCGCCAAATCAAGGTGCATCCTGAGGACTGGAGCTTGCAGCAGATACTCTGGCTTGATGAAACGCAACAGGAAACGCAGTACCAGCTGACCACGGTCACGTACGGAACGAAGGCTGCACCGTATCTGGCCGTGAGAACACTCTTGCAACTCGCTGACGACGAAGGGTCGAAATATCCCCTTGCCGTGGAACCCATCAAAAATGGCAGGTACGTCGATGACATTTTTGGTGGCGCAGATACCGCAGATCATCTACAGGATGTTGCAAATCAGCTGACGCAACTTTGCCAAGCTGGTGGATTCCCTTTGGCAAAATGGCATTCCACCAGCAAATCGTTGCTAGAAGCCCTCGCTACCGATCAGGACAACGCTGCAATCTCGTTTGACGACTGTGAAACCAAGATTCTCGGAATCAAATGGACACCGCATGAAGACGCTTTCAACTTCGCAACCATATCAGCTACTCAACGCACGCAGTTCACGAAACGCCTCGTCCTCTCAGAAGTAGCACAACTATTTGATCCTCTCGGTTTTGTTGCACCTGTAGCAACATCAGAGAAGATGTTCGCATCAGAGAAGATTTAACGCGCCTGGCCAGGCTATCCATCCCACGGTGGTTCAACACAATGACCACGTCAACGGTTGAACTGCATGGTTTCTCTGATGCTTCTGTCTTCGCAATGGCAGCCGTCGTCTACCTCGTTGTCCACACACCGTCCACGGGTACCCACACAGCTCTAATCTGTTCGAAAACGCGAGTGACACCACTCAAACGTCTGACCATCCCGAGGTTGGAACTCACAGCAGCGCTGCTACTTTCCAAACTGATGCGGCATGTTCACGCTACTTTGAACATGACCGTCTCTCAGACATTCATGTGGACGGATTCTGAAGTTACGCTGGCATGGATCAAAACGCACCCCTCCAAGTGGAAGGATTACGTACGCAACAGGGTAACCCAAATCCAGGAGATCACGCAGAACTATCACTGGAGGCATGTACCAGGATCATCGAATCCAGCTGACTGCGCGTCAAGAGGCATGACGACAGATCAGCTTCAACAGCACTCGCTTTGGTGGACGGGACCACCGTGGCTCACGCAATCGCAGAACGCATGGCCCAAGCAGACCAGTGTCGACGCAGACGAGTTGGGCGCCCCTGAAACTCGTGCTGTCGTCTCACTTCACACGGCAAACGCAGTAAAAGAATATTCATGGGAGTTAATCTATAAATATTCTTCTTTTCACAGACTACTCAGAATTACTTCGCTTTGCCTCAAATTCGTGGACAAGCTGTTCAAACGACAGGACGCTTCGCCCACGCATTTCATCACAGCAGCTGATATGGAAAGGGCCAGAATCCACTGGATTCAGGCCACGCAGTCTACATTCTTCAAAGACGAACTCGCTGCACTCGTTAAAGGAACAACGCTTCCTTCAACGCATCCGTTCACAAGGCTCACCGCTTACCTCGACCATCAAGGAATCGCCAGGGTAGGCGGACGCCTCCAACATTCTGAACTCTCGCACGATGGCAAACACCCTGTGATTTTGCCTCGTGATTCGAGACTCTCAACGCTTCTCATCGACCACGCTCATCGTCAGACAATGCACGGAGATACGCAATCCACTCTTGCCTTTCTCAGACAACGCTACTGGATAATCGGTGGACGAGCTCCAGTGAAGACGCATATCTTGAGGTGCGTGCAGTGTGCTCGGCAGAGGGGGATCCGTGCCCATCAACTGATTGGCCAACTACCTCTTTGTCGGGTCACTCCATCGCGTCCGTTCACCCACACTGGGGTGGACTACGCAGGACCGCTCACGCTGAAAATTTGGAAGGGAAGAGGAGCCAAGACGCAGAAAGGGTGGATTTGCGTATTTGTGTGCTTCGCAACCTCCGCCATGCACTTGGAAGTTGTATCAGACTACTCTACAGACGCCTTCATCGCAGCTTATCGCAGATTCACCTCAAGAAGAGGCATCGCAGCCGCTCTCTATTCAGACTGCGGAAGCAACTTCCAAGGAGCAGACACGCAACTAAAGAAGCAGTTCACGCAGAGCACGCAGGAAAATCAGCACATCGCAGCCCTGCTCGCTGAGGACGGAACTCAGTGGCATTTCAACCCTCCTGCCGCCCCACACATGGGTGGAAAATGGGAAGCGGTTGTGAAATCACTCAAATTTCATCTCAAGAGGACAGTTGGGGACGCTCTACTGACGTACGAGGAATCAGTAACATTGCTCACGCAGATAGAAGCGATCCTCAACTCGCGGCCACTGGAACCTCTCAGCGACGATCCTGACGACGTCTCAGCCCTCTCACCAGGACACTTCCTGATTGGATCGCAGATCAACGCAGTGCCAGAGCCCATGCTTCTCGACATCGCAGTCAACCGCTTGTCAAGGTGGCAATTTCTTCAGCAACGCGTCCAACAATTTTGGAGGCTCTGGTCCACGCAGTACCTTCAACGACTCCAGGCAATTTCGAAGTGGCACTGTTCTTATCACTGATGAACGCTTGCCCTCAGGGAAGAGGCCCATGGCACGGGTTCTCAAACTCCTACCAGGCAAGGACGGATTGACCAGGGTCGTCGAACTCAAGACCGCCACCACGACGCTCACGCGGCCCATCGCCAAGCTGGCCATTCTACATCAGCCCTCTCAAGACAGCTCGGACACGCAGACCTCATCACCGACCAGTCGCTGATGGCCGGGGGGAAATGTTGGCGAAATTCCCCATGTCTACGCGGAACAACGAAGTTGGCAACGAAAATACTTCGTTGGCGCGCCGTTACCGATAGCGGCAGCACCTCTCGGGCCCACTTTGTCCATGCGGTCCCCTCTCCAAGCGGAACCGGCACGATCGACGCCATGATCGATTCTTGTTCTTCTTGTACGATCGCTCGACGTAGTAACATGTGTTTCTCGGTCAACGCAATCACGTACAAGTTACATAGTTTTCGGCCCACGCGACGCTGATTGTTTCAGCCCGCGCTTTATTCTCTATTATTGTATTCAGTCCACGCGTGTGTTTCTTCATAGTTCATAAGTGTAAATAATTGTTCAGACTTAGACCACGCTTGACTATTGTATATATTTTTCCATTTGTTGAATTTCTTGTGTAAATATATCTTGTTACCGTTACGCAGGTGTGTGTTACTTCTGACCGCGCTGACCACGTTAAATACGCAACAAAGAGACATAAAAGTGTTGTAATAAGAGAGAGCGATTAAAGTATAATCCATTGATTTTGTAATAGCACGGGACTACATTGGCTTTCAGCCAATCCAAATGCGCGCGGCTGATAGCGTTCGTTGGGCATAAAGGAGCAGATTGACTGTAAGCTCCTAAAGTAAGCCACCCGAAGGCTCGAAAAGCCCACAATCGGGAAATCAATAAAGTAAAGTAAGGTCAAATAGTTATGTGTAATGTTTGACAGGTATAGAGTGAAAATTATGTGGAAATTGAATGCAATTACTTTCTTGCAAAATATCTCTGGAATTATGATTAAGGGTAAACTTTACCTCAGGGGCCCAAAAATTATGGCCTTTTTTTTCAATCTTCTCGAAGTATTTAACGAGTAGAATCTAAAAATTCTAGTTTTAAGGCGCGGAATCCATCGGCTCAAAAGTTATACGTGTGTAAAAGTGAGCGTTTTTAGCGTATGTATTAATATATAATAATATATCCTTTTCTATATTTTCAGCCTCTGTTCAGACATTGATGAGGAAATTATAACCAAAAAATTATGGGGTAGAAAAGTTAATTAGATACATTAAAGAAATATTGCAGCGTGGAATGAAATACCAGGACAAATAACAAAAATGTACTCTGAAAACAGATGCAATTACTTTCTCGCAAGATATATCTGGAAATATGTTTAAGGTAAAGAAATATTAAACCTTATTGTCTTCAATACATCCTTTATTCCAAATTAATGTTGTTGAGTACAATGTATCAATAAATAATAATATGATTTCTGTTTCTTTATTTTCAGCATTTATTCAGATAATTGATGAGGAAATTATAACAAAGAATTTATGGAGTAGAAAAATTTGATAAATACAGTGAACAAACTATCCAAAGAAGAGGATTATTAAATTAGATAAGTTTGTCTTCCAAACCATGGACTATAAAAACCATGTAATAACAAAAATTTTGTTATTTGTCCTAGTATTTCATTCCACGCTGGTTAATTTCTTTAATATATCTTGTAACGTGGTGACACGTGTGCCCCCCCCCCCCCCCCCCGTTACAATCGCTGCGCTTCTCTCACCTCCCACTCCCACATCGAGATAACCCCTAACCCTTCCCTTATCTTAACCCTTTCCCCCTGTCCACCGGTGTCGGGCCGATGGAGGTGTTACGACGAGCCGCCTAAACGTACGTTAATCGAATTCTTCCCACGATCGGACAAACATCGTGTTACGGCCACCCGCCTAAACGATCGATATTCGAACAATTGAACTCCTCACGACCGGACACCTAAACATCATATTGCGACCACCTACTTAAGTATTCGATAAGACGCGTTCTCACGGACATCCCACCTTGTCAATCATCGGCCCCTTCTCCACCACCAACGACATTATAAAAGACCTTACCGGACATAAGCGCAGTCAGTCGGGATCATATTATAAAAATAAAGTGCTAAACCTTTAAAAGTGCCATTCATTTAAAAACCTGTGAACTTTCCACGTGACAGAGGCGACGGACAGAACCGACGAGGACTACCCCAGCAGGAGCTTCGAGGCCGGCGACAGACCCCCAACCCCTCCCAAGAAAAGGGAACAACGTCGGACTTCAAAACCATCAGACGAAGCAGCCAGACGATGCAGAAAAAGCCCACCCGGAGCCATCTGTCGCCGAGCCCGAGGACCTCAGCCCACACCCGTCGCCACAGGACATTCGCCAGCCCCATCGACCCCGATCACCGGTAAATTGATAAGTCTATAATCGATCTATCCGATCTATCGATCTGTCGAAGTACTGTGCTTCGTAGCAGAGTCGTATAGGTTTAGACTTACTTAATTTATCAAGTTACCGGAATCTTACTCTGTCGAAGCACTGAGCTTTCGTAACAGAGTCGTGTAGATTCTTAAATATCGAACTCGGAGCGGTACTTCGCGGATTATTTTCGCAGGTTTCGGTACGTGTATTTGAATTGAATCCCGAATTACGAGTGGCGCGGATTATTACTTGAACTGTTATTCACGAGCTGGCGAACTAAACGGACTGGCCAAATTGAGCGCATTAACGAACTACGCTTTCGGATATTATTGTTACTGCACGTTACGGACTGCTTGACTGATGAACTGATCTGGTCTGGTTCTGAGACTGTGACGAGCTGGTTCGATCGCGTTATTTTATGTTGATGAGTGAGATCAACGTTTGATTTGTCAATTCGGGTGAGCCACCTTCGCTCGGGTCATCAGGAGTTGAGATGAAGTAGGAATTTAAAAAATGCGTCACAGGATGTTACACTGATAAGCCTTTTCCCCACGAAAAAAAAGGTTAGGTTAGGTTGCATTAATATTGTTTTGCAGATATTGAGTGGATTGTTTTCTCTCCGTCCTCTTTTCACTCGCTGTCCTTTTTTATTTACGTTCGAGGCAGTGGACAAATTTCAAACAATGTAAGAACTACACGATATTCGTGAATCCATACGACGCAAATATGTGCGATCCTGGAATGTGCCCCACTAATTCTCTTACTCTCTTCCTTTAGAAATCACAGATATTCGTTCAGTATTAATCTAGACGAGCTACGGTGAATATCGGTAAGTACCAAATTATATGTACCAATATTTTATAATTTAAAATGGCCTAGTGGGTGCGCTGTGTCGCAGGATGAAGTTGACCGTGCCATTGCTCGGAGCATCGACAACACAAGGGCATACAGGGAGGATAGATCCAGTCCCTTCTTCTCGATATTGAGAATGTTAGGTAGGGGATTCCACAGGGCACTAGATGATCCGGGGTTCCAAAGCGATCCGACGTTATAGGACATCATATCGTGCAGGGTGGGCCAGTCCCACTTCTATTTGGATTTGACTGGTTTGGGTGAGTACCACTTCAAAGGGACTCGGATCAGAGAGGATGTGACTATGGGCTTTAACCAGCTGGTTAACTATCACATATACAGTAGTATTAATAGTGCTGCAAGTGGTGTGGCAGCAACTAGTAATTTGCCAACATCACTTAGAGTTAGGACGTGGATAAGTACTGGTAACAGCCTATATGCTGGAGAGCAGGGACAGTGTCAGATAGAGCATATACGCAGATGAATTTTAATAACGCGTTCTCACGGATATCCCACCTTGTCAATCATCGGCCCCTTCTCCACCACCAATGACATTATAAAAGACCTTACCGGACATAAGCAGAGTCAGTCGGGATCATATTATAAAAATAAAGTGCTAAACCTTTAAAAGTGCTATTCATTTAAAAACCTGTGAACTTTCTACGTGACACTGGCATAAGTGCATTATATCGAATGGAGATTACTTTGAAGGGGATGAAATTAACTTGAATGAATAAATACAGATTTTTCATTATATAACAAAAGTCACCTTATTTTTCGGACACATCGATAAAGAACCAGAACTGATTTTAAGTTCTCATAACTTTCTGGAGCGTGTTAAATCCTATATCGATCGTTACGGATTTGAGAATATGTATAATTCAGATTCTGGACGAACTTTGGCGTTGAAAGGTACGAAGAAAGTAGAAACGGCAATACAGTCAATTCCATCCACTACTCATAGCTACACTATACAACCTACAATATTTGCAAGCGGAAAACTGCAATCTCCTCTCTTCGTCGTGTTAAAGGAAACATCTGGAGAGTTTGGACCTAGGGTACAACAAACTATGTTTAAACCAACGAACATTTTGGCTACCGCGTCAACTTCTGGAAAACTGACCAACGAACATTTTAAAATTTGGTTAAAAGAAGTTTACTATCCTAATACAAACAAGAAGACTGCTTTACTATTAGATTCTTGGAGCGGACATTGTAGTCGTAGTATTGTGGAAGCTACATCGGAAAATAAAGAATTAGTAGTATTTACGATTCCAGCAGGGACAACAAAATATTTACAACCATTAGACGTGTACGGATTTCGTGTATAGAAAAATTTTGTTCGCTGGTTTTCGGACACAGTCATCCTATTACATTACGAGATTAATCTCCATACGAGGGACAATATTTTAAACTTCAATCGCTGGCTCATAATCAATTTTCTTCCCCACGATTTGAAAATGTGAGAATAGGCGTTCCCCTCCATCACCTTCTCTACTCTCCCCACCTAAGCGGCCCAGGGGACTGCGTCGCTAGACAAAGGCTCGCTAGTGGCATTAGCTGACCGTGTACCAAAGAGATAGCTTCAGTCGTTGTTTATCATATACAGGGTGTCCCGTAACGCATTTTCACCCTCTCAGGTGGTGGCAGGTGGGGTGATTCTGAACAACTTTTTCCATTGCGAAAAAGTGGTTTGAAGCTTCCTTTTTGAATTATTAAGCAAAAACACTGACCAATCCGAGCACATATAGCGCGCGGGCTCAGGGACGGCAGCGTCGGCTACGACAGCGGGGCTTGACGCAGGTCGCAAACAAACGGCTCGGCGCCTCGTTAGCATAGCACAATAAAAAAATTGAAGTAGTTAAACATTTTTTGTTGTTGTTGAAAACGAATACGGAATCTAATCTCTTGTCGCCTGTTATTATGTAAAAAAGGAAATTTTAAACATTCTAAGTAAAAAATAAAAATGTTTGCAATGAAATAATGAATACAAATTTTAAAACAATTTCTACATAAAAAATAAAAATGTTTGAAATGAAATAATGAATAGAAATTTTAAAACAATTTCTAAATAAAAAATAAAAATGTTTGAAATGAAATAATGAATACAAATTTTAAAACAATTTCAATGAAACTTACCCATTCGTTCGTAAATGTACCTGCTATGCTGAAAGCAGATAATTCCTACCTGGGTCTATTCTGGGTTATTATGTCGGTCTTCATCACTCGACGAAGAAACACGTGTGCGGAACAGCTGATTTGATGGTCGGGCTAGTGAACTCGCCTCGTTTATTGCACTTAGGTATTGCACTTACGTAGCCCTTTTCGGGGTCAATTTTTTCACTAAAACGACCGCACAACATCACTGTCACTTTTCACGCACTTTAACCTGACTTGAATTATTATTGTACGTAAATAACTAAATTCAATTGAATTGTCTTTACGTACAGCTGAACTTTTTTATTGAAGAACGTCGTGGTACAAAAAAGTTTCTTCAACTGTCTTCGCTTTCCGTTTCCCTCGGGCCGCGACTTCGCGCAACACGGAAGCTGTTAGCTGCGACGTCACAAACGTTCAATAAATTGCTGGCCCCGAAAGGGGCCGATTGTTTTAATCGATGAACCAATGTTTCCTCTACGTTTAAACAATGGGTGGCCCCGAAAGGGGCCGATTGTTTTAAAGTATGAAGGGTTCAATGTACCCCCGTTCATGCTGTATGCAAATTGCAGCGCGTGAAGCAACCGACCGCTGCACCTTCCGCAATGTTTCTACGCTGATGTTTGCGACGGCACCATGAATTAGTGCCATCGCCTGGTCCGCCGTTTCAAACTTTGGAAATGTTTATTGTTCCAACCATTCGAAAAATCGACAACGTCGAGTTTTTTCCAGCCAAGTAAACCCTCGGATGTCGAAGTTACTGTAACACCTTTGCCGATTGCTAATTGACCCTTCGGAAAAACCCACTTTGGGGATGAAACGAAAAAGTCAAATTCAGGTAAACCGATGTCATAAACCTCGTATAAAAACCGTCAAACTGTTGGAACAGAAATAAGTTTCATTGAAATTGTTTTAAAATTTGTATTCATTATTTCATTTCAAACATTTTTATTTTTTATTTAGAAATTGTTTTAAAATTTGTATTCATTATTTCATTGCAAACATTTTTATTTTTTATTTAGAATGCTTAAAATTTCCTTTTTTACATAATAACAGGCGACAAGAGATTAGATTCCGTATTCCTTTTCAACAACAACAAAAAATGTTTAACTACTTCAATTTTTTTATTGTGCTATGCTAACGAGGCGCCGAGCCGTTTGTTTGCGACCTGCGTCAAGCCCCGCTGTCGTAGCCGACCCTGCCGTCCCTGAGCTCGCGCGCTATACGCGCTCGGATTGGTCAGTGTTTTTGCTTAATAATTCAAAAAGGAAGCTTCAAACCACTTTTTCGCAAAGGAAAAAGTTGTTCAGAATCATCCCACCTACCACCACCTGAGAGGGTGAAAGTGCGGTACGGGACACCCTGTATATGTTCTAATTTCCGTTATTGTATCTAACCATTACATATATATATCTACTTATAATTTCATCTTCGTTTGTATAAATATATTAATCACTAAAACACTGGATAAGAGTTTTTTCGTTACCGTCCGGAATACCAAGATATAAAACAGTATCCTATCAGAAAACTTTATTAAATATTCATGGTATAAAAGTGGATATGTATCATCGAGACCACCTCCTTTTTAAAATCCCGTGGAGTTCTGCTATGCTGCAAATAATGAACCACGATGTCACGTATGTGGTGATGTGGCTATTATTACCTGTGCTTGGTGCCGAAAGCCTTTATGTTTGAAGCATCTTACCAAATTCACGATATAACCCGTCTCAGTTGCGTGATGCACCCTGTATACTTTTATCAATTAAAAAACATTTATTTGAAGAAGTTAATAACTTTTTCATCAGTGAAGTGAATTCGCACCTAACAGCAAACGGATCCGAAAATGTCTTTAATTCCGATCAGAGTGGATTCAACCTGGAACATCACTCTGGTAGAACGTTGGCTCACCGAGGGTAAAAAAAAGTGGAAAGTTCAGTCTGTGTCATCGTCAACTTACAGTTGCACAATTCAACCTACGTAGCTGGCAAACTTCTTTCTCCTTTTTTGATTGTACTTAAGGAAGTCGGCGGAGAGTTTGGACCGAGTATGTTTAGGCCGAAAAATGTTTTTATACTGGCTTCCACGTCTAGGAAACTAACATCAGCCCACCTGAAAACTTGGTTGAAAGATGTGTTTTTTCCTAACGTCGGATCGTCAAGTGTTTTATTGTTAGACTCCTGGGGAGGTCAGTGATCTAAAACGGTTTCGGAGGCTACGCCACATGATAAACAATTAAAGCACCTTATCATACCGAAAGGCACAACGGGAAGAATTCAACCGCTATATGTTTACAAATTTCAAGTTTGGAAAAACTTTGTTAAACGCTTCCCACCCATTTTTAAATACAACCGCTAATCCAGTGAAACATAGAGTAAATAGATAAACAACATAAATACATAGATATGTTGTTAATGGCGGAACCATCGACGGAAAACATGTCAGCATTCAAGCCCCACCAAACTGCGGGACAGAGTTCTATAATTATCGAGGCACAAACTCCGTCGTACTCTTTGCGGTTGCCGACCACGAATCTCGTTTTACATATATCGACATCGGCCGAAACGGAGTGTTGTCCGACGGTAGGGTTTTCGGCAGCAGCACGTTGCACCCTGCCTTGGAAGGGGATATGCTTCCGGAGGGCCATTGCCTCGTTGGTGATGATGCCTTCCCTCTGAGGACGTACCTCCTGAAACCCTACAAGGGCGCGTATCTCTCCAGGCAGCAGAAAATATTTAATTACAGATTGAGCCGTGCCCGCCACACGGTGGAGAGTGCGTTTGGTATCCTCGCGAGTCGATTTCCACCGTGGATAAGATAGTTATGGCGTGTTGCGCTCTGCATAATTGGATACGTAAAACGGATGAGGAAATACTCCCCCCCCCCAGGCTGCAGGAAATTCCGCCGAAGTGCTTATACCCCTCACCAAGCGCGGCGGTACGGCTCTTCCGCGACAGTTTAATGAATTTTTTTAATGGGGAGGGGTGAACACAAATCCGGTAAACGTAATTAATTTACTGGTAATAGATCTACATATATCCAATATACCACCATCTCCTATTGATCATAGGGAAGTCGAACGATCAGAAATTATACATGCTATGATACTTGATAGCATGAATGACGTTTCATTTACAACCGACTATGTTACCGACCCTGGAATACGAAGATATAACGCGATCTCAAGAATGTGAGTTTGTTCAAGATGACAATATCCAGGAAAACGAAGAATTTACTAGCAATGAATTTGATGACATGTGTATCCCAGGTGAAAGTGGTAACGTAGACTTAAGTTATAAAACTCGAGTTGTTGAGTTTTGGAGAAGCGGCCAAACAGCACGCAAGACTCTCGATAGTGTGCAACATAAATTCAGGAAAGTTAAGTCAGTTAATCAACTGTATCAATGGGAAGAATCGTTGACAAGAGGTGGTACACGTAGAGAAAAAATATTATCAATCATGAAGTATGTACTGGACAAATTTCAGGCTGCCATTGATCAGGGTTCATTTGTGCACGACACGGATTTAAAACAATAGGCGCTAGAAGCAAAGGATGTCATAGATCTTCCAACATTTAAAGCTGGCTATACCTGGATCATGAATTTCAAAAAAGCGCACAACATCGTTTCAAGAAAAGTTACAAAATTCATCAATCGTTCCGCACAGCGAAACAAGCAACATTTACAATTGACCTTCACTGAATTCGTAAACCGGGTAAAACCATGCACTACTATGTATAATCCAAATAATGTTTATAACGCTAATCAGAGCGGATTTAATTAAAACATTCATTCTGGTCGTACGTTATTGGGCACAAGTTCAGAATATGGGACATGCCCCGCCAGGGCTACCAGAAGTAGAGCAATCGTGCCCAACATGTCCAAGACCTGTAATGATGGAATTCGAAGCATCTCATGGAACATTCGGACGATTTATAAACCACACCCACAGTTAAAGGGTTAATAGGTCGACAAGCATCGGGTACAAAACCCGATTAATAAGGCTACCGGTCGATAATCGCCAGGCACAAAAAGCCGATTAATAGACTACCGGTGAGTAAAGTATTAACAAAATCCATCGCTCTGTAGATCATTGTGATTTTTTTTCGTAAATTTAATTTTTTTCTAAGAAATCGTATTTTCATGTTGGGTTTGGAAAATGAAGTACACTTTTTTCACACATTTGCTTGACCTACTGGAATACTTCTTCCATTTTTGATAACCATTCCCACAGTTTGCCCTTTCTTTATAAGAATTAATTATAAAAATTAATTAATTCTAAAAACCCTCGAAGCTGTTTCACGTTATAAGGAGTTTGAAATTCGCGAATGTAAGCTAGCTTTTGCGGAGCTCGTGTTATTTCATCAAAAGACAGAATATGACTCAACAACTTTACTTCTCTCGCTATAAATTCATATTTTTCTAGTCTGATGATTAAATTATACGCACATAAGAGTTCAAACAGCCTTGAGAAATGTCGTATATGCTCCTCCAATAATGTCGATGCATTTAGGCTGTGCTCAGACGAACCATTTTTGAACCACAGCCGAATGACAAAATGGTGGTCGAGCCGTGGTCATAATGTGCAACACGTCAACCAATCGCGGATCATTTTCCGATGTTATTTTATTTGAAAACTTCATATCGCGAGTAGTCCGCGAATGGTTGAGCTGTGGTCGGCGTGTCGCACATTTCGACGACGCTACGACTGCCTGTGGTTCAAAAGTGGTTCGTCTCAGTACGGCCATAGTTTATCATCAAGGAAGTTAATGACAAGCGATTTCATTTTGGCCAATACCAACCTTAAAGCGTGAACAACATTAAAACTATTCGCTTTTAGCCCAAACGGTGTAACAACAAATTCATAACATTGACCAAGATAAGGAACACCATATACTTGGGAGAATCGGGGATGAGAGGAACCTACCTAAAACTGTTCGTCAAATCAATACTTGACATGCATCCTATTCTAGGAAACCGTTGAAAGATTGCATCAGTTATCTCTTACCTCTTGTAATCACCCAATAACGTTCGATTCAGCATCTGCACCTCTAAATACGGTCTGATGAGCCCATTTTTCTGTATGACCGGTACCAGTGCATCTTTTATATCTCAGCGTCAACTTGGTGTTTCAACCAGATGTTTCATCGATATTGGTTACATTCATTGAACGAATGGCATCTCTTCATTTCCAGCAGTCCAGGTCTGTCTATCCATATTTCTTTATGTCACACACGGACTGGAGATAGGAGAACCAGTTGCTCTGGGGACACCAATTTTTCACGGATCTATACATCGATCGTTCATTAGATACTACACTCAACAAATAGTAAAATGGGTACTGGCGTCTGTCTGTGCCCAAATTTTTATTGTTATTGTTATTGTTACTGGTTCGAGGTATACGATTCCCTCAAGCTAGTCATTCGATAAGGGAGAGCAGTGTTGTACCATAACTTTCCACCATCGATCAATAATTATAATAGGTAGTAGACATAACGAAGTCCGTAACAAGGCCAATGGCACTTAAGCGTCCGTTCTGAACCAATCAGCGTATAAGATAGCTGGTGACTTCGTATATCGAGGGATAGTCAGGACGTTATCCTTACTTGTTTTTGTCGGCCGCTGATGTTAAAGTGCAGAAAATCTCTTCCAAGCTTGATTTTGCATCTCATAAATTGTATTACGTCTATTTTGATGACTATGTGTATCAAATCGGGCACGACGATCATAGATGCATGTCATTCGGTGTTTTTGAATCGGATTGTTGAGAGGATCTGCCTTTTTAAACGTGCTGATTTTGGACTCGTTGCACAAATGGCATAGTTACTGGTTGCTGGGAATGTGGGACACTTACTGAAGTGTTGTTGATATTTCAGCTATTACTGTAACGGTACTATCGGTATCCAATAATACCTTGGATGTAGATTGGGACTGCCGGATTGTGATTTACATATATCATGTGCCGATGGGTCAATCGTTTTCCCCTTTTCTTCCTTGGAGGAGGTTCCATGAACTTTCACTAAAGAAAAGTGCAGTTCTTGTATCTGAACACTCGCCACTCGTTTTCCGTTAATTCAACCATGCTTTATGATTCCCGTCCAAGCTCTTACTAGGATCGTGGGTCGTGGTCCGGCATTTTGTATAGATGACTGCTAGTTAGCTTGATTTCAAGCTCGTAATATATTGTCTCTTAGGTGTGGTCTTCGATTGGCTTGTCCTCCTTACATAGAATTTTCCCCTGGTTCGTGTTGTTAAAATTTCCTCTGGGCTTGGTGAGCAATTCAAAATTCCTCAGGCGTGGATGGTTTACTATTCCTCCGTGATACCGTTCGGTCAGTTTAATCAAGAATACGTCAATTGAAGTGATATTATGCACAGATGCTGAATCGTATATTCCTTGGGTGGAATGTTCTAGCCAATACTTATACGATTCCTTCATTATTGTATCGCGGTTCAATGTCCATCGCATCCCCTATCACATGCATGACATACCTTATCCTAATCATTCCCGAGTCTTCCCTATAATAGATTGTCTTCAAGTTCGATTTCAGTTTACGTTGTACTGACACGCTTCAAAATTGGGTTAAGAAATCGTGAGCAAAATCATTGCATGTTTTTGTTTCATCTGATATAATATTTTAACATTCACTCGCGATTATTTTCAAGACCTGATCGATGATAATGTGCATCTCTATCTCTGGAATCCGCGTGATTTTAATGAAATGTCCAGCCCCTTTCGAAACTCGGCGGGCATTCACTAAGGATATTCTTAAACATTGGCAATTGAAATTTGACTAGGTATGGTCATTCAGTAATCAAAGAATTTTCCAGTCAGACAAGATTCTGACGCGTATACAAGTTGGACCAAATATTTGACGACGGACTACACTTAATTTTGCTACTCTTGCAGGCTACATGCCAAACAGACTAATGCAACAAACATTTTCCGAACAACCGTGAGCTTGATGGATTCTGTCTGATAAAAATTACGAACACGACCGGACGTGTCACACGCGTGTGATATACTCATCGTCTTCTCTCCAGACAACCGCTGAAATATTCAACACTAACAAGATGAATATATGTATATTCGTCCACTTTCACCGCTTGGCGACGTAATATCATTGTTCTAAGGTAACTGTTCGACGCAGACAAATATTATATATACCATTGAAAAGGTGAGATTTCAGATTTTATTACAAAAGAATTTCTTTTGCAATCGGTAAAACCGCGTCGCAAACGTGTCAAAAAATTTGTGGTGTGTATCTAATGCTGCTGACGAATCAACATGCAGAAAGTGGTTCTGAAAATTGCGACAGGGAAATTTTAATGTTAATCCTTTGGGGCCGAGTGTCGGCAAATAGCCGGCTAATAAGGAATAATCCCGAAATAATAATTAATAATAGCTATAAATATTTTAGTGATTTGAAATTTTCTTTTAAGAGAACATTTCATCTAGTAAAATGGTTGCCATAAATCCGGTAAATGTAATTCGTTTGCTTATGATTACATCCAGCGTAACGAATGACAATCAAACACCAATTAATAACTGTGAAGAAAAACTTCACGATATATTAAGAGATCTGCTAGTTAGAGCGACTGAAAATATGTCGTTTGTAATGGAAATCGATCATACATTAGCAATTGTACAGGTAAAGTATGATTAATTATTAAAAATATTTTGTTTTTGTAACAGAATTTTTTACAATAACATTCGAGAATAAAATGAGAATCTTTTTACGTTTTTATATTAGATGGGAAAAAGCACTGAATAAAGGGGGAACTCGAAGAGAAAAATTATTAGAGATTTCAGAATACGTTTTCAATAAATTTGTTGAGAAAAGTGAAAGTGTTAGATAAAATAAAATTTGAAAAAGGTACGTTAATGTCAAATGCGTTAGTACTATAAGTATGCGCGTGACGGCGCTATGGTCTGGCATCCGGCCCATTACTTTTTACGTTTCACGCTTCATTCTATTGTTCTGTTCGTTGATAAAAGTTGTAATCCGTTTAAATCCATTTTTATATTAATCATAATAGAAACGCTTTCGGTTCAATTAAAGTGTTCATTACAAGTAAACCATAAAGTAAAAACATAAAGACAACTTTAACAGAAAGTCATGCTATTATCCACAATTTAGATATCCGAATATGGACTTTAGAAGCAAATGAAGTAATTAAACTAGAAGAATTTAAAGCATTTCGACATTGGTTATGGTGTTTCAAAAAGGTTCTAGAAAAATAAATAAATTTATTACCCGTTCATACGAAACTGATTCTGCTAAATTGGACGAAATTGCCTCCTCTTTTGTTAATCGCGTAAAATCTTACATTAAAAATACTGAGGCAGATAATGTATTCAATGCTGACGAAAATGGATTTAATTTAGAGTTGCATTCTGGTCGTACTTTAGCAATGCAAGGATCAAAAACTGTAGAAACTGTTGTCTAATCTGTCCGCTACGACCCATAGTTACACAATACTTCGTACAGTTTCAGCGCCGGGTAAATTACTTTCTCCTCTCTTTCTTGTTCTAAAGGAACAAGGAGGCAATTTCGGGCCAAAGGTAGTAGAGTCAATGTTTAAACCGTGGAATGTTTATTTGGTTGCATCAACTTCGGGAAAATTAATAAAAGAATTATTCAATGAATGTTTAATGAATGTATATCACATCGGTCAAAAAGTTGCGGGACTAATCCACAGATAGCGCCTTAAAAAAAAATCCATCCCATAGTTCATCAATACCAACTTTCAAAAGATACGTGGCAAAATTTCATGGGATTTCGACCATTATTCATTGAGTTGTAGCGCTTTTAGTGACGCTACTTTTGTTATTTTCAAGACAATGAAGAAAACCGATTTTCGTGTGTTGATTAAACACTGTTTAATTATCCCACTGTGTGTGGGAAAAAATACCGTTCAAGCTCAGCAATGGCTTGAAAAGTGTTATAGAGAATCTGCTCCGTCGAAATCAAGCATTTGTCGGTGGTTTGCTGAGTTTAAACGTGGTCGTACTGACACCGATGATGCTACTCGCTCGGGATGTCCGAAACAGGTTACCACACCAGAAAATATCAAAAAAGTCCTCAAAATTGTTTTGGATAACCGTAAAGTGAAGTTGCAGGAGATAGCTGACACCCTAAAGATATCAAAAGGCAGTGCATACAGTATTTTGCACGAAAATTTGGGAATCAGAAAACTGTTTTCCAAATGGGTGCCGCGTTTGCTCACTGTGGAGCAAAAACAACAACGTGCTGATGATTCAAAGCGCTGCTTGGAGCTGTTTAAGCGGAATAAACAGGATTTTTTGCGTCGGTATGTGACAATGGATGAAACATGGATCCACCACTATACTCCAGAATCAAATCGGCAGTCAGCTGAGTGGAGAGCAGCGGGTGAAAGCCGTCCAAAGCGGCCAAAGACGCAACAATCGGCCGGAAAGGTTATGGCCTCCGTATTTTGGGATGCATATGGCATAATATTCATTGACTACCTTGAAAAAGGAAGAACCATCAATAGTGAATATTACACAGCGTTATTGGACCGATTGAAGGATGAAATCAAAAAGAAGCGACCCCATATGGCGAAGAAGAAAGTGCTCTTTTACCAAGACAACGCACCGTATCACAAGTCGATGGTTACGATGACAAAACTGCACGAATTGGGCTTTCAATTGCTTCCCCACCCGCCGTATTTGCCAGATCTGGCTCCCAGCGACTATTACCTGTTCGCAAATCTCAAAAGGATGCTCCAGGGAAAGAGATTTGGGACAAATGATGAAGTCATATCGGAGACTGAAGCGTTTTTTGAAGGCCTCGACAAATCGTTCTATAAGAAAGGCATCGAAATGTTAGAGAAGCGTTGGAATGAATGTATCACTCTTGAAGGAGACTATGTTGATGAATAAAGTCGAATTTTGAAAAAAAAAAAGTTTTCCTCGTTGTAAGTCCCGTGACTTTTTGACCGATGTGTTATCTACCCAATACAGGACAAAAAAGTGTTTTATTAATAGACTCATTTACTGATCATTGTGCGGAAACATTAAAAAAAAATGTGCCGCCAAATAAAGATTTGGAAATTTAAATAATACCAAAAAAAACCACAGGATTGATACAACCATTAGATGTATATGGCTTCCGCACATGGAAGAACTTTGTCAGAAAATTTTCCGACCACGTAATATTAAAAAATTATGACATCAACTTGCATCTTCGAAATAATATTATTAAACTTCATTCGTTAGTACATAATCAGCTATCGGCACCAAAATATCACAATATGTTTTCATATGCATGGTACAAAAGTGGGTATATCGAAGAGAAACCAAGTAACTTTGAAAATCCAATACATTTTACTTCTGCTCAACAAAATTCTATAAACCCACCACGTTGTTCTATATGTGGTAGCTATGCTATAATACATAGGTTCTCAAACTTTTTCGAGCCACCGTCCACTTTCCTGAGCATAAATTGCTGATAATGCACATTTTGTGAAAATATCGGCCATGCAATCGAACAGTGCCGAAAGAAAGCGTATCAAGAATGCTTCTAAAACAAGGCAGAAAGAAATTGATCAGCTGAAATTAGCAACGCAGAAATTGCGTAAACTGCTAGCTAGAAAAAATAAACAGATGTTAGTATTAAAACGTAAAATAGAGTCGTACGAAATGACGGAATCAGATTTCGTTCGAAACATAAAAGACAAAGTTTCGAACGAAGTAAAGACGTTCATGTTAATGCAACTGTATCCACATCCTGTATTTCCTGCGGACGAGCAACACATTTGTCTATCAATAGTATCAATGCATTATTTGTCACCGAGTTTATTTAGAAAACTTTGTGACGATTTCGTTTTTCGTTTACCATGTGCTATGACAATGAGTATAGATGGTTTCGAAACATTGAAATGTGGTCGAGCACTTGTCCGACCATTTTTACGTAGTTACATAAAAAGGTATCGTGGGTGGATGGTTCTCAATAAAATTGCGCGTTACTGTTCGACGAAATGACGATAAAGTTTTTTGATTTTCATTCAAAAAAAACAAAAAATTGAAGGCTTCCAAGATTATGGTGCTTTTGAAATGCAAATGAAACCAGTCACGCAAGCCTTTGTTTTCATGATTCGCGGTTTATTTTATAATTGGAAACTTATAGTTGGTTGGTTATTTCATAAGTAACGGCAGTGTTACGCCCCGGCGGAAAATGAAAATTTATCAGCCTTGCGTCCCTTATCAAGCCCTTTGGGTTACGAGAATGTCTCATGTAAGGGGCGTGAGGGGGATGTTTTTCTTTTCCGCCAACCTTTTTCATTCCTCCTCGACCTTGTGCACCCTCATCAAGCCTTCGGGTTATGAGAGTCACCTCTATGTGAGGATGTACAAGGATGTACATTATTATATAATAATAGTTTTCAATAACATTTGTAATCTTCGTTGAAATTATCGGCGCTCAACCATAGTAATAGTATATCAACGCACAAAAACTCAAGTTCGCTCGAGAGAGATAGAGATTAGTGTAACATCCCACAAGAAGAGGAATGACAGCAAAAGGAATGAATAAAAAAAAATTTTATTATTTATGAAAACATTTATTTATTTTTTCGTTTTTATATAATTAAATTTTGTAACAGTTCATTTATTTATTTTTGTATTACTCTGATTTATGCTAATAATTATATTCATATTCAATAGCTAAAAAGAATCTTGTATTTATTAATATTTAACAAAAACTTACTCCGAAATATAGATCGAAAATTGTCGTGTCGATAACACTACCGCGTCGATAAAAGATCGACATAGAGCACGCGTAACAGATAGAGATAGCAACAGAGCGTAGAAAGAGATAGCAACAGCGCACAGAATAGAAAGAGATAGCAACTACGCGTAGAGAGAGATAGCGATACGCGCGGAGTCACGTACATACACACAGGTCAAAGTCCAAACACTTCCGGTATTAAAAGTACATGTAGAAAAAACTGTTACGTCAGCAATCTCCAGGTATAAATACGAGCGCGCCGAGCAGAGCGAGCTCACTTCGATTCTGATCGTAGTCCGACACGAATCTATGATACGATTATCGCATAGGTTTTCAGTAGCGTAGATTCTTTTGTCGGCAAGGCGGCAAAGGTTCCACGACGGACCTGGAGCGCTCAATTGCCGGTTCGCAGCGGTTCTCACACGTGTCTGGTTCGCAACCAAGCTTAATGAGCGAGCGGAGTCTGAACTGATTGCAGCTCAGAAAACGATCTTAAGATGTCAAAGCGTTTTCAAAAACATTCCAAAGCAGTAGTAGACGCAGTTAATGTACCGACGAGTGCAGAGGCGAGGCCTTTCTTGGCCCGCGATATTGGCGATCACCCGCCAACTGCGAGACACCGACTTTCGCCGGCCCGCCGTACATTCCAACGAAAGCGAGTCGACGAGTTGCGTAAGGATAGGGGCGCTCTCATAGACGCCGAATTGTCAAAAGCACTTCGTGAGAAACTTCTTCCAGGGGTTAAAAACGAACAATCCGCTGCGGAAAGACTAGAATCCATACATACTCTAAAAGCTATAACTCTTTGTATCACCACACGTAGTATAGGGTTCGGATCGATATCAATCTTTCTCGCAATGCTAGACCTCCGCAATATACCAGCGAGAGGAAACGTGATTCAGTTTTACCGCGTATCATTAGCGTTAATTGAATCTAAGATCCAACATTGTCAACGTGCTGTATCGATGGTAATTGACCGTCATGGCGATTTTCAGGAGCTGCACAATTCTGCAGACTTTATGCAACTTTGTAAAAGTCATGTCGTATTTCCAGACCAAATATCTCGTAGCATAAATGCTATAGGAGTTGCGAAGGTGTATGATAGGACCTATTACCCCAAACTTGCTGCGGATAGGTACCTGGAAAATGGCTCATTCATACCACAATCTGAGCATGTTGCCTTTTCAAATCTGCGCAAGACGGGCGAGGCATTCTTTAATGTTGCGGAGTCTAGGGACGTGAGTTTAGGGTGTGATGAGAGTTTGGGCAGAATTTGGGGATAAAATTTTTTCCGGGGGTGGTGTTACGTGGAAAGTGAATTTCCTGGGGGGTTTTTAGTGAGCGCGAGTTTTCCAGGGGTTTTTCAATGGAAAAGTTTGCAAAAGTTGGGAAATAGAGGAGGTTGAGGGTGTGGCTCTGCCCTGCGACAGTCCCGTGTCGCAAGGTGGAGAAGGAGTTAAAAGAAGACTAAAATTGAGGAAGAGTGATGGGAAATCGAAGATGAAAAATAAAAGCAAGAGTGAGAGTGAGAGCAACGTTAATAGAAGAAAAGCTATGCAGTTTCCGGCAAAGGAGACAAGTGAAGAGAAGCAGAGAAAAGGCCCGATTGATCGTGGAAAAGGTAGAGGAGGTTGGTAGGAGTGATATAACCAGTGAAGAGGGAGCTAGTGGAGAAGCAACGGCTCAAGAAGCTGAAGTCCCTAGCAGCGGGAAGCCTATCGAAGGTGGTAGCACTGCTGTGGAAGAAACGGAAATGACGGAAAGTACGGCGTCACATGCTTTGCTCTGTGGCGAGGAGAAGAAGTCGAGGTTCGAAGAGCTGAAGAAGTATCGAAAACGTGGAGCGGAAGAATTGGCGGAATTTAATTTGGAAGGTAACAAGCGCGACAAGAAGGAGGTGGAAGTTTTGTCACCTACTAACGAAAAGAATTTAGGTGGTATTGAAGGTGATAAAGAAGCGCCCAGTCTTTCTGAGACTACGCAGGAAAGCAGCGTTGGGGGCTATAAAGAAGATGAAGAAGAGGCGAATAAAAGGCGGAAGGACACGCCTGGAAAACAAAATAGAGGAAAATTTAGAAGTGAGAAGAAGAATTTCTATAGTGAAAAACTGAAAAGCAAAGAGTATGTAGTCACGATAGTTTTGAAGGAGTGCTCAAGCAGGATGAAAAAAAGTAATGCGGTTAAGATTTACAAGTTGCTGGGGAAGTTCTCCCGTTTCCTTAAAGGTTTTCAAACGATCGGATATAACAAAGCTGAAATTACTTGCAGCGAGATGGCTGCCGCAAACGCCATATTGAAGTTCGCAGAAGAAGATGGCGCCGCGAATAACGCTTTTCTTCCCGAACGGAAACTGGTGAGGAAGGGAGTGATCGTGGAGTGGGAGGATTCGATCCAGGAGTTAAGAGACTTTGTGATGCCGGGACAGGGTGATTTTACATTGGAGAAGATGAAGAAGAGGGTAGTAAGGGAGGGTAAAAGTGAGTGGATTGAAGGCACGGCGATTTCATGCGGACGTCGCAGCTTTTATGCCTGCAGTAGACCGACTTAAAGATGAATTGAAACACCTCTGGCCTTACTATAGAATCTTAAAACCTAATGATCCAACTTTGAACGCCACTAACTTCAAATATCTTGCAGGTTGTGCCATTGTCTGGAAAAAAGAGTTTGGAGACAAAACTTTTGAGAACGTTCAATCAGGAGCCATCACTGGAACTCCAAAATCTCTCCTTGATCTAGCAAGGACACCCCATCCAACATTAACTAGAAAACAAGTGAGAGATGTTAGCAAGATATCTACAAAACAGGAGGAGGGGCTTAAGATCCTTCAGTTAGACATTACACAAACAGAAGCTTCTTCCAAAAGCCTTTAAACCCAAAGGACGTGTATATCATTATATTAACAATTTCAAATATATTATTACAATTTAAACGCAATTCATTCAATTTAAATGTGGGATAAGCCCCCATAGGCTGCCGATTTGGAATCGTAGTCTGAATCAAGCGTTAGCTTGATTACGTCACTCGAACTGTGCTGCGAAGGCAAGTTGTTCGGGAGAAAACCGAACGTTTCAAATTTGAAATATGTAAACTTAGTTTAAAACGGTTAAGACTTTCAACACATCTTTACGGATTTCTAGTCGTTTATGGATTCCCGAAATAGAGCACCATAAATCAATTCAGTTATCTAATAATAGGCTCTATTGAGAATCTAAACCGTTCTATAATAACGCAACAGTCTTCCCCTTTGTGCCAGGTGTTTACATGTCGCCTCGCTACCGTTTCGTCGACTCGCCTGGTCGACGGAGCGTGACGAGTTCGGCGGAGAGGTGACGGGCGGCCCACAGTGGGACGAAACATCTTTTTCCTTGGACATCGACTAAAATTTTTAGTGCCGATATTCTGTATTAGAACTGCATTAAATCTTTATTAAGTTATCATAGTAATAGAAGACACAACGAAATAAACTTTACATTCACGTTAGGTTTGATTATATTGTATGTGAATCTGAACTTTACGAAAATGTCGATCTTACTGTTCTCCAGTGCTCCCACTTTATGCAATTATTGCATGCATGCTATTAATTTCTAAATTTCCAATATTTTACATATTATCAGGTGTCTTATTATCAATGATTTTATACAAAAGAAATTGGGAATTAACTTAAATTTCATTGCTAAATAATGGTATAAAATAACAATGTGTTGTACTTGATACCATAATAATTCAATTAATAATTTAAAATTTTGCTCAAAGTTGCCCAACGTCTAAGATAGCGGAATTTAATCCTTAGGTAATATGGTTTTAAATGGTACAAAAATTAGCTGCTACTAGCTGCGATTAATAAAGCAAATTTAATATAAACATTTCAGTTTATGTTTAATCTCGGGCAACAGATATGATCGATCGTAGCGACACGTCTAGCATCGATCGATAAACTCATTGATCGTTCAGTTATTTTCAACGCGTCGCGAGTGTTACGTATATTTGTGCAGTAATTATTTTATAAAAATTTCTTTAATTTGTTTAATTTAATTTCTTTAATTGTTTAATTTAGTTTAAAAAAATGGAAAATATTAATACTAATGGTGATCTTTATAATTACATACTCCAATTAAATTATAGTTTTAACAATTATAAACCAATTACAAGCGAAATTCTTAACCTCATTTCTTCAGTTGACATGTCGGAGGAAATGTTAAATGCGATTAAAGATAAAATAAGGAAGTTTTTGGTTAATTTACATAAAAGATGGATAACAGCGCGTCGTAATAAGGATTACTTTTTAAAAAACAACAAGGAATGGCTAGAGATGAAATTTTCCTTTCCAGAACAACGGGCCAATACAAAAATATCAAACTCCTTTAATCAAAAACCATTCACCGAATGTTCCGAACGACATAAAATGCGCAGGACAGAAGAGCTTAGAAATAATTTCACAAGCGAAGAACTCATGTTTGCAGCCAAAATTACCTCCAGGAAAGAAGGAAAACACGACATTGCAAAAATTTTAGAATTCCTTTTAAGAAATCCAACGGAAATTCAGAAGGTGAGAAATTTTTGTGAAGAGAAGTGTCCGAAAACCGAATTGTACAGTAAAGAGAAAGCTTTATCTCTTATGACTACTTTAGACCTTTCCAAGTCACAATACAGAATGTTGAGAGATATTTCGAGTGAAGGTGGGACAAACCAATATCCATCATATTATGCCATTCAAAAAGCTAAATTAGACTGCTATCCGGAAAAGGAATCAATTTATATTACTGAGAGAGGGGCATCTATAAAACTGCAGTCTTTGTTAAATCATACAGTACTTCGAATATTGGCTACAATACAAGTAAATAATAATAATAATAATAATAATAATGATAATAATGATAGTAATAGTAACAACAACAACAACAATAATAGAAGCGATAGTAATAACAATAATAAATTAGTTTTAATTTCAAAATGGGGATGTGATGGTGCTTCTAGCCAAAGCATGTACAAACAAAGATTTTCAAGTGAAGGTGATAACGATGATTCTGCGATATTTGTATCAACGTTAGTTCCAATACAATTATTCAACCCAAGCAATGAAAAAATATTATGGCACAACCCAACACCTTCTTCCACATCCTTCTGTAGACCTATAAAATTTACATTTTGCAAAGAAACACCTGAGGTCATTCACACAGAAGTTGAACGCATTAACGAAGAAATATCGTCGTTAATTCCTACAGTCATTAATTCGACTGAAATTAGTCACCAATTAGTCATGACAATGGTAGACAGAAAAATCTGTAATGTGTTGTCAGAAACGAGTTCCGCTATGAGATGTTACATTTGCGGTGCAACACCAAAGTGTATGAACGATTTGACACAAATTGATAAAAATTCATGTAACGAGATATACTATAAATTTGGACTATCCCCTTTACACGCCAAACTTCGTTTTTTTGAATGCCTCTTACACCTATCATATAACCTTGATTTTAAAAAGTGGTCAGCTTCTAGACCTGAATATAAAAAACTACAAGCAGACAAAAAATTATTGGTTCAAACAAAATTTCGCTGCGAATTAGGGTTAATTGTAGACCGGGTTAAACAAGGAGGTGGGACCTTTAACGACGGCAATACCGCACGAAGATTCTTCAAAAATCCGAAAATCACAGCTCAAATAACAGGAGTAAGTGAAAATATAATACACAGATTTTCCGTCATTCTTCAGGTCATATCGTCTGAACAAAAAATTAATGTTAAAAAATTCGGTCATTATTCGTACGAAACTGCTAAATTATTTGTAACACTTTATCCTTGGTACTACATGCCCGTAACAGTACATAAGATTTTAATGCACGGAGAAAAGATTATTGAAGAGGCAATAGTTCCCATTGGTCAGTTATCAGAAGAAGCTCAGGAAGCTCGTAATAAAGAATTTAGAAAATTCCGGGAATATAAATCAAGAAAGTGTAATAGACAATCAACCAATGAAGATATCCTGCACAATTTGCTAGTAACATCTGACCCATTTATCTCATCTATCCGACCTCGATTAGTAAAATCTATAAAACAACTGTTAAGTCCTGAAGCATTGGAACTCCTAATCTTAACAGACATCGATGAAGCTGTTGAAGGAGAGGAAACTCCAATGGATATCGATGCATAGGTAATTAGTTTTTAAATTTATATATTTTTCACGTTTTTATATTTAATAATTAACCGTGACTACAAGATACACCTAATAATTTTTGTACAATATGTGCGAAAAAGGGTTAGATGTATATAGCCTTGAAGGATTGCGTCATTTTTTATCTCAGTTATTGTGCTTGATATGAATAAAAAGTGTGCAAATTTATAGAACAAAATTCTAAGCAGTTCCGAAGTTATTGGCATGTCCAGTTATTTGCCTTACTCGTTCCCTGGAACAAAGGGGGCTCCCCAATATTTAAGCGGGCGAATTTTAACCGCTGGTTCGTTATTCTTAATCTGTCTTCGGTCGCCGAAACGTCGCGCTTCGCCAGAATTCCGAACTCTGCTGCTTCGGGAGTACGCGGATACAGAATAAAGTCTTTCTTCAAGTTTATCATTTTATTACTCTTAGCATTAAGCCTTTGTCAAATTTGTACAACCGTCGAAAAACGAGCTTAAATACATTTAATTCACCGAAATCGACTCCGGTTATTTCTTAAACATCGCATCGTCCTATCGTCCGGCACCTCTTCAAAATTCACCGAGTCTTCCAATCGCCTCCTTCCTCACGGCGACGAAACGCGTGAACACAAGTGAAAAAGGCAACATCGTCCGAACGCTGAGTGAGACGCACTACAGTCATGCTGTCCTTCTCTCATTCTGAATGTTGAGATTGTCCTTTTCGCTAAGATTTGACTGCCCCCCGTCTGGATTTTTCACAGCGCCCCATAACAAACCTCGTCCCATTCAAATTATATCGTGTGTGGTATCATTTTAATCAGAAAAATTTCACCAATGCGCTAGTAAAAGTTTCCACTGTCTGTCCCTTTCTACGTTCACGCTTGGCTGGTCATCGCATCTAATTCGAGATTCGACATCTCGGCTGGATATACATATGTGAGGTCCCTCCATTTATTAGTTCTAATAGTACCATAGTACTTTCTTATGCAGAATGTTTCAAGGAGTTGACACAAGTAAAAAAAAATGCAATTCCATTGAAATAAAAAGTGGATTTGCATTTTTTGAGTGCATCGTTGCATTCATGAAGAAAATGAAGTCATAGAAAAATAAACATTATCATACCATTGAACTTTTACATAAACAGCTATTTCCTATCTCTTACCAAATTCAAGATATAACCCGTCCCAATTGCATGGCGTATCCTGTATACTTTTATTAATTAAAAAACATTTATTTAAAGAAGTTAATAACTTTTTCTAAAAATAATTCTCAGATTGCACGTTCCTTTGGTTCTTCACAGTAGACGTATATTTTTCAGCAGCGAGGGGTGCTACGGTGCGCTATATAAAATCCACGCGTTTGGTTAGTCAGAATTTATCGGAGCGGGACAATTCTATCATTTGGGTTAAAAGAAGGGTAGCACGATCACCGTACATCTCACTCTAAACACGCGCCAATGTTTCGCTTTCGTTCTTCAGGCGTATCGTTGCTAGTTAAAAATGTTTTATAAAAATAATGTTTGGAGGTTAATAATTATTGATGCCCGTCAGTGCCCGACTTCGTTTTTGTTTTATTTTGTAGCCCAACTCTAATTGTTGAAAATAATTTTTAACAAAAAATACAACCGACTTCGAAATGCACTAAAAAGTATGAAATAATTTTTACTTCATTTATACAAATACCCAACAACTATTAATAAAATCTATTTACTCGTTAAATAGTATACTAAATACATTTCAACCTTTTCGGAGGCGGCGCAAAATTAAAAACTTTTCTTCTACTAGGAAGATTCTAGTTCAGGTGTCGACAACTATTTAGTACACTATTTAACGAGTAAATAAGTTTTATTAATAGTTGTTGGGTATGTGTATAAATGAAGTAAAAATTATTTCATACTTTTTAGTGCATTTCGAAGTCGGTTGTATTTTTTGTTAAAAATTATTTTATTTCACACTTTTTACTGGAACGAGTAGTATTTGTAGGTGGTTTACCGTTCTTATTGGTTAATTGCAATAACGATAGTTTTTAACGATAACAAGTTCCATACAAGTTATAACAATAGTTATTAACAATAACAAATTGCATAAATTTTTGCAAATGAGATATCGCAGAAATATCTCCTATTAGATGCGAAAGGTTTCATCGCAATCGGTACATGCCTTGAAGAGAATATGTACATACATGTATACAAGAAACAGTAGAGAATCGACGACTGCATGCTGACTCATACACCGGTAGAGACACGTAGGCATACGTAGAATTCAATGTAGTAGTAACAATAGTTTCTCACGAATATCTCGGAAACTAAAGCTTTCCGTTAATTATGCATAATGAAAAAGTTGTTTAGAATCATGTCCCCGACAACATATTAAAAGGTCATTGTGTTGCGTGAACGCGAGTAAAAAGGGTCCCCTCGTCGCGCGGGGCCCGTCCGGGAGGTGCTGCCGCCCCGCGTTCTTTTTCGGGAACTACTTTTCGGCAAGGCGCGACGCGTGCCGCGTAGCCATATTGCGTTTCTGTAAACGATCAAGTCGACTTCGTGCTCCGTACAATCTGCGATTTTGTGTATTTCTTGAGAACAGATCAGGTCTGGATTGTAAGAAGGGATTACCCGGCGCCTCCGTGAACGGTGTAAGACCTAAGATAATTCAGTCTCATCGCGGTTTACGGTCAACCTCGTGTTTCTTTCCGGATATCCCGTAGTAACCTCGCCACGTGCTCGCAGCGTGGAACGGTCGCCTCGTGCAACCGAACGGACGGTTTTCGAATTGGATCGGACACCTCGTGTACTAAGTGACTCCTCCGTAAATTTTACGAACGTTTTCTGTGCTCCTCGAGTGACGTGTCGAAACCACCTGATTGTACTCCTCGAACGAGCGGATCGCACCGCAAGGTGTAACGGCCGTCCTCAATTGTCTCTGTGATTTTGAATTTTTAATAAACTGACTACGTCTAAGGGACTACCTCGGGCATTCTTTCGTTGGTGTATTTTTGTGTGTCCGGACCCCCCCCCGGTTTTCCTCGCCCCCCTCTAAACACATTGACATTAAAAACTTCCTGTATTTTGCAATAACAATGAAAAAATGGAAAATTTTTTTTCAATGGGACCAATCGGAAGACATACCCTACAAGATGCAAAAGGTGTCGTTCCGATTGGTCCATCCATCTCGGAGTAAGCGGTGAACACGCAAAAAAAAGAAAAAACATACATACCGATCGAATTGAGTAACCTCCTCCTTTTAGAAGTCGGTTAAAAATATAACTATTTCCAAGTGCGTCTTTTTGCGGGTGTATTAAAATATTTACGGTTTTTTTAGATTTGATCAGCATAAATAGACGAGATATCTTTAAGGTTTGGCATAATAATCTTTTAAAAGAAGATAAATGCAAAGAGATTTGTTTATATATTTATGAAAATTTCAAAAGTAATGTAACTGGTATTGACAATAATCGTTTTACAATTAAATTATTGTAGAAATGCAAAAGTTTTGTAAAAACGTAGTCGAGAAGTGGAAAAAATGCGATTGATCCTATTCAAACTTTTTGAAGAAAGAAAATAATTGGTTTAATAAAGATACTGAAATTTATTTAACGCCACAAAAAAATCTGAATACATCCAACACAGGAAAATGTGATAAAGAATTTAAAGACTTATCAAAAAGTTCCAAAAGGAGAAAAGTCGAATCTTCAGTAAGTAATTTTAATTCACATGTACTTACAAAGAATGCGGTAGAATTTTGGAAAAGTACACCAGGTAAACGGAAAGCTGTTAAAGCAGTACAACATAATTTTCGAAAGGTTCGATCACGTGAACAGTTGTACAGATGGGAAAAATACGTCGAAGCCGTGGAACGCGAAGAGATAAGTTATTGTATATTTCGGATTTTACTCTTTCGATGTTTCGTGATGCTCTTGATAGAGGATCCATAGTCCATGATATTGATATCCGAAAATGGGCATTAGAAGCAAAAGAAAACATTGATTTGTCAACATTTAAAGCAGGAAAATGGTGGATATTTAAATTTAAAAAACTGCATGCAATAGTTTCGCGTAAAATAACAAAATTTGTAACTTACCGGGAACGTGAAAATTCTCAAGAAATAAATACAGTTATCGATAATTTTATTCAAGTTGTGAAACCGAATATTAATAGTTATGGTGTAGAAAATGTATTTAATTCGGACGAAAGTGGTTTTAATTTAGAACTTCATTCTGGTCGAACGCTAGCTGCAAAGGGATCAAAAACCATTGAAGTTGTCGTACAGTCCATATCATCAACCACTCATAGTTATACCATACAACCTACTGTATCTGCAAATGGAAAATTGCTTTCACCGCTTTACATAGTTTTAAAGGAATCAAGCGGACAGTTCGGACCAAGAGTAAAAGAAAGTTTATTCAATGCTCCAAATGTTCATGTTTCTGCTTCAAAATCTGGCAAATTAATTTCAGAGCATTTTAAAACTTGGTTTACTGAAATATTTTTAACAAACGTGGGATCCCGAAGCGTTCGCCTACTAGATTCATGGAGTGGACACTGTCCAAATGTTTTGCAAAATCTTGTTCCTGAAGGAAAAGAAGTACTTTTTCTGACGATACCGAAAAAGACGACAGAAAGACTACAGCCTCTTGATATTTTTGGTTTTCGAATATGGAAAAATTTCGTAGAAACTTTTTCCGATCAGGTCATTTTATTGAATCATGACGTTATTTTACATCAACGAAATAATATCATAAAACTCCAATCTCTTGTCCATAATCAGTTGTCTTCACCTAGATTCCAAAATTTGTTTAAGCATTCGTGGTACAAAAGTGGATATATGTATAGAAGAACGTCCGGAACGCTATGAAAATCCAGTCGATTATTGTTCGAAAATGTAATTTCTACCGCCTTCACGCGGACCGCGGCAGCACTCTGCAGCGCGACCGGCAGCCACCTTGGATGCCGGTCAGGCCGACCAATCAGCATACGTTACGTCAGCGAGTAGAAAGCCAACGGTTCTCGCTGCGACGAGGCGGGTTGAGCGGCCATTATCGTTCTGTTTCTAGTAGAAGCTAGCACGTGCGAAATAGCGATTCAATTTTCCATAGTTTTATCTCGATCTCAAGCGCCAAAACTCTCGCAAAATACTCGCGATATTCGTGCCGACGGCCTACGCGACAGCGTGAATTGCACACTCGCTTAAATCCACGAGATTAATATAATCTCGTGGTGACCACGTGTTGCGCCAACACGTGGTTCTTTACACATCTCGTTTCAAGCTCGATTCGACGCGACGTGAGTGAATTATACGAACTCAATCTCAACAAATTACATTGTTCGACGAACAGACCCTTGTAAATAGTGTACATATTTGTAAAGTATACGTTGTGCTCGTGAATTCAGACAATTAACTTCCTCTCACCGCCATATTCCTACGAACCGTGCGAATTTTCGACCTCGAACTCGAACAATTATTGTTTTACAAAACAGGTTGACAAAATTCATCGGTGCGATATATGCGGAGAATTAGCTATACTTCGTTGTGCTTGGTGTAAAAAATATTTGTTTCAAACACTTTTTTGAAGAATTTCACTACTGTAAAAGCTATGTCGAATAATGTTGGTTATTATATACATGTACAATAATATTATATTCTAATAAAAATTAAAGTCAGAATAAGCGAAATATGTATAGGAGCGGATTTAACGAACATAGTATGGATGAATGAGTGTTACTATATCAAAAACTCTTACTCTACATTTTCAGCTTATTTTTATATGTAGATTAACCGTTTTTTCAATTGTACTACTACATCGGAAGTACTCTGTATATTGTAGAAAGTTTACACAATAAATGTACTTCATCATATGATGATGAAATTAATCTTGCAATTATGAAAATGACATGTAAAACGAATGGAAAATTAGTTCTTATCAAAGATCTTATCAACGTTGCAAGTATAAGTTGAGTTAGCGGTCAATACAGACAGATCAAAAAACTTAAATCAAAAATTCCATCGGAATAATTAAAACAACTATACACTATAATACATCGTTGAATTCATAATAAATAGACATTTTTATTGATTGAAAAAAAAATAAAGTTTTTCAAAACGGAGGGGTAGGGGGAATTCAATTTTGCAAAGAAATGATTAAAAAAAAAAAACTTACACGCAGCTTTATAGACTTCAAGAAACGGTATAACTTTTATTTCAACTATTTTTTTATATCTTTTGTTGTTTACTATCTCGGAAACTAATAGGAAGCCGAAGATACCACTTTATATTTGGGGTCGTCTACCTGCTCCCAACCAACCCTCCAAATTTCATCTTGATCGGTGACCGGTCGTATTCGGAACTACAGCCTTAATTTGCCTCAATCTAGTATAGAGACTGCTGGAAGTCCGAATAACAAGGTCGATAAAAGACAAATTCGACTGGCAAATCGTCGAAAACGTATGGAACTCATGAGGATTACTTTTCAAATGCGATGTTTGTAAACAAAACGCAATAAAATGAACACCGTCATCATTGACAGTTTTTCTGCCGCAAAAAATTAAATGCTCTGCGTTTAAAATCCTCTCACCTTCGATGAAATTACGACACGAAGGTGTAGATTTTGTAAAACTACATATTTCACTTATTGAAAGCTTCATTGTTTTGATAAAAAGTAGGTAATTTTAAAATTAAACGTCTACACCGTATGAAAGATACAACGGACTACAGATTACAACCTACTTTCACCGGCCATCTTACTTTTATGACGTCACGACCGCCGATCCCAATAAATACTACATTGCTTTTATCGGATAATATAAATCGACCTTAAGCACCCGGTGAGATCCTTTGGATAAATGCCATCTACACGGATTGGCAGAATTTAATGTGATAATTTCGACAGTTTTTCAAAAATATCTCAAATACTAAGACCGAGTGGCGATCGGAAAAGTTGCTTAGAATTATTATCCCAACAACATATTAAAAAATGAGCGAAATCGGTGGGGTTGACGAGATATCGATAATTACTAATAAACACTTTGCAATTTACAAAAAATTTTTGAAACCGACATTTTCTGACTTTTCGGGCCAAATACTACACTGCACGGCAACCGGCAGGTCTGCCACGTTTGTGTTTCTTTCTAGAATAATGTTCTTTAAGTTGTAAAAAGAAAAATTTTATACAAATCCACTAAAAGAAACAATGAACCAGCGGTACCTGTTGATCAGCAATGTTGATTTCAGCGTGTTATACGCTAAAATTGCATAGCGCTTTGGATAGGTACTGTCACTTATCACGATTTAGTCACTGTGATGCATTACGAGCTTGTTGAGATGCTGTCGCTGTGAAAAGCGCAACGTTAGTAAGCTGGAAGAAAAGAATTGAAAATTGTATTAAGAAGTCTTTAACACTTGTACGAAGTTCGTATGATTAGTATTTTACTGTACCTAGAAGCAGCAACACGTTTCATTATCACTTGGTATAATAACACAGAGCACGACATATTACGATTGCATCCGTAGCGCAGCCGAAAGAAGAATAATGGCTGCCAGTGGAGAGTCTTTGTGAAACGCAATCAAGCAAGGACGGTACGCACGTAGCAACGGCAAGGAGTGGGAGCGCTGACTAAAGCTGCGTTCCCATCGAGTTGATATTTACCGATCGGCAAAACGATTTGTCAATGCCAGACAAGTATGGACGTACGTTTCGGCTTAGGCCGCATGCAGGCTCTTCAAACTCTACTTTTGGGAATCGATGCAAATAAGGTGATGCTAGCGTTGAAAACTTTACCGACAGTTCATAGAAATATCCCTACAACGTAGAACACGCCATTTTTCGTTCCTGCTGAACAGATTACAAAGAAATTTGAGGGACGTGTTCAGGAGGCCCTAAAGAATGGTAGTCTGGTCTGTTAGCGTCAGCACGTGTGCAAAGGTTGACACGAGGCAGGGTCATTGCATTTGGGGCTTGGACCTGCTTTTCAAAGATTTCTCAGGATTCTTTAAACTATCGACACCCCGAGCCATACGTCTGTCATCGGACTTAGGCCGGCGGTAGTTGATACTTGAGGTGCGACGAATTCTAAGAGTCGCGGATGTTTTGTTTGTGGAACGGCGATAGAGAGTTCGATAAGGGTGTTCTAGAAGGATCTGGCCACAGAGTGGGGAAGATCTTGCATCTTCTGGTAGGAGGACCATGAGGAACGGCATGGCACTTATCCCAGAACCGTGATCGAACACGCCTCGTGAAAATTATATCTAACAGGTCCTTATATTATTCAAATCGTCAAAAAGTTATAAAATATTGAAATTGGTGTTTGTCCACGGACAAAAAAATGACGGATCGGACTCACCTGCGTTAATTTATTCGTAATATAAACATTTTTGAACATTTAGCAATCATAACAAGTTATATTTCTCGTTCAATTCGTCTTATTCTGTATGTTATTAATTTACATATCGTTGTTTGGGGAAAACAATTTAATTTAATTTTTCCCTCTTTTTCCTCCATCATCCACGCGCGTACAAGGTTGGTATTCCTGCCAATTCTTTTCCCGCGCAATTTTTATCTCTGTAACGTGAAACGTTATCACGTGAATATGTTTAGAGTGGTGTGGCGACACTGCCATGGGAATATTTATCGATAGTCTATTGTATCGATATGTCTTGAATGTTCTTCGAGGATCTTTGTATCGATGGTCATAAATTAAGAGCCAAATTCAAACATCATCTGTGCGTACACTTATATAAATAGACAAAGATTAAATTGTAAACCCTTCAACGTGGGTGATCGAGCTGAGAGAAGGCCGGAAGTCCAGAGAATGGAATAGTTTCACTTCGAAAATTCCTAAAAGACTAATTTATGATAGACCATAGCCAATTCGTTGTTTTCGACCAAGTCACGAACGGTCCTAAAAAGCTACGAAGTCTTTTTCGATATCCTGTCTTTTCATGCACTCTAAGAGAGTCGAAGTTGGTGAAAAGATGGCAAGAGGTCATTGATAAAGATGGCCAATATATAATTGATTAAACAATTACTTATAAATAAAGAAATGAGCTTTCATTCCACTCTAAAAATCGTCAGATGTTTAGGTTCTGCTGTTGTCAGGCATTGTTTTTAACAATAAGAGTTCTGACTTTCTGTCTATGATCAGTTGAAACAGTTCCAGTTAAGACTCCACAGCGAGAGATTCAAAGCATTTTTTACATTGTCATACCTACGTATTTTACCTTTATATTTTAGTTTTTGTTCCGTTTTATTCTATATAAGTGGTTTCCTGTATTTGGTTAAGTTACATTTAGTGTTCATACTTAGTTTATTCGTCATTTCATATTTGGTAAGTACAATAATGCTCAGATATCTATTGCATTAATAATTTTGCGCTGAACGATTGTCCTTTTCTTATTCAAATATCAAAATGGAGGTTTTTCGTAAAAACCAAGATTTATTCTTTTCTCTTCATAGTAATTCTAGAGATATGGGTGATTACTCATTTATTTTGGAAAAAAGAGGAGAACAAATTGAATTATCTGTTGAGAATTCGGAGATATTATCAAAAAGTTTGAAAGTATTTGCCTCCAAATTAAAACGAAAATGGGTGCAGTCCCATTACACAATTGCAACGTTTTTTAAATGGAATAAATCCTGGTTGGAAAGAGTTTTTCCATATCCAAATTTACTATTAAAATACACTGCAGAAGAAAGGCAATCTTCTTCTAACGTAGAAGAAACATCATCTGCTAGAGATTTTAAGAATCTTTCTAAAAGTACTAAAAGAAGAAAAACTGCATCATTAGTGTCACGTAGACAGACCGTTTTTATCAAACGTGTCTCCTTTCAAATAAGCTTAAACATCTGGAAAGGAAAACTCTCGGGCAAACCGACCATTTACTCTCGTAATAAACAGAAGGCCCACCGATAGCAGAACCAAACACTTGGGAAAGCAATGGGTCCGCCGTAATCAAATAGCAGATGCAACCACTCTAAACTGTCGCAGAGGCAGGTGGACCCAGCCTGATCACTCGAATAGTAACCAGACCACCCTTCTTAATTAGTATATAAACCCGTCGTACCAACGATCGGGGGCAGTACCAGAGTTCATCTCGTGTCGAGCACGTCGTGTACGGTAGTGAGTTGGTTACTATTAGTGAGATCGGGTTGAAGTCCCCTTCGAGCAACATTCACCTTATAGAATCCGCGAGTCGTGTTTCTATTTGGCATTACAATCAACCACACACAACACCCCCGCATTGCCAGTGCGTGAACACCGAGCATAGTGGAAATAGGTAATATATCACATTATACACCTATATTCGCGACAACAACATCTGTAATAGACCAAGATTGTAGAATATATACATTGCTGTGTCAAACCCACATTAGCATTCTCCTTTAAACCCAGTGAAACCTTGTGACAGTTCCTACCACAATACAATCTTACCGCTCGGGTTGTATTGATAATAAAATAAGTTACGCGGCCGCCAATCAGAAAGCCTCTGATAGCCACGCGCGCTGCCAAGCCGTCGGCCACGTAACATTAGTACAAAATTTTTCTTCTGATGTACTATGTTATGCAGCTTTCACTTCTTTGTATAAAAGCGGGCAAAGACGTGCTGCAAAAATAATAAATACCGTTAATGATACGGAAGTAGTTCCTACAGCTACAAAATATACTCCTGAACCTATCGCATATAGCAGAGATGAAGCTCTATCACTATTTATTGATGATGATTTTTCCAAAAATACGTACAACTTAATGCGAAAGGGGGCTAAAATTAGAAACGCAGATATCTATCCTTCTTACGACTGCATCCTTCAATAAAAAAAGAATTGCTATCCATCAGATACTAGTATCACAGTTTCCGATATTTCAGAATTAGACAATGAAAATGTTCCAGATTCATTAATTTTTATATTTAAATGGGGCTGTGATGGGAGCTCCGGTCATTCTGAATAAACAAGCATTTTCAAATCCTAATGGTACTGATGAATTCTTATTTGCTATACCTATGCATGGTACCGTTAATTTTAAAATCCGGCATAGATAAACAAATTATATGGAAAAATCCAAGTCCTGGCTCTACTAGATTTTATAGGCCAATCAAAATAACTTTTGAACATGAAACAAACAATTTAATAGTCAAAGAAACCAAAAAGGTAGAAGAGCAAATTAAAAACCTAACTCCATTAATTATTACACTGAACGATAAAGAAATAGCAATAAATTATTGTTTTCAATTAACGATGAATGATGGAAAAACTTTAGGAGACGTTACACAGTCCTCGACTCAATCATGCTCAATATGTAAAGCAACACCAAAAATGATGAGCGACTGGAACATATTAAATGTACAGCCTATCAATACTGATTTTTATAAATATGGCATATCAGTCCTTCATGCTTGGATTAAAAGTATGGAGTGTATTTTGCACATCTCGTATCGCCTTGAATTCAAGAAATGGCAAGTACGAAGTGCAGAAGAGAAAACTAGGTACGAAGAAAAGAAGAAGATGATACAACAGAGATTGAAACAAGAATTGAATTAACTGGTAGATGTTCCAAAGCTAGGTTATGGCACCACAAGTACGGGAAATGTGGCAAGAAGATTTTTTCAAAATTATGTGATAACATCATCTATTACAGGTGTTAATCAAGATCTCATTAAAAGAATCGATATAATTTTATCAGCTGTATCAGTAACAGAAAAATTGATTCGAATTTAATTGTTCGCGTTTCGCGGTTTTTTGCATGTTTAGCTCGAGCGGTTAGCTTTAAAGGGTCTAGCCGTATAAGCATAGTGACTCGGCCCCAGCAACAATTTCGGTTGATATTTATACCACATAATGCTTTTTGCCTAAACAACAATTGTGTGCAATTTCAACCTCCTACCCCCTCTGATAAGGGAGATATGAGGGTAAAACCCAAAACCTTTACCATTTTTTTTCTCGGAAACTATTTAAGATATTTGATCACATTAAAGTGCAAATAGTAGGTATTCATTAGCTGTATATCATATTTTTTTTTCAAAATTTTTATTCGATGATTAAGGGTTGAAAATTAATAAATAAATTTTTGAAAATGATTTTTATAAACAATCCCTTGGATGACACCCACCGAAAAAATTAAGAATAATCCTTTACTATTTAACTATTATCTGTAAAAATTTCAAGAGTGTCGGATTGGTACATCATAGTTAAAAAAAAATAAAACCAATGCAACGCCCTTTCATAAGGCAAAGCCGGCCTGAACGTTAGAGGCGCTCAACCTAACCGACTTACAGGGGAATACGTAGCGCCGACCCGCCACATTTCTCGTACCAGAAACAGCTCTCAGAAAAGTATGAGCTCTTCTTTCCCTAAACTGTGTGTTAGTTAAAAGTCTTTTATTTAAATAATATATTAACAATTTAATTTTTTAATTAAGTTTTCTGGTCCTAACTTTTAACGTCCGTGTTTTCACGGTGTTTCTCGTTTTAAGTATGTGGGAGCCCTAAATCACAGATTTATATCATGTCTTGAACAATTGCACTGTGTTAGATGCCATTAGTTGTCCTTTTAATAGTCGAAGCAGGTATCACAGGTATAACTGCAATATCATTCTATTCAACGTTGTAAAGAACATAGACTTCTATAACTATTTCTGTCTTTACCTTTTCACGTACGTATTACTGTTAATTAAATTGTAGCTGGTACCTGTGAATAGTTGTAACTAAGGTTTTCCTCGTTTTAAGTATATGGTCGCCCTGAAAAGGGTTAATTATATTACAGCGTACCAGTGCTACCTGGAAATGGCTGCAATTAAGGTGACCTTCGTTTTAAGTATATGGGAGTCCAGAAAAGAGTTAAGCGCGTTTTATGGTACAAATGGTGTATTTTCCAATGCGGTTTATATGCCCCGATACTTTTCTACGCAGTCACGGAGCCTTAATTGGCGTGTAAATAGACGCATCATAAAGGGTAAAGCGTACGATCCTGAGTCCATGATTTTAGTGTCCACTGTCTTTTTCCCTCTTGTTGCCGAATATAGAGGACTCGTTAATTGGATAGAATTTGCAAACTTTAAAATCTCGTCCACCTATTGGTTCGCCCTTGGTACACAATTTTCCTATTTAAGGAAGTTCCTTTCTTTAATACTTCACATTTTGGACGAACGTGCCGAGTACTGAACACTTCCTCGCATATATTCATTTCTGTACTGAAGAACATGTCAGGAATTGGAAGTACTGACAATTGCGTCAACTGTAATGTACCAAGGAATAAACTGAGCAGAAAGCGGAAGCGCATTACAACCGAAGAGGATGTCTTGAAGTACCAGGCCCACTGCAGCAGCGTCGTGACAATCGGTTCTATACTGTGCAACAGATGCCGATTGAATATCTACAGGACACCAGTTACTACTGGCGAGACTGACGGCACCGACAATGTTGCAACGGACCCAGACTTCGCGGTAAGTAGCCGGAGTACGATATCAGACAGTAATAAAATAGAATTACAGTTTAAAAGAGTTGCGTCTACGCACCGGTATTGCACACTTTGTCATTCAAACGGGCAACTTATTATAATACCCTTAGAAGCACGCCTTCAAACATTTGCACTTGAAAGAATTTATATACCAAAAGGTAATCGATGCTGCGGGTCGCACATTCTTAACAAATTATTTTTCACAGACGAATTCAAACTTCTTCGCGTACATTCTAACTTTAGTTTTATAGAAGCATCCGATGTAGAATTATTTTTAAATCAATTAGCAATTAACGTAGATTCTTCGTTGCACGATAAGATCGGGGATTTTTCATTGTCAAATGAACAATTATATGCTTTCACCGGGCTTAATTGGGAAAATATTAAAGAAATTCAGGAGATGTTTATTAGTATGAGATGTAGCGAATCTCGTTCCATAACGCAAGCTTTAGTAGTATTTTTATTTAAACTTAGAACTGGCAGCTCAAATAATATTATAAAAAATATACTTGGTTTAGAACGGGAACAACAAGTATCAGATTATTACCATCAGATAATCTGTGCTTTTGAAAAAGATGTTTTGCCAACCCGGTTTGGCTTACATACTAAATCCCGACAGTACTTTATTGAAAATGAAACCGCACCCGTAGCACGAAACCTTTTTAATTTTGACCAACCACAATTAGCAATAATATTTGACGGGACATATATCAGACATGAAAAAAGCAAAAATAACGAATATCAAAGAAAATCGTACTCCGGACAAAAAAAGGTACCATTGTGTAAGCCATTCACAATTTGCACTACATATGGCTACATATTAGATATAGCAGGGCCTTTTAACGCTACCGTAAATGATGCTACAATTATTAAAATATTATTAGAAGATCCCATAGGAATAAAATCAATATTAAGACCGGGTGACTTTTGTATTGTTGATCGCGGTTTTCGGGATGCCCTACAACATCTACAAGATGAAGGGTATAATGTTTTAATGCCAGCATTTAAAGGGAATCGGGCCCAATTAATTTCAGAAGAAGCAAATTCATCGCGATTTGTAACAAAAGTACGTTGGGTAGTCGAAGCCGTTCATGGAGCCATAGGACAAAAATATCGGTTATTACATCATATCGTTGATAATAAAATGTTACCGTCTATAAGATCCGTGTGTCGAATAGCGGGATTTTTGCATAATACTTTCGGGAAACGATTAAATTCTGACGCGGAATTCACCGAAAACATAGTTTCATATATGAAAGAACGACAACGGGAACAAAATTCATTACAAACATTTATAGAAGTAGAAAGATTAAACCGACGTAAAAAACCATTTGTTACAATATCTAATACATGTTTAATAAATTTTCCCAAATTAGACGAAAATAATTTAAAAATATTATTCACGGGTTCATACCAATTATCTCAAGCGGTGTGTTATCTTGCGGAATTAATGGACGAACATGACGCGTTAAATGTACAGTATTTACAAGAAAACAATAACATTATAAAAATGAAAGTTCGGTCGCGACATATAAACGCTAAAATTTACAATTGTTACATAGAATACAAATCAAACGTAAATAGTTACGCGGGTATAAACCGATATGCATGCGATTGTCCGAATGGTAACAGAACGGTGGGTTGTTGCTCCCACGTCGCCGCGATCATTTATTATTTATCCCATGCGCGTTATAAATCCAGAATAGTTAAACCGTCCGAAATTTTAACTCATTTATTCGATAAAACTAACATTATTCCAGTTATAGATGAAAATTGCGACGAAGATTAAAACTTATTTACAAGCGTGTTTTTTTAAAAAAAGTTTTTGAGTTTTCTGTTTCAAATCATATACTTCAACCTGACGATACATAACACAATCAGCTCTTTTTAGGGCTTAATAATCAGCTTTTTTTAGGGCTTAATAATCAGCCCTTTTCAGGGCTCCCACATACTTAAAACGAGGAACACCTTAGTTGCATTTATATAAGGGTGCCATTTGTAACGTACAACATAATCAGCTCTTTTTAGGGCTTAATAATCAGCCCTTTTCAGGGCTCCCACATACTTAAAACGAGAAACACCGTGAAAACACGGACGTTAAAAGTTAGGACCAGAAAACTTAATTAAAAAATTAAATTGTTAATATATTATTTAAATAAATGACTGTTAACTAATACACAGTTTAGGGAAAGAAGAGCTCATACTTTTCTGAGAGCTGTTTCTGGTACGAGAAACGTGGCGGGTCGGCGCTACGTATTCCCCTGTAAGTCGGTTAGGTTGAGCGCCTCTAACGTTCAGGCCGGCTTTGCCTTATGAAAGGGCGTTGCATTGGTTTTATTTTTTTTTAACTATGATGTACCAATCCGACACTCTTGAAATTTTTACAGATAATAGTTAAATAGTAAAGGATTATTCTTAATTTTTTCGATGGGTGTCATCCAAGGGATTGTTTATAAAAATCATTTTCAAAAATTTATTTATTAATTTTCAACCCTTAATCATCGAATAAAAATTTTGAAAAAAAAATATGATATACAGCTAATGAATACCTACTATTTGCACTTTAATGTGATCAAATATCTTAAATAGTTTCCGAGAAAAAAAATGGTAAAGGTTTTGGGTTTTACCCTCATATCTCCCTTATCAGAGGGGGTAGGAGGTTGAAATTGCACACAATTGTTGTTTAGGCAAAAAGCATTATGTGGTATAAATATCAACCGAAATTGTTGCTGGGGCCGAGTCACTATGCTTATACGGCTAGACCCTTTGTCGCCGCGTTTTTCAATTGTTTTAAAATTTAAAGAGACAAAAGAAATATGGCACTTAACTTGCATAACCGTCATTAATAGCGACAGTCTGATTAATATAATTTTTTTATTATTCCTATTACTATTATTATTATTATTATTATTACAATTATTTTTTTTTTTATTAGTATTTTTTTTATTATAAATATTACTATTCGTACTATTATTATTTTTTAAAATGATATTTTATAAGGTTTTTTTAAAGTTTTCTGTAGAATTTTTCAGATTTTTCCAATATTTGGACTTAAATGCAGCAACAGCAGAAGAAGATAGATATGAAGTAAGTACAGAATTTTTTAAAATTGGTATTGAAAACAATAACTGTTTATACATTACTTATTTAATAGTATATTGTTTGCTTTAATTTAAGCAGTTTCTTTTTAACGTAACGTTTCTATGATAAGATTGTAATTATCAAAATGTATGTTCAAAGAAACAGCAAGAAAAAATGCAGCGTGAGAGGATGCAGGAACCAAGATACAAGGATGTTTACCTTGCCCCCTGGAGAAAAGGATAAGGAGAGGATGATGCAGTGGGTGGAAGCATGTGACAACCCAATTTAGTCACTGCTTCCACCTGAAAAACTAAAATACCGGGTAGTCTGCAGCAGCCACTTCGAGAACAAATATATTATGATGAAGAAGCTGACAACGTCAGCAGTTCCAACACTGAACTTACCAGGTAATATTCTTACATAATTTGTATAGCGTATGTAGATAATTGTTAATGAAAATATGTATTATACAGTGTCAAAGGCTGCTTCTATTGAAATAAAGCAAGACACCCGGATGGAAGTAGCAGAAGAAGAAGAAGAAGAATGTAAGTTTTCACTTATACCTGTATACTGAAAATACATAATAATACTTCTGGCATGAAATGTATCTATTATGTTATTTAATTTTGGTCTGACAGGCAAACCTGACTGCACCGGGGGAGTGGACGATAAGAGTGGCATCGTGGGACATGTGGAATACATAGCACTTCCTGGACCATCCAGAGGTTAGTCTGTTACCATTAACGAATATTACTTTTGGTTTTACTATCTTTCTTAGTTGTAGACTGGTATGTTTAACAAACATTCTTCTGTTGTTTGTAGAAATCCAATGCAACGACTTAGACAGACTAACTAAGTCTAAAAGAAGAGAAGCCATTGCATAATGCAGGTATGAGTTCCTATATTACTGGATATTAGTATTAAATATGCATGAGTCATTTAAAGGGAACTTTTATTAAGTCTTTTATACAATTACAGATTGTGCTGTCTCGGGAAGAGAGCATCAGCGATCACAAGCCCAGAAAGGCCAGAAAGGTATGAAATAAGTATTGAAATATTAGGTTAAGTAATCGTAAGTGCAGGACAACACTGCAAAGAATATTGAATAAATAAAAAAATAGTTGAAGTTATTAACTCAAAGCGGTACAATTTAATTAATTCCATTAAACATTCCTTGTTGCATTCATTACTGAAAGGAAATTGTTGATATTCTACTCCTTTTTTTTATCATTTGTACATGTTACTGGCCATGTATGAAAAGCAAACACTGTACAGAATGCCTAGGCAATATCAATCCAAAGTTGATATAATATTAAAATAATTGGGATATTTTATACTTTCCTCAAAAACGCCAGGCATTTTATACAATGCTTGCTTTTCATACAATGCTGCTAACATATACAACTGAAATTTTTACTTTATGTACTTCTTACGTGCATTATTTGACGTATTTTTTCTTTGCAAGTACAAGGAAATAATATACCCCAGATTGATGTACTCCAAATCGAATACACTTCCTCGTCACTGGTGGTACTCTCACAGTTATACATCCTCCATTTAAGGTCGAGCTCAGTGCGCCACCTTAGTTTGTACATAATAGAGGAGACTTTCGATACCTTCAGTCGATATTATGTGTTTGCATGTGTAAATTACACTGTGTATACGGCATGTATGGCAGTAATACACATGCAAACTATATACTACACTTTACATATCCTTTACAGTGTAATTATATTGTATGTTTTTTTTTTACAGGTAACATATTGAAGATGCTCAGGGACAACATAATGGAAAAGCCCCTGCAGCAGCAAAACAGCGCCGTGGCAGTAGTGTTGAAAGCAGCACGACAGTGTAAACGGCGGCAGATGGCTACGAAGGACCACATCAAGAAGATTGAGCATCTCGTGCAAGTAGGTGTATGCCAAGTTTTGGAAAACTTGCCTACATCCCTGCACTTGATGATTTCCGTCCAAATGCGCAACGAGGGTAAACCCATCTGCGAAAGACGCTTCACGGAACAGGAGAAGGTATTAGTTTTAGTATATATAAGAAGTATATATAAGCAAAGCCCAAAAGCGTTTCGATATTTGTCATAGTTATTTCTTTTGCCAAGTATCGAAACACTTCGGAAATTATTGACGCACATTCCACTAAGAGCTGGAATTTGCGACAACGTATTCCATGAACTTAAAAAGCGGTCCGAATCCTTTTCAAACGAGAAAAGCAGATACGCTATTCTGCTTTTCGATGAAATTAAATTATTGCCGTCACTGGTCTACAATCCTTCAATGGACATAGTTGAAGGATTTGTAGACTCCGGTTTTTCTCGACCTTTAGATATCGCGGTTCATGCCATGGTGTGGATGTTGAACGGTATAGATCGAGTGTGACCTTGGAAGCAACCTGTCGCATATATTTTTTGTAGAGGTAGTACTTCCGTGGAGATTATCGTTAGAATGTTTAAAGAGTTCGCCGAGCATGTCAGGCCGGTATTGTAGTTGTAGCTTCAGTTTGTGACCAGGGCAGTAGAAATTGTAAGGCAATACAATGCCTAGTAGATTATTTGAAGAGAAATACCTTCCAGCAATCTGATATATTACGGCATGATATTATCGTAATAGATTATAATCAAATCTTTGATTCTCCCTATTTATTAAAGTATGCGGAACAATCTATTAACTAAAGACTTGCAATTCAATTTAGCAGATAATCTTCCACGCGTGGCTAAATGGTCACACGTGGAAGATTTATATTTTATTGATAGCAGTAATGCTTCTCCTCAGAACAGAGTTCTGAAGATCATTATGTTATTATGTGTAAACAAAGAATAGCAGAAATAACGTATAAACAGGAACGCAAAAAAAGGATTTATTGTATATCCTGCCGGTTGTACGTGCGGCGGTTGTTGTGGCGGTTGCTCTGGTACTGGAGGCGGCTGCAAAAATAAATATTATGTTATTATATATAAACAAAGAATAGCAGAAATAACGTATAAACAGGAACGTAAAAAAACGACTTACGATATACTGAGCATGTTGTTCCTCCTGCCGCAGCTGCAACAGTGGCTCCGGCTGCGGTTGTACATCACCACTTTCGGTATCTTGTGGACACGCGTCTAGAAAAGGCAATTTTTTAACTTTTTTATTTGAGCCTGTGATGAAAATGTATAATATGACACGTGTAAAAAATATGTTATGTGTATGCTGAAAATTTCATTGAGATCGGTCAATGCACTGAGAAGTTACAATTTCTGAAAATTGTGGCTTTTCATCTAATTGTAAGAACGTGACTAGTTATGTTCTTACAATTAGATTGCGATTCTCGGAAATTTTAATTGTAACTTCTAAATGCATTGACCGGTCTCGATGAAATATTAAAACCATGCACATAACTCATTTGAATCTACGAAAGACATATTTTAAATTTTCATTATAGGCTCACATAAACCCACTGTATATGAGACAAAGCAAAGATAAAAAGATAAAAAGAAACACTTACTGTCGTTTTCGGAACCCATATTTCGAGTGTTGTTTTCCTGCTCGTTGCACTAATTGAACTGTCGATGCCAGTGAAATTTAAAAACGCGACAGCATTGGCGTGGTGGGGGGAAAGGACTGCGTTGCCATCTACAGGATTGCCTCGAAATAAGCAACTCGCTCGGGACTCGTAAAAACGGACCTCTCACTCAGTTCTCGGACCTCTCACTTTGCGAGCGACTTCAAGCAAAGAAGAGGGGATACCGTGTTGCGTATTTTGAAGTAGAGACCACTTGGTTATTTCGAGGCAATCCTGCACTACTTCTTTCTTAGACGTAGAAGATCTTGAAAAACTAAATTTCTATCGATATTTTCAATCATTTGTGCAACAAATAAGCACAAATGGCAAATAAAAAAGGTACAAGTCAGAGGTTTCCGGGTAGGAGAAAGCTCTCCCTCAAAAGAGTTTATAGAAAACTGTAAGTGCTTACAAAATACATTTCAGTAATTTATCTGCAAATATTTACAAATATTTCTGACCTCATCCGTTCTACTTTGCAGGCGACAGAAACAATGGCAATCGTCGACATCGACGAGTGAACCTGCTGCAGTTTCCATAGAGAAAAATTCTCTTCCCGAAAAAAGCTTGTATACCCAAATATTATAATAAAGATCCTTCATTTATCCCAAAGGATCCTAAAGATGTGGGGCGCATCTCATCAGAAAACGCCCTTCGCAAAAACGATGAAACTGTCGTTGTACAATGCGAATGTACAAGTGAGAGACCCACTGTACAAAACGTCCTGAACAATAGCGACGACAAACTCGTCGTAAATGTCGGACACGTAGATGTGGGACGTATTTCGGAAAATGTGCCAGAAGGCTGCCGCATTGTTAACGTTCAGTTCTTTTGAAATGAAATACATAGAACGTTCGATAATCATGCGCGAGGTATTGAATGTCATTTTCGCGATTGGAAAATGATCGGTAGTCGCCAGCATGGGTGTCTGACACAGTTTTTCTTCAAGTGCCAAATGTGCAATTACGAAGACACTGTTTGGTCGGAATCTATGCATTCAGATATAATGAATGTAAATGAGGCCATGACGATCGCGACTGTTAGAGTCGGAATCGGCTATGCACAATTAGAAGAATTATGCGCCGCCCTGAACATGCCCTGCATGGCTGAAACGACGTACCGCAGGTACCGTGAAAAACTTGTAGATGAGTTTATGAAAAGCGCAATGCATACCATGCAGGCAGCAGGTGAAGAAGAAAGACGATTAGCTTCTGAAAACAATGAAGTCGTCGACGGTATCCCGTACATAACTGTCATAGCGGATGGTAGAGAATGAAGAGATCGTATGGTACGAATTATAATTCACTTTCCGGTGTTAGTGCCATTGTAGGTTTCCGCACAGGAAAAGTTCTGTTTATCGGCATACGAAATAAATACTGCACAATATGTGATATAGCGGAACTAAAAGCTACATCCCCAAAACATCATAAATGTTATGAAAACTATGATCGTTATGCCAGTTCTAGTAGCATGGAAAGTGACGCTATTGCTGAAGGTTTCAATTGCAGCATTGAAATGCATGGCTTGATATATAAAACGGTTGTTGCCGATGGTGATAGCAACGTCTATCATACTATTGTGAATAACAGACCTTACCGAGAACAAAAAGTAACCGTTAGAAAAGTAGAGTGTTCCAATCACTTACTTCGTAATTTATGTAAGAAGTTGAGACACGTTGCGGAGAAAACGCAAACGAAGGGTCACAGAGCTCGTAGCTATGTTGCTCACCGAAATATCATTAAAAAAAATATTTTAAATATTCGTAGAGCTGTTGTTTTAGCAGTCAATGTGCGAAAACAAGAAAAAGGGCCTCAGCATATCAAAGCTAGAGAACTTCAGAAGGACATTTTAAGTATTCCTAGCCATATATTTGGTGAGCACAAAGAGTGCAATAGCCATAGCTATAGGTGTATGCGGGACGAAAACAGAGCTGAGAAAAATTACGTTCCATCTTTGAAATTTTTCGGTCTGTATAGCGAAGTCGAGAAAGCCATACGATTCCTCAGCTGCTATTCGGATAGTTTGTTACAAACAATCCCGCAGAAACGTTTAATTCAATTATTTGCAAAGAAATTGGTGGAAAACGTATTAATTTTGGTGTAAGAGGTTCCTACAATGCTAGAGTTGCAGGAGCTGTTACGCCATACAATACGCAATAAGTACTTACAGAAATGCATAACAACATGTGTAAAACCGTTCCGTCACTAATAAAGAGATTGGAGAAACGGCGGCAGAAAAAAGTTGCGAAAACCAAACAATTTCGAATGACCTATGGCAAGGCAAGGAAATTGAAGCCAATGCAAGGAACGGATAAATATTATGGTCCAAACTCGCAAAGATCAGATTTTCCGAGTGATATGCGGCTTCAACTTCGCAAGGAACATTTTGAAAAGCTTGGTGACAATGCAAAAAATCGTACAATAATAGAAACGAACACAAGAGAGCAAAACGATTCAGATTTATGGAGAACTTTGAAAGAGGAAATGCTAACTGCTTCGAATTTTGGAGCAGTGTATCGCATGAGACAAACAACGTCCTGCGCAGCAATGGTAAAAAACATTTTATATCCTCCATCTGTCGATACCGCTGCTATGAAATACGGCCGCGATAAAGAACACATTGCAAGAAAAGACGTAGCGAACGCAATGAAAACAAGAATTCGAACTTGTGGATTGTTCATTGATCGCGACATTCCATACTTGGGTGCATCTACTGATGGACTTATCGAAGATGACGGTTTACTGGAACTGAAATGCCCACAATCTGCTGAGAATTTGACAGCGATAGACGCAATAGAAACAATACGTCACTTACGAAACATCTTCGATAAGAGAGATATACAAGAGATGAATAGCAAGTACAAGGTCAGTTGCATGTAACGCAACGGAAGTACTGCATTTTCGTTATCTGGACACCTAAAAGCATACATATGATCCACGTAAATAGGGACGACGCGTTTTGGACAAATCATATGGAACCTTTCCTAACGCGTTTCTACGAAGAATGCATGCTTCCTGAAATACTGGACAGCCGCCACAATAGACACATGTCTATTAGAAATCCAGAATACATATTACGGGCAAAAGAAGACGCATCTATTCAAAAATCTAACCGGAAAATCGCAAAAAAGCATAAATATGAAAACATGACCCAGAACAGTGTTGAAGCATCAAATATGACCGTCGAAGCAGTAAATAGCGACTGTGTCATTGTCAGTCATTCAGTCCAGGAAGAAAACTGCACAGATGATGTTGTACGATACTATATATTAGAGACTGCTGTTTGTTCCATAACTGATGTAAATAAAAATGTACTACCTGTGAAAAGTAAATTAAACGATGAATCGTTAGATCGATTTTTACGTCTCGTCAGAGAAACTACTCCTTTTGAAACGCAAAGTGTCCTATACTTACAGTTTACAAAATGTATCCGTCCCTGCCGTAGTGACAAAAGCGTACAAATAATCGGAGGCAACTGTTCTGATCACTGGCGAAGTATCTATTTCAACGGCCGCAAACTCCATGTATACGATAGTTTACCTGGCAGTGCATATGAGAAGCTCGTAGAGGAAGAAAAAAAATATATTGCGTTACGATTCCCTCATATTCGCAAAAAGGATATACTTTTTGAAAGAGTTCAGGCGCAACCGGATTGTTACAGTTGTGGTATATACGCGGCGGCATGCATCACTACTATAGTTTTGGGTGGAAACCCTTGCTTAGAAAACTATTCCCATGACATACAGCAGCTGAGATGTCACTTCGTGAATATTATTGAAAATAATAGACTGTCGCCCTTCCCGATAGAATAAGATAGTGCAGTGGAAGAGATTTTAGTGGGTAGTATACCCACCCCTTCTGGGTGGTATGAGTCCCACACTGCCCGAGCTTTCCCTTAGCCGAGTGCGGAAGGGAATGTCTTGGGCGTACGTAAACGTATTTCCTCTTCCATAAAAAAAAAAAAAAAAATGAGGCTTATTAGCGAGATCGTCAAGGCAATGTGAATTATTGGAATGTACGAAAGACATATTTTAAATTTTCATTATAGATTCATATAAAAAAGTTGAAAAATTACCCTTCGTTATTTTTCCACACGATTTCGACAAACTATAATATTTTAAAACAGCAAAAGTACATATCTTGGTAAATTAATTTTTATAGCTTTTCAAAAAGCCTGAAGTCATTCCAATGAGCTATTCTGTTGGTGAGCAAATAATTTTGTGACCCACATTTTGTATTCCCCTCAGGCCACGACTTTTCCCAACATTTGGAAGCGATTAACCCTGACGTCGTAATTCTCTTGACCGTCTAGCAAACGGTCGATGTTTCGCCTACGTTTTTAAAAGTTGACTGCAATAAAAGCATTGTACACATTGCAGGCATTTCCTCCGTTGGCCCTGGCCGATCGGGTAATCACAGTTCCTACCTTGTTAGAAGTTTGCTGACAGTTTCAAACGTAGAAAAGGACAACAAGTCAAAGAGGGACTGCCGATTATCACGATCGTAGCTTCTGTCTTTTTCATTCGTTACCCTTCCCTTAGTCTGAAACTTTTTATCGCCAATTTAACAAGTAAATACAGTCCAACTTGTATCATGTTTGGTATCATTTTAATTTGAAAAATCTCTCCAATGCGCTAGTAAAAGTTTCAATGAGAAAAACTCAAAAATAAAAAAGTTTTATAATTGAATTCGTATTAGTAACACCGATACGTTTCGGCTCCTCGCTTTCAATCCGTGGACCTCTCGCTCCTCCACTATCTGTCCCTTTCTACGTTCACGCTTGGTTTGCTCCGCATGTAAACACAGAATCGATACCTCGGCTGAATAAATGCAACCGAGATTGGGACACAGTGGTTGTATTCCACTGTGGTTGTTGTGGCATAAAGTGGTATCTTCGGCTTCCTATTAGTTTCTGAGATATTAATTAAAAACTTTCGTACAATACATAGAATTTTTCCTATACAGACGTAACTAACACAACCGTCTTCGCTGTCTAAGCTGACATCGTCAAGTCTCGAACAGCCATTGACACAACGGGGGTTTCAACCTGACTATCTATAGGGTGTCTTATTCAAAACTTTGGAGATACGACGACTGTTGTAGTGTTGCTACAATTTCATGTATATAAAATTCATGACCATGAAATATCAGTACATACTGGTACATTAGTCCTGTCGTTTCGAATATTTAATTTTCAACGTCAGATTTAATATTAGCAACCTCAAAAACCCTAAATTATTAACTTTCAGAAACCTAGGACAAGCTTTTGAATTTTGGCCACAAAAAGTGGCTTTTTGGAGCACTGTGCGGCGGATGGAAAAAGGGGGAAGAGGGTGAGGAAAGGGGTTTGATCGCGTGGGAGTGAGGAATGAAAGAGCGCAACTATTGTAACGGGAGGGGGGGCACACGTGACACCACGTTACATTTTATATTTGTCCAAAAATCAAATAAAAAAAAGAAAAAAAATGTTGTTCTCAATATAAATAGCGATAGCGGCAAGAGAGACGCGATCAAAGAAAACGGCCGACGAACCACTAACAGCCGAGGAGGAGTTACAAGCAATACAAAAACAGCTTCACGATCGCAAACGAAGACTTCGCGAGGAGGAATAACGCTTCGAGTTAGCTACTTCAAAGTACGCGGCCCTCCTCCCCCATCGGGGCAAAATTTAACCGCTGCTGAAATAATAGATTTAAGCGACAGTTCCAACGACTCCGAGATCGGGAATTTTTTTGCAGGAGCTGTTACGCAATACAATACGCAATAAGTACTTACAGAAATGCATAACAACATGTGTAAAACCGTTCCGTCACTAGTAAAGAGATTGGAGGAACGGCGGCATTAACATTGTCTTTTAGGCGTCAAAAGTGAATTCTGTTTTGCGGCAAGTATAATCTTGCAAGAGGTAAACTATTATTGTGACGGTAGGTATACTTCCTATTCCTCGTGCCCTCCCATTACCGACTTTTGTTGTTCCGTAGTATCAGGTTACACGATAACTGAAGAAGGGTGTAACGGTCAGACAGACACCTCATCAGAGATAATGATATTAGTCATCCCAAACGAAGTAGCCTTCGTACTGTCAAATATTTTCGACATAACAGTAACTGAATCATCCTCGACACCTTATATGAAACACCAAGCCCTTCGAACCTTGTACCCCGAACCCTGCGACCGAACGTATAAAAGCAGGCCACAAAAAGAATAAAGACTCAGATTATTTCTCACTCTCAAACGAAGTTCATCGTGTCATTTATTTCGCCACGAGCAAGTACAGTACTCCCTCTATAATCCGGCACTCACTTCTCCGGCTCTGCCAGTAATCGGGCGTTTTTAGACAGGCAGTTACCAAGTGGGTAGTTCGGTAATTTCGAGCGTAAATTGAAGACAAATGACAGATTGTCGCGGGGTCCATGACTGCTGTGTTTACTTTGTCTGCCTTACGTCCGTCCGTTCCGGGTTGTGCTTTCAAGAACAAGCGTTCAAAATGTCATTTAAAATGAAAAAACAAACAAAATTAGAAAATTATTTTATGCCTTCCACTTCAATGGAATAATGTAGAATTCTTGAATAAAACATATTTCAAACAGTTTGCTCATTTTGCTCCCGCGTGAAAATTAAGTCAGAAAATGAGCACATCAAAATCTCATGATTGGTCCCGTGAGGATGTTATCAAACTAATTGAACTGTATGAGTGCAACCCATGCTTATGGGATTGCAGAAACAATAATTACAAAAACCGAGTATTAAAAAGTGAAATATGTGCTACTATTGCCGGGGAATTATCGGCAACTGTCGAAGAAATAAACCAGAAACTACATAATTTAAGAAGCCAATGGCATAGCGAAGTAAAGAAATTAAAGCGAGTGGGTTGAGGACACGGCGGTTCTCATTACATTCAAGGGCGACCGGCTACCCACAGAATTGTGGATTGAGGCAGGACATATGAGTCTTAAGATTTATCCTTTTATAGAAGCGATTAAGCAGTGTTATCGGTATTATGCGTTTGGACATGTTCACGGACAGTGCAGGATGCAGGACAGGAGGTGCTTAGTTTGTTTGGGGAGGGAGCATGGGAAATGCGATAAGCCCCCTAAGTGTTTAAATTGTGGGGGAGGGCATACGAGTTTATCAAAGAAGTGCTGGGTATTCCAGAGGGAAAAGGCGAACAAAAAGGTCATGGCATATAAAAATGTGGCCTATGCAACGGCAAAACAGTATGTTGCTAGCCAGTTGGGTGAACATTGGGAGGAGGAGGATCTTGGAAGAGACCGAGGGAGCAGAGAGTTCCCTGTTCTGTCAAACAATAAACCGGACTACTGGGAAAGGAAGGAGGTACCTCTCGGCCCAGAATTGGAGGAAATCAGAACTATTAGAAACTTGGAGGAGCCTGAGAAGTCGGAGAAGAGGAAGAGGAAGAGGAAGGCTGAGGGATTCAGAGAAGGTTGACGGTGGGGTCCTAGAAAGGAGTCAGGGAAGACCGGAGGCCTCGGCTAGCGGTGGTGTAACATTCACCCGAAACCGTTATGAGGATTTACTAGAAGAGGGGTTGGGCGAGGGAGCAGAAGAAGCAGAATATGTCATTGGTAATGGATCACCTATGGAGAAGGCTATCAAAAAATGTAGCCGAATGGAGGAGAGGGCCAACAGGGAGCTTATTGAGAAATTAAAGAAGAAAAGGGAGGGCGAGTTTCTGAGCGACCTTCTTAACCTTATCATTGACAAGGGTTACGAGAAGGAAGTGGAGACTATGTTACAAAATAATAAGAAAAAAAGTATTACTTCAGAGGAAGAGGAATATGCTGACTGGAACCTGATTCAGCATAGGCCGAATTGGGAGATACCAATCCCAGAAAAGACGAGGGAGAAATTGAGGAGGAGAAAGGAGAAAGCAGAGGAGTTGGCGGCGGCAAGAGAAGCGCAGAGGAACGAATTGGAGAACATTGCCGTTAGGGTTCGGCAGAAGGTCGCGAGAGAGGTTGAAGAGGAGTTCCAACAGGAAGAAGACTATAGGAGGGATAGATTGGAGGATTTGATGCATAGAATTGAGGGGAGGTTGTGGGGTAATAGGACGAACAAGAGTGATAATGATTTATAGAGACTTTAAGTTACGGTGGGAAGGGTGGTTTTGGGCGTTCCTAAGGGGCGAGGGTAGTATAAGGAGGTTTTACTACAAAGAATTTAGGTTAAGGATTTGTGTTGTAGGTGCGTTCTTAATGTATAAGTGTAGGTTAATGGTCGAGAGAAATTTTCCCTCTGTCAGGCATTGCAAAATTTGTCTGGGAAATGTGTGGAATTACCGACGAGACGAAAGTTTTGAGAAGAAGGATAATAAGATGGATGTATGTTACTTTGTTAAACATAATGGATGTAGGATCATGAGCTTTTATGCGTTCAGCATACACCTGATTAATATGGCCTGCAGAAGTAAGTTTTTTGTAATATTTGTTTTGATTTTTGTATTCGTCATTTCTGGATGGAAGAGTAAATTTTGTATGTGGTGGTGGTGTATTTTGGAGGGTTATACCCCCACTATTGGAATAAAAACTTTATATAAAATTTATAGGTTTTACGAATTGTTTGTTAACCCACTCCTGGAGAAGGAGGGAAGGCGAAGAGGTAAAAATATCATGCCATGGGCGGCAAGGAGTTGGAAGAGTAATGTTTTCTTTAAAAATGGCGTCGAACCTGGATTTCGGTAAGTCTTGTATAGGAGTCTGGAATGCGAGAAGCGTTAGGGGTAAGATCGCAGAACTGAAGGAATATATACAAGGTTTTAGTATTTTTGGTATTACAGAAACTTGGTTAACGAAAAATGATAGGATGGTTATACCAGAATATAACGTTATTAGAAAAGAAGTTCGGGAAGGTAAAAAAGGGGGAGGGTTAGCTTTAATAGTTGAAGACGATATTGAGTATAGTATTAGAAAGGATGTTGTGTGGAAAGGGGAGGGAAGAGAGAGAGCACTACAATAAGGTCGTAACAATGCCTTTCTTGAGTCAAATTAGAGTTGCACAAATTATTGCTCTTGGAAGAAGGTTTGAGCCAAAGTAATGTGGCCAGACGAGTGGATGTTCATCGGTCCTCCATTTCCCGAATTTGGACTCGTTACCAAGAGTCTGGCAATTTTTGTCGAAGAAGAGAACAAGGACGAAGACGAATAACAACAGCTCGAGAAGATCGTCTCATCGTCAACGAAGTGACACGAAATCTATCAAGATCTGCGCGACAAATTGCAGCTGAAGCTCTCCCGCATAGACAAATCAGTGCACAATCAGGAGACGTTTGCACGAAAGAAACTTAAGATCGCGTGCTCGTGCACAAATGCCAATGTTAACCTTGTGTCACAGACGTGCTCGTTTACAGTACGCACACAATCATTTGAGCTGGACCGTGAGACAGTGGAATAACGTGTTATTCACTGATGAATCACGATTTTGTTTATTCAATTCCGATAGAAGAATTCGTGTTTGGCGCCGTAATGGACATCGTTTTGACCGGAATTGTGTTGAGCATTTGGCGGTGGTTCCATTATGGTATGGGGTGAAAATCGGTGCACGGACGTACGAATCTGGTTACCTTACCACTACCTGGAGTAACAGCGCAACGCTATGTGGAGGAAATTTTAAGTGTTCACGTCATTCCAATGCATCGCGAAATGGGGTGTAATTTCGTCTTAATGCATGATAATGCTCGTCCACATACTGCAAGATGTGTCCGCGACTTATAGAGTGCACCCACGCGATTGCGGGTCACTATACTAATACTGTAAAAATATAAACGTGGTCATTTGATAATTTCTATTTTAAAAAAATATTTTTAAACTTTCCGAAATTTTTAAAAATCCATTTTGCAATGAAAAATTCTGAAAAAATTCAAAAACACGTAGGTCATGGAGCAGAACATCCCTGATTTTTTTCAAAATTTTTCATGAAATTCAACAAAAGGTATAAAGCTTAAACTGTAAATTGCGTTTCGCCCTGTAACTACCCTTCAAATAAGGGTAGGGGCTCCATGCTTGGCACAAATCATTTTCTTTGACCGGTCTATTAATTGATATGTTCATTGATCAATTTGGTCTAAAGGCACATTTCACCCCCTTATCCGGCTATACCCTTTACGCTCATATTGAAAATTCTAAACAAATTGTTTGGCAAAATCGAGCACCCTCTTCGACTGGATACTGTCGCTCTATAAAATTTAGGGTGTACTTCCGTTTACGGACACGCTCCGATCTGGACCATATTTGGTATATAGTCTAAGGAGATCAAGACGAATCGAATGCGCATATTTTTGACGTGCGGAAACTTTCGGTTCCGGAGATAGAGAAATCTCTGAATTCTAGGGTTTTCCCCCCGATTCTGGTGTTTGAGGACGTCGTCTCAGCATTTTCTGAGTACCGTACTAGCAACCCTGCTCCGAACGGTAAATCTTTATTGTGGTGCTGTTTAGGATACATTATTAGAACATTATTGTTAACCATCGTATTAGAGTGTCATTTTTGGACCGGATGAATGGACATTCCTTCGCCCAAGGATCTCACTGGCACCTGGAGCCAAGCCCGCTTCTTCCGTGAAGCGAATTTGGATGACACCCAGAAATGCCTTTTGTGGTGCATGGAAGTTGGAATCTTGCGTAACAGCTACACCTGCCGAGGACACCGGAAACCATGCGTTTTGTGCGAAAAGCACTCGGGACTAGCTTGGTATTGCCTCAAGTGCCGGGACAAAGGATGGCGCACTGTAACCAAAGGATCCATCCTTGAGGACGCTAGACTCTCACCTGGAAAAGTCTTGATGCGCGCCCACTGCTACGCCAACCTGGACCTTTGGGAGGACGCAAGGAAAGCCTGCATGTTCGGATCGGAATCGGATGCATCAGGATTACAAACTGTGGCCCACTAGTTCGGAATCTTCCAGGACAAGATCCTAGACAACGCATCCGATCTGGAGCAGGCTGACGGCAAGATAGGAGGCCCAGGAAAAATTGTCCAGGTGGATGAGGCTCAAATTGGCAGGTGCAAATACAATCGAGGCCGGAGAAACGAGAATGAGGACACCTGGGTCATCGAGATGATCGATAAAGATGGTATCACGTCCGGAAAAATGTTACGAATTTGTCCGCCTCACGTTCCCTTATCAAGCCTTCGGGTTGTAGAAATCTCCTCATGTAAGGGGCGTGAGGAGGGCGTATTACTGCTTCATTTTTCTTTTATTTTTCCTTGACTTTGTGCTTTCCCATCAAGCCTTCGGGTTGTAAGAGACTTCTTCATGTGGGAATTGCACAGGGAAGAGTTTGAGTTTATAATTATTCTACTTTTGTCTTTTCTATCCTTTCATTCTTCTCATACTTCTCAATTCTTTTCTTCAGTTAATACCCCTCCTTGAAACTATCGTCGTGCTCAACTGCGTAGTAACAGAAACTCGAGATAGAAAAACTCGGTTCGACCGAGGAGAGGTATCATAAACAGCGTTCGCTGCGCGGTTAGCCAGTGCTTCGCATTGTAGGGGTCTCCTCAAGCTAACTGCGCAAAAGCGTAAAGATTAATTTATTTCTGAAATTATAACCGATACTCTCCTCTTTTTTTTCACGCGTGGGCGCTAGTCGGTCCCTAAACCGATCGTGTGCATGAATTGAATGCTGGAATGAGAACGCGAGATAATCTAGCGTGTTGAATATTTGTATGAACGCGAGAGCGAGGAATGAGAGCCCTTGCAAGCAAACGTTAGCAAGCGTTCGAGGACTGTTTAAAGGCGAAGGGTCGTGCGGGGCAATAAAAGTCTTTGTATCGAATTCCGAGAATTTGCCTGAAACCGAAAACCTAACGGTAATTTTCGAATGGCGAGAACGTTCTCGAACCAACTACGTCGCAAATGTAATGACGAATATTCAATTTAATAAGGAAAAACTGAAGTTATTGTAAATTGCAATCGAACACCGAATGCCTTACAACGAGCGTACCAGCGCAATTCGTGTTGCGAACTGAAACCTACGAACAAATAATTATGGTCAAATGTTGAAGCCAATTGTTAAGCCGATTGTTAAAGAAAGAACTTCGTGATCGCCAACCGTTATTCATTCTTGGAAATCCAACGATTACTCTTAATTAACCGCATTTTTATTGCTCAACAAGACTGAGTTAGACTGTTAATAGATATTTGCATTGTTTTAGCTAATATACGAAATAATCGAAAAGCATGGAATATTCCAGAAGTTCTACGGCGTAGAAACACCGAAAAGCCGTTAGACAGAGATGGAACACCAAGAGAGAGAGAAAGCATGATCTAGAGGAATTTAGCTGGCACGCGCTTTCAACCAATAGCGACGCACGCGACGCTGTCGTCACGCGCTATGATTTGCCGAAATGTCCCCACGCAGGACATCGTCCTCGCGACGGGCCCTTCCAGCTAGGATCGCGATCGATTTTGATCACTCTTCGTCGAACAATCGAGTAAGTCGTGACGGGAGCCCGTGCGTCAAGAGATAGAGTTGTCGATTGTACTTCGTGTAATTTAGCTGCGCGGCAAGTCCTACGTATTAGGTAGAGTGTCGCGAGGGTGAAATTCCGGATACGCGGCAAAGACTCAGAGACGCGCACGTTAAACTCATTTCATACTATTAAAATTCTATCTTTTCTTTTTCTTTTAAATCGTAGATCGCGTATTTTCCGTATCAAATTCAATCGCGTTTATTATTTTATATTTTCCAAAAATTGTAATTGTCTTATGATACGTCTTGTTTAATTTTTCATTTGCAATAAACGACACCAGCTCCTCATTTTTCTTGGTGTTCCAAATTCAACAGCGATTTTCTTTTTACTGTTAAACTAATGATTGTAGTGCATTTTTTCAACATGTGTTTTACTTGTAGGCGAAATGGAGACAGAGATTGGCCATCTGCGAATGCCGGTAAAGCAAGGCCATGACACGGCGGAAATGGTGTTATTTTTTGATACGCTATTTGATTCTGTTAATGGGCATTCAGTCAAGCCCGAAACAGAGCTCCGCACTGCAGTGACAACAAAGTCCAATCATTGCGAATTTTGGAACAGTGCAATAAAGAAGCTGTCAGAAATGCGCTTCGTCAGTACCACTAATCACTGCCCTGTACATACAACCCCAGTAATCAAACATTGGCAAACAACAATTGGAGGGTTTCAAACCCTATGGCAAATGTTACAAACATTAGGATTCAAGTACTTCAAGCCCAGATATTTAAATCAAGATCCGTTAGAAAATTTTTATATTTTGATACGGAGTTTAAATTACAGATACACAAATCCAACAGCTACACATTTCAAAAGCAATTTCAAAACATTACTGATGAATAATTTAACTTCGAAAAATAGTTTCGGAAACTGCGAAACTATTTGTGATGGGAATTTACTATTCACTCTACAAACATTAAATACTGCCACTCCGCACCATAATCAGGAATATCCTATTCACAATATATTACACCAGACCACAGCTAAGTTATTTCCAGTTTTAGACAATAGAGAGAGTTTTTTAAGCAAAACAAATTATAAAGTTCTAAGACACAAATCAATTAGAATGTGCGCTGATTGCTGTGCAGCATTATCCGAGCATAATAGCAGCGTTCAAGAAAACTTCCAAAAAACGTACAAGATCCTCTTGCAACATTTGCCAAACATTTGTAACACGCAGAATTTAAAAATGCAATTGAAAACCGTTTTGCTTATGAATATTAATTATAACTTTCATTGCACCCAACACGGCAATATTTTAACTGATATATATTTGAACGAATTAATTACTACCGTCATAACGGCGTGGTGCAAGTTTATTAATACTTTACTAAATAGAAAGCGAACTATAAATAAAAATAGCCACGTGATCTACACACAAGCAATAAAAAAAGGCGAAAAAAATGTATTACGTACTAATAGAACATTAAATTTCATTTTAAATATATTATAATTTTCATACCATTTCAGATTTAATAATTTATTTTCCTATCCCTGCAGGTGGCTGCTTCAAATCAGAGATTTATGATTTAAAGATAAGAAATCAGCTAAATCATAAATCTCTGATTTTTAGCAGTCACTTTAGGACTATCCTAAATTTAGTATTCTATATATATACATATATATATCAGTCCGAGAAGTACTATATATATCACAGACATATATAGTATACTTATATATATATGTCTACTTTTAGTACACTCGCGACGGATGGTTAGTAGATGGCGCTACAGTCAATGTTAGACTTCTTGTAGAGGGGAGTTTCCGACTCCTGATGTATGCTTTGCGCGTAGAGGGCAAACGGGACACGAAAAAAGTGAAGGGCGTCAAAAGTAACGTAGTTAGGAAAACTATTTCCTTCGATGATTATATACGTTACTTGTATGATCGTTTAGAAGTGCATCGTGAACAGAGGTGTATTCGTTCAAAATTGCACAATGTATATTCTATATGTGAAGAAAAGAAGGTGCTTAGTCCTTACGATGATAAACGATTCATAATTCCACAATCCACAAGAACGTTGCCTTGGGGACATTATAAAATAAATAATTATTCCTAAAAACATAATTTATTCTTCGCTCCACGAGTAAAATATTATTAATTTCCAAGTATCTTTATAAGCCTGTAGGGTTTCGAGCTCATGCAAACCTTGCAATTTCATGAGAGAGAGACCGGAGTTCTTACTCATCTCAGGTCTTAGAGTTTGGAGGGAGATGTTTTCTCAACTAACTCGCACGTGATCATCGCCCTTGTACTTGGCTGGAGCTGCAATCTTTATGTTAGAATATACGGACGATAAGAGTTTGTCCGCGTGTTCCGGTGTTACGTCGACGGGACACATTCTAATCGTACGATGCCTTCTATTGTTATAATCTGAGACCAGCGTCGGTAAGACGGTTGTCCACGTTGAAAAATTGTCGATGTAGAACTAATCGTCACTATGCTCCTGGCAAACCTGGTGAGGGCTTGGTGGTATATAAACTGGTCGGTTGGGTGTTGCGATTACTTTAAAAGAAACTTTGTCGTTTAATAATATGGATCTATTACTATTCAAGGAAGACGTATTCCGATCTTGGATGAGTAGTCCTGACATCATTCTTTTTTCTTTTTTTGTTTTTGATTTATTATTCTGTTTTCTTGTGATGCCCTTTTTCAGCGTGAAGATGGTACTCACGTGGTTTACACGGGGTACGTTAATGTCGCATACCGGAAGGCCGTCCGGTGGTACCGAGCCTATTTTCGGCGTACCCTACGGGAACTATGGGAGTGGGACGAGGATAATATCTTGGACCTTGCGCCTCTATTTCGAGAGGAGAGTTAAATTGTTTTCTTTTTAAGGAACAAAACTTGTATAAAAATAAATCATATATATTTTCTTCTTCTATGTGGTGCGTGTTTTTATTTTTATTTTTATTTTTTTCTTAAGCCTTCTGATCCCGTTCTTTAGTTTTAGTAGTACAGGATTGATAGTAAACGTTGTTCCGTTTTGTTGTGCTTCTGGTAACTCTGCTATCTGTAGATCTGAGGGCCACGTTGTTGGGGTGGCGGTCGATCGGTTCTGCATCTCGATGTCTTCTGGCGTGAACTGGCGACGCTTGGGTTGGTTGTCATTTCTGGCTCGTTTTTTGTAGTTGATCTTGTCGTTGTCAACGATACTCGATTTTTTATCATAGTTGTTATTCCAACGTTTTTACAACGATCAATCTCCACGCCGTTTAATTCATATCGAATTTCATCAAACATAAATGCTGCGCAATTCATTTCTAGTCCAACTGAAGTTCCTGCAACATTGTCATCGTTGAGAATGAGTTTTCCTTCGACGTAAAGGTAACTCTCACTAGGAAACGTGTACAAATCTTGTTGTTGAATGGGAATTCGTATTTCATCATTGTTTCCGAACGTTGTGTTGACGTATGGGCTGTAACTATGTAATTCGATCTTTGTAATTCGATCGTCAGAAATCGGTAAACTGGCAATGTTCAATTGATCCATCATTTTCGTTTCTTAATCACAAAACCCAACGATTGCAGAAATTGCGCGTTTTTGTCGCTCAAATCTTGCGATGTGTTCAGTTTGGAGATAATGTCCTTACTAAATGATTGTAAAAAGTCATCACCGTTTAATACATGATTATCATTCCTACAACCGTGGTAATTGCTGCTGCAAGTACAATTTGTACTTCGCAACGCAGCAAGTAAGAATTCTGGTCGATTCAGGCTCTGAAGTCTCTCTCATTTCAGAGTCTTTAGTAAATCAGCTTAGACTCAGACGACAACGCTCCTCATTGGATGTCCATGGAGTTGGTGGAGCAAGGACCTCGCAGACCAGTGGAGTGGTCAATATTACCCTCCATTCAAACTACAGACCACTCTCAGTCACCATTCAAGCACACGTGCTTGCGAAGGTGACCACTTGCTTACCATCGGACCCGCCAGCTCGTCCAACGCTGCCATTGCATCTGAAGAAATTGAATCTAGCTGATCCTCAATTTCTCAAATCCAGACCAGTGGACATCATTCTCGGAGCGGACGCATACGGGCAAGTCATCAAGCCAAACATTATTCGGCACGTTTCAACACCGTTGATCGCTCAACTTTCGATCTTCGGTTGGCTCATAATCGGGCCCCTCGAGGGCATTCAGACAATTCGCAGGACTTCTCATCAGGTGACAGTCAATAACACTGATCGCCAACTGAGTGAGTTACTCAGCCGCTTCTGGACGCAGGAAGAGCCACCGCAGGACACGGCACCCTTGCTCACACCAGAGGAGCAAGAGTGCGAAGATCATTTCAAGACCACGCTTTCAAGAGACTCTGCAGGAAGATACATCGTGCGATTGTCGCTCAAACTGCACCCTCGAGCACTTGGCAATTCTTATCAGACGGCGCACAATTGTCTTCAGAGGACCCTCAGACGACTCAGCAAGGACGCTCAGTACAATCAGCTGTACACCAAGTTCATGCTCGAGTATGAGCAGCTTGGTCATATGGTAAGACTGAACAACGACTCAATAACTAGTCCGTTTCAGTACTTTCTTCCACATCATGGCGTTCTGAAGTTGGGCAGCACGACCACCGCATTGCGTGTGGTTTTCAACGGCTTCAGTCCATCTTCTTCAGGATACTCGCTGAATGATCTTCTACGTACTGGTCCAAATCTGATGCTGCATATCACAGATCTACTCATCTGGATACGCAGATACAAACATCTGTTTGCAACCGACGTCACGAAGATGTACCGACAAATCAAGGTGCATCCGGATGACTGGAGCTTGCAGCAGATACTCTGGCTTGATGACACGCAGAAGGAAACGCAGTACCAGCTGACCACGGTCACGTACGGGACGAAAGCTGCGCCGTACCTGGCTGTGCGAACTCTCTTGCAACTCGCTGACGACGATGGGTCGAAATATCCCCTTGCCGTGGAACCCATCAAAAATGGCAGGTATGTCGATGACATTTTTGGTGGCGCAGATACCGCAGAACATCTACAGGACGTTGCAAATCAGCTGACTCAGTTGTGTCAAGCGGGTGGATTTCCACTCGCAAAATGGCATTCCACGAGCAAATCGTTGCTAGAAGACCTCGCACCAGAACAGAACAACGCAGCAATCTCATTCGACGACTGCGCAACCAAGATTCTCGGAATTAAATGGATTCCACATCAGGACACGTTCAACTTTTCGACCATATCAGCTACTCAACGCACGCAGTTCACGAAACGCCTCGTCCTCTCAGAAGTAGCGCAACTCTTTGATCCACTCGGTTTTGTTGCGCCTGTAATTATCAGGGCCAAAATTCTTATTCAAGAGCTTTGGTTACAGGAACTCAGTTGGGACGACATCCTGCCGCTTCATATTACTCAATGATGGTTACGCATCAGGGAAGATCTAACCAGCTTGGCCAAGCTTTCCATCCCACGATGGTTAAACACCACGACCACGTCTACAGTTGAACTTCATGGCTTCGCTGATGCATCAGTCCTCGCAATGGCAGGCCGTCGTCTACCTCGTCGTACACGCACCGTACACGGGTACCCAAGTTTCGCTTGTCTGCTCGAAAACGCGGGTGACACCACTCAAACGTCTGACCATCCCGAGGTTGGAACTCACAGCAGCGCTGCTCCTTTCAAAACTGATGCGGCATGTTCACGCTACTTTGAACATGACCGTCACTCAGACATTTTTGTGGACGGACTCAGAAGTCACTCTTGCATGGATCAAGACGCACCCCTCCAAATGGAAGGATTACGTACGCAACAGGGTAATCCAGATCCAGGAGATTACGCAGAACTTTCACTGGAGGCATGTACCCGGATCATCGAATCCAGCTGACTGCGCGTCAAGAAGCATGACGACAGATCAGCTTCAACAGCACTCGCTTTGGTGGACGGGACCACCGTGGCTCACGCAATCTCAGAACGCATGGCCCTAGCAGACCAGTGTCGACGCAGACGAGTTGGGCGCCCCTGAAGCTCGTGCTGTCGTCTCACTCCACACGGCAAACGCAGTAAAGGAATATTCATGGGAATTAATCTATAAATATTCTTGTGTTAACAGATTACTCAGAATCACCGCTCTTTGCCTCAAATTCGTGGACAAGCTGTTCAAACGACAGGACGCTTCGCCCACGCATTTCATCTCAGCAGCTGATATGGAAAGGGCCAGAATTTACTGGATTCAGGCCACGCAGTCCGCATTCTTCAAGGACGAACTCGCTGCACTCGCAAAAGGAACTACGCTTCCGTCAACGCATCCATTTACGAGGCTCACCGCTTACCTTGACCATCAAGGGATCGCCAGAGTAGGCGAACGCCTCCAACACTCAGAGCTTTCACACGACGGCAAACATCCTGTTATCTTGCCTCGTGATTCAAGATTCTCGGCTCTTCTCATCGACCACGCTCATCATCAGACCATGCATGAAGGTATGCAATCCACCCTCGCTTTCCTCAGACAACGCTACTGGATTCTCGGTGGACGAGCTCCAGTGAAAACGCATGTCCTGCGGTGCGTGAAGTGTGCTCGGCAGAGGGAGATCCGTGCCCATCAACTGATGGGCCAACTACCTCTTTGTCGGGTCACACCATCGCGCCCGTTCACACACACTGGTGTGGACTATGCAGGACGCAGAAAGGGTGGATTTGCGTATTCGTCTGCTTCGCAACATCAGCTGTGCACTTGGAAGTTGTCACAGACTACTCAGCCGACGCATTCATCGCAGCCTATCGCAGATTCGCAGCAAGGAGAGGAACTGCAGCCTCTCTCTACTCAGATTGCGGCACCAACTTCCAAGGAGCGAACGCGCAGTATGTTTAAGTATGTTATTAGAACAAATACCGACAGCGTTAAATGAAATGTGTTTCGAACATTTACTTCACGTCATTCTGATGTTTTGTCATTTTTTTGCGTGCCTCTTCTTCTTGAGTAGAACTTGCGGGGCGCTTCCTTTGGCAAAAAAACTCTTTGAAACTTTGAGAATACATATTTCACTTTTCACAACACAATCTCGCGAACGATGCACTTGCGGTGATGGTCAATTTGGTTTTGCGTATGCTTGAAACTTTAGCAAACCCCCTACCTTCTATAGTCACGAATTGCAGTGTCAGATTTGCTGCGTCAACAAAAAAACTCATTTCCAAGACGTAGAAAAAAGTGGTCTTCCGATAAGAACAAACAGTTCAAGGTCATGGAGGATGGGGGTAGGGTGTTATATTTCTGCCGTCGGTGGTGTCAAATTTCAGTTCAAGGTCATGGGGTGGGGTGTCAAATTTCAGTTCAAGGTCAGGACGTATCATATTTCTGCTGCCGGTGGGGTCTAATTTTAGTTCAAGGTCATGGGGTGGGGTGGAGGGGTGGGTCTGAGGGGGCGGTTATGGGATGGGTGTGGGGAGGGGTGGTTATGGGGTGGGGGTTGTCGAGGACGTATCATATTTCTGCTGACGGTGGTGTCAAATTTCAGTTCAAGGTCATGGGGGTGGGGAGGGGTGGGGGTTGTCGAGGACGTATCATATTTCTGCTGACGGTGGTGTCAAATTTCAGTTCAAGGTCATGGGGGGGGGGGGGATCATATTTCTGCTGACGGTGTGGTGTCAAATTACAAAAAATGCTGACGCCAGTGATTTAGAATCCGCATAGAACAACTACTGACATCTTTTCCGATTTCAATCACATACATATTAATAATAGGTTAAGCAACTTTACCCTTGTAAATCAGTATTGTTCTAATTGAATTCATTTAATAGGAACTAACAGTATTTAAACAGAATCTATTCAGTATTCAAACAATAGTCATTTGGAATTTAGTTTTCTGTTAGCTTCAATAATTATTTTGAATTAAATTTACTTTCTTTTTGCACACTAAACTGTATTAATATTTCTTTCAAATTCTCATTCAGTATCATTTCCTGTATTCTCATATTATTTCAAATCCACGCACCCCAACACAAAGTTTCAAGGAGGGACCCGTATGGGACCCAGAACACTGACGAACCCAACGGAAATAATTACTATCTAAATTTCCGTCTTTTAATTTGTTCTGACCGTAGAGGACGCTTCCGCGTCATACGCGGTCAGAACTGGTGGCAGCGATACCTTTCTCATCGCTCGAAAAAAAAAGAAGAATCAAATTCAAAAAACCTCCCCAAATAATTAATATATTTTTCTTCTTTTATCCGACTTCGAAAAGGAGGAGGATACTCAATTCGATGTGTATGTATTTTTTAATTTTTTTATTTATGTATGTTCACCGATTACGCCGAGACGGATGGACCAATCGGAACGGAACCTTTTGCATCTGGTAGAGTATGTCTCCCGATTGGTCCCGTTAAAAAAACATTTTGCATTTTTTCATTCCGAACGCTTTTTATTGCAAAAAAACGTACTATGTCATGTACGTGCGACGTACGTTCGCCGATTACTCAGAGACGGATGGACCAATCGGAACGAAACTTTTTGCGTCCTGTAGAGTGTAACTCCTCATTGGTCCAGTAAAAAAAATATTTTGCATCTTTTCATTCCTAACGACTATTTCTTCTAAATGTATGTTCGCCGATTACTCCAAGATGGATGGACCAATCGGAACGAAACATTTTGCATCTTGTAGGGTATATTTCCCGATTGGTCTCGCAAAAAAATGTTTGTATTTTTTCATTCCTAACGACTTATGTCGCAAAAAACGTAATACTTCATTTATGTCTTCTGGCGTTTATGCTGCAGGGAATGTATCGATTGTGATGAAAACTTTCACATTTAGTAGAAGGTATATCCGCGATGATCTCAGTTGCAAAAATTTATTGGATTTGTTAATAACTACTATTATAGCGAAAAATCTACGCCTTCATGTTACTCTGCAAGGAATGTATCGTTCGCGATGAAACCTTTCATATTTGGTAGGAATTACAGGGTGTCAGGCGACTACCTCGACAGCCGTAGAGGGATGATTCCTAAGGGGATTCTAAACAACTTTTTCCTTTGCCAAATTGTTGGTTAAGGCTTGGTTTGCGAGTTAATAACAAAAAACACCGACCAATCCGAGCGCGGATAGAGCGCAGTCCCAGGGACTGCAGTGTCGGGTACGAAAACCGGGCTTGACGTTGGTCGCGAACGAACGGCTTGGCATCCCGATGGCATAGCACAATACAAAAACTGAACTGGTAGAACATTTTTAGTCGCTGTTTAGAATGAATATGGAACCTAATCTCTTATTGCCTGTCATAATGTAAAAAAGGAAATTCTAAGGATTTTAAACAACAAATAAAAATGTTTGAAGTGGTATAATTAATAAACGTTTGAATTAAAGGCTACACTAATGATGCAAAATTTGAAAACAATTTAAATGAAACTTACCCATTCGTTTCTAAATTAACTTGCTACGCTGAAAGCAAATAATTCCCACTAGATCACTGTGTCGATTCTGGACATTCGATGAGCAAACACCTCGCCTATCATTCACACCTAAGTGCAATAAATGAGGGGAGTTCACTGGCCCGATCATGAAAATTACTGTTCTACTGAACGTGTTTCCTGGATTCCCAGTGACAATTATCTGCTTTCAGCGTAGTAGGTTAATTTACGAACGAATGTGAAAGTTTCATTTATATTGTTTTCAAATTTTTCATCATTAACGTGGCTTCCAATTCAAACGTTTATTAATTATTCCATTTCAATCATTTTTATTTGTTGTTTAGAATCCTTAGAATTTCCTTTTTTACATTATGATAGGCGACAAGAGATTAGGTTCCGTATTCATTTTAAACAACGACTAAAAATGTTCTACCCGTCCAATTTTTTTATTGTGCTATGCCAACGGGGTGCCGAGCCGTTCGTTTGCGACCTACGTCAGGCCCGGTTTTCATAGCCGACATTGCAGTCCCTGAGCCCGCGCGCTGTATGTGCTCGGATTGGTCGGTGTTTTTTGTTACTAACTAGAAAAACAAGCCTTAACCAACATTTTGGAAAAGGAAAAAGTTGTTTAGAATCACCTTAGCAATCATCCCTCTTCGGCTGTAGAGGTAGTCGCGTGACACTCTGTATATCCGCGATGACCCCACTTGCAAAAATTTATAGAATTTGTTGTTTATTAACCATTTAAATTTGGTCAATATTTTTTAGGTTTATGGTTATTAGCTAAGTAACAAAAACCCAAAATCACCTTACACTATTCTAAAAATACTACAGGTTCCACTAAAAAGTGTGAAATAAAATAATTTTTAACAAAAAACAAATCCGACTTCGAAATGCACTAAAAAGTGTCAAATAATTTCTATTTCATTTATACCAATATTCCATAGCTATTAATAATATCTACTTAATCGTTAAATAGGATACCAAATACATTTCAAAGTTTTCGGAGGCGGCGCAAAATTAAAAATACCCGAACAAACGATGCTGCCAATAACGATTTGATTGCGGTATGGCAAACTTGGTAATTAATAAGTCGTAAGAGAAACATTATAGGTCCGGCTGAAAACATTTGTAATTGTAACGATTGTATGAGAAATTAGCAGCCCTCCTGATGTACATGCACTATACTGCAGTTCACAAAAGACCATACTTACCTCGCGCCGCTCACTAGGTCTAGAGAGATTTTTAATCACGTGTGTTATTCCCCTCTACAGCTTGCTTCTTATTATACTTTGCGACCATATAAATGGCGGGCAGAAATATATAACATACGATAATTGATAATCGGTGATGATATTGTAAAGTTTCACGATACAATGAAATTCCTATTATTTATCGCAAGAAAAAAATGATGTGAACGCAAAGTAAGAAGCAAGCTGTAAAGGGGAATCACACGCACAATTAAAAATCTCCCTAGACCACAGTAGGTCACTAGCTGCGCGAGTTAAATGCGGTCACTCGTGAACTGCAGTATAGTTAATTCGCAATGGGTTTGTTGATTCCCGTTGAATATTATTTACTTGAAATTATCAAATGGGTGATTTATCATAGGTTGCCGACGTCCGAGTTAGGATCTTCTTAGTAGAGGAAAAGTTTTTAATTTTGTGCCGTCTCCGAAAACTTTGAAATGTATTTGGTATCCTACTTAACGATTAAGTAGATATTATTAATAGCTATGGAATATTGGTGTAAATGAAATAGAAATTATTTGACACTTTTTAGTGCATTTCGAAGTCGGATTTGTTTTTTGTTAAAAATTATTTTTTAAATCAACAACTGCATACGTTACCCTATTCAAATGCATTAAATTTGAAGCGTGATCATGCGTTTTAATACTCTAGTATGATAAGATTTAATTATGAGAAAATTGTAAGGTAACATGACTGTTATCTTTACATAACCTTGTGACATAAGACTTGAACTGTTGGCCGGACAATGCAACGCTTAGGATTACTTGCAAATTCTCAAAGGCCAAATCATTTTTAGACATAACTTCCTATAATACGTATTAAAGGCCAAGGTGATACTTTTTATAGTATACTTATAGACGAGTTAAGCAACGATTTGTAGCACATTGTAAGCGACCATTAGAAAAACGTGATGTTCCGTGTACAAATTTAAAACAGGCATATAATTAGGCATTAAAACAGGCATTAAAACACGTGTATGTTGACGTCTTGTGACGTCTTGTCAATATGTGATCAATCGATTATTATTAGGTACACTTTGTTTACGATACCAACTGCATAGTTAGCGATGATTTACTACTTACTTATTGCAAGTATGAATTGAAAAATTTCTAAGAATTTTAAATATAAATAGTAATTAGGGTGCAATTAACTTGACACGATTACTATTTTATATAATTGCAATAGTGTGAAATTAAAAAAAAAAATTCTTTTACATAAATTTATATTTGAAAGATTTTCTATTTTAAGGAAATAAAATTCCAGCCATAGTTATACCTTCATTAAAAGATTAGAAATTCATGAATTCATCACTTTTTTGCAACCCTCTCTTCACACCATTTTCTTTACTAATTACCGTGAAGTTTAATTAAGATAATAAGTACTTCCGCAAATTCAGATTTTATGAATAATTTTGTAGATTGATGACTAACGTTTGCATAACTTTGAATATTAATTCTTTCAATGTTTTCCACTTCTCCTCTTCAAGTACTTCAGTTTTAATCGAATAAACGAAACTGGAATATTTATTTAAAAAACAAATATTTTGTGGGTCAGTGATTAATGTTTGCACAACTTTTGAATTTCAAACCTTTCAACGTTCTCCGTTTCTCTTTCAACTATAATGATTCGGAGTGTTTGAAAGCGATCCCCTTTCTTTGAAATTACACTTTTAAATCGAACCACTGTTAGCGATCGCGTGCATCAGCAGCTCGAGGTCGATCTACGGAGAATCGATATTCACGAGCAATTCGGAGGAAATAACAATTGTTTTGTCAGTGAATTGATTTTCTACCTTAATTGCTTCTCGATCAATCGTTCGATGATCCCATTCACTGAATTGTTTGACAGGTTCAATTTCAATTTTTTTATTTCTTTTTTTTTCTAAATAGAATAGCATATCTTATTGTATGATTTTATACATTTTTTTTTTACTTATTTATGCAAACATATATTTTTATAAAATCCGAGAATTTTTCTCTCCAGCTCTTGTTACGTTGCGCGCTCGCTCTCGACGCGCAACGTAACAATGGTAACCTGCGCATGGAGATCTGCGAGAAAAAGGATGCCAAGACACTGATTCCGATCATCCAGAAGAATGTCCAGGAAGGAAATGAGATTCGTACGGATGACTGGCTCGCTTACCGGAAGCTCGGTGACCTACAGATCACAGAAATCAGAATACAAACATTTCATCAGCAACCAATAGTTCTTAAATGCAGCAAACATCCCGATGATTGATAACCACATTCTAAAATTGATTAGGATGTTCCTAATTAGATGCAGAAGATCCAGCAATGATCTCATAGAAGATATAACGCTATGCAGCGAAGAATATGCCGGAAGAAGATGCACGAAGACCGGGGGTATATCCCAATCGCCGCATTTCTACTCATAGGCTCTAAGGGCCTCATCCAGAACGGGCAAAATATACCAATTTTGTACCATATGAGACGAAATAGAGCAGACAAAATCATTCCGCTCACCGAAACAAGTGCCCCAGGGCAGAGAAACCATGAGATACAATACGAGCATAGGAGATGTGGACGTAATGGACTTCCACTGGACGTCGAACTAATTATGGTGGAGAGCAAGCAACGCCCAACAAATGGACGAAATAAGGAGGAGAAAGAGGTTAAAGGAGGCACAAAGAACTTGTACATAAGAACTTGTCCGAGTTGCCAAACGCGGAAAATTTCGAGGCACAAAACTCGCGAACCGATGATAATAACCGACACACCGGCGGAACCCTTCGCAAAGGTTTCTATCGACACGGTGGGTCTTCTTCCTACCACCCCTGAAGGCAATAGACACATTTTAACAATACAGGACAGTTTAACAAAATTTTCTATCACGGTACCGGATTCGAACATAAAAGCTGAAACGATCGCTCACACGGTAGTTACCAGTCTTATCTTACAATTTGGGGCCCCGAAAATGATTTTGTCCGATCGGAGGACAAGCTTTGTATATGCAACGCAGCGTCGACAATATTTTGCGACGATTGAACGTTGCAGTGAAGTTCAATGTTTTGAACTATAAGTGGACTGTATGTAAAAATGAATGCACTTGATGTGAGTACTATACTGTATTTCTACTTTATTTGATGAACCTTTGGAGAGTGTGTGAGTTGTTTCAAGAGAGTGTCTTCACGAGAATGTCGTTAGGGAACTTGCTTCAGGTTTTTATATTCTGGGCAAGGAGTACAATTTTCGGATAAGCCATTCCTATTGGCCTGATTTTTGTGGAGGTGGAAAATATTCCTTATTCGTTGTCAGGGGTGCCTTAGTGACGTACGCGGTGGGTTCGCGTGTACTTAGTGACCGTAGCGAGTAATAAAACTAAGCAATACCTCGACATGAATAGAAAACTGCAAACAAAGACTCTACTGCTAAGGTTAAGGGTTCTGGCAACCAGATGTGACTAATAAACCAAATTACTAGATAGGATGTAACGATTCCTTGGGTCTTATTGCTGCTACAGGTAAAGATCTATTGATTTGAAAAAATGTATACTGTTTGAAAGCAAACTTGAATTGAGGTCTAATCCTCTCGTCGAATATTCTATTCTACTACCTAACAAGCTTCTTGAACAAAATAATTTCTGCAATAGCCCAGATGTTTGGTATTCACCATCTTACCACATCTGGTTACCATCCCCAAACTAATGGTTCCTTAGAACGCAGTCATGCAGTTTTGGTGGATTATATCACACACTATTTGGAGGATTTTGACGATTAGGATAGATTGATACCATTCGCGATGTTTGCGTACAATACCTCGGTTCATGAAGGGACGAAATTTAGACCGTTCGAGTTAGTGTACGGTAAGCGTGCACGTGCACCGACCTCGTTCCTTGCGAGCGACGACCTACCCACATACACCGGGTACGTTCGAGATTTAAATGATAGACTGTACGAGATGCATAAAATTGCGTCTAAGAATTTGAATCGTGCAAAAATACGCGCAAAATTCTATTATGATGCGAAAGCTCGTCCGTTTAGAGGTCAGGTAGGGGGTGTGGCGTACGTCCTGGTTGAGCCACGCAGGGGTAAATTTGGCAAAAGGTACCATGGTCCCGACAAAATAATAGATTTTACCGCGAAAAATAATGTGGTGCTAGAAGACGAAACAGGCAATATTTTTATGAAACACTTAGACAAACTAAAGTTTGTGGGAACCAAGAGAGATTGAGCGCACACACAGTTGGCCTTTGATAATTAGCAACATAAGTTGTTCGACGGAGGGGCATATCACGCCTCAAAAGGGGGGCCGACTGGCGCATTACGTACAAATATATATTTAAGTTTTATATACAATTATTACAGGAATGAACCGAGCAAAGCACACGTATTCAATTCGGAATTCTGTATATAACCATGCGCTGTTTTTGATTGTATTTAAACTAATCTAGGATTATCAGCTGCGTCATGGCCACCCACTACCGCAACACAAAGGAGGAAAACGAGGGGCGAATAGTAGATTCCCCCGTTCACCCGCACCAAAGAGTTACTTAAATTCTTCAAGGAGTTTCAGCCGGAACACGCCGTCGTGGCCCGGAAACCAACGGGGACCCACGGGTACGTCACCTTCCCGGAGGCCACCTTGGCAGCCGAGGCCGTTGCCTGGGTCACCAGGACTGAGCCAATTTTCCATAAGAAGAAGATCAGAGCCGCGCTTGCCGATCCTTGGCACGAGGCCAAGCACATACGTCCCAGGGGCCGGGTTGTACTATTCCCCGGATGGGAACCAAGGACGTCTCCTCCACTTCCGATTGAGGTCATTGCAAGGATCGCCCGCTACCTTCCGTTTGCGGATCGAGCACGCATGGAGTGCATCAACAGAGCGTGGAGACTGGGGGCCATGGCCTCCTACGCCGACAGCAGCCGCCTGGACATCACGGACTGGCAACGGCCGCAGGCTTGGGAGAATAAGCGTATAACCACCGAAACGTTGAACTGGGCCGTGCGTCGACTGGGCCCGTACACCACTGACCTGCGTCTCGACGACGAAAGGGTCGTAGGGAGATTGCGACCCCAAGTGCTGGGGATAGTTGTCCGCAATTGCCCAAATTTAATACGTATAGATTTGACCGGAACCCTGTTGCGCCCATCAGCAGTGCGCGACTTAATTGCTTCAGCGGGTACTTTGCGGGTATTGGAATTAGGTTCGTGCTTGAGTAGTGTGGACCCGGAGTCTAACGTCGTTGCTCGCGGCCGCGGCGCAACTCGAGCGTTTTGATGCCACGGGTACTGCGTTCGCGGGGGCGTTGCTGCCGCGATTGACGCCGACACTTCGGGGTCTGCGTCTTAAGAATTGCGAATTGCTGTCCCCGGCACCTGTGGCGGCTTTCCTACGAGTCGCGCGTTCGCTCGTCGGCCTTGAGTCGGTACAATGTACCGCTTTGACTACCGAGGAGCCGCTTCATGCCTTGATAGGGAACACTGCCATTCATTCCACCCTTGAGGAGCTGACGATCTGCTACATCAACTAGACCCTCGAGCCAGAACCAGCGGGCAACGAAGAAGAATTCGAAGTGCCACCAGATCAACCACTCCACTTTCTGGTCCTGCAAATAGGTCCAGCCGTGGCGACAACCAGTATTCTGGAGGCGTTTAGGAACCTCCGCGTGCTTAGCACAATGTTCTGCGGATGGGTCGGTAACAGCTTCATCATTCACGTAGGACAACACTTGACGCACCTGACAGACCTAAATCTTTCTGGGTGCTCCAACATCAGGGGGCAATTCGCGCTGGAACCCCTGAAGGGGTTACCAACGCTCAAGAGATTGCATATCAACAACATGCACCCTACGGTAGGAGCGCAGGTCTTGGGCAGCATCGTCACGCTGGAGGAAGTGAATTGCCGTGACTCCATAGGCATCACAAATGAAGACGCCTGTACAGCCGTCCAAAGATGTCCGAATTTGGTGGCGTTCAATATGGAAGGATATCACCGAACGCACCCTCACTGGGATTACCGACATCGCCCGGAGGCAAGGGCGACAGGCGATACTGCGGCTCTGGGTCGGTGGGACGGGCGTGAATCGTCGGGCGCGGGTCAGGGGTAGCCTAGTCGTGCAGATAAGCTACGATCGAGTCTTCGAGCCTATATTAAGATAGGTCAAGCGCATCGCGACGCAAGCGTGAGCAATGAGCTCAACCATCGATATCACCGAGGGCGGCGATAATTTTAAGGGGGGAGAATTCGTCACGTCTGGGAAAATTTTACAAATTTGTCCGCCTCACGTGCCCTTATCAAGCCTTCGGGTTGTAGGAGTCTCCTCATGTAAGCGGCGTGAGGAGGGCGAATTATTGCTTCACCTTTTTCAATTTTCTTCTTGACTCTGTGGTTTCCCATCAAGCCTTCGGTTTGTAAGAGACTTCTTCATGTGGGAAATGCACAGGAAAGAGTTTGAGTTTATAATTATTCTACTTTTGTCTTTTCTATCCTTTCATTCTCTTTTCATTTCTCAATTCCTTTCTTTAGTTATTACCCCTCCTTGAAACTATCGTCGTGCTCAACTGCGTAGTAACAGAATTCGAGATAGAAAAACTCGGTTCGACCGAGGAGAGGTATCATAAACAGCATTCGCTGCGCAGTTAACCAGTGCTTCGCATTGTAGGGGTCTCCTCAGGTTAACTGCGCAAAAGCGTAAAGATCAATTATCTCTTAGATTACAACCGATACTCCCCCCTTTTTCACGCGTAGGCGCCAGTCGATCCCTAACCCGATCGTATGCATGAGTTGAATGCTGGAATAAAAACGCGAGATAAACTAGCGTATTGAATATTTGTTTGAATGAAAGAGTGAGGAATGAGAACCCTCACAAGCGAGCGTTAGCGAGCATTTGAGGACTGTTTAGAGGCGAAGGGTCGAACGGGACAATAAAAGTCTTTTAACTAACTAACAAACAAAAACATAACTGACGGAAACCTATTCAAGTATCTAATAAATAAAAAGCCATCCGATTTTTTCCATTAGAAATTTTCATGTGTCTTGTTACGTCCCGGCGGAAAATTTGAAATTTATCCGCCTTGCGTCCCTTATCAAGCCCTTTTGGGTTACGAGAATTTCTCATGCGAGGTACACGAGGAAAGGCCGTTTCTATTTTCTACTTTTCAATAGTTTACGTGACCCTCCTTGAAACTATCGTCGCCAGCCATTGTAATAAGAGACTAATACGCACAAAAACTCGGGTTAGCTCGAGTGAGAGAGAGAGAGAGCCGTAGCAATAACACCAGCGCTACGCAGTTAGCCAGTGCTTCGCATTTCGGGAATTTCCCTTGGTAACTGCGTAGAAACGGGAAAATCGTAATAACTCTTTTGTTAGAAACCTCTTTCTCACTCTGTTGCACAAAGCGTCAGCCGGTCCAACAAGGATCATCTTTACCTGATTGTAACAATAGTATGAGAGAGTGGATGGATGAAACAAATTTAAACAATGAAAGTAAGAATTGAGAACCCTTACGAAAGCAAACGTCGCGAACGTTCGACCGCCGTTCGAAAATCAAGGGTCGTTCGAAGCAATAAACACTATTGTATCGAAATTCTAAGAACTGCCTAGCGATAACGGCAAATTTTGAACAAAGGAACGTTCTCGAAGGAACGTTCGCCAGATCTAGAATTGTTTAAAATTTATAAAATGCGAAATGCCGAATATATCGAGGCGATAGTTTTAATGCGCGATAGATTGCATAATTCGCCACGGCGTTACAACCACCGTAAGCGCATCATCCGCTGTTAAACATATAAAATCATACTGTTTATTGCAAATCGGGAATGAATAATTTTGATCATGATATACGGATGACGGTTTCCTATCAAACCCGATATTTCAATTTTAATCTATATTTCAATATCAAATCTCAAATTGCATTCCAATTAAACTAATAGTTACATCTCGAATAAACGCCGTTAATCAATTATATGTATAACGAGAAATACTGCGTAGTTTCTGAAAACCGTTGAAACTATCATGGCGACGAATGAGAAAAGGAAGGAACACCAAAGAAAGGGGATGAAAGATCTTCGTCTAGCTCGCGCGTCTTAGCCAATCACCGGGCACGCGACATTTCCGAAAACGGGCTACGATTCGCCAAACCGTCTCCTCCAAGGACGATGTTCGCGCGACGGGCCCTTCGGCCATCGATCGCGCACGAAATTTGTCACTCTTGATCGATCAATCGTAAGTACGTGATCGGGAGCCCGTGTGTCCGAGAGACAGAGTTATTTGGAAGTTCGCGATATTTTCTCTGCGGTAAAGTCCTCCGCGTAGCGAGGCAGAGTGCCGTGCGAGTTAAAATAATCGGAATTCTGGATAAGGACTCATAGACGCGCACGTAAAATCTTCTCTCTCCCTAAAATTTCTATCTTTTCTTTCTTTTTTTAAAACGTTTGCTCGCGTAGTAATTTCGTATTAACTTCACTCCGCGTAAATCATATATTGATCGTTTTCGTGATAAATTGTAATTAATCGTAAATCGTTATTCGTTTGTCTCTCGTCGACGTACTCGTCCGTTTTAATTCATCTCCGCCGCGACAAGTGCAGTGATCGACATCTTACCATTTCTTTGGTGTTCCAGATCATCAGGCGAATACAGAGATATCTAGATAACGAATATTAATAATTTTGTTTCGCATTATACAGCGTAACGGTAAGTCGTTTCAATTACTTTTTTTGATCACGACGTTTATTGATTTGGCAAAACGGGCGATCTGGTCCAGCCCTTCAGCGTTACGAGATTTTCTCAGGTCAGATCGTTCCACCGTACGAGGTATCGATATCATTCAATACTAAATATTATTTTCCGTTTATTACAATTTCGAAAATTCAGTTTCTTTCCATCATCCGAAGGGCACCTTAGTCCAGCTCTTTCGGGAGTTACGAGAATTTCTCAGGCTAAGGTGTACCGCGGGCGGAAACCGCCGGTTTTTCAGCTAAATATAGGAAGTGAAATCGTAATAATCGAGTCACGCGACCGGTACTCTAGTCTAATGTTTCGAATGTGATATCAGAGCGTTTTATATTCATATATATATATATCTTGTTAACTAATCTTAAGCATCTTTACACTTGTTCACCTTTTTGCAGAACTGGTAATTTTCAATTTAACGAAATTTCTAAATTATTGAACTCACACTTTTGGCTATTATCTGATTTTCATTCACGATTAAACCAGTTTCATTTAGTTAAACAGTTTCCATTTATTTCGAACACACCTCACACGTTTCAGTAAAAACACGCCTACCAACATACCCAGATTCAAGGAGGGTCCCGTACGGGACTAAGCGTTGAACGAACCCAACGAAAGGCTAATAATTATAATCTTTTAACATCTTATCAATTTTGTCTTTCGTCTTTTAATTTGTCGAGAGCGTTAACACGCTCGAAACTGGTGGCAGCGATACCAACCATCACGCTAAAATAGGGAAGCAGGAATTAGGGGTTGAATTCCAACCAATTAATTGAAATTTAACTACCTATATCTCCACTTATTATCTTTCCTTTTTTTACGTTGCGCCGTCGCACGCGCGCAACGTAACAGTCTCCTCTGGTTTTCGAGATAGTAGTTTCAGGTCGAAACTTATAGGGGTGGGTTTTTAAAACTCAATCAACGCGGTTTTGCCCGTAACATTGTGTTAACAAAATCCATCGCACTATAGATTACGGCTGCAAAGTATTGTCCGTTGTTTCAGCTATCTTGAATAAACTGTGATATTCTTTTTGTAAATTTAATTTTTTTCTGAGAGATAGTATTCTCGTATTGGATTTGGAAAATCAAGTACCCTTGTTTCACACATTTGCTTAGCCTACTAGAAGATTTCTTCCATTTTTGTTGACCATTCCCACCGTTTGCCCTTTCTTTATAAGTTCTAAAGGATGCAATTATCTCAGCATAATTTTAAATAAAATATAATTAATTCTAAAAACTCTCGAAGCTGTTTCACATTACATGGAGTTGGAAATTCGCGAATGTAAACCAGCTTTTGTGGAGCTCGTTTTATTTTGTCGAAAGACAGAATGTGGCCCAAGAACATTACTTCCCTCCCCATAAATTGACATTTTTCTACATTGAATTATACTCATATGAGCGTTCAAACAGCCTTGAGAGATGTAGTATATGCTCCTCCAATGATGTCGATGCACTTAAGCCGTGCTCAGATGAACCATAGCCGAACGACAAAATGGTGGTTGAGCCGTGGTCGCAATGTGCGACACGTCGACCAATCGCGGATCATTTTCCAATGTTATATTATTATTTGAGAAATTCATATCGCGATTAGTCCGACCGCCTGTGGTTCAAAAGTGCTTCGTCTGAGCACGGCTATAATTTATCATCGATGAAGTTAATAGCAAACGATTTCACCTTGGCCAATATCAACCTTAGAGCGTGAATAAGATTAAAACTATTTGCCTTTAGCCCAAACGGTTTAACGACAAATTCATAACACCATATACTTGGGAGAATCGGGGATGAGAGGAACCTGCTAAAAACTGTTCGTCAAATCAATATTTCACATGTATCCTATTCTAGGAAATCGTTTGGTCTCTGACATCTTGTAATCACCCAATAACATTCGATTCAGCATCCGCACCTCTAAATAAAGCCTGATGAGCCCAGTTTTCTTCATGACAGTGGATTTATGTATAGGATATTGGATAGCTGGATGATGTTATGTTCCAGTATCTTTTATATCTCAACGTCAACTTGGTCCAGATGTTTCATCGATATTGGATACACTCGTTGATCGAATGACATCTCTTCATTTGCAATCAGTCCAGGGCTGTATCTCCATACTTCTTTACGTCACATAAGGACTCGAGATACGAGATCTAGTTGCTCTGGAGTCACGTCGCATGCCACTTTTCCACGGATCCGCACATCGATCGTTTTTACGTCTACTGCACTCAAGGTAGTATACTCAACAAATAATAAAATGAGCACTGGCGGCTGTCCGTGCCCAAATTTGTACGCGTTATTGTTACAGGTTCGAGGTATATGATTCCCTCAAGCTAGTCATTTGACAATGGAGAGCAGTGTTGTACCATAACGTTTCACCATCGATCGATAATCATAATAGGTAATAGACATAACGAAGTCCGTAAGAAGGCCGATGGCACTTAAGCGCCAGTGCTTAACCAATCTGCGTAGCTGATAGCTGGGGATAGTCACGACGTTATTCTTACTTGTTCTTGTCGGTCCTTGATTTTGAAGTGCAGAAAATCCTTTCCAAGCTTGATCTTGGATCTCATAAATTATGTTACGTCTATTTTGATGATGATGTTGTGTACCAAATCTGACACGATGGGTGCATATAATTTGGTGTTATTGAATCGGATTGCATCGACGACATAGTTTCTGGTTGCTGGGAATGTGGGACAGATTTTGATGTGTTGTTGACACCACATTTCAGCTATTACTGTAATGGTGCTATCGGTATCCAATAACACCTTGGATGCAGATCTACCGGACTGTGACTTACACAGATTATGTGCTGATACTAATTCTTCTCGCATTATCGGGAACAATGTTGTGCTCTCAGTCGATCGTTTTCTCCTTTTCTTTCTTTGAGGAGGTTCATTGAACTGTCAATAAAGAAGAGTGCAGTTCTTGTATCTGAATACTCGCCACTCGTTTTTCGTTAATTCAACCATGTTTTATGATGGCCGCCCAAGCTCTTACTAGGGTCGTGGCCCGGCATTTTGTATAGATGATTGCTAGTTAGGTTGATTTCGAGCTCGTAATATATTGTCTCTTAGGTGTGGTCTTCGATTGGTTTGTTCTCCATACATAGAATTTTCCTCCTATTCGTGTTGTAAAAATTTCCTCTAAACTCGGTGAGCGATTCCAAATTTCTTAGGCGTGGACGATTTACTGCGCCTCTGTGATACCGTTCGGTCACTTTTGTCAAGAATACGTCAGTTAAAGTGATATTATGCACGGATGCTGCATCGTACATTCTTTGGGTAAAATGTTTTAACCAGTACTTATACGATTTCTTCATTATTGTATCGCGATTCAATATCCATCGCATCCCCAATCACATGCATAGCATACCTAATCCTGGTCATTCCCGAGTCTTCCCTAAAATAAATTGCCTTCAAGTTCGATTTCATTTTATGTTGTACTGACACGCTTCAAAATTGGGTTAAGAAATCGCGAGGAAATTCATTACATGTTTTTATTTCATCTGATGCAATATCATAACATTCACTTGCAATTCCTTTCAAGACCTGATCGATGATAAAGTGCATCTCTATCTCTGGAATCCGCGTGATTTTAAAGAAATGTTCCAATCCCTTTAGAAACTTGGCAATTCAGCAATGGTCATTCAGCAATAGAAGAATTTTTCATTCGGACAAGACCCTGACCGCGTATACGAGTTAAACCAAATATTTGACGACGAACTCCGGGCTACATGCCGAACAAACTAATGCAACGGACATTTTCCAAACAACCGTGAGCTTCATGGATTCCGTTTGATACAAATGACGAACAACGACTGGACGTGTCACACGTGTTGAAACTCGACTGCGCCCGCGTGACACACTCATCGCCTCCCTCCAAACGACCGCTGAAATATTTAACACTAACAAGATGAATATATGTATATTCGACCCGTGTCACCGCTTGGCGACATAATATCATTTTTCCAATCCGTTAACAGCTTGACGCAGATAAATATTATATATACCTGTTGGCGAAAATAGCTATTTTAAAGTGGCGAAATGAAGTTGCTGGAAAAAGTAATTCGCCGGTACATCGTTACCGAAGGCGGCAACACCTCGCAGGCACGCTTTGTTCTAATCGCCCCTTCCCATGGCAGGAACCAGCAGTAATGGCTAGACAGAACACGTTTCTGTCCACGCCAGTTTAGATTACAAGTAATGTCTCTAGGTAACAAGGCTGCGGATCCGTGTCAAATGTGAACGTACGCACCGCGAGGACAAAAAAGAAGCGCATAGTGTGAAGTTCCGGTAAGTAAGGTTTCTTTGATTCGAATCCTCGTACCGGGGCGTAACGATTGGTTCATCAAAAAATCACCAGAAACGTAAAAGACAATAGAATACAAATCAACGAACTGGTAGAGATACTTAATGAAGACACTCTGCTAAATTATACCATAATAAATACTTTATTAAAAATCAAAAATATTCTAATAAGAAGGGGCAGGTTATGAAGCGTCATCATTGCGACAGAAAAGGTCACAAAATAAAAGACTGCTTCTATCACAAGAGGACTGTACAATATAATGAAGACAAAACCAGAACTGTTCAAACAGTGCAAATTTCAGAGCTTGGTACTTCAATGGGAAGTATATCTGGTTTCGCATTTATGGCTGGAAACCATCAAGAGGAAGCGACCGAAAAATTAATTTTTCCGCTGAATTCTGGAGCATCCGAGCATATAGTTAAAGACGATAAAGTGTTTTCAAGCTACATCCAACTACTACTACCACTGAATATTTCAGTGGCGAAAAATGGACAATACATAACAGCGACTAAGAAAGGACAAATCAAGGTTACCAGCAATGTGGGAGTAGACAGAATATTAGAAGACGTGTTCTATTGTCCAGAAGTTCCGTACAATTTATTATCCTTTAGAAGAACGCAGTAGGATTATGCATTACCTTTAATGAGGAGGGAGTCACCATTAGTAATAACGGTAAAACCGAGATGATTGGTAAGCCCTTAGACAATTTAACTGCTATTCATTTTAAGATTAATATAAAAACAGTTAATAATAAAACTGTTTATATTTATAATGCAATAATGTAATAATTATGAACTGTGGCATAGACGCTCAGGCCACATTGGTAAGTCCAAGGATATAAGTCATATAAAACGACCATTATTTATTGTTCATACTGATGTTTGTGGTCCTATCACTCTGTTACGTTTCCGTCGCTGAAATTTCCTTATTTGGTGTTATGAACCCTTCTCGGAAATTTCCTTATATGCAGTCGGATGTGGACACCTGGCATAAACAGTCTTCTAGAAAATTCAAGATCAACGCGAAGCAAGGGCGCGGTCCCTCGTAATCTCGTAGAGTCCGTCCCCACCATCCTTTTTTATTCCAATTTTTGGGTATAAACAGGATAGCGACGAAGGCACTTTGGGTCTAGTTGAAGTCTAGAAACGGTTCGATACACGTCAGTACGTTTCTCTTACGGATAATTTCTGCAACGAGGAAACTCTGCGAGATCGGGTATTCAAGTCCCCTTCAAGCACTCAGTAACTATACAGTACGTTGTCTGCTGTTAAGCATTATTCTGATCGTTGTAGTCCGCCCCCGTTTGCTCGTGTTCGTAAAAACCGAGAAGGATTAGATTCTTGCTTCGCGGAATCGAAACTAAAACTGTTTTATTCTATTCATTAAAACTTGTAAATTAGAATTTAATTCGTAGAACACCGCGACAGTTACACACAACAATTGTAAGGTCCCGGCAAAGAGAATAAATTCATATTATTTAACTTATTTATTACTGTTCAATTATATTGACTGGTCCAGAAAACCCACTAAAGTGTACCTTGTAACGTAGTGACACCTGTGCCCCCCCGTTACAATCGCTACGCTTCTCCCACCTCACATTCCCACCTAAAGATAACCCTTAACCCTTCCCTCACCTTACCCCTTTCCCCCTGCCCGCCGGTATCGGGCCGATGGAGGCGACGGAAAGGACCCCAAGAAGCGGACAACTCTAGAAGGAGCTACAAGGCCGGCGACAGTCCTTCAACCCTTCCAAAAGAAAGGAGCAACGCGGGACTTCGGAAACTTGGACGAAGCTGCCCAGAAGTTTGCAAACGCCCACCCGGAGCCATCTGTCGCCGAGCCCGAAGACCTCAGCCCACCCGTCACCGCAGGATGTCCGTCAGCCCCATCGACCCCGATCACCGGCAGATCGACAATCGATAATCGATCTATCCCGTTGCCGGAAGAGGCCCCCCTTCCTAGTCCCAACCCCTCCCCAAAACCATCCCGCGACGGTCTCGTCGTCGCAGCAGCGACGGCGAACCGTCATTAAGCCCTAGGCTAAGCGAGAGTAGAGAGCGATAATAAGCGATTGATTGTGCGAGAGTAGTTGAGGAGTCAGAAGTGATTTTGGGAGGCGAGATTGCGTGTGAGAAGTTTGGGGTGAGTCCCTCTCGTATTACTATTGTAAAGGTGCGAGTTTCGGCAACGGCAATCTTCGCCCGCGTACATTCGCGTCCGCGTATCGTGACTCTTCAAAGATTTCTGTGTTTTGCGAGCTCCCTTCGCCCAACCCCTATCAGTCCTGTCTACGAATCCTCCTACGGCTAACGTACACGCGCTTTCCTGAGAACCCTTCCTCCTACCCTGAGATCTCTCCCAGCCCTAGACAATCCTCCCTGCGTACTCCCCCGCAAATTATTGTAAGGACGTAAGTGCCACGAGTCCCATCCCCTGTAGTCACCCACTCTGCCCCTTTTCCCACTTTCGATTTTGATTGCCAACGCACGTATAGATTTTGTACCGCAGAGTGACCCCCCCCCCCAAGCGGGTCACAACCTTTACCGCTCGAGGTGCACTAATCAAGTTACGAGACCTAATACTAACATTTTCTGCGGCTCCCTACGTTAGCCATACGTAAGTCAGTCTTCGCGTCTACTTCCTTAGTCTCCCCGTGTTAATAATAGGACTGGTTAAGCCATTAACAATACCATAACCGAAATTAAGCCCCGGCTACGCAGCCGCCCCCTCCGGCGCGTAACAAAACTGGTGACAGCGGTGGGATTCACTGATAAGCATTCGTAAGGATACCGTTGATACAACTGGACTTGTACTATAATTGTTCGATAAGATTTCAACGTTAAAATGAGTCAGCCACAAGCCAGGCTTTCAGCTGACGACGCACAGTGGTCGGAAATCGGAATCTAGCGGTTCTTTTGCTAAAAAATTACTATCCTCATCGGTTTTGAGAACGAAGGGATTAATAAAATTGGTTAAAAATTGTGATGAAGACAAGCATTCAAAGTCTTACATTTTATAAATATCATTTTTCTACCAAAAAATGTGTTTTTTTGTCCCTGTTATCCTAGACAACCTATTCGGTGTAATGTGACCCCCTTTTTTTTTAAGTATAGAGTATTTGTCTATATCGAAAATGCACCTTGAGTTGACAATCACTGTTTAAGGTTTTTTTAAAAAAAAATAATACTAAATGGACTAGACTATCATCAAGGTTTCCCATAATCAACGAAGGATATCTTTTGAGTTCCAAATAGTACCACACTTTTGCAAAATAGAATATTTATGGTAGACTTTCTTTTATGCAAGAAGCACTTCCCATTTTGTCCTGCAAAGAAAATCATTATATTAGGTGATTGCAAAAGTTCGTGCCCGATATTCATAGATGTTGCAAACTTCACCATTGTTTTCCAGCTATAATATTTTTGTTTGGTTATATAGACCCACTAAATAGGTTATAGTGTCACGTGCAACATTAGCTTCAGACATTGTTCAGATAAGTCTATTATGATATGCGTAAGAGAGATTTTTCAAATTGTAGAACGAAAGATACATTTGCGGCATATAATGCTATTCGCATTTCGGAAAGGCGTGACTGTTGGGACCGCCCAAAAAAACATTCAGTCAGAGCGTTTATTTGGAACGTGCTCCTACCCTCCGGACAATTAAGAAGTGGTTTGGCAGATTCCGAAATGGTGATTTCAACTTGGAAGATCAACCCCGATCTGGACGGCCTTCCATAATTGATGACGACATTGTGTGTGCCTTGGTGGAACAAAACCCAAGGATTACAACTGAGGAGATTGCTGAAAGGATGAACATAGATAATTCGACGGCGTTTCGCCATTTAAGAAAGCTTGGATTCATTTCCAATCTCGATGCGTGAGTGCCGTATTCCTTGTCTGAAAGGAGTAACTTCAACCGCAAGGCTGTGGCCATTTCTCTCCTTGCGCGTAACGAAGTTTTGCAGCACCCACCATATTCTCCAGATTTGGCTCCTTCAGATTTTCATCTTTTCTGGTCTTTATAGAACAGTTTGAATGGAAAGATTCTCAATTTCGAGGAAATTACCAAAACGTACCTCACGAACTTTTTTCAAGCAAAACCAAGATCTTTCTTCAAAGCTGGAATCGACAAGCTTGTAGATCGTTGGAAAACAAATGTAGAGAAGAATGGTGACTATATAATTGATTAATAAAACCGTATTATTTAAAATTTAACCCATTGAACTTCATTTTTGAATCGGGCATAAACTTATGCAATAGTTTAAAATGTATCTGTCGCCCGAATTGCGTCAGGCTCTAACGACGTCTGAGCGTGATGTGACTCTTTTTAAATATGGTTCGCAAATAAGTTCGTTCGGTTTTTGTTTCACGGCTGGTTTCATGTTGTTTAGTTTTCCTTCTCTTGTTTCTATCGTGTAAAACGAATACAAATATAAAAGGTTAGTTTCCCCTGTTTATATTCTGCTGTGTTTGGATTCGTTATCATAATTATTTTTCGTTTTGCGTAGCTGTGAACATAGAGACAAATAACGTGCATTATGATCATATTCTGCTTTATTATTTTAAAAAATGCAAACGAGCTGCAGATGCACATAAAAAGATATGCCGTGTGTACGGGGAAAATGCCTTAACAGAACGCATATGCCAAAAGAGGTATGCAAATTTTCGTTCTGGAAATTTCGACGTCAATGATACGCCCCGCGCCGGTCGCCCGACTAAGATTGACTCAAGTGATATTACGGCTCTAATTGAAGTTAATCCATCCCAAACGGTACGAGAAATTGCTACGACATTAAAAGTGTCCCACACAAGCGTAGAAAATCATTTGCGTTAGCTAGGATACGTTTCTCGTCTTCATATTTGGGTGCCGCATCAACTAACCGAGGCTAACTTGACCGCACGAATATCCATCTGCGATTCGCTACTGAAACGGCAAGAGAACGACCCATTTTTGAAACGAGTGGTAACGGGCGACGAAAAATGGGTCGTCTACGATAATGTAGTGCGAAAACGATCGTGGGGGCACAGCAGCGAACCACCCCAAACAACTTCGAAGGCTGGATTGCATCCGAAGAAAATCATGCTCTCCGTATGGTGGGATTGCAAGGGTATTATCTATTACGAACTGTTACCGGTAGGAATCTCCATTAATTCGACTGTATATTGTTCGCAATTGACAAAATTGGACTGAGCAATACGCACAAAACGTCCAGAATTGGCAAATCGGAAGGGGGTCGTTTTCCACCATGACAACGGCAGACCGCATACGTCTTTATCAACGCGGAACGAATTGCTTAGGCTGGACTGGGATCCTTTACCTCATCCGCCATATTCGCCGGACCTTGCCCCATCGGATTACCACCTGTTCCGGTCGCTTCAAAATTCGATGAACGGGAAAACCTTTAGGGATGAAGAGGCAGTTAAAAACCACCTGGATTGGTTTTTCGACGATAAGCCACAGACATTTTACGAACGCGGTATAATGAAGTTGGTGAAAAGATGGCAAGAGGTCATTGATAAAGATGGCCAATATATAATTGATTAAACAATTACTTATAAATAAAGAAATGAGCTTTCATTCCACTCTAAAAATCGTCAGATGTTTAGGTTCTGCTGTTGTCAGGCATTGTTTTTAACAATAAGAGTTCTGACTTTCTGTCTATGATCAGTTGAAACAGTTCCAGTTAAGACTCCACAGCGAGAGATTCAAAGCATTTTTTACATTGTCATACCTACGTATTTTACCTTTATATTTTAGTTTTTGTTCCGTTTTATTCTATATAAGTTGTTTCCTGTATTTGGTTAAGTTACATTTAGTGTTCATACTTAGTTTATTCGTCATTTCATATTTGGTAAGTACAATAATGCTCAGATATCTATTGCATTAATAATTTTGCGCTGAACGATTGTCCTTTTCTTATTCAAATATCAAAATGGAGGTTTTTCGTAAAAACCAAGATTTATTCTTTTCTCTTCATAGTAATTCTAGAGATATGGGTGATTACTCATTTATTTTGGAAAAAATAGGAGAACAAATTGAATTATCTGTTGAGAATTCGGAGATATTATCAAAAAGTTTGAAAGTATTTGCCTCCAAATTAAAACGAAAATGGGTGCAGTCCCATTACACAATTGCAACGTTTTTTAAATGGAATAAATCCTGGTTGGAAAGAGTTTTTCCATATCCAAATTTACTATTAAAATACACTGCAGAAGAAAGGCAATCTTCTTCTAACGTAGAAGAAACATCATCTGCTAGAGATTTTAAGAATCTTTCTAAAAGTACTAAAAGAAGAAAAACTGCATCATTAGTACAAAATTTTTCTTCTGATGTACTATGTTATGCAGCTTTCACTTCTTTGTATAAAAGCGGGCAAAGACGTGCTGCAAAAATAATAAATACCGTTAATGATACGGAAGTAGTTCCTACAGCTACAAAATATACTCCTGAACCTATCGCATATAGCAGAGATGAAGCTCTATCACTATTTATTGATGATGATTTTTCCAAAAATACGTACAACTTAATGCGAAAGGGGGCTAAAATTAGAAACGCAGATATCTATCCTTCTTACGACTGCATCCTTCAATAAAAAAAGAATTGCTATCCATCAGATACTAGTATCACAGTTTCCGATATTTCAGAATTAGACAATGAAAATATTCCAGATTCATTAATTTTTATATTTAAATGGGGCTGTGATGGGAGCTCCGGTCATTCTGAATAAACAAGCATTTTCAAATCCTAATGGTACTGATGAATTCTTATTTGCTATACCTATGCATGGTACCGTTAATTTTAAAATCCGGCATAGATAAACAAATTATATGGAAAAATCCAAGTCCTGGCTCTACTAGATTTTATAGGCCAATCAAAATAACTTTTGAACATGAAACAAACAATTTAATAGTCAAAGAAACCAAAAAGGTAGAAGAGCAAATTAAAAACCTAACTCCATTAATTATTACACTGAACGATAAAGAAATAGCAATAAATTATTGTTTTCAATTAACGATGAATGATGGAAAAACTTTAGGAGACGTTACACAGTCCTCGACTCAATCATGCTCAATATGTAAAGCAACACCAAAAATGATGAGCGACTGGAACATATTAAATGTACAGCCTATCAATACTGATTTTTATAAATATGGCATATCAGTCCTTCATGCTTGGATTAAAAGTATGGAGTGTATTTTGCACATCTCGTATCGCCTTGAATTCAAGAAATGGCAAGTACCAAGTGCAGAAGAGAAAACTAAGTACGAAGAAAAGAAGAAGATGATACAACAGAGATTGAAACAAGAATTGAATTAACTGGTAGATGTTCCAAAGCTAGGTTATGGCACCACAAGTACGGGAAATGTGGCAAGAAGATTTTTTCAAAATTATGTGATAACATCATCTATTACAGGTGTTAATCAAGATCTCATTAAAAGAATCGATATAATTTTATCAGCTGTATCAGTAACAGAAAAATTGATTCGAATTTAATTGTTCGCGTTTCGCGGTTTTTTGCATGTTTAGCTCGAGCGGTTAGCTTTAAATTTGGCGCTGTGCGGAGGTGCATGCGGGGACGTTGTCACGCGGCAATGCGCAAGCGCGAGCGGCGGGTCGGTGGTGGCGGTATATGGCCTGAGGCTGGTCCCAGGTCCCAGGCATTAAGACCGTGATCGGTACGCTGCACAGTGGTCCCAAATCGCAAAATCCTGGCCAAAACCTCGAAAATGAATTTTTAGTTGGGACTATTTTAATAGCTGGGTTGTGCACTCTAATAGTGTGTCTACAGGAAAACCAAGGAGTAAAGGTTTTATTACTTACACCTGGAAAATGGTGAGCGTTCAATTACCGCGTTCATTCGTCAATCAGTTTTCGTGCAGTGAAATGCAGTGTGCAAGAGCAAAGTGAAAAGTGAATAATTTTAAACAGACTATATTAATTTCAATTCTGCAAAATGGATGCTGTTCCTAGAAGTAAGTAGAATGTTTATTAGTACTAGTATATTTAAAATAGTTAACGATAACGCTGTATAATAGGGAAATGTATTACAAATAATAAAAGGTAAAACTTCACGCGTGAATGTTAAAGATGTAGACTAAAAGTTGCATATTACGCAATATGCAACTTCGGTGGTTGTCCAAAACATAAACAAACCTATCGCACGAACATCAACCACCATAATATAAACAGGACTTAGGTATAAAAAGAGCGGAGACAACTTCACTCTCTCATAACGTAAAACTCCAGTACGGAATCAAGACACCAACAAACGGAGGAGGGCGAAGACCAAGGAACAATTGCACTGCAAACTGGACAGATGGGTGGTTAGCTCAAGGAATACCGCACCGGGTCCATTATAAAGCCACAGGGACCTTTCCAGCCAAACAGCGACACGTTCAACCCTGGACGCGCCAGCTAAACACGAGCCCCGAAGGCAATAGACCAGGGAACTTCAATGATAAAGCAACGAGGCAAAAAACATCGGCAACCTGCAGTGACCTACGTCTGGGAGAATGGCTTGCTCCTGGCCCAGATCCCTGACGACAACATCGCGACCTGGACGCCGGGTGATAGCCTGAGGAAACGCATTAAGCTGCGCCCAAGCATTTATTCACCAACCTGAAATCAGTCACTCCACGGACCAGTACCTGAGCAAACAACCCGCAACCCATTAGACTGTAGGGAGCTGAACCGGCTGCGGCGAGAATCAAGGCCGCGTCGCGGTCGTAGTCGCGGCCGAAGTGACTGTACTGGCGGCCCGTGCATTTTTTTGTCCGCAACCGGAACAATTCGAGGCCTTCTTGACAGCGAAGACAAGAGCGCTAGAAAGGATTGAGCCGCCGACAGCAATTCAACCGCCCACTCATGCTCACCCCGCAATGCCCAAGTGGGGGTCAACTGGTCAACGACCAGCCTTGATGGTGCAGTCTCGATCGCAGACAAGGGCAATTCAGCACGCCTACCCTTGTGACTGCTGTGCAGCAGATCGTTTTATAATCTCCTGCACCAAGTTCAGAGGCATAACCGTTCCTGACAGGAAGCGATTCGTACTTGTAAGATTTTAAATCAATTTTAAGATGAAGAACACTAAAGTACATTTTTGGAATATTATGCCTTTTTTATTTTAAAAAAGGTAAAAATGCGGCGGAAACACAAAAGAAGATTTGTGCTGTGCACGGAGAAGATGTGATAAAAATGAATAAACTTGCCGAAAATGGTTTGCTAGGTTCCGTACTGGAAATTTTGACCTCGATGATGCACCACGTTCAGGGCGGGCAATGGAGGTTGACGACAATAATATCATGACACTAGTTCAACAGAACCCGCGCTATACAACGCGGGAAATAGCAGAGATACTTAAAATTTCGCAAAGAACTGTTGTGAAACATTTACACAAGCTTGGATATTCCAGTCGTCTCGACGTTTGGGTACCACATACGTTGTCGGAGAAAATCCTGATGGATCGAATTTCCATATGCTACACTTTGTCAAAACGGAATGAAAGTGATCCATTTTTGAGACGAATAGTCACATGAAAAGTGGGTATTGTACAATAATATGGTGCGAAAAAGATCTTGGGGCAAACAAAATCAACGCTCATTATCGTCTCCGGAAGGAGACCTCCATCCGAAAAAAGTTATGCTATGTATATGGTGGGATTACAAGGGAATAAAAGAGATATTTGCGATATACATCTCAAACGATATGAAATCAACTCTTCTTCGAAACAAATTATCACTGGTGATGAAAAATAGATTGTGTACAGTAACATCAATCGCTGAATCACCAGTTTTAAAACAATATCGAAGTGGAATGATCACCAAATGATGACTTTTGGTCATCTTTATGAATCACATCCGTGTTTGTGGAAATCTGATTTATCAGATTATAAAAATCGTGATAAACGACAAAGTGCATTATAGAAAATATTATAACATAAACGAAAATTCCTAATTTTACATTAGTTGAATGTAAAAATAAAATAAAAAATCTGCGTTCGCATTATTGTCAAGCACTGAACTCGAATGAAACGCGTTGGTACATCCGATTTACAGTTAGGAACAAAAGTATTGACACACCTGGCTCTTCATTATAGAAACGCATATAAATCAAAGAAAAAGCACAGAATTAGATTAATTCTTTTTATTAATTATAACTATTAAGTTTATAGTTTGAGAATATTACAAATATATTTATATTAATTAATTGCAAAACCAAGAAGAATAATAAAATGCACATTAACGGCAGTTTTCAATGCAACAAAAGTATTGGCACATTGAAATGAAATGCTTTTGTGTAGGATCTAGATTGAAACTTTTATTAGGTTGGTACACTGTTTCTTTCCGGGGAACTCCCTGATTTATTTGTTTACTCGTTATTCAATTATTTACAAAAGCTAACGTGAAAACGTGCAAAATGGAGCACAAAGGAAAAGAAACGACTGTTGCTGAGCGAAAAATTATTTTACATTTGTTTAATGAGGGGCATTCATATTCGTATATAGGAAATATGGATAACAGAAGTCATTTTACAATTAGAAGTACAGTAATGCTTCGAAATAAGCAAGTGGCTCGGGACCGAACAGTTGCTTATTTCAAAGCAGGTAGCTATTCGGCTTGACTTTGTTCTCGAAACGGGACGATAGAGAACGCGAGAAACGAGTGAGAGATCCGCGGCAAAACATAAAGTGATCGGCCGAGCAGCGATGTTATTTTTTGGACAAGGATAGAATATAACATGCCCTCTCATTCTCGCACTATGCTTTATTTCGAAGCAAGTATACGAGACTGAGAAAGCATTATATATATTCCATCCTGCTTCTACTAACCGATGTCACTGCTCAGTCGAGCGTGAAATTTATTACCCTAAACATCGGCTTCGCGCTTTCATGGACCTCTCACTCGTTTCTCGTACCTCTCACTTTGCGGGGGACTTCAAACAAAGAAGAGGAGATAGCGACTTGCTTATTTCGAAGCAGAGACCACTTGCTTATTTCGAAGCATTACTGTATTATTAAACGGTTTATTGAACTATAGTTAATTCCCGCACCAATCACCCTACACGACGCCTCGAGCCTGCACAGATCGCACAAGAATACGCCCGCCATAAGCCAAGCGAACTTACAGCAGCGTCCTTCAATCACCGATCAGTCCAGCCAAGATCCGCCCCGTCACAGAGGCTTGCAATTGGATGACCGGAGTGTGAACCCGATATAATGAGCAAAATAAAATAGAATGAGTAAAGCCAAAACAAGCAACAGGATGTGAATAACAAAAATTGTTTGACATATTAAAATACCATATCATTATAAATAAAATATTATACCAATGAAAGAAAGTTAAATACCGCTAATATGATAATGTATAAATAACTGACTGAAATGCCAAACAGTGAACGTAAGTTAACTTAACGTAACCACTCCGATATCGTGGTGATCAGCGAACCATACCGCCCACGGCCAGAATGGCATACAGATCCGAGCGGAACCCTAAGCGTATGCTGCGTGTAATGAACACCGCCAACCGTTGAGCTAGGTATGATACGCAAGCTACTCACACCTCCGATGGCTGCGTTTGCCTAGAGAGCCCCGATTTTATTATACTGGGATGTTATTTCTCCCCTTCCCTAACAATGGCCATCTACGAAGGCCAATTAGACGGCTTGGCGACCAGAATCGCGTCATCCACCAAACCCACAATCATAGTCGAAGATTTTAACGCGCGCTCCATACAATGGGGATCAGATCGCACCGATGCACGCGGATACTGACTGCTTCATGTCTGCGAACAAACTCGCCTAATTCCCGTAAACAGCAAAGGAGGACCCTCCTTCATCCGCAATCACCAGCAGTCACGAATTGACGCAATGGCGTACAGTCGCGAGCTAAGATCACGCTTAAACCATTCGTTCGTGTCAGAAAAATATACCGGTTCCGACCACAATTATTTAGTACATCGCTTTGCCACCGTGCGCACTTTCGCGCCCTCCTCCATGAATTCCGCGTGGAATGTACAATATGGACCACCAGACAAGGAAGAATGGGCCTCAATAATTGCCGTCAACCTATCCCTGCCGCCGGAAACACCACCCAGGATTCGAGAACGAACAATTTTTAGATTTGAAAGCACAGCAGATATAGACACCGTCATATTGGAGTTAGAGTCATGGTATGAAACAGCGCGAATACCGAGATCCCCGAATCCCACCAAAAAACGAAAATATGTATCCTGGTGGAATAGAGAAATATCGAGGCTTAGATTAGACGCGGCACGATCACGCGCAAAATGGCGACGCGCAGATGCGCGCGTATCAAACGACCCTCAACACCCCTTGTATCAGCGCGTGGTGACCGACCGCCGTGCTCTTATTAAAGCCATTCGACAAAGCAAAGATGCCTCATGGTCCGAAATTATTGACGAAATAGCCCGTTATCCATGGGGCAAACCCTATAAAGCGGTAATGAAACGATTAAAAGGGAATACCCCATTAATACGCCTAAACGAAACTGAATTTAAAACAGCCGTATCACAATTATTCGGGACCGAACCTCCAACAACAGTCGCAGACGAACCAAACCTTCGGCCAGCGCCCGCGACCCATACCAATACCGAATCCACAACCGCTGCCACCCTTACAACTACCGCGCGCATCTGAACACCGAGCCCGCAGCCCGGACCCAGCAATGCCACCCCAAGACGCCCAGCCTCCACAGGCTTAAATGCCCCGTCTACCACCAATCGAGCAGCAACCACAACAAACACGCACCCTTCCCCATTATACACAGAACCAGCCCCCAGGTAAAGCCCGGAGAATCCGCAAAGACACTACCCGTTCAGTGCCCGCGAAGTCGCTAAAGCCCTCGCAAAAATGTCCCTGGGGAAAGCACCCGGTCGCGATGGAATAACCGGAGAGACCCTCCAACCATATACAGATTGGCACCAGAATGCGTGCGTGACCTGTTTAACGCCTGCTACCGCCTAGGATACTTCCCAACTTCCTGGAAAGTCGGTCGCTTGGTACTAATACCAAAGCCAGAAAACCTTTTAACTAGTTTTCTGATCTACGCCCTCTCTGTATGCAATCGAACTTCGGCAGAGGTTTCGAGTATGCCCTGCGCGGACATCTAGAAGAGGCCGTAATCAACTCCGGAGATTTATCCCCTCGTCAATTCGGTTTCCGTCGAAAGCGATCCACAATGCAAGCGATGAACGTAGTCATTTCTGAGTGGAATCGCGCCCGTCAATATGCGTACCATTGCCTATTAATTGGACTTCACGTAAGAAACGCTTTTAATACCGTTCGCTGGAAAAATACCATATCTGCAGCTCGCCGCCGTAACTTCCCACCTCCCCTGATAGCGATGCTGCAAAATTATCTAAGCAATCGATTCGTAGGTACCACAGTGCCCGATGGTACATGGATAGAACAGGAGGTATTCGCCGGCGTTCCACAAGGATCAGTGCTGTGACCATTCCTGTGAAATTTGGCCTATGATTCCATTCTAGAAGTCACACTACCTCACAACGTAATAACTATCGCATTTGCGGATGACCTCGCCCTAATCATACTAGCTATACTAAGCGAAATACGGGAAAAAGCCGAAGAAGCATTGCAACGACTCGATGCCTGGTATCGCCAAAACGGTCTAAGGATAGCAACGCACAAGGCCGAGGCCGTCCTCCTGACGAGCCGCCGAATACCCGCCGGCTTAGTTTTACAACACGAAACCTCCGTAATACACACCAATTTTTCCATGCGATATTTAGGCGTAATGTTCAGCAACACTCGCACATTCCGCGGCCATTTAACAAAAGTTACCAATAAAGCTACAAAAGTTGCCCAAAATCTATCCTGGCTCCTGCCCAACATACGCGGAAGAGGATATGGACCTCGTATATTATATTACCGCGTTATAGAGTCAATCGTACTGTACGCCACATCGGTGTGGCATGAAGCTGTAAAATATAAGAACATGGTCCGTAATCTACTGTCAACGCAAAAACTAAGTCTGATACGCGTAGCCCGTTCGTATCGAACCGTATCACACGATGCCCTAACAGTCCTAATCGGCTGCATGCCCTGGCACCTAGTAGTACAAATACGCCACCAACTCTTCGGCTTCAAAGCTGAAACAATAGAAGAGCACAACGAATATATAGCCGCCGTGCAAGGGGAGGCCTATGCCAATTGGCAGCGCCATGGGAACATCACACCCAACGGTGCATGAACCCGCCGCTTAATAACCAATATAGGGCAGCGGATAAAAAAGAAAGGACCACTGCATTTAAATTATTACCTGACCCAAGTTCTAACCAATCACGGATGCTTCGCCTCATTTCTATATCGAATTGATCGCAGCAGCACACCTAATGCTGGTTTTGCAACCCTCCCGCAATCGATGATGCGGAACACACCGTATTCCATTGCGATCGATAGGCTGCTGAACGGGCGCGCGTAACAGTGGAAGTAGGAGTATTATACCCAGAAACCCTAATTGATTGCATCCTGGATGGAAACCGACGAATAACTTTACTAACGTACTTAGCGGAAATACTAACGTACAGGCTTTATACCAAAAATCGAAATACATCCACAATTATACATGGGAAACGCCGTAGTAACAAACAGAACTGGCATAGCCTTCCTTCATGCAACAAATGTCTCCTCCGAAGACATCAAAATTCAAATGCCTACCTTACAATTGGAACCATACGAAGAAATAAAAATAGAAGAAGAAGAAGAAGAAGCACCATCAGATTCTACCGAACGCATCACTACACTATTTGCATCACTACGCCTGGAACATTTAAATAAAGAAGAAAAATCAAGCATAAAGAATTTAATTTCAAACAACGCTGACAGATTCTATTTAAACGAAGACGAACTTGGAGCGACAAACAAAATTTTCCATCAAATAATCACAACTGACGAAGTTCCAGTTAACGTAAAACAATATAGATATCCACAAGCGTTAAAAGAAGAAGTAAATAGACAAGTCAATGAATTACTAGAAAAAGATATCATCGAACATTCAACATCACCTTACAATTCTCCAATTTGGATAGTTCCAAAAAAGGAAAAATCTTTATGTGACATTAATTGGTTGTGTTCGTCCTGTGTTTGTCTTGTTATTGACTCATTCTGTACGCTTTCTACAATCAATCCAATCTAGGTTTCATTTCTTTCCTTTAATTCCTTGAATTTTATCATGGCAAATCACAAAGACTTGACAAAGGAGATGACTCCTATTTCATATTCCGAGGATATTCTCGAATGTTGTACAGAAGATGTGACAGGGGAGATTCATACCCCAGGGCTGCAATATCTTGATGCTGAAGATTTAAGTCAGGTGTATGGCGTGAATCCAGAGACCCTTGAGAAATCTAAAGAACTCCTTGAGCAACGGTCTCTAAGAGCAACTGAGAGCCAGACGTTCCAAAATCCCAAATTCTAAATCGGGCTAAGGGTGATCAAGTCATGCGTCCCTCATTTGGATCATCTTCACCGCGTTTATGGAGTACTGAAGTAGAAACCAATCCTGAACCTCCTCTCAATGATCCTCGATACTCTGCTGCACAGCAAGGGGACACCGGAAGAATTCAACCTAGGGCTCGAGGAGGAGCAGAAGATGAATTTCCTCTTCAGCCAGGTCCTTCTACTCTAAAGAAAAAGATTCCCAAGAAGGTCCCTGGTCCTCAAATGGAAGGATCTAAATCTGCGATATCATCTCCTTGAGCACAACTTCCCCCAATGAAAGCTCCAGAAACCATCGATGAATTATTTGTTAAGCTCCATCAACAATTAGATCCCTTAGATCCCTATCCGCGCCAGATGACGAATTTCCTTCAGTCGGTATTTGACTATCCCAATGTTAGCTTGAGGAAATTCTGGAATGAATACCGAGTTGAAATAAATGTTTGGATAGACTCCGCTCAACAGGATGTACTAATGGGCATCTTAGCTGCGATCCCTTATGGCCGAATTGCAGTTAGCATGCTATTTAAAGGAATCAAGAAAACTTACCACAGAATCAGGAATAATTATTATTGGAAGAACATGAAAAAGGAAATCACTGATTACATTAGAACTTGCATTAGCTGTCAGAAAGTAAAACTAGTAAGGATGAAAAATAAAGAACAAATGGTCATCACTGACACCCCAATTGATGCATTTGGTAAAATATCTTTAGACATATTAGGACCATTACCAATAACTACAACAGGAAACAGTTATATACTTACCATCCAGGATAACTTGACCAAATACTCAGCTGCAATACCCTTAGTATCAACCACATCTGAAGAAGTAGCAAGAGTTTTTACAGAACACTTCATATGCAAATTTGGTAGTCCAAAAGCCATACTTACAGACCAGGGTACATGTTTCACAGGATCATTAATGAAGAAATTAGCTAAAGCCTTCCAAATCAAAACATACAGAACATCTTCATTCCATCCACAATCAAATGGATTACTAGAAAGAAGCCATCATGTTTTAATTGAATATTTAAAACATTATATCTCAAAAGAAAAACATTGGGGCGAATGGTTACCACAAGCGATGTTTTCCTATAACACCAGCATCCACGAAGGAACAAAATTCACACCACACGAATTAGTTTTCGGGAAGAAAGCTCGTCAACCATCAAGTATTAAACCGATTGATAATTTAAAAACATACCCCGATTATATTGAAAAACTAATTCAAACACTGCACAATTTACGAGAAATAGCAAAATCAAATTTGGAAAAAGAAAAACACAGACAAAAACATTATTACGACAGAAAAATTGCAAGCGTCTTGCGCTAGATGACACTGCTTTATCTCTAGCATCAACTGTGGTAGATGACCCGGAAAGTATCATAGGATTCATCAGGTGTTTCAAGACTGTTGTTAGGCGGGTCCGTCCTGAAATCGATGTCATGGAAGGTCTGCATGCTTTATATACAGACATGAATAAGAATTTCAAGAGTTTATTGGATGAGTACGCTCAGCAACGTGATCACACGCTGAAGATAAATGATCAAATGAGGACGACATCAGAACGCCTGTCGGGACTGACGGAGACAGTCGAGACGTTTGCTTTGAAGGCTGCGAAACTCGATCTATTACCACCTCCCAAGACCCTACAGGACTCAGAGATATCGATGCCTGTCACATTCCCCATGGAACCAGGGCAAAAAATTAATTATGTGAGTCTCGATAAAGAAGGGGAGTACAAAGGTTACTATGTCCTGAAAGTGGCTGAGGGGAAAATTCAAACGGTAGTCCCTCCATCTAATCACCCTGAGCTTGCTGGACTTGAGACTTTCAAGGCTGCCCTCCAACATATTTTTGTTAATTTGGACCAGTCTCAAATTCTCAACCGATTAGCGGGGAATCTAACATATCGAAGACTTTTTACCATACCAGCTGGAAATGAAAGAATGGCTCTACTTCAGGCTCTAGCTAAAGGATTCCAGAAGAAGGAATTCCAATGGATGTATTCTCCCCCTCGTGTTTAAGTCTACTGTTACGTGTAAGACAACGCCTCAGGGACACTTGAAAGAGTTATGTTTACATTTCGTTCGTTCCTTTATTTTTATAGCATAGATTATAGTACACAATCTCTTATCCTAAAGATTTAGAAAAAAAAAAAAAAAAAAAAAAAAAAAAAAAAAAAAAAGGACCACAAAGGTGCCGCTTGGGGTTCGCCTCAACGGTGCCATGTGCCAACCCCTCCTCCTCGTGGTGTGGTCCGGGCACCGTATTTTCCGGTGGCGGACGGGGCTCTGGCTTAGCGGGGGAAACCCCGCTGTGGCCCGTCGGGTTGCCACCCCGTCGGGCCTCATACTGCTGGCGCGTCTACAAATAATAGGTATTATCTCCGGCGGGGGCCTCGGCCCGCCGCACAGTGGGGCAGAATCCCTAAAACGTGGTCAAAAGTCAAAAAATAAAGTTTGTGTTTAAGGTATATGAAATACTAGGTTGGCTAGACTGATATTGAAGGGCCTAAAATGTACAGTTAGAAAGGTCCGTCCCCTTATACCTGCGCTGGTATTCCAGTCGCAAAGTGGCCTTCGTACAAGCAGCAGTTATAGTGTGCAGAAGCGAAAATCGATAGACAAATTCAAAGGGACGCCAAAGTTTTTAGAGAACAGATATTTTAATTCTGTAAAATGGAATCTTCTGCGGAATGTAAGTATAATTTCAATATGTTTCACGAAGTTTTTATGTAGATAACGAGAAAAGTTAATGGCAAATAATTATAGTAAAGAAAAATGCACATCTGTATACAAAAGATTCTAGAAAAAGGTGTAAAAGTAATATAATTCTACAGAATTCTGCAGCGTGCTTATTACACATTATAGTTTATACTATTGACTAATGAAGTAAATCAAGAACAGCTGCACCTAGCTGCACCTTTGGTTTTTATAAAGCTGTAAACTATTATCGATTAAACGTACACGTTAATCTATTGAGGCTCATGGCTAGTACAGTAGAGATGGCGGAAAACCAATTACTAGATTCATGGCATAAGATAAAAATAAGATCTACATGTCTCTCCTTTTTGTTTTTTAACTTGTTTATACAAAATTGTTTAAACAATTTCTTTTGATTATCAGTTTGTGCAAAATCTGACTATGCCACTCGATTCTATAAAAAATATAATGAAAATTTTATTCTCGTCATTTTTTTGCTGCGAGCCTTCCTTTGTAATATACAGGGTGGCCCATTTTTTGCTCATAATTTTTTTTCCATTTCCTCGTGTAGCTGATCGAAAAATTCGCTGAGATAGGTATAACAACATGACCTTGAAGTGTCCTTAAGCTTCAAAAATTAAAATTTTGCGTAAAATTTATGGTTTTATTTCTAAATTGGTGCGAACTCTACTGAAAAATGTATATACGATTTACAAAATCTGTTCCGTGCAGATCGTTAAATGGACCACTCTGTATGTAAACATGTGTTGTCAATGGGTAATTAATTAATCTATATGTTTCAGCTTCTGCTGCTCAAGCTGGAAGAATTGGCTTGACAAGGAAAGAAATCTTTTTGCTGTTAAAGGACCATTTCAACGACAATATAACGGTTTCATACGAAAAAATTGAATCCGTTATGTCGGAAAAGTTTCAACTTGTAACTACACGTTACCGCAAGCCATGAAGCAGGACATACGCAAATTATTGCACGATTTAAAAGTGAAATGGCAACAAGTTCATAGAATGGAAGAGAGATTTTTTAATAAAAATAGGGAATGGTTGGACGTATTCGTTGTTTTCACGAAGGAAGAGGAAATTGCGGAAACATCCACAAAAAAAGATTCAGGTCGTCCATCTTCAGATTTTTCAACTTCCAGTGAGAGAACAAAGCGAAGAAGAACTGAAGGTATTCGTTCAAAAACAAACGTAGAAGAACTGTGTTATGCGACACAAATGAATCTTCGAGCTGCAGGACAATTGGACGCTGCTAAGGTTCTACAGGATATGACAGTGAGCCCGTCAAAAGCTCAGAAATACAGGAAATGTGTACAATCGATTTCCGAAAATACTTTTACAGGTGATTCTGCTTTATCATTGTTGATTGAATTGAAATTTTCAAGAAGTCAATACCAACTACAACGAAGTGCATGTCTACAAAATAATTGCAAGGTATTTCCATCATACAAAAAAGTACAAGAAGCAAAACATAATTGTTACCCACCTAAGTCAGAAATGACAATAACCGAAAATTGCGGCGAAATAAAATTGCAGGCCTTATTAGACCATACAGCTGAACGTATTTTATTAACACAAATCGATGTAATCAAAAGCTTGAGTCCTGAACAGGTGCAAAATATGATTTTGATTTGCAAGTGGGGGTGTGATGGCAGTTCAGGTCAGAGTACATACAAACGGAAATTTAGTGATGATAGTGGAAGCCAATCAGATGCAAATGTTTTTTTCACTTCACTTGTACCACTCCAACTTTTATCTACGAATGAAGAAAATAATAAAATTGTAATTTGGAAGAATCCGAGACCTTCGTCTCCTAGGTTCTGCAGGCCAATTAAAATCAAATTTTTACACGAAACAACAGAAGGTACTGTAAAAGAAACAGACGATATTAAACGGCAAGAAAGTGAACTAACCACTTTTAAAACAATTTTTGATGGGAAATGCATTTCAGTTGTATATCAACTTGCATTAACCATGATCGATGGTAAAGTATGCAATGCCATTACTGGCACGTTATCAACGCAACGTTGCTATTTATGTGGAGCAACGTCAAAAGACTTCAACGATATTGATGCAGTCTTGCAAAAGACAGTTAATGTAACCAATTTGCAATTTGGGTTATCCACACTTCATGCATGGATACGGTTCTTTGAATGTTGCCTGCATTTGTCGTACAAACTAGACTTGCAAAAATGGCAATCTCGAAATGAGGAAGACAAATTACAAGTGGAGAGGAGAAAAAGGAACATTCAGGAAGGTTTTCGTGTGAAATTGGGACTGATCGTCGATAAACCGAAGCCTGGGTATGGCAGTACGAATGATGGAAATACTGCTCGCCGCTTTTTCGAAAATTCGTCTGTTTCTGCATCAATAACAGGAGTAGACGAAGACTTAATAAAACGATTTCATACAATATTACAGACGATTTCATGCGGATATGAAATTAATCTTCCAAAATTTCAACAATACACATTAAACACAGCCCGTAAATTTGTTCACTTGTACCCATGGTACTATATGCCCACTTCAGTGCATAAATTATTAATGCATGGAACAGAAATTATAGATTCCTCAATTTTACCCATTGGACAAATGTCCGAAGATGCACAGGAGTCTTGCCACAAATATTTTAAACGATTCCGAGAAGACTTTTCACGCAAATGCTCGCGAACGAAAAATATGGAAGACGTCCTTCTACGAATGTTGGTCTCTTCAGACCCATTCGTTTCCAGCCAACGACAACTGCCAAAAAAAAAACTAAGATCATTATCTTCCGAAGCAATAGAATTGTTAATTCCGCCTAAAGTTAGGAATGTAACCTCCGATACAATAGAAAATATTAATATTCCACAATCGTCTACTGACGAAAACTCTGATAATTCAACTGACGATGATGAATATTAAATAATTAAGTTATAATTGATTTAAAATGTACAATTTTGTAATAATTTGTTTAAATAAAACTATTTGTTATCAATAATGCCACAAACTTCATAATATATAAACATTTTGAGCAATAAGTAACCCTAATTCCTGTAAATTTGAAGCCAACTATTCCTCACTCGGAAAATAAGTAATTATTAATCATTTATCCTTCTGTAATAAACTTTTAAAATGTTGCTGCCTGTTACTAACTTACTTTTCCGTGCAGTATACGATTCTGTAGTCACAAATTGCAAAGAATGTAATTTTGAAACAATTTGTTTAAAAAAAAATGTTTAAACAAATCATTTTTGCAATTCCGACTTCAAATTCGTAATCTGCGGTCCAAATTACCCTAATATATAGAACCTTGTACAAATCGTATAGAATCTTCATATTTTGACCACGTTTTAGGGATTCTGCCCCACTGTGCGTCATCGCGGGATATCCGCCAGCCCCATCGACCCCGAGCACCGGTGTATCGAAGATCGATAATCGATCTATCCCATTGCCGGAAGAGGCCCCCTTCCTAGTCCCATCCCCTCCCCAAACCATCCCGCGACGGTTTCGTCGTCGCAGCAGCGACGGCGAACCGTCATTGAGCCCGAGGCTATCGTTGCGATTAAGAGAGTAAGAGAGTTTGAGATAGGCGATTTATCGAGTGTTGAGAGAGAGTGCAAGAAGTTTTGGGTGAGTCCCTTACCGTATTAATATTGTAAAAAGCGAGATCGAGGCAACGGCTATTTTCTCCGCCCGCGCATTGTTCGAAGTAGAGACGGCTCCCCCTTTTCGCTCTTCCCCCCCTTTGATTTTCCGACCACAGTCATTTCCTCATTCGCGTAACGTAGGCGAACTTTCCCGCGAACCCCTCTTCCGACCCTAGAGATTTCCCTTCCCACAATAATCCTCCTTGCGTACTCCCCCGCGAAGTATTGTACGGACGTAAGTGCCCCGAGACCCATCCCCTGTAAGACACCCACGAACCCCTTTTCCCTTTCGATTTTGATCGCCACACCGAGTGGCTGGCGCCCAACGTTTGTGAGAGAATATTGTAGAGTAAAGTTTGCGAATAGAATCTTGTATAGAGTGAACCCCCGAAGAGGGTCACAATATATATTTGTTAAAGAATATAAATTTTTTTTACAATCTATTCTACAAACTGACTTTACATAATGTTTACAACTTTGAAATATAATCCTGTATATCTAAGAAGAAAATAAAACAAAACGGAGATACACCGATGTAAATAGTCTGTAATTCAGTGTTTCCAAGAACACGTTGTTGATACTTGTATGTACAGTCAACCCTCCTATAACGCGGTACTCTCAGAACGCGGTTTCCATATAACGCGGAGCTGAAAATGCGACAGCCCTCCTATAACGCGGTACTCTCAGAACGCAGTTTCCATATAACGCGAAGCTGAAAATGCGACAGCCCTCCTATAACACGATACTCTTACAGCGCGGTTTCCGTCAACAGCATCACAGTTCAGTGTTATAAACTGTGTTTATGAACTTTTGAAGTTTACTTATATGCATTGTTCATTGTGATTAGAAAAATTACACTAATTACATTTGCATTCTTCTAATTTTGGATTGCTTAGCTCCCTATAGAGAGGTTTTAGTGGAGTTAGAAAAAAAAGCTACAATCGAAAACCAATATGAAGATGCGCCAAGTGAGGAAGACATTTTGCCTATTAAAAGAAGACGAGTTAGGCGACTCATATTATCTGACAGCGAGGATGAGTGTTGAAAGATTAAATTTTACAAAAGTCTTTCTTGTTTTTGTTGGAAAACAGTTTTTCAGTTTAGTTTTGGTATCATTTCTTTATATAAACTCTTCAATTCAATAAAAATAATTTATAATTTATCTTGTCCTTATTGGTCTCCATATAACGCGGTACGAATAATGTGATTTGTACTAATTCTGCGTTTCTTATAGCGCGGTTTCCATACAACGCGGTAGACGGTTTCCATAGAACGCGCTACGAATTAGCCTGGTTTGTACGGTTAAATCCGAGTTTCTTATAGCGCGGTTTCCATATAACGCGGTACGCACTCACCGCGTTATAGGAGGGTTGACTGTACATGTATACAAGAAACAGTAGAGAATCGACGACTGCATGCTGACTCATACACCGGTAGAGACACGTAGGCATACGTAGAATTCAATGTAGTAGTAACAATAGTTTCTCACGAATATCTCGGAAACTAAAGCTTTCCGTTAATTATGCATAATGAAAAAGTTGGTCAGAATCATGCCCCCGACAACATATTAAAAGGTCATTGAAATCGTCCAATCTTAAGATTAAAAACTTTCTGCATTTTGCAATAACAATGAAAAAATGAAAACTTTTTTTGAAATGGGACCAATCGGAAGACATACCCTACAAGATGCCAAAGGTTTCGTTCCGATAGGTCCATTCATCTCGGAGTAATCTCTGAACGCACACAGAAAAAAATACATACTGATCGAATTGAGTAACCTCCTCCTTCTCGAAGTTGGTTAAAAAAGATAACTTTATAGCAGTATACAGGATGTCCCGTAACGCATTTTCACCCTCTCAGGTGGTGGTTGGTGGGGTGATTCTGAACAACTTTTTCCTTTGCGAAAAAGTGGTTTGAAGCTTCCTTTTTGAATTATTAAGCAAAAACACTTACCAATCCGAGCGCGTATAGCGCGCGGGCTCAGGGACGGCAGCGTCGGCTACGACAACGGGGCTTGACGCAGGTCGCGAACAAACGGCTCGGCGCCTCGTTAGCATAGCACAATAAAAAAATTGAAGTAGTTAAACATTTTTTGTTGTTGTTGAAAAGGAATACGGAATCTAATCTCTTGTCGCCTGTTATTATGTAAAAAAGGAAATTTTAAACATTCTAAATAACAAATAAAAATGTTTGAAATGAAATAATGAATAAAAATTTTAAAACAATTTCAATGAAACTTACCCATTCGTTCGTAAATGTACCTGCTATGCTGAAAGCAGATAATTCCTACCTGGGTCTATCCTGGGTTATTATGTCGGTCTTCATCACTCGACGAAGAAACAGGTGTGCGGAACAGTTGATTTGATGGTCGTGCTAGTGAACTCGCCTCGTTTATTGCACTTAGGTATTGCACTTACGCAGCCCTTTTCGGGGTCAATTTTTTCACTAAAACGACTGCACAAAATCACTGTCACTTTTCACGCACTTTAACCTGACTTGAATTATTATTGTACGTAAATAACTAAATTCAATTGAATTGTCTTTACGTACAGCTGAACTTTTTTATTGAAAAACGTCGTGGTACAAAAAAGTCTCTTCAACTGTTTTCGCTTTCCCTTTCCCTCGGGCCGCGACTTCGCGCAACACGTAAGCTATTAGCTGCGACGTCACAAACGTTTAATAAATTGCTGGCCCCTTTCGGGGCCGATTGTTTTAATCGATGAACCAATGTTTCCTCTACGTGTAAACAATGGGTGGCCCCGAAAGGGGCCGATTGTTTTAAAGTATGAAGGGTTCAATGTATCCCCCTTCATGCTGTATGCAAATTGCAGCGCGTGAAGCAACCGACCGCTGCACCTTCCGCAATGTTTCCACGCTGATGTTTGCGACGGCACCATGAATTAGTGCCATCGCCTGGTCCGCCGTTTCAAACTTTGGAAATGTTTATTGTTCCAACCATTCGAAAAATCGACAACGTCGAGTTTTTTCCAGCCAGGTAAACCCTCGGATGTCGAAGTTACTGTAACACCTTTGCCGATTGCTAATTGACCCTTCGGAAAAACCCACTTTGGGGATGAAGCGAAAAATTCAAATTCAGGTAAACCAATGTCATAAACCTCGTATAAAAACCGTCAAACTGTTGGAACAGAAATCATTTTCAAAGTGAAAAGCAAGGTGAAAACATCATGCAGCGTTCAACGGAGGGATATTATAACATGTTTTGCATTTATGTGGAATGCAATTACAATTCAAATCTTGCTGCCGCGCAATATTGCGAACAGTACGGAGCCGTAAATGCACCAAGTGCTCCGACTTTTCGGCACCTTGCCTCGCGCCTTCGTAGTACAGGATCGCTGGTACCAGGCACAACAGATACCGGCCGCACCACCCGTTCCCCCGTAGCTCAGCAAGAAAATGTTCTTGCTGAGTTCGAGGAAGATCCGACCACCAGCATACGCGAGGTCAGCCGACGCACCAAGTAAGTAATAATTTAAAGTAATTATAATAATTTTAATATGAAAATAGAATTCTTGTTTTAATATTTTTGTTTCATTTTAGTGTCAACCGTTCAACCGTGCACCGGATCGTGCAGGAGAATAAATTACACCCCTACAAACAAGTGCGGGTGCAGCATCTGTACCCGCAAGATTACATCCAGCGGATGGAGTATTCCCGGTGGTTGTTGGGAAAAATCGAACGGAACCCGTCGTTCTGCACGTCTGTTTTGTGGACAGATGAAGCCCTCTTTACACGAGAGGGGTGCTTCAATGCCCACAATTCACACGTGTGGAGCGACGAGAATCCGCACGCGATTCGCCCACATGCAGCGCAGCACCGCTGGTCATTAAATGTATGGGCCGGGATTTGCGGCGATTTTATCATTGGGCCGTACATTCTACCCAGTAGATTGGACGGTCCAGCATACAGAGTGTTTTTAGAACATGTCCTTCCGGATCTCATGGAGAGAATTCCTCCCGAAATTCGGAGGGACATGTTCTACCAACATGATGGTTCACCTGCACATTTCGCCGTAAATGTTCGTGAGTATCTACATGAAGCCTTCCAAGAGAAGAGGGAAAGGGAAAGCGAAGACAGTTGAAGAAACTTTTTTGTACCACGACGTTCTTCAATAAAAAAAGTTCAACTGTACATAAAGACAATTCAATTCAATTTAGTTCTTTACGTACAATAATAATTCAAGTCAGGTTAAAATGCGTGAAAAGTGACAGTGATTTTTTGTGGTCGTTTTAGTGAAAAAATTGACCCCGAAAAGGGCTACGTAAGTGCAAAACCTAAGTGCAATAAACGAGGCGAGTTCACTAGCACGACCATCAAATCAGCTGTTCCGCACACGTGTTTCTTCGTCGAGTGATGAAGACCGACATAATAACCCAGGATAGTCCCAGGTAGGAATTATCTGCTTTCAGCATAGCAGGTACATTTACGAACAAATGGGTAAGTTTCATTGAAATTGTTTTAAAATTTTTATTCATTATTTCATTTCAAACATTTTTATTTGTTATTTAGAATGTTTAAAATTTCCTTTTTTACATAATAACAGGCGACAAGAGATTAGATTCCGTATTCCTTTTCAACAACAACAAAAAATGTTTAACTACTTCAATTTTTTTATTGTGCTATGCTAACGAGGCGCCGAGCCGTTTGTTCGCGACCTACGTCAAGCCCTGCTGTCGTAGCCGACGCTGCCGTCCCTGAGCCCGCGCGCTATACGCGCTCGGATTGGTCAGTGTTTTTGCTTAATAATTCAAAAAGGAAGCTTCAAACCACTTTTTCGCAAAGGAAAGTTGTTCAGAATCACCCCACCTACCACCACCTGAGGGGGTGAAAATGCTTTACGGGACACCCTGTATATATATTTTTAACATGTATCATTAAGATTTAAATTATATTTTTTTCTCTTATGCATACGGCGGAAGAACACCGTGATACATCGTCCGTGCGTGGATCAGCTGCTTGAGTTCGGGCAACACGAAATTTCAATTAAGAAGGGAGGAAACGAAGATGCATTGTAACAACACGAAAAAAAGATCAGTTTATAGCAATACGTATATTTTTAACATGTATTATTACATTCCAGTTTTAAATTGTATTTTTTTTCTCTTATGCATAAGACGGAAAAAGACCGTGATACATCGTCCGTGCGTGGGTCAGCTGCAACGGATGTCAAAAACCACAAGATATATATATACTAAATATTAATTGTAGAATCTTTAAATAACAAAAAATAAATGAAAGATACAAACCTGAAAAGATTATAGATTTATTTATAAACTAACCCTAACCCTAACCTAACCAATTTTCCTCGTATGTATTCGGATTTACGTATTGCAATAGTTAGAATAACAGGAATATCTAATTGAAGAAATTACTTCTGTATCACGTACTTTTATCATATGTACGTACATACATATGTATATATATAAAACTTAAATATTAAAAAAAATATCAAAGAAAGATGCAGTTCAACTTCTTTTTTTAACTGCGTTCCAAGTTAATGTATTTCATAGTATTAATGTATTAAAAATGTATTTTTATGTATTAGAAAAACGTTAATGTATTAAGAATCAGAACTGAAACCGTAAAATCGAGATTCGAACTGGTTCTCCTGGTTTCTGAATTCAGCCATATTGCCATGGACGAAATTATATTATTTTATCGATTCGTCAATGCTGCTGCCACGTGCTTTAGCGACTTGAGCATCGAGCCGATAACGTAGAAATGACGAGAGCAGCCGAACTCTGCCAAACCCGCAGAGCTCACACGGACACGTGGGACAACGCGCTTGTGTTAGATGGTACAACTGTGGTAGGGGAGTCACTGGGACGTCGTGGGACGTCGTGGAGAGGGTAAAGATTTGTCCCACGTCCCACGGTTCTGGCATCACTGCTTCGACCATCGATCGCGCACGAAATTTGTCACTCTTGATCGATCAATCGTAAGTACGTGATCGGGAGCCCGTGTGTCCGAGAGACAGAGTTATTCGGAAGTTCGCGATATTTTCTCTGCGGTAAAGTCCTCCGCGTAGCGAGGCAGAGTGCAGTGGTAGTTAAAATAATCGAAATTCTGAATAAGGACTCGAAGACGCGCACGTTAAATCTTCCTTCTACCTAAATTTCTATCTTTTCTTTCTGATTTTAAATCGTTTGCTCGCGTATTCTCGTATTAACTTCATTCCGCGTAAATTATATATTGATTGTTTCCGTAATTAATTGTAATTCGTAATTCGATATTCGTTTGTCTCTCGTCGACGTACTCGTCCGTAATAATCCGTTTCCGCCGCGACAAGTGCAATCGATCGACATCTTACCGTTTCTTTGGTGTTCCAGATCATCGAGCGAACACAAAGCGAATTTAGCAAGCGATTATCTTGTATTTTATTGTACAGCAAAACGGTAAGTCGTTTCAATTACATTTTTCGATCACGACGTTTATCAATTGGCAAAACGGGCGATCTGGTCCAGCCCTTCGGGGTTACGAGAGTGACTCAGGTCAGATTGTTCCACCGTACCAGGTATCAACAGATTTCTGTATTAATTCTTTTGTTTGTTACAATCTCGCAATTCTAATTTCTTTTCCGTCATCAAAAGGGCACTTTAGTCCAACTCTTTCGAGAGTTACGAGAATTTCTCAGGCTGAGGTGTACCACGGTCGAAAACCGCCAATTTTATAGTTAAATTTGGAAAGCGAAATTGTGATAATCATTTTTACGTGTCCGGTAATATACTCGTCGGTTTCAGTTGTGATATTAGAGCGTTTATACAATCATATTCTGTTAATTAATTTTAAGCATCTTTACATTTGTTCACATTTTTGCAAAACTGGTAGTTTCTATATTAACGTGTTAGCGTCAGCACGTGTTCAAGGGTTGACACGTGGCAGGGTCATTGCATTTGGGGCGTTTGTGTAAAAAAAAAAGAGGAAGTGACTATGTCAAACTCCGACCCGTCCCAGCCGAGTATAGAGGACTTAGTTCGTCGCGTGCTTCAAAGTATCGGTGACAGTGTAGCTTCTACATCGGCATCGGGTACAGCACCATCGTCCGTTTCGGCTGTATCGGAATTCACTGGTGAGGACATTGGAGACGATGCAAACGGGTGGTGCGACCAAGTTGAAGAAATCACCATAGAAGTACCTAAGCAGCGTCTGAATTTGGCAACACATGCGTTGAAAGGACGCGCGAAAATATGGTACAAACGGTGGACGCTCGGCCTTGCACATGGGAAAAATTTAGAGAGGACTTGTGTGCTGTGTTTGTTACTGAACGGAAGCTGCATGATCGGTTGCTGCGTGCATTGCAGTATTCGAGTGACACAGCGGTCGGTTACGCCGATTATGCGCGTACAAAACTATTATATTTAAAACAAACGGGTGTGTCGTTTACGGAAAAGGAACTGATAGAACTAATAATAAGCATGATAAGTGATGCGAATGTGCGACAAGCCATGCTGAGTGCTCGTTTTAGTGCTACGTCGGAGTTATTAGTGGGAATTGCTGATTACAAAAAGGTTGTCTCTTCTGAGAGAGAAAAACGGCAATCAGAAAAGCATTCGTCACAAATGTCGAAACGATGCTACTCGTGTAACGAGTACGGACATACGGCGAGGCGGTGTACAAAGCAAAGGAAGGACAGGAGTCGGAGTCCGCTGAGACGTAGCCCAGCGAGACAAGGGTCAATAACCATGAACAGGGGTGCTCCTACCTGCACCTATTGTTCAAAGAAAGGACACGAGGAGGCTAACTGCTGGGCGAAGCGACGGGCGAATCGAGATGGACAGGCGCCAAGGAAGGCTGATGCACAGGACAATAAAAATCGTGTGAACGTGTGTTATTCAGTGATTCACAAACCATCCGCGATACGATTAGAAGGCTTGCTCTTAGAGAACTGTTTGCTAGACAATGGTGCGGCTTGCTCTATAATACAAGAGTCGGTAGCCAAGTGGGCAAACTGCCGAATCATCCCGCGCATCACCACCTTGCGAGGCCTCGGAAATTCAGCCACGATCGGAGGTACCACCGCGATGGTTCAAATCAAGGAGATATCAGCCAAAACCAATTTCTACGTCGTGCCGGACAAGACAATTCTTTATGACGTGATCATAGGGAAGAATTTTGTGGTCGGGAAAGGATTACGCATGGTCACCGATTCAGACGGGACAACAACGATGGAGCGCAAACAGCCGCCTACCGAAGAAGCTTCTGTCGCTGATCCTCTCTGCTATGCCGTGGACCAGGAGGATCTTAGAACGTAGGAGGCTGTGGCAGCGCTGCTAAGTCGATACCAACATATGCTGGCTTCCGGAAGTAGGGTGCGACGTGTGAGTACAAGCGAAATGTCCATTGTAACGAAAGAGGACCGTGTGGTGAGTTATCATCCGTATCGTTTATCATTCTTTGAGCGAGAAAAGGTTCGAAGTATTATAGATGAATTGTTAGCGAACGAAATAATACGCGAGAGCACGTCGCCTTATGCGAGCCCAATAATCCTCGTGAAAAAGAAAAACGGCGAGGATCGTATGTGCGTTGACTTCCGCGCGTTAAATAAAATAACGGTGAAAGACCGTTTTCCCTTGCCGCTAATAGAGGACCAATTAGATCGGTTAGGTACGGGAAAATATTTTACAACTTTGGACATGGCGTCGGGATTCTATCAGATTCCAATCGCGGAAGATTCCGTAGCAAAGACGGCATTTGTAACGCCTGACGGGCATTACGAATTTCTGCGCATGCCGTTTGGGCTAGCAAATGCTCCATCTGTTTTTCAGCGTGCGATAAATAAAGCCTTGGGTAATTTGCTCTATAAAATCACTTTAGTATATATAGACGATATTTTGATTCCGTCGGAGACAGTACAAGAGGGTCTTGAACGGTTAGAACAAGTTTTGCATGCTTTAGATGTAGCCGGATTTTCTTTAAACTTAAAGAAATGCAATTCTTCCAAACTACCATTGAGTATTTGGGAAGAGAAATTTCGACCGAGGGAATCAGACCGGGCGCAGCGAAAATAAATTCGTTGTTAGAAGCACCGGTCCCGGAAAATGTCAAGCAGGTACGGCAGTTTATGGGTCTGGCCAGCTATTGTCGGAAATTTATATCCGAATTTGCGACACGAACGGCTTGCATTACAAGACTGACGAAACAGGACGTACCCTGGTGTTGGGGTAACGAACAGGAGGAAGCACGAAGGTACATCTTAGAAAAACTTTGTTCAAAACCCCTGCTGATAATTTATGATCCAAAAAGAGAAACAGAATTGCACACGGACGCTAGTGCTCTTGGTTATGGTGCAATTCTGTTCCAAAAAATAGACAATGAGTTGAGAGTGGTAGCATACTTTAGTAGACGTACATCCACGGAAGAATCGCGATATCATTCGTACGAGCTGGAGACATTAGCCATTGTAAACGCGTTATAACACTTTCGTGTTTACCTCCTAGGTATCAATTTTAAAAATATAACGAAACTGTAACGCCGTGAAAGCTACAGGGACGAAAAAAGATCTCGTGCCACGAGTTGCTAGGTGGTGGATCTTCCTGCAGGATTATTCGTTTGAATTAGAATTCCGAAAGGGTAAATACGTAGAGCATGTTGATTATTTGAGTAGAAATCCTTGTAAGGACTACCGAATTAATTTTGTTTGCGAAGGATCATGGTTAGAAGCGGCACAGAAAAACGACGAAGAAACACGCGAGATTATTGGAAAACTAAATTCGGGCCATAGTATAACGTCGGACTTCGAGCTCAAACAAGGAATTTTGTGTCGGAAATTATTGCGGGATACAGGACGTACGGTGTATCGTAGTTTTGTTCCGAAGGGGACTAGATTGGGTTTACTTCGTTTGTATCACGATGAAAATTGTCATATAGGTATTGATAAAACGTATGATCGAGTGTCGCAAAAATACTGGTTCCCGAGAATGCGAGCATTTGTGAAAAAGTACATTAGTCATTGTTTGACCTGTCTGATTTCCAAACGGCACACGGGCCCGAAGCAAGGTTTCTTACATTCAATACCGAAGAAATGCATTCCATTCGATACCATACATTGTGATTGCCTTGGTCCGTTCCCTACTACAAAAGAAGGGTACCAGCATATTTGATTGATTGTGGATTCTTTCACAAAGTATCTACAGTTAATCCCTTTAATGACCTTGAGTGGTCCCGAAACATTAGCGGTGTTCCGGGAACGCCTTACATTATTTGGAGCACCGCGTATGATTACACTGTCCAACACGAATTTTGTTTTCCAATAGCCACTGGTTGTAGAGCTTCTCGTCCTGAACACGAATCCGAAAACCGAATTGCTCTATCACCCTCAGTTTTCGAAAAACACGAGTTTTTGTAAAAACATATATTTTGGGGGGGAAATGACCTATTACGCGGAAACTAAAAGCGCTAGAACATTCGCATTGGTCTCATAAGATAGAGGAGAGTTTCCCGAATACATTCATATACAAGTAATGCTTCGAAATAAGCAAGTGGCTCGGGACCGAACAGTTGCTTATTTCGAAGCAGGTATGCTATTCGGCTTGACTTTGTTCTCGAAACGGGACGATAGAGGTAGCGGCAAATCTCGAGGTAGCGGCAAATCATAAAGTGATCGGCCGAGCAGCGATGTTATTTTTTGGACAAGGATAGAATATAACATGCCCTCTCATTCTCGCACTATGCTTTATTTCGAAGCAAATATACCAGACTGAGAAAGCATTATATATATTCCATCCTTCTTCTACTAACCGATGTCACTGCTCAGTCAAGCGTGAAATTTATTACCCTAAACATCGGCTTCGCGCTTTCATGGACCTCTCACTCGTTTCTCGTACCTCTCACTTTGCGGGCGACTTCAAACAAAAAAGAGGGGATAGCGACTTGCTTATTTCGAAGCAGAGACCACTTGCTTATTTCGAAGCATTACTGTATATATATTCCATCCTTCTTCTACTAACCGATGTCACTGCTCAGTCGAGCGTGAAATTTATTACCCTAAACATGGGCTTCGCGTTTTCATGGACCTCTCACTCGTTTCTCGTACCTCTCACTTTGCGGGCGACTTCAAACAAAGAAGAGGGGATAGCGACTTGCTTATTTCGAAGCAGAGACCACTTGCTTATTTCGAAGCATTACTGTATATAGTTATTATATTACATGATTCTGAATAGATGTAAATGTTGATGAAAGTTTAAAAAATAGCCGGCGCACGTATTTCCTACGTATTACTTTTGTATTTTTAAGAAAAGTTTTCTATCTAGCGCGAATTCTCTATACAGTACCGAATTCTGTAGACATTTCCGAAGAAGAAACTATATGGGGTAAGTATTGGAGCAGTATGCACTTCGAGTAAATCGAAAAAATATCTGCCGGTGACGCGTGTATCTGCCAGGCGGCCATAGCTCGCTCTCTTCGCCTAGTCAGTGCCGTAGCTACGCGTAATCAACACTAATGGTGGGGTTTAATATACATTTACCTTTTATTATATCTATAATGTTTGATTTTTTTTTTGCTATTATTATTATTTCCCTTTTGTTGTTATTCATCATTATTGTTAGATACCAACAATAAAATGATAAAATACTTTAATTTAAAATTTTTAAATCGATTGACGAGCATTACGACTTTATCAATCGACAGTCGATTAAAGACAATTTTGAAATTTGTTTATGATATAGAAAGAATAAAATGTATAAGATAAAGAATTACCTGCAGTAAACGAATTTAAAAATATGGAAGTTTATTTATCATGGAAATATAATTTTCTACGCTATGATTTTCAAGAAAAATATAAGAAGGTTTCTTGGAAATTCAGTATACTATTGAAAGCCTTTTCGAAATGAAAATGTAATACAATGTAGCGCTCTTTCTAAATATAAGCACCACTTGTCGTTTGTTTCGAACACTCGATACAATCAAAGAAACAATAAATATCTTGAAATTCTCTGGCTTGCTATACACTGTTGAAGTCTGAATTTAGTTTCGTTTTGAAAATTGTCCGAGTCAGCCGTCCTAAGCAATTCAAAAAGTCTTCCGTCGTATAGAGTAAAAACGTGTGTTGGTATAGTGTTTAACATTTTATAAGTTATTATAGTTCATAGTATTTTGATACTTTGGTGCATAACATTTTATAAGTTACTTTAGTACATAGTTTTTTGACACTCTAGTGCATATTTTATGACTTATTATATGTAGTATATAGCGTATTTTATGTGTTGTTATAGTGTAGTGTTTTATAATTTATAATAGTGCATAGTACTTATTAGTGTTGTGTAATATACATTTTATAGTACTTAACAATGTCGCGAATGTGTAGAAATCCACCAGACTCTTTTTGTTATATTTGTGGGGAGGTAGTTTTAAACTCTGAGTGCAGAAGTATAACACCTTTAATAAGGTTTGCATACGAACATTATTTTGGATGCAAAATCAGTGACCAGGATAAACAGTGGGCTCCACATGTTTGTTGCCAACGCTGTGCCACAGTTCTTTTAGCTTGGGTAAGAGGTACACGAAAAGCCATGCCATTTGCGATTCCCATGATATGGAGGGAACCGAGAAATCATGCCATAGATTGTTATTTTTGTTTATGCAATATTTCTGGCATTAACAAGAAAGGGAAAAAAAAGATAGAGTACCCAAATTTACCTACTGCTATTCGTCCCGTTGCACATTCCGAAGAATTACCCATACCAACACCACCATCAAATAAACCAAATCTATATGAAGATCAAACAGAAATAGAAAACGTTGAAACGGAAGAAAATGACAGAAGAACTCCCTCCCCCCTAGGGCCACATCTTTCATCGCAATCTGATCTTAACAATCTTGTACGAGATTTGCAGTTATCGAAAGAACAGGCAGAACTTTTAGGATCACGATTAAAACAGTGGAACTTACTCGAGAATGCAACAAAAGTGACACATTTCAGAACTCGAAATCATGCGTTATTAGAATATTTCACAACACACGAGGAACTTCACGTCTGCACCGATATTGACTCATTATTACATACTTTGGGTTTCGAGCATGATCCGAAAGAATGGCGACTCTTTATAGATTCGTCAAAACTTAGCTTAAAAGCAGTTTTACTACACATTGGCAATATATAACCTTCCATTCCAATCGCATATACTGCAAAAATGACAGAATCTTATGACACCTTCAAAACACTTTTACTCAAGATTCAATATAATAAATATAATTGGAAAGTATGTGGAGATTTAAAAGTGATTGGCATATTACTCGGACTACAATCAGGCTATACAAAATATTGCTGTTTCCTTTGTGAGTGGGACAGCAGAGCAAGGGAGCAGCATTATATAAAAATAGACTAGACAACACCGCGGCAACAATTAATCTCTGGCGAAAAAAATATAAAACATACAAATCTTATCGATCCTCAAAATGTTTATTTACCACCGCTACACATAAAATTAGGGATAATGAAAAATTTTGTTAAGGCAATGGATAAATCAGGACTAGGATTTGAATATTTAAAAACAAAATTCCCATCAATATCCGATTCAAAAATAAAAGAAGGAATATTCGTTGACCCTCAAATTAGAAATCTGATGAATGATAAAAATTTCACATTAAAACTGAATAATTTGGAAAAAGCAGTGTGGCTTGCATTCAAGAAAACAACACATAATTTTCTCGGAAACCACGGAGCAAGAAATTATATTTCCATAGTCAATAAACTCCTGAAAGCATGTAAAGAACTCGGATGCAATATGTCTTTGAAGATTCACTTCCTAGGTTCTCACTTAGACTTCTTTCCGCCAAATCTCGGTGATGTGAGTGACGAACATGGAGAACGTTTCCACCAACACATTTTTAGGATGGAAAAACGGTACCAAGGAAAAAAATCATGTGCAATGTTGGCAGATTAATGCTGGACTTTGATGAAGGACAACAAAGATGTAACGTACAAACGTCAAGCAAGACGAAAACATTTTTAAGTTCGTTTACTGCAGGTAATTCTTTATCTTATACATTTTATTCTTTCTATATCATAAACAAATTTCAAAATTGTCTTCAATCGACTGTCGATTGATAAAGTCGTAATGCTCGTCAATCGATTTAAAAATTTTAAATTGTTACGTCCGGGCTCATTTCCATAAACCCGACCTTGCGTTCCTCATCGGGTGCGCTACACTTGGAAACTTTTCCACGTGAGGGGCGCAAGGAAGGGCCTTGCTAATTTATTTCTTTTCCTCGTTACCTGTCCGCGCTCCTCCGATCTTGTGCTCTACCGTCGGGTGCGTGAGCACTTGGAAGTGATTCCTCACGGAGAACACAAGAAAGGAGTTTGAGATTAAAATTATAATTCTACTTTTTCTTTTCTCTTGTTAGTTTCAATAGTTTAACCGTCAATATACCGAGCTTGTGTAGGCGAGGCACACAAGGAGGCTATATTTAGTTCTTTCAAATAATACAAGTCAACCTTTCCTTGGGATGATTGCCTTGTCGAAACTACGCAACGACAAAAACTTCGAAAGTCGAAACCGTTTAGGGAGTGATACTGTAACGACCCAGTGATAGGTACGTCACTGCACCGACGTATAGGGAGAGCGGTTCCCCAAGAAGGCGACTCGTATGAATGAGAATTGGGATTATAGGTTCGTGTGGTGTGCGGTTAAGGAGTGAAATCCAACATTAATGTATCAAACTAAAAATTATCTTTTATTTAAGTAAGTAAATTAACTATAATTGCTCTAAGTAAGTATAATATTAAGTATAACAATAGGTACGCCCTAGATAATGAAATACAATAAGAAATTATAATAGGTACGCCCTAGATAATGAAATACAGTGCAAAATATATGATTAACGCGACTTGATCTTCGAATACAGCCAATACTCTGTACAGGGTGTAAAAAAATTAAATGTCACGACCTATATAGGGTGATTCTACACCTCTGGATCGGTGGAGATCTGTCAAAGAAAGCGACCGCAAAATTGACCTTGACCCCTAATTTCAAGGTCAAATTTTTTTATTGGCTTATCGTATAGTGCTCATCGAGGGGATAAAAAGTCTGAAAGGAACTATGTGCCGGAAATCAACCCTTCCCCTAGAAAAAAGCCGTCAAAGTTTCCCTATACGTTAATGCATTAAACGTTGAGTCGCGCGGTACCCCTCTCCAGTGATCTTGGCGCATCAGTCTCGCGTATCGCTCGAATTTCATGCTATAGGATAATTCTTGAATTTCAATCACAATGCCAGCATATAGGAAGGGTAAATTCTAAGAGAGCATATTTAAAAAGACAAAATAACTACTGCGTTTAAATGAAAATAAAAATGAATTTAATCGAAACATTCGTAATATAATATAATATGATACAAGTATGATAAGTAATATAATATATAAATAACAATAATAAAAGTAATACAATAATAATAAAAATATAATAGAAAAGAATTATATAAAATAATAGTATAAAAAGTAATAATATATGATATAACATAATATAAAAAATAATATGTAATATGATAATAAATATAATAAGGTAATAAATGTGATAAAATAATTTAATTAAAATAATTTAATTATCTGTTGACGGACGGGTGTGCTATTGACGAAGCGGGACGAAATTATTTTAGCTCGTAAGATATGCGTTTATATTCGAAGTGCAAAACTTCAGTGAATTAAATTCATTTTTATTTTCATTTAAACGCAGTAGTTATTTTGTCTTTTTAAATATGCTCTCTTAGAATTTACCCTTCCTATATGCTGGCATTGTGATTGAAATTCAAGAATTATCCTATAGCATGAAATTCGAGCGATACGCGAGACTGATGCGCCAAGATCACTGGAGAGGGGTACCGCGCGACTCAACGTTTAATGCATTAACGTATAGGGAAACTTTGACGGCTTTTTTCTAGGGGAAGGGTTGATTTCCGGCACATAGTTCCTTTCAGACTTTTTATCCCCTCGATGAGCACTATACGATAAGCCAATAAAAAAATTTGACCTTGAAATTAGGGGTCAAGGTCAATTTTGCGGTCGCTTTCTTTGACAGATCTCCACCGATCCAGAGGTGTAGAATCACCCTATATAGGTCGTGACATTTAATTTTTTTACACCCTGTACAATTTGCCAAGTTACACTAAGTACTGGAAAACTATATTCTAGTAGCTTGTATGATACCTTCGGACACGAGCGGACTATACCTACAGGTCGCAATCGGTTTCTGGTCTAGCCAGAGCTATGCTAATACAGGCCTGCTCAAGGAGCTCCGCTCCTCGCTAGCTCTTTACACTTGAACGTGTGGCTTAGTATTAGCACGTGTTCAACACGTTGCGTACCATGAGTAGGGTGTCCACAGATCCGAACTCTCGTACGTCGCTACTGAAAGAGAAGGATAGAGCTAATCTCGCGCTCTATAGTTGCCTAGGCAATTCAGCGCAAGCTTTTCCTCTACTTCCAGAGTATTGTCTGCATCCGACCGAAGCCAGGGAAGATCTGATCTGGCTCTGCGTGGAACGCCTCTATTTATAGTCAGATTCTGCTGACTTAGCGTTTTTTTTTTTTTATAGGGTTCCTCTGAATTTCTGGAATTCCCCATCACGTGACGGCCAAGCACCCCTGCTCCTTAGTCTACGCGGTCACCCTACTCTAGAATCTCACCCCACCGCGAGATCATCGGGGTTGCGCTGGCGCGTATGCATTCGTTTGTCGATCATTTATCGATAATCTATTTACCGACTGACTTACCGACTAATTGCTTATCGACTTATCGCTTATCGACTTATTCAATCAGACTATATTATCGATTAAATGAAATTTATTTATTATAAGAAGTATAATACAAATCAAACTAATTACTTTTTTATAAATTCAATTAAACGTAAAAATTAACTTAACTATTTTGTACAATATTTAAACCAAAAATAAATCATAACAACAACAACGAAATGAAAAAGGTGCTGGGTCTTCTTAACGGGTCGTTACAATACCATAAACATCCTTCGCCGCGCGGTTAAGCAGTGCGACGCACTTGGAAATTTCCCAACTTAACCGTACAACATAAAAAGAATTTTCTTCTATTTTATTAGCGAGGTACCTCTCATACCTGCAAAGCATGCGTCAGCCGACCCTTCCACGAGGAGTGCGTGTGATTAAGAACAAAGCAATTGGAATTTAACGGAATGAAACTGTTTGAATGATATTAGAATGCGAGGGTTTGCGTGACAACCACTGTAGTTCGAAATCGTTCACGAATGTTCGAGACAAAGGTCGACCGAGACCATAAACATCGCCGTTAAACGTTAAACGTAGAACGTTCGAATATACGTAAATCGTCGAGATACGAATAAGAATGTTAATAACTAATAAGAGCGGAATGAATGTTAACTAAATGCGATACGCATGTATCCGCAATTTGTCGACGATTATAAAACACCGGTTGCATCGCGCGTAAACCGCTAAACAACGAGATTAACAGAGTAATTAACGTAGGAATAATAATTAACGTTATTTAACTAATGGTCATTCAAACCAGTAAACCAAATATTTCTAATAAAACGAAGACCTCCTTCGATACCGGAAATATCATTGTAGAAGCCTCTTTGATTAAGCAAACTCGAATGAATTAAGTCGTAATAGATTTCGAATATTCCAGAACTTTAGACTTGCGACGCATGAAATCCGTCGTAGCGTTAGAGGGGTAGAAAGAAATGGACAACCTTAGACGAAGGTAGAAGTAGAAGTCAAGAAGGGATGAGAGAACTAGGAAGAGCGGCCAACTAGCCCAATACGCGCGGGATTTCCCCTCCGTCACGTACCCCGATTTGCCAAATGATGTCCCCACTTTGGGCCCTTGATCGCGGGTCGAACCCTGAGACACGATCGCTTGACTGAGGCAAATCACTCTTCGTCGAAAAATCGTGAGGTACGTGGCGGGGAGCCCGTGTTCGCGTCGAGCAATAGTTTCGTGTGAAAATCGTAGAAATTAGCTGACCGGTAAAGTCCTTGAAAAAGGCAGAGTGCCGGGAGATTGCGGTTCGCGTTTTCCGCGTTAAAGACTCTTGCGAATACGTTAAATTTCACACTTTTCAATCACTATCCTTTTCTCTTTCGTTTTAAACCGTCCGCTGAATTAATTACTTTTCTTTTTGGTTTTTTTTTCCTTTCGCGTCGCGTCGTCTTTACAATACTTTTGTGCTCGTTTCGTAATTAATCGTTCCGTAATGCCGTAATAAAGGCCGATCGCGAACGCGTAGTGCAGTGGCAGTTTCCTCATCTCTTCTTTGATTTCCAGATTTTCCAACGACACCAGAGAAAAGCTACTAACAATCTATTATCAGATATTATTATTTCACCTTGATTCCTGGTAAGTTGTCCATTTCATTTTATCAAATACGACGAATCTGGACGTGGCGAGGCAAAACGGGCGATCTACGAAACCGCGTATTCTGGAAAGTTTCCCTCTAGATCATTCCGTTCACAATAGAGACATAAGGTATCGAATATTTAAACTATTTGGAAAATTCCGATCTTACACACAAGGAGGACGGCCCCACGAAACCTAGGCTCTGGTAGTTTACCCTCTGGGACCGTTCTTTTCCTTTGATTCTCGCTTAGATTCTTTACACGACATCGTCGCTCGAATCATCGAACCATTTAATCAACCTCTATCTATTCTATAATCAATAGTTTCGTTTTTCATAAAATCTAAACTTTTCTTAATAATGCATTTATTTTCTGTTATATTTCAAACAGCTCGCATTTTCTGTTAACCAACCATTTTTATTGTTACATTTACCTTTTTGAGATTATATTTCTGTTACACCTAATTAGTTTAATTGATTTACATTTCAAATACTTCCTTTTTCCTTATTTTCACGCCTACCATCTTCGTACAAATTCACACGAGGGGCCCGTATGGGACTAGAGCATTGACGAACCCGATTAATATCTTAATTAACTATTAATTAATCTATCAACTCTTTTATTGTTTTAATCGCGAAGGATCTAACATCGTCTCGAGCGATTAGGACTGGTGGCAGCGCTAATACCGTTCTCAACCGCGTATCAGCCAACATAATAAGTAAAATTCTCGTTTTTTTATTTTGTACGTCGCGCGCCGTATCTCTCGCTCGCGACGTAACAAAATTAAAGTATTTTATCATTTTATTGTTGGTATTTAACAATAATGATGAATAACAACAAAAGGGAAATAATAATAATAGCAACAAAAAAATCAAACATTATAGATATAATAAAATGTAAATGTATATTAAACCCCACCATTAGTGTTGATTACGCGTAGCTACGGCACTGACTAGGTGAAGAGAGCGAGCTATGGCCGCCTGGCAGATACACGCGTCACCGGCAGATATTTTTTCGATTTACTCGAAGTGCATACTGCTCCAATACTTACCCCATATAGTTTCTTCTTCGGAAATGTCTACAAAATTCGGTACTGTATAGAGAATTCGCGCTAGATAGAAAACTTTTCTTAAAAATACAAAAGTAATACGTAGGAAATACGTGCGCCGGCTATTTTTTAAACTTTCATCAACATTTACATCTATTCAGAACCATGTAATATAATAACTATATATATGAATGTATTCGGGAAACTCTCCTCTATCTTATGAGACCAATGCGAATGTTCTAGCGCTTTTAGTTTCCGCGTAATAGGTCATTTTCCCCCCAAAATGCATGTTTTTACAAAAACCTGTGTTTTTCGAAAACTGAGGGAGATAGAGCAATTCGGTTTTCGGATTCGTGTTCAGGACGAGAAGCTCTCGAATTACAAAACATGTGGCACCCGGTATAGAAATATGGACTGACTGTTGGAGAGGGTATAATGACATAGAAAATATACCCAGGATGCATTATACCCACAAAACTGTTAACCACAGCCAAATGGGTACCGGGCGTTTTGTAAACGAGGAAACGGGTGCGAATACGCAGAAGGTTGAGGGATCTTGGAAGCACCTAAAATACAATGTAACAAATGCGGGATACCGTAAAGAAAATCTTGCGGAGCACATGTGTGCCTATATGTGGCACAGAATTGTGCGGATAAAAGGACTGGATCCCTTTCAACAATTAATACAAGATATTAAAACGGTGTATCCAACATTGAATTTAAATAACACTGACAATGATTCTCTTGTGTTCTCCTGTAGGTCGGTTAGGTTGAGCGCCTCCAATATTCAGCCTGGCTTTGCCTTATGAAGGGGCGTTGCACTGGTTTTATTTTTGTTTAAGCATGTTGTACAAATCCGATACTCTTGAAACTTTTACAGATAATACTTAAATAGTAAAGGATTATTCTTAATTTTTTTCGGTGGGTGTCACTCAAGGAATTGTTTATAAAAATCACCTTCAAAAAATTATTTATTAATTTTCAACCCTTAATTGTTGGATAAAAATTTTGAAAAAAAAATTATGAAATACAGCTAATGAGTACCTACTATTTGCAGTTTAATCTGTTCAAATCTAAAATAGTTTTCGAGAAAAAAAATATTAAAGTTTTGGGGTTTTACCCTGATATCTCCCTTATCAGGGGGTAGGGGGTTGAAATTGCACACAATTGTTATTTAGACAAAAAGCATTACATGGTATAAGTTGTAACTGTACATATTTTCACGGTTACATAGATAATGTAGAAATTTATTGTATCCGCGGAAAGAGCGTAGGCAGAGGCGGCGCGGCATAGCGGGCTAAACTTCCGAAAACCTTCATGCTCCGAATTGGCTAAAATTTTGGAACTAGATTCTTTTTTGATAAAAATGATGATTGCGAGAAGGATTTTTGGCGACTCGAAAAAAATTTCTTTTTACATGAATGTCACTCTCTATTTTACCGGCATAGTATCTGCATCTATACAGGGTGTCCAATGACTACGTGAGCAACGTTAGAGGGATGATTGACAATGTGATTCTAAACAACTCTTTCCTTTGCTAAAATGTTGACGAACGCTTCGTTTTCGAGTTATTAACAAAAAACACTGGCCAATCAGAGCGCGCCTTTAGCACGGGCCGAACCACGGGTGTGTTAGGTTTGTTCTGCCACCGACAAGATACTGTTAAGGACTGCCATCCTTATGGGAGTTGGCGGCGGCGAAAAAATTCGACGTTTTCTTACACCCTCTAGAATATATGTATTGCGGCCGCAGTAAGAAACAGAACCAGAATCAGTGAGTTTACCAACGACGAGGTTCGGTGCTGAACTGTAACATGAGACATGAGATGATATTTTATCTGGTCGATGCTATTATTATTTCTTTAAAATATTGTATTAAAATATTTTTAATACAAAAAACTGTTATTAATATGGAATGAGGTTCCGAATACGACCGGTCGTCGATTAAGATGAAATTTTTAGGGGCAGGGGGAGGGAGGAAGGGACCCCAAATATAAAGTGGTATCTTCGGCTTCCTATTAGTTTCCGAGATATTAATTAAAAACTTTCGTACAATACATAGAATTTTTCCTATACAGACGTAACTAACACAACCGTCTTCCTTGTAGTAAGCTGACATCGTCAAGTGTCGAACAGCCGTTGACACAGCGGGGGTTCCAACCTAACTATCTATAGGGTGTCCTATTCAAAACATTGGAGATACGACGACTAGCGTAGCGTTGCCGGCCGCCTCCCGGCGGCCGAACATTTGTCTAGCTTAACCTAACCTACGTATAAATCAAATGTGTTTAATTCCTTGAAAATTAGTAATACAATATAAAACATAACGTAATGTAACTAAAAAAATGGATTTTACATGGTACACCCTATAGAAACGGAAGACGATATTGCTATGGTGTGAACGGCTGTTCGACACTTGACGATGACGGTTGCTACAGCGAAGACGGTAGTGTTAGTTGCGTCTGTATAGGAAAAATTCTATGTATTGTACGAAAGTTTTTAATTAATATCTCGGAAACTAATAGGAAGCCGAAGATACCACTTTATATTTGGGGTCCCCTCCCCCCTCCCCCCTCCCCTCCCCTCTCCCCTCTGCCCCTCAAAATTTCATCTTGATCGGCGACCGGTCGTATTCGGAACTACAGTCTTAATATGTTACATAAACAGTAACACTACTTTAATTAGGAACAGATTTTGGAAAATTTTCTGTTGTTCTCCTTCCTTTTTCTTTGAGGGATGCTAGAGCCCCTTAGCCTCCCTTGAGTGCGCTAGTGTCATCGCGGGTATGCAAGGACGCAAGCTTTTAAACGTTTGGGACGTTCGACTCTGTTCACCACATGGCAGAATAAGGGAATATACTAAGCGCTTAGTATGTCATTCTCTGTTAAAAATGCCTACTTCCGCTACCTATGAAAAAGGTAAAAATGCCCACCTGTTAACAGTCTGCTAAGAGACGAGTCTCTGTTAACAGTTAAATGATATTTTTGGTTTAAGAATCATTATTTTATAGATATAACAGTAATTTTCGAATTATTTTTTATTCAATTCTTCTATATTTTTTCACAATGTTAGGTACCAAATATTCTTATTTTTCATATATTTATTTAATATCGATTATTACAATAATTGTATTATTGTATTATAATAAAAATGTAATCCAATTATAAGATAAAATATAATTGTTTTCCAAGCAGCACCGACGAGATAATTATTGTACTGTGACAAAGTTAAATCATCTCGTTGGTGGTATAACAGTTTTTTTCGGCGGTACAATGGATAATATCACTATTCTACATTATCCATCATTCCTATTTACCGATCGTACCCCAGGCCCAATGGGCCCACTTGGCGTGCCGAACTTTAACACAGGGGTTGGCAGTCTTTAACAGTATCTCGTCGGTGACACAGGGGTTGGCAGTCTTTAACAGTATCTCGTCGGTGCTTTAACACAGGGGATGGCAGTCTTTAACAGTATCTCGTCGGTGGTTCTGCGTTCAGCCGTGATCAAGTGCATCGCCACCGCGTCGGTATAGTAGGACTCGTTGGGCAAAAGTTGTATGGAATAATGAATGAAAAAAATAGGTGTCATGTAGAATAAATAAATCGATATTATTTTTTTCTGTTTTTTTTAAATAAGTTTGCAGATAATAAAAAAAGGATTAAGATATAAGCAATAACTAATCAAGATGTGAATTATAACCTACGTTAAATTTGAAAAAATGCAAGAATAATGTAAATGAAAATTACCCATTTGTCGTTGAATGACCCACTGTAATAAGAATGGTTGGCTGCCACTGGGTCATTGTGCCGATCCTTAGCATTCGAGAAGACAACATGTTACGCTGAACAGCTGATTTCCAAGCGGGATCATGCAACTCACTGAACGGTCACTATCACTTTTGATGAGTCTCAATTATACGAGAAGTGGTCCAGTTCGTTTGAACACTTGGAGTTAGCTATCAATCCACGATACGTAGCTTTGCTTGTCCGGATTAGGGACGTTATTAAGCATTGCAAGCGTCTTGCGCTAGATGACACTGCTTTATCTCTAGCATCAACTGTGGTAGATGACCCGGAAAGTATCATAGGATTCATCAGGTGTTTCAAGACTGTTGTTAGGCGGGTCCGTCCTGAAATCGATGTCATGGAAGGTCTGCATGCTTTATATACAGACATGAATAAGAATTTCAAGAGTTTATTGGATGAGTACGCTCAGCAACGTGATCACACGCTGAAGATAAATGATCAAATGAGGACGACATCAGAACGCCTGTCGGGACTGACGGAGACAGTCGAGACGTTTGCTTTGAAGGCTGCGAAACTCGATCTATTACCACCTCCCAAGACCCTACAGGACTCAGAGATATCGATGCCTGTCACATTCCCCATGGAACCAGGGCAAAAAATTAATTACGTGAGTCTCGATAAAGAAGGGGAGTACAAAGGTTACTATGTCCTGAAAGTGGCTGAGGGGAAAATTCAAACGGTAGTCCCTCCATCTAATCACCCTGAGCTTGCTGGACTTGAGACTTTCAAGCCTGCCCTCCAACATATTTTTGTTAATTTGGACCAGTCTCAAATTCTCAACCGATTAGCGGGGAATCTAACATATCGAAGACTTTTTACCATACCAGCTGGAAATGAAAGAATGGCTCTACTTCAGGCTCTAGCTAAAGGAGTCCAGAAGAAAGAATTCCAATGGATGTATTCTCCCCCTCGTGTTTAAGTCTACTGTTACGTGTAAGACAACGCCTCAGGGACACTTGAAAGAGTTATGTTTACATTTCGTTCGTTCCTTTATTTTTATAGCATAGATTATAGTACACAATCTCTTATCCTAAAGATTTAGAAAAAAAAAAAAAAGGACCACAAAGGTGCCGCTTGGGGTTCACCTCAACGGTGCCATGTGCCAACCCCTCCTCCTCGTGGTGTGGTCCGGGCACCGGATTTTCCGGTGGCGGACGGGGCTCTGGCTTAGCGGGGGAAACCCCGCTGTGGCCCGTCGGGTTGCCACCCCGTCGGGCCTCATACTGCTGGCGCGTCTACAAATAATAGGTATTATCTCCGGCGGGGGCCTCGGCCCGCCGGTCCAGCAGAACCTTCGCTGTCGGAGCGGAGCCTTTCCCCTCCCGATCCCCATAGTAGTTTGGCTATCCCTGAAGCGATCCCCATGTCATACCCATGTCCAAATTGTGATCGAGCGTTTGCGAGCAAAATCGGTTTGGGTGTCCATCGAAAATCTGCACATCCGGCAATCGTCAACGAGGAGATAGACGTGCACAGGGTGAAGCGTCAATGGAGCGCCGAAGAACTGCGCCTCATGGCGAGGGAGGAGGCCATGGCGGTCCGACAAGGTATCCGGTTTATCAACCAACATCTGATAACCGTGGTTCCCGACCGCACCCTTGAAGCTATCAAGGGTGCGCGCCGGGGACAAGTATACCGGAGCCTTGTTGCGGCGGCACTGGAGGACCTTAATGCGTCCTCCGCTAGCTCCAGCAGCAATGCTGAGAGCGCCTCCTCTCCTCTCCGGTCGCCACGAGCGACCTCGACGCCGTGCGCCCCTGTGCGAGCCGAGCCAGCCCCCACTGACGCCTCTCCTTCCAACGCCTCATTCTTGGGCCACCTCGGGCATGATATTGAGGGTGCCATCCGGGGTCTTATCCCGGTGGTCCTTAATATCCGAGGGTGGGACACTGACAACTTGTCCCACATGGCCCAAGACTGTTTGGAAGGTATAGACGTCAGTGCGGGCGTGTCATCTTGGCTTGGCTCTGTCTTCCCTCCTCAAGCCGGAAACCATTTGCGACCGCAAAGGCGGCGCCCTACCTCCCGTCCGGGGAAGAAAGCCCAGCGTCGGCTGGAATATGCACGCATACAGCGGCTATTCCGGTCGAACATGTCATGGGCAGCTCGCGAGATACTGGATGCCACAGGTGGTGTACCTTCGGCGGTCCCCGATGTGAGACGTATGGCCTCGCATTGGGGGCCGTTCGTTGGACAGAAGTCCAAACCGGTACCGCCAGCCCCACCATCAGGGCGTAAGCCCGAGCTGGCACACCTGTGGTACCCTGTATCTTGCGAGGAAGTGGCAGCTACCACCTTGCCACTTCAGTCAGCCCCCGGACCGGACGGTATAAGCGTTCGCCAATGGAGGGCCGTCCCACCATCTGTAAGGGCCCTCCTTTTTAACATCGTCCTCGCTACAGGCGGATTCCCACCGGCGTTACTAGCGAGTAGGACCGTTTTCGTTCCGAAAAGTAAAAATATAAAACTGCTTATTCAATACTCCAGCACAGATCTAATGAAACATTGCAATTGTCACCATTAAAAGCCTTGCCAATGTTTGTTGAAGCTGGTCTATCAAAACACCAATATTTAATCATCAGACAATCAAATCAATTATTCTATCCATCGTACAACAAATTACTAAACGAAAAAATGAATTGCTACCCAAAAAAAGAGTTTTGCAGTAATTTTAGAAACAATTTCAAATGGTCATAAAATAAACTGTAGGAGAGAAAAAGGCGTTTCATCTCGGGATCGTCTGTTAGACTCGTCAGTAGGGCTGACAACAGACGATCCCTGCCCCAGACACTTATCGTACCGATATTCGGAACTTATATATGTATATCAGAACGGCATGCCGGGCGAGCGCTTGCGAGAGGCTCCGTTCAATTTCGCCGCCATCTAGCGCTCCCCAACTCGAACTCAAGGCGTCCGGGGAGACGAAACTCTCTCTCCTCCACTAAACGCCTACAAAACACTACAAAATTCGATAAATACACCCTAGACACTGCAAAATTATATGTAAATTTATATTCTTGATATCCGATGACGCCAACCATGCACAAGGTACTTCTTCACGGTTCAGTTACAATCGAACACGCTTTACTCCCAATTCGCCAGTTATCGGAGGAAGCAGCTGAAGCTCGCAACAAACATTTTAGATTATACTGGCCAATCGAGCGCGCCTTTAGCGCAGGCCGAACCACGAGAGCGTTGGCTGTCAGCCGTGCTCGGTCGTGATCGTGAACAAACGCATTCATTATTCATGAATAACGAATGATTCCACATTGTTCTTAATTTAAGACGATGTAACATTTATCGCACGCTTCACTTGATACCCACGCTGTGCCAATGCATTTGTTCACGACCACGACCGAGCGAAAATGTTGTTCAGAATCACCTCAGCAACCCCCCGTTTCCAGGAGTTCCACAAGTTACGAGACACCCTGTATAGACAAAATTATTCGAGAAAATTTTTCAGAGAATTATGTAACCTGGATGTGATCAATCGATTATTTTTAACATCTGACCCATTATTAACTAGCATAAGAAAGATGCCGAGAAAAAGGACAAAGCCATTTTTGAAGGAGACTATTGAAATGTTCCTTCCAGCAGAAACTCCGCATACTGCAGAAAATTCTTCATCAGATGAAGAACAACTTTCGGACAGAAATTTATAAATATGATCAAGTCTCATTATAATTTAAAAAAATGTACTGTTTAAATATTAAAAATGGTTTTAACATTAAAAGTTTGCACTAGTTTTTATTGGTTACTTCGACAATTTATTGCTTTTTTGTTTCATTTGTTTAACATAATTCTTACTTAAGACATAAAAAAATAATTTTTTTGAAGAAAAACTGTATAAGGCATTATTTGGGAGCATCCTGAATCTGTTAAGCATCATAAATAATTTTGACCAGCCAAATCGGTAAGTTGAACCACTGTGCGTCTTTAACCAAATTGAAACAAAACAATATAAAATAATAGAAGATATTGAAAAAAAATTACAATGAACTAAATAGACTGCTATTAAGTCTAGAAGAATTAAAAAGTACTGCCGAAACACAGGTAAGTCTTCGGTCAACCATGATTAACCAACATTGACTTAATATTTTTATTTTAAAATAATTGCTTTACAAGATTTAGGAGATCTTCGATCAAAATTTATATACTAAATGGAACGAGGCAAAAGATAAATTAATAATGTTATGCCCCAGCGGACGAATCAACATCTAGCAACAAGAAACTGACAGTCTCCAAAATTTATTTATTGGAAACACCTTTCCGTACTATAAAACTGGAAACAAAAAATGGCAGAATGGAGTTCGGCGGGAGCTAACATCACAAGAATATTTTATTAGGAGAGAAAAAACTAAAGCGATAGGAAAAAGAGGCCATTACTGGAGTCTGGTGGACAATTTTAATCCTAGACATATATGATTTCTTTTTATTTATTTTTTATTTTAATTCTAGATGAATGTTATGTTTTTTTATCTATTTTTTATTTTAATTCTGGAAGAATGTGATGTGAACTCGTTCGTTCGCTCGTTCGTTTGTTTATTTGTTTAATCTATTAGTGGGTTATATCCAGTTGTTTCAATTTATTAAACGGTTTGATACATTGTACACGTACAATTTTCGTCTATATCCTGTAGTAATGATTGATCCCGAACATATCCAAAAAACCATAAAATTGCTATTTTTACAATAGCAAACAACGTTTGAATTATTTAAATAATCAATTAATTCCGTCTTCACTAGACTCTCGGCGCATGCGTAAGCACGACGCACAGCGCCGTGACTCGTCAACGGCAGAGGAGGCTAGTCTCCTACAGGTCCTCCAAGTTCCACTCTTGTGAACTTACAAATTTTAACTCGGTGCAGAAAATCCAGGCGGCGCTGATGTCGCTTCTCTACATGCATAGCTTGTATCACTGATTTTAACATACGCAACTAAAGATATCGTGACGTCATGTTCCCGCGAAATTTAACGCCGCGTTTTTCAATTGTTTCAAAATTTAAAGAGACTAAAAAAATATGGCGATTAACCACGATAACGGTCACTAAAGCGACAGCGTGGACAGTGATACCAAGTCATACTGATACGATTTATTATTGTTATTGATACTGTTATTATTATCCTTCACTATTTTTTTTAACGATTTCAACAAATTGTAATTTTTTTAAACGACCAGACACATCATCTAGTAGATTCATTTTGTACAACTCCTCAAGAAATCTCATTTGGTTCATGTTTAAAAAGAACATTCTGTTTTAGAGGGTGTCCGCATACTTGTAGACGGAGATGTATGTATGTTTTGTATTGTATGTATGTAAATTAATGTATAATAATGTAATCTGCAAGCAGAATGTATGATTTATTGTATACTTCTACTTTTTATATTATTTATAATTAGAATTAGAATTATACTTCTTTATATTAGTTATAACTCTATTTTTCATAATATTTTTATATTATATACATAGTAAAAATTTAATATATTTCCATTCCCCTTTATATATTGTTGTAATTTTTTCCCTATCATTATTTTTATTTTTCACCGTTTTGAATAAGACTGAATAAGACCATGCACACGTATATAGGGACCATGTGCTTGTGTGTGTGTACCTCACCGATATCATTTATATGCGTTTGTATCGACACCAGCGCCGCCTGGATTTTCTGCGCCAAACTAATTTTAGTTACAGCATTAAATACGGGAGTTTGGAGGGCCTGGTCTCCTAGTCTGTGGGTCTTGCCACTCAATCTTAGCGCCGATTGATCAATTTTTCAATTTTTAACAACGAAATGTGGCTAAACTACTGATCCCATGGAAAAATGCTGCAGAACTTTTCACTTTGATTTTTCGTGATCTATCCAGCGGTGTAGAGGTCTTCAGGGTATTTTTTAACACCCTGTATAAGAGTTTGCCATTGACCGAAATATCATAGCGACTTACACTCTATTACTTTACAGCTAACCCTAACCCTAACCCAACAAATCCTAACAAAAGACCTCCCACCCACACCACTGTGTTCCTCTCATCAAGGGCTTTCCAAAACTAAGATGATCTGAAATATATAACCTAACAAAATACGATTTTTGTTGTGTTGGTTGGTCGGTTAGATTGGTCATCATATGACAAGGAAAGAAAAAAGTTACAAAAAGTTTTTAAAAAAATGGATTTTACATGCGAAACCCTATAGAAACGGAAGCCGATATCGCTATGGTGTCAATGGCTGTTCGACACTTGACGATGAGGGTTGCTACAGCGAAGATGACTATGTTAGTTACGTCTGTATAGCCAAAAGTCTATGTATTGTACCGAAAGTTATGAATTAATATCTCGGAAACTAATAAGAAGCCGAAGATATCACTTTAAATTTGGGGTCGTCTACCTGCTCCCAACCAACCCTCCAAATTTCATGACATTCGGAATTACAGCCCCATTTACATTTGCCGAAATGATCGTTCAGGCAATAAACGCTGCCACAGACAAAAAGCTGACTGTGTCAGAAATATACGAATTTTTTAATCATTAAAAGTTTGGTGATGTATGAAGTTAATGTATAGTTTATGTATCTAAATAAAAACAGTAAGCAAATACAAGAAATTTTTACATTTGCATTTAAGGGATAAGGTGATATAAAGGATGCAGGCAGAGATGGGCAAAAATGTATTTAGATAAAAAATTTTAAGTTCGAATAAAAGCTCAAAATTGTATTCGAACTTCGTCGAATAAAAGATACTTTATTCTTATCCGTTATTCGAAGTTCGAATAATCACGAAGTATCTTATCCGAAGCGCCACGGATGAACTAATTTATTCGACGAGAATTTATCCGACAGACCAAAGATACTTTTTTTATTCTAAGGTTTTTCACTCTGAACTTCGAATAATTTTTTCATCTTCATCTATGTCTCTATTCGAAGTTCGAATAATCGAAAAGTATCTTATCCAAAGCGCTACGGATAAACCAGTTTATTCGACGGGAAGTTATCCGACGGACCAAAGATACTTTTCTTATTCGAAGGCCTTACCCTCTGAGCTTCGAATAATTTTTTCACTTTTATCTGTATCTTTATTCGAAGCTCGGATAGTTTCGGCAGGTACCTGTTGGATCCTTCAAGGGCCGAGGCGAGCGAAGCAACGCAGCGGTCCCCTCTTACAGAATTCGCTTCGCCACGTGCCACCACTTTTACATTTGATAAAGTTCTTTATTTCCCATCTTATCGATATCAAAGTAACATTAATGGAATTCTAGCATTCTTCCAATGAAAGTGTTAAAATATCGTGAAAATCGGACAACTTTTAACGAACTTGACTTTAAATTCTGGAAAGCAATTTTTCGTGTAATTTCGTTAATTATAGTCCGAATTAAATCGAATTGAGTACTATTTTTATCGGGAAAACACATGGAGTCAATTGATGATACTTTCGCAAAGATCCGATGATCTATCGTGATCCATTTCTTAATGACTTGTGCCATCCTTGTCGTTTATGGCCCCATTAATGTCGGGTTTCGAGCGCTCGGTCGCAAAGGGTCCCAGGTCCTGTAGTACATTGACTTTGGTAGTAGAGTATTAAGTTTTCGAGCGCTAATTCCCTTATTGCATCCGACCTTATACTCAGGTGATCATAAACGCTCATCAGGAGCGTCGCCTTCCTCACAAATGGTACACAGATGTGGACCTTACACTCAGGTGATCATAAACGCTCTTCAGGAGCGTCGCCTTCCTCACAAATGGTACACAGATGTGGACACTTGGGAACGTGCGGAAAACTCCGGAATTGCTTTTTAGCATTTTTAGCAACCTTTGAAGCATTATCTTGACAGAGTAGGGATAAATGTGGGAGAAATGCAGTTACAAGAATCCTAGAATCAGTCTTAGGACAGCGACAGCAATCGTCACCAGAGCATCGTTCGAGCACTTCAAAGAGTTGTAGACACAGTTTATAAAAATAACATCTTTACTTTATCTTTAAAGTAACATAGTTACTTTAGTTTACTTTAGTGTAACATAGATACTTTAGTTTACTTTAGTGTAATACAGTTACTTTAGTTTACTTTAGTGTAACATAGTTAGTGTAGTGTAGTATAGTCTAGCGTAATATAAACATTTTACAATGAGTGACACTGAGTGCCAAACGCAGGACAGCTATATTGCTGGTGTATCTCAGGAGTCGACATCGACTTCAGATGAAAATTCTCTTCTGGAAGTAAAAATACCAAATATTTTGAAGGGAAAATATTTTTCATTCCTACCCGAGAAATCTACTGATGACTGTGCTGTTGCCTTGTGCAAATTTTGCCTACCGGGAGGCAAAGAAATCAAGGGACATATAAATTCAACCTCTAATTTTCGCTCACACTTAAAGCGGAAACATACTACACAGTTTGAGGAATATTGTTCAGAATCGGCGAAGAAGAAACGAATATGTGGAAGTAGTGTAATTCTGAAGAACCGAAATCAAAATCAATTTGAAGTCGATGTCGCGAGATACGTAATCAATTCAATGATACCGCTGAAATCGGTAGAGGATCCGTACTTTCGCCGAATATTTGACAATTTAGGAGTAGCAACAAAAATAAGTCGACGCGGACTGGGGAGAACAATTTCCAAAATGTACATGGACAATATGTGTGATGTAAAAGAAGAGTTGAAGACCGTTGAATTTGTCTGTACGACTGCAGATATTTGGTCAGGAAGACGACGGAGCTTCTTTGGTGTTACAGCCCATTGGATCACACCAAATTTAAAAAGAAAATCAGCAGCTTTAGCTTGTCGCCGCTTTCCTGGTATGCATGCTTTCGATAAAATAACCGAACTTTTACACAACATACATGCAGAATTCGGATTAAACGGTGAAAAAATTGTTGCGACTATTACTGATAATGCCAGCAATTTCGCAAAGGCATTTAAGATATTCGGTGTGAAGGAAACGTCGATCGAACCTGAAGCTGAAGAGGATTATACAAGTGCTTCCTCCTCTGATTCTTCCACTGAAGAAGACAACGAAGAAGAAGAAAGTGCGATAGATAAATGTGGTGTTATCGACTTATTACCACGTCATATTCGATGCTCGGCACACACATTGAATTTGTGTGCTACGACGGACATGATGCAAGCCATTAAGAAAAATGAAGGTTTGTCCATCATTCATAATGATTTGTTGCACAAATGCAACATATTTTGGAAGGCAGCGATGAGGCCGAAATCCACTGAAGTAATACAGCAGACAATTGGTCATTCATTAAAACGACCCGGCGAAACACGCTGGAATTCTTTGTACGATTCCCTGAAGCAGATTGTACAAATCAAGAACAAAGTGAATGATCTGGGAAAAGCTTTAGGATTTAAAAACAGTTTAAAGGAAAACGATTTCATTTATTTGGAAGAACATTTAGAGTGTACCGCGCCGATTGCAGAAGCAATCGACATTTTACAAGCCGATAATATTTTCTATGGAACACTATTACCGTGCTTACTATCCTTAGACAGAAAATTATCAAAATTGGCAAAAGCACAGTGGAAATTTTGCGGACCAATAAGCATATGTCTCCGTGACAGTTTTCAAAAGAGGTTCATTGCTTACCTGAAATTTTTGAAGCCGGAGGCAGATTATGCTGCCCTGACAGCACTAACGCATCCCCAATTTAAAAATAAGTGGCTGAAATGCATTCCGGAGTATCATCGAAACAGACTACTGGATCTCTTCAAAAATGCTATAGCCACAGAACTTCAATGCAATGAGGAATATATAAGTACGCCACAACCATCGTCTACTCAGGACAATTTTTTTGATTTTGAAGATGATACTACGCAAAACGTAGCTACAGAATATTCTGCCAAAGCAGAACTTGAAGTGAGTAGTACTTTCAATCATTTTTTTATCATTTATCATTTACTTACAGGTATTACACTTTTTTCAAGAAAGAAGTATAGAATACTCTATCCTGGATAAATATGCTGCAATAAAAAAGATATTTTTGAAATTTAATACTCCACTACCATCGTCGGCTCCTGTAGAGAGATTATTCTCATACGCCACAATTACAAATTCTCCGAAGTCCAACAGACTATCAGATAGTATGTTCCAACGGAGAGTAATTTTAAAAGCCAATTTAAAAAATTTTAAACTAGATTGATGCTCTGCAGCCAAAGTCAATGGGACACCCTTTACAGGACCTGGGACCCTTTGCGACCGAGCGCTCGACACCCGACATTATTGGGGTCATAAAGGACAAGGATGGCACAAGTCATTCAAAAATGGATCATGATAGATAATTATAATTAATGTAGTTGAACTCTTTTTTCCGTCTGTAACATAAATTGAGCTTTTAAATAAAAGACGTCTTCCAGTTTGTAATCAGAGTTAATTTATTTGTGAGCACAGTCGTAATATGCTATATTCGTTATTTTCCTATTCCCTACTTTTATGCCTCCCCATCCAGCTTTGTTTAATTCAGTTTCCAGATCTGCCAGGAATATTGTGAATAGTGTGGGACTTAGGATACAAACAAGAATGTACGTATTTGTAGTCATTTAAAACCATAAATCAGTTGTAGACCTCAGAACTAGGCAGACCTGCATCCTTGTCTTTCGACGGACCTCTCTGACTAACGTTGTTCGGGTTGTACGGTATTTTTGGGACACTGTATATTTATCACTATTACGATTAATGATCTTCTGAAATGTTTTTAACTCTTTCATTACTTACTTTTCAAGAAATATAAATTAAAAGCATCATAATATTATTTTAATTACAAAATATTACATACTTTTAAAACACTCATTATTTGATCATTTTTTGTATATACGATTGGAAAATTTAATTCATATTTATAATTTTAGTAATAATTTTTTACAAATAAATATTTTATAAAAAACGTGGAAAATGTGGGTACACGAAAAATTGCTTTCCAGAATTTAAAGTCAAGTTCGTTAAAAGTTGTCCGATTTTCACGATATTTTAACACTTTCATTGGAAGAATGCTAGAATTCCATTAATGTTACTTTGATATCGATAAGATGGGAAATAAAGAACTTTATCAAATGTAAAAGTGGTGGCACGTGGCGAAGCGAATTCTGTAAGAGGGGACCGCTGCGTTGCTTCGCTCGCCTCGGCCCTTGAAGGACCCAACAGGTACCTGCCGAAACTATCCGAGCTTCGAATAAAGATACAGATAAAAGTGAAAAAATTATTCGAAGCTCAGAGGGTAAGGCCTTCGAATAAGAAAAGTATCTTTGGTCCGTCGGATAACTTTCCGTCGAATAAACTGGTTTATCCGTAGCGCTTTGGATAAGATACTTTTCGGTTATTCGAACTTCGAATAGAGACATAGATGAAGATGAAAAAATTATTCGAAGTTCAGAGTGAAAAACCTTCGAATAAAAAAGGTATCTTTGGTCTGTCGGATAAATTCTCGTCGAATAAATTAGTTTATCCGTGGCGCTTCGGATAAGATACTTCGTGATTATTCGAACTTCGAATAACGGATAAGAATAAAGTATCTTTTATTCGATTTGCCATTTAAATAATTTTTTATCTAGATAATGCCCATCTCTGGATGCAGGGATGTAGGAGGTGCACGGTTGTAAGAGATACTGTAATAGTGACTACAGATTTAACAAAATCTTTTACATTAGGTATTAGTTTAAGACATGGTCAAGTTTTGTTTTTTTAATTGAACCGTATATTTTTTTTGGCAAGTGGCACGACAAGAGTATTCGAAATCAGCAAAACGCGACACGAATATTTAAATCGGCGAAACAAGGCAAAAGAAAATTTTATGGCACAGATCATTAAACTCAATGACCATGCAACAGGTTCAAAATGATTTTCAAAATCAAACGTTCGATCGAAAACGGCTTTCGGGTCGGTTGAGAGGCACTGATAGTTTTTATATCGGTACGTTAATCACAACACCGTGTTTGATCGGCAACGGCAAAAAAAACGGCAACAAGGGTATCAGTAACGGTAACAAGCACCTTCTGCGTAGTTTCGACAATTTCAAATTCGTAACGGTGTTTCGAGAAATTCCGATCGCGAGAGCTTATGGAACGTTGGACTTTCCTGGTCCCACGTTGGGCGCCAAATTTGTGACCCTTTTCGGGGTTTCACTCTATACAAAATTTCTACAATAAAGATCGTAGCCGGCCGTCACAGATTACGCGGGGGAGTTCGCAAGGGTTGTGAAGAATATGGGATGGGAATCTCAGGGTAGAGGGTTCGAGGAGGTTCTTCGCGTTATGTGATCGAGTATCCAAAAGGAATAGGGAATATCTTTAGGAGCTGGAGAAGGTGGAGAGACGATATCTCGGGGTACAAAGAATCGGGCGCGGAAAGTGGCCGTTATCGAACCCAAATTTTACAATTTTAGTAATAATAGGGACTTACCGATACATTGACCGCACATGCGCACTCGTACTCTCGCACTAACTCGCTACTATCGCTTCTAATACCAAAATCTGATTTCTCGCTCCTCGCTGTCGCGGCGAGGCCGTCGCGCAGTGGCTATTTTCATAGATCTAGGTGGACAAAATGAAAATATTAATGTTATGGAAACGGCTCCAAATCCTATAAGGGTCTAGCCGTATAAGCATAGTGAATCGGCCCCAGTAACAATTTCGGTTGATATTTATATCACATAATGCTTTTTGCCTAAACAACAATTGTGTGCAATTTCAACCCCCTACCCCCTCTGATAAGGGAGATATGAGGGTAAAACCCAAAACCTTTACCATTTTTTTTTCTCGGAAACTATTTAAGATATTTGATCACATTAAAGTGCAAATAGTAGGTATTCATTAGCTGTATATCATATTTTTTTTCAAAATTTTTATTCGATGATTAAGGGTTGAAAATTAATAAATAAATCTTTGAAAATGATTTTTATAAACAATCCCTTGGATGACACCCATCGAAAAAATTAAGAATAATCCTTTACTATTTAACTATTATCTGTAAAAATTTCAAGAGTGTCGGATTGGTACATCATAGTTAAAAAAAAATAAAACCAATGCAACGCCCTTTCATAAGGCAAAGCCGGCCTGAACGTTAGAGGCGCTCAACCTAACCGACCTACAGGGGAATACGTAGCGCCGACCCGCCACGTTTCTCGTACCAGAAACAGCTCTCAGAAAAGTATGAGCTCTTCTTTCCCTAAACTGTGTGTTAGTTAACAGTCATTTATTTAAATAATATATTAACAATTCAAATTTTTGAATTTGACTTGCGATATATAATCATTTCATATATATTGTAAAATGCTTAACTTCGTTTGGTTGCTAGGTAAAATAACAATACATAACACTGTATTCATTCATATTATACGGACAGTTTTCTATGCCGATAGGTTATTAAGGCGAAAGCTATTATACATTTATTAAATATTAAACATCTTTTGTGTTCTGTAATAACTTTTACTATGATTGATAGAAACGGTAGTATCTAGTTTGTTGTTAAAAAGTAAATACTGTAAGTCATGTGAATTCTGGTCATCAAAAGAAGGAACAGCTGAGTATGATGAATGGGCTGCAGGTCACAAAAATGAATGCAGTTCAAATCATGACGGCTCAGCCGGAAAAATGGAAGTGGACTCAATTATTGAAATGTTTTCTCGTTCGGAATCATTGCACGATGTTAGATATGGTAATTATATTGGCAATAGAAACAGTAAAACCTTCAAAGGAATTATAGATTCTCAGCCATATCCTGATTTTACTGTTAACAAAAAGAGTGTATTGATCATGTTCAAAGACGCATGGGAACGCGACTTCGAAATCTTAAAAAATCTACCAAAGGTTTAACTGGCAGAGGAAAGTTAACTGGCAAGTAAATCGACGAATTGTTAATTTATTATTGCCTTGTGATTCGCAGAAATTCAAGTTCCATTAAAAATATGGAAAAAGAAATTTATGCGACTTTGTACCATAAAATATCGACAGATGAAAATCCTCGACATGATGATTGTCCAGTTGGCGAGGATTCGTGGTGCAGTTGGCAGAAGGCAAAAGCGCGTGATGAATATAATTACAAACACAAACCTGCAATAGATATAAAAATTTATGATGCAATTCTGCCAATATATAAAGAATTAAGCCGAGAGGATTTATTAAACCGTTGTTTAGGAGGTTTTACACAAAATGCAAATGAGAGCTTTAATTCCACGGTATGGGCGCTCGCTCCAAAAGCGACGTCTAGTGGAAAAACAGTATTGGAAATTACAGCCCACATCGCCACATGTATCTTCAATGATGGCATGACACAAATATTAAAGATAATGGAAGATCTGGAGATTCCGGTTGGCTCAGAAAGTCACAATTTTGCACGGAAAAAGGGCGAGAAGCGCGTAAAATTGGCTGAACGCTCTCTGGCCGCTGGGACCAAAAATGCTCGAAAACAAACAAAATCAATCAGAAAGGCAGCAGCTATGGATACCATTAAGGGGCTATACCAGTGTAACACCTTTGAAAAATCGATTTGTTTTTTTGCATTTTGTGAAAGTCTATACTCTCTAGAATATCATATCTAGAATATTAAAATTTTAAGGTCGAATCTCAAATAGTTTAGGAATGGCAACGTTCTAAAGAGTAACTGCTGGCATGTCAGAAACGCGCTTACCGCCGATGGATCGCGTTTTTCTCAAAACAGTATTTCTCAAATTTGCTGCAGCTCTAACTCGAATACAAATTATTGCATCGACTCGAAACTTTTTCAGCGCCTTCAGTACATGTTTTGCCATGCCATGAACTAGGATTTTTTTGATTGGATGAAAAATGCCAATTTGGCATTAAAAAACTACGATTTTTTTAGGCTAAATTCCAAACTTTTCTTCAAAACTTCGCCATTTCGTCAGATTTTTATATTTTTCAAAAATCCTAGTTCATGGTACGGAGAATACCTTCTAGTTTAACAGCGTCTTTGTCATTTTTCATTTTAAATACACAGACGGCGGCAATCACTGCAGCAGTGGAGCAACTTTTTTTTTTGGAGCCCTGGAAGATAGCGCATAAGTCGCTTGTTATTTATTATTTTTGTACCAAAAAATTATTATAGATATACGACTTATAACTAAATACATCCCTAAAGTTTAAAAACATTTGATGTAATATTTCTTAAAAAAAAAATTCTCGATAATCACCTACTTTTAGAGCGGTCACACTGGTATAGCCCCTTAATACAGAAGGATTCCTTTATGGACCTGGAATCGCAGATTAGAGGTAACTTTCATTTCAATCGTTTCTATTCACGAATAAACAGTACCGAAAACTTTAAAAGCGTTTTACTCGAAACAGTACTTTCAAAATCGGTGGGCACTCTAGCTCCGCCAATTTTCAATCAATCTCCTTGAATCTTTTTGTAATTTAATCGTCACATATTTTTTTAGTGAAATACGTAGGATTTTTTCGAAATATTGATATTTTGATTTTCTGTACAACTTCAAAGCACGAAATTTTTGGCCATTTTATTAAAAATGCATATTTTTATAACGGCTATGTATTTTACTAGCGTTTGGATTAAGAAATCTAAATCCCTTTGTTTCATTGTTCTAGGTCATATCTAGGTTGAGTTATCGTGCCCACCATTTGACACTCTTTTTTCGAAGCGCTCCCGATCATCAGCTGTCAAGCCACCATTTTTGCACATATCAATAAAACAAAAAAACTATATACTTCAATACATGTATAATAAATCAATCTAATTGGATTTTCATAAACACTTTCCATTTCTTAAAAAAAAATTCCCAAAAAAGTCTTAAATTTGAAGCGGTCAAAGTGGTGTTACCCCTTAACTCCTTCTAGTACAAGATATAGTCGTCCCATAAAATTAATAATGAAATCCGAAACTCCAGAACTAATTAAAACCGAAATTTCCGATATGAATAATCAAATAGAAAACCTAACACCTATTAAGTTATTACTGACTGATAAAATAATAGACATTAAACCAAAATTAGTTTTAACTATGGTGGATGGTAAAATTTGCAATTCAGTGTTGCAATTCAGTGTGACACGGTAAGTAGATCAGTTCCCTGACGATAGCGGTGTCGAATAGATCAAATAACAAAAAGCTAAATCGGTGATACTACATATTAACGCTCCGAAACCATTTCTTTATTCCCGCTCTATACAGCCTCCTACAGTATATATAAATAATAGGCTGTGGCGACCGGCGCACCACATACGCCGCTGTCTTTTTTGTTTTCTTTTCCTCTCTTCGTGCACGTCGGGTCTGGTCAAGTACGCATTTGGCAACCAGACCCGAGCGAGTCAAAATTTCTATTATCTCCTTTCATGTTTGTTTCAGGGCCTCGGCCGGGCCTGGGTAGTGTCAACTCTCAGGTTCGGGCGAGCCGTTTCACCGCGACATATTTACGATTTCTTTCCGCTGCCCTTATCAACACTTTACTATAATATTTAGACCTTTTCTTTCTTTCTCTATTTTTTCTCTTTCTCCATCCTCTCTTTCTCTTCCTTCTCTGAATGCTTTTTAACGGAGAGGATGGCCGAGCACCGAGAGAGTTTTGGTAAAACGTCGAGAGAGTCAGCATCGAAATAAAGCAAAAGTGCAGAACGGAGTTGATGGAGTTAATTTTCTACACCACCTTTTCCCACAAGGCAATTTTATACTCAAGAAGAGCTCATAAACGCTATTGAAAAGGAATGGAACGGCATACCGCTTAATTATATAAAAAATTTGTATAAATCTTTACCCAATCGCATATTCCAAATTATAAATGATAATGGTGGATATACAAAATATTAATAAAATATAATTTGTGCCAAAACATCGTATGATTTTATGTTTTAATTACAGTGCGTTTATTCAAATGTCGCAAGAGTATTCTTACTTTTTCCTAAGATAGCGAATATTTTTATACTAAATAAATAACTGCTCAAAGGAAATGTGTAAATTCAACCTATCATCCTGGAACAATAAAATATATTAATTTGAACATCATTAAACGAAAATATAGCGAAAATATCGTTGCGTTTAATCAAGTGTCGCGGACTGTATGTTTTGGGTGGGTGTCAAGTTTACTGTGGTGACAGATTGTGCTGCCATCCGAGCTACGGCACTAAAGAAAGATCTACATGCGAGGGTAGCTCGCTGGTAGATTTATTTACAAGACTTTGACTTCGATGTGTTTTATCGACCGGATACTCAAGCCTCGCATGTAGACTATTTACATAAGTCGAAATCCAATTCAATGTTTTGCTATCGACATCACAGCCCACGAATGGATTAAAGTTGCCCAATTACAGGACAACGAGATCAAAATAATCAGGGACATATTGGCTTCGGGGGATGTTCAATCTGATGTGGAGGAGTATTTTGATCTATATGACCTCAAAGGGGGGTAATTTTCCGTAGAACAGAAAAAGGGAATGGGTGGCTTGTTCCACGGGCAGCCCCATGGAACGTGGTCAGGATGTGCCATGATGATCAAGGTTATTTTGCTTTAGATAAGACGTTAGAAAAAGTTAAAGAGAGTTATTGGTTTAAGGGAATGCGGAAGTTCGTTGCCAAATATGTGAACACTTGCCTAAATTGTTTATACTATAAATCAACATCGGGTAAGAAGCCGGGGTTTTTACATCCTATTGAGAAAGTTGCCATCCCATTCCACACGTTACATTTAAGTCCACATTGGACCGTTCAAACGCAGCGTTTGGAAAAACACTCAGATTTTAACAATCGTAGATGGATTCACCAAATTTTGTCATTACTTATTGATGGATTCACCAGAATGTCTCTGTTACTGCGTAACAAAGGCCAAAAACGAAAATTCACATAAGTTGCTAGGGTCTATCTATATGGTAGACTACAAAAAGGAGGAACCCAAATTAATAAACGCCGCTAAACGACAAGGCCCAAAAAGCAGGTAACCGGGCCGCACGGTGCAGGAATAATTAGTTCGTGGCCATAACAATGGACAAAGGCAAGGGCTATTTGCACAGAAAATTTGGACTTTCCAAATTATTTTATTACCACCACCAGCGTCAGGAAAAAACTACCTGGTGCCTAACGGTACTCCACGTGTCGCTGAAGTTCAAGTTGGAAAAATCAACCAATAGAATCGGTACAAATACACACCCCCTCTCCCAAACAACCAGCCAATCAGCACTGTCCGAAGAGAAATTAAAACCTATATAAGCAATGTAAAACAAACACCACGAACACAACTCAAAAGATTATCGCAGCAAGTGAACTCGCTGTCACAAATTCATCTGGTAAAATATATAATTAAACGTATATAAGTATACTTCGACGAGTCTGTGAAGTTAGCACCTCATTTTCAAAAAACAAAACTTTTAGCAACAGTTCTATTTGCACCCGCAATAGTTCTACAGTTCCTGATAGATTTCAGAAATAGTTCCGGTGAAAAACCTAAAAAAATAACATTTTGAAAATATGAGGTGCCATCTTCGCGTGGCACCGCATCATGAGAAAAATGTTACTTAAATCATCGTATTTTATAGTTTTCAAATAGTTCTACAGTTCCTGATAGGTTTCAGCAATAGTTCCGACAGCGAAATATTAAAAAAACAATGTCTAATCTCGCAACTGGCACCTCAAATTTGTTATATTAATTTGAGTTGTCTCCAAAAGATAGACTATCTTAAAGACATCGAAGACCGTTTCTGCGTTCGACTAGAGTATTTCCTGAATGCATATGCATATCGAAACACATTCGGCCGATATAGGAAAAAAAAGGAAATTTTGAAAGAAAAAACCCTTAAGGGGTAACTTTGGCATTGTTGAAGATTTCTCAAATCTCCTTGTTGGTGCTGTTTTCTAATTGTTTAAGCATTAACGCATATATTTGTTCTAAATATTAAGTACCTTTAAATATTTTCTAATGACTACCTGTTCAAGATTGTCGATAATGAATGATCAAGGTTGTCGATAATATCGACCACTATATATCTGAGAAAACTTGTTCACTTATCATCAGTATTATGTGAGCGTACTGAAGCGTTTGAGAGAGAATGTTCGTCGCAAAAGGCCGGAATTGTGGAGAAACAACTCGTGGTTTCTTCACCACGACAATGCACCGGCTCACACATCCCATCTTGTACGCGACTATTTGACTAAAAACAACATTAATATCATTCCGCAAGCTCCGTATTCACCTGACATGGCTCCGTGTGACTATTTCCTATTCCCACGACTCAAGTTACCACTTCGCGGAAAGCGTTTTCAGACGGTTGAGACGATAAAGGAGAATCCGCAGAGGGAACTGAAGACGATTTCAAAATCGGCCTATGAAAAGTGTTTCGAGGATTGGAAGAAGCGTTGGAATATGTGTATTGCTTGCGATAAAGATTACTTTGAAGGGAATAAAATAAATATCGATGAATAATTGTACCGTTTTCGTTTTATTGACAAATTCCCGGTACTTTTTGAACATAAGGTACATGCGACATCCTATAGAAGCGGAAGCCGATATCGCTATGGTGTCGCTATGGTTCGACACTTGACGATGACGGTTGCTACAGCGAAGATGGCTGTGTTAGTTACGTCTGTATAGCCAAAAGTCTATGTATTGTACCGAAAGTTTTTAATTAATATCTGGGAAACTAATAAGAATCTAAAGATACCACTTTATATATGGGGTCGTCTACCTGCTCCCAACCAACCCTCCAAATTTCATGTCGATCCACAACCGGGGACATTCGGAACTACAGCCGAAATTTGTTTAATTGCACTCGACGAGCAGTTCATAGACGAAGGGCCAATCGGCGGCGAAGGAAAAGTCATCGAGTTGGAAAAAGAAAATATAATAGAGGACGTCCCAAAGAAGGGAACTGGATTTTAGGGATGAAAGAGAAGGATGGAACTGGGTATAGATTGGTTTGTCCCGATAACAAACGAGATTCAGAAACCCTCACCAGTCTGATTACGAAGCACGTGGCACCGGGTACAGAAATATGGACAGACTGTTGAAGAGGGTATAGTGATATTGAAAATATACCTGGGATGAATTATAAACACAAAACAGTCAACCATAGTCAAATGGGTACCGGCCGATTCTTAAACGAGGAAACGGGTGCAAATACGCAGAAGATTGAAGGGTCTTGGAAACATTTGAATGTATATGTATGTGGTACAGAATTGTGCAGATGAAAGGACTTGATCCATTTGAACAATTATTACAGGATATTAAAAATGTATATCCAATATTCAATAATAATAACTCTGATAGTGAATAATAGTGTAATAGTAATAACTGTGATCTAGTAACAATAACTGTGGGATAGATAATAAAAAAAAACCTCTGTGATAGTTATGTTACGCCCCGGCGGAAAATTAAAATTCGTCCGCCTTGCGTCCCTTATCAAGCCCTTTGGAGTTCCGAGAATTTCTCGATGTGAGGGGCGTGGGGAGGATGTCTTTCTTTTCCGCCAACCTTCTCCATTCCTCCTCGACCTTGTGCACTCTCATCAAGCCTTCGGGTTACGAGAGTCACCTCTATGTGAGGATGTACAAGGGAGAGTTTGAGTTTATAACTATTCTATTTTCAATTTCTTCTATAACTTTCCTTTCTTTAACTGCTCTCTCCTGGCCTCGTATATCTTGCCAAGCGTCCACGGGTTCCGAGAATTTACGTCTGTGAAGCTGGCACCTCTATAATTCTTGATAGAATTTAGCAATAGTTCCGGCGAATTAAATAAAAAAATTGATCTTTGAATCCACGGGGTGCTAACTTCACAGAACGTAATCACAAAATTAACGATAACACCTTAAACATTGAAAATAATTAAAGATTTCATTAGAATTATTCGCAGAACTCTTGGGATGCTATTTAGAACTCCAATCAGCGAAGCAAAATTCTACAAAAATTTCCACCCTCGAAGAAGGGTGAAAAATTTTTTGGGAATTTTGATTGTTTCACTACAATTCTGAGTAGCACCTCAAAAGTTCTAATTATCTTCATTATGGTTTGAAGCTGTCAGAACAATATTTTAAAAGTTCTGTCTTCGGCTACTTGACACTCGACGACCACGATTTCTACAGCGGGGATGGTTGTGTTAGTCATGTCTGTATAGGCAGAATTCTATGTATTCTGCGAAAGTTTTTAATTAATATCTCCGAAACTACTGGTCTGATGTGGATACCGTTTTATATTTGCCCCACCCCCCATTCGGAACCATATCCACAGCGCCATGTTGCGGTTTGTCAAGAACTTCTTGAAATGGCAAATGACAACGAAAACTTTTTAAAAAGCATCATCACCGGGGACGAGACGTGGGTTTACGGGTACGACGTCGAGACCAAGACCCAATCATCAGAGTGGACGTCAAAATCTTCTCCGAGACCCAAAAAACCTCGCCAAGTGAGATCGAATGTGAAAGTCATGCTCACAGTTTTCTTTGACTGGAAGGGTGTTGTCTATCATGAATTTCTTCAGCAAGGTGAGACGATTAATCGTTTTCGTTACCGCGAAACCCTGAGAAAGTTGCGCGAAGCAATGAGGAGGAAAAGACCTGAACTCTGGCAAAGCGGGGCGTGGCTTTTGCATCACGACAATGCACCCACTCATTCGACCCTGCTCATTCGTGATTTTTGCACAAAAAACGACGTGACAGTCTTACCACGGCCCCCCTACTCACCCGATCTGCCCCTGCGGACTTTTTCCTGTTTCCAAAGCTCAAGTAACCGCTGAAAGGAAAGAGATTTCACACGATTGATGGAATACAAGAAAAATCGCTGATGGAACTAAACACCATTTCAAAAGCTTCCAATGGGGACTACTTTGAAGGGGACAATGTTAAATAACTTGTACAAATTTTCAATAAATTTATAAAAAATAAGTCCTGGAATTTTTTGATCAGACATCGTATAGAAGTAATTTTAAAAAAATTAAAAAACGCATACCTATGGTGGGATCAAGAATGTAATATTGCTAAACAAAGGACAGCAGTAAAGAATTTGATCAAAAGGCCTACCCAGGAAAAATGGATGGAGCTACGGGAAGCGGAAAAGGACATGAAGGCTATAATACATAGGAAAAAGAATAAAGCATGAGATGAGTTTGTCGAATCCATTGATTGTTTCACTAGTTCTAGAGAGGCTTGGAAAAAGATCAAACAGATGCGCAACGGAGTTACGAAAGAGGGGACTGATGCGTTGTTACCTGAAGACAGGAGGAACATGGAGGAAAAGGAAATTAAAAAAATCCTTTTGGACGATAACGATGAAAGGGTTCATGGACTCGCTCTGTATGATGGAGGGTTTGGGTAATGGTACACCCGAGGATGCCCAGAGCATGGATGGCGAACTATTTACCTTCAGGGAACTGAGGAGGACCCTCAAAGAAGTAAAAAAATCGACGGTCCCAGGAGAGGATGGTATAACATACACTTTCCTCAAAAGGCTACATAGAGATATGCTATCCTGTCTGCTAGATTCCTACAATTGGATTTGGACGCAAGGCATCATTCCTCGTCAGTGGAAGAAGGTCGTTGTGACTTTTTTGGACAAACCTGGGAAAAAGGCTCTTAGACCTATATCAATGATTGACTGTATGGAAAAACTTCTGGAAAACATGGTGAAAGGAAGACTGGAGGAGTGGACGGAAAAGTTAAATATTGTTGACCCTAAGCAGAGCGGCTTCATGAAAGGTTAGATCCACTATGGACAATAGTACTACTTTGACATCGGACATCAAGATGGCTTTAGCTAAAAAGGAAGAGATTTTGGCTATCTTCGTAGACGTGGAGGCTGCATATGATAATGTAAACCATAACATCCTTCTGGACTCTCTGAAGCAGAAGAGATGTCCGAAAATGGTACTGAACTACTTGAAGAATTGGTTCTATAATAGAGTTGCAATCTGCAAGAGAACTTATGAACGGGACATTGAAGGCGAAATTAAAAGGGGTTTACCGCAAGGTTCAGTCCTGAGCTCTATTTTGTATAACATATAGTACATACTGCTGACATCTCGGTGGGTTTAGAACAATATGGGATAAAGATTCTTTTCTACGCGGATGACATAGTAATATACTTATGCGGTTTTGACAAGAATACTAGAGAGGAAAGATTGATATCCGCGGTTAAGTTACTAATTACGAATCTTAAAAAGATGAAATTGAATATTGCAGAAGATAAGTCACAACTTATTACTGTTTCAAGAAGTAGGGTCAGAGGGAATAGACATAGTAGAATTGTAATCGATAATAAAGAAATAATAGGGACAAGTGAGGTAAAGTTCTTGGGAATTGTTCTGGATGAGGGCTTGTCCTTCAATAATCATATTACGACGGTTTGTTCTAAGGTCAGGAAACGCCTGGATATTTTGAGATTTGTGGCGGGTTTTAAGAAAGGGGTGAAGCCGAGCACGATGCTCCTTCTCTTCAAGGGTTTGATTAGCTCCGTTTTGAAATATGGAATTTTTGTCTTTTTTTGAGAAAATAAGAAGAGTAGGGAGAAATTGATAAAACTACATAATGCGGAAATTAGGATTGCTATGGGTTACAAACTTACTACTCCAATTAATGTCATGAATGTGGAGGCGGGGATAATGGACCTTGAAACCAGGACTGAGTGCTTGCTAGAGCGTTTTTTGTTGAAACATAGAATCAAGGAAAAGGGCATTGTATGGGAAGCCATAGCTAGCTCACTTGTGATTAGAGATGAGGATAATATTGAGAACATGGATCCGTGGGTCAGGGCATGGTTCAATTTGGAAGGGCTTATTCATAGAACTAAAAAAATAAGCGTTAACAGAACGGAATGGTTGGACATTTGTGAATTTATAGGAAATGGAAGAGTATCTTTTAACTGGGAAATGGGATTAATAAGCAAGGAAACTGACGTAAGTGACAGGGCCTTAATGAATGAAATTAAGAAGTCAATATGGAGTATGAATGAGTGGACAAATGTGGTTGAAATATATACGGATGGTGTCAAACAAAAAGGGAATGGACTATCAAAATGGGAGAGGGAGAATGGATAGATAAATGTTGGTCGCTACACAGAGCCACGTCTGTTTTCTCTGCTGAAGCTTTTGCCATACTGCAAGCGGTTAAATTTGTTAATGAAAACTCGATGAATAGTAGGGCGATGATTGCCACTGACTCTTCTAGTGTGCTGAGCAAGATTGTAAACATAAAGAACAGAATTGGCTCAAACCCTTGGGTGCACGATATAATCAGGGAAATTAAAAAGAATTGTGAAAATACGGATCGGGAATGTAACCAAGGGTTGGGTAACAGCGTAAATAGTAGATTGATTTTGGCATGGATCCCTGGACACGCGGGGATCGAGGGAAATGAAAGGGCAGATTCCTTAGCAGGAGAAGCTGCTAGAGGGGAGGAGGAATTGGAGTATGAAATAGCTGAGTGTGATTTGAGGAATTTTATCATGGAAGGGGCCTGGGAAAGATTTAAATTTAGGGCAATTGGAGTTGCAAAGGGCGCGAAATACTTTGATAATTCCAATAATAATGTGGGAAACAGACGCCCTTGGTTCTTTAAAGTTGGGAATGCAGATAGAGATTTTATTATTAAGCTCAATAGGCTAAGATCTAATCATTTTAACCTGGAAGAGTCTCTATTTAGAAAAAATTTAACTAGTTGTAAAGATTGTACTTGTGGTAGAGGGGAGGAATGTTTGGAACACGTTATCTGGTTTTGTGATAGATTTTATAACGACAGGATAATTCTACAAAAGTTTCTAGAAGACAAAGGTTTTACATTCGGATCGAGTATACATGACATAATAATGAAGGGGGGTTTAGCGATTATGAAAAACATCGCTAGTTTCTGGATAAATTGGGTAGGGTCATTTGAAGCTATTTTTTGATTTTGGATGTGCAGGATTTTGATTTGGATATGTTTTTCTAACTCTGTATGAAGATATGTGAGTAAGCAAACTAATTGTTTATTTCTTACTTCGATTTTGGTTTATTGTATTATATTTTTGTGTTACTGTATGAGAGATTTTTAGGATTTAAAAAAAAAAACAAATGTATGGAACTGTGAGTGTGGCTCTTTAGAATTAATGCGGGGGCAGTATTTGCTCCATTTTTTAACTTGGCGGTAATGTCCCCCCCCCCCCCCCCCCCCCCCCCCCCGCACTATGCCATCTTGGGCTTTTGCCCAAGTAAAGTCTGATATGTAATGTAATTTAATGTAATGTTCTCGGACTTTAGTGTTACAACACGCACTGTGGCCTTCTGCTATAAGGCCCTTTTACTGGAGAAGGAATTACCTTGTCGTGGTTCGAGGGCCCGGTGCATCGCTAAATATTCCAGAGATAGTTTAAAAGTGTTTTTTTGTATACTTCGTGTTAATCCAGTAATACACGCTATGGCTCCCCGGCTCTGTCGTGGCCGGAGGCGTGGTGGAATGCGGGATTTGGTTCCATATGACTTTGTCGCGAACTTTGCCACATCGACGAAAGGGATAGACTTTGGGGACGTAGTTCTCGGACGGAACCGTCCTATGCGAGTCATGAGAATTCGTGTTTCGGCGGCCATAGTAGGGTACTCCCAGTGTCCTTGTCTTTGACTGACCTTGTACGATTCGAAAGGCGACGCGGTAAATACCAGCGGGAATCTGGTTCTGGGCGCCATGACGCACAGTGGGATATTTGCACCGAAAAACCGGACAAATGACGATTTAAAAAATTTTGGATAATTCATAATATTATTGTCTTTTAAAATAGTTGAATAACTGAGGAATAATGTCTTAAGGTTCATTTTATCATATACATATATGCTCATTAAGTAGTATGCTTCTCCAAAAGTTGAGAGAGATTTTATTGCACACGTTTTTCTTTCGTAATCGTTTTCTGAAGCATTTATAGCAGTCGAGAAAACAAACGGTGTTTTGTCTCGGGATCGTCTGTCAGACTCGTCAGTGGAGCTGACAACAGACAACCCCTGCCCCAGACAACTATCATACCGCGATTCGAAACTTGTATACATATATTCGAGCTGCATGCCGGGTGAGCGCTTGCGAGAGACCGTTCACCTAGGCCCTCCAAGCTCCACTCTTGTGATTTTGATGCAAATTTTAGGTTTACGCCTCACTACCAGGAGTGTATCAGTGACATACACAACTGAAGATATCGTGACGTCATGTTCCCACGAAATTTGTCGCGGCGATATTCAATTGTTTCAAAAATTACAGAAACTGAAGAAATGTGGCGCATATGTCGATTAACAATCACAATTTTCATTATTTTCAATATTATTATTATTATTAAATTACACTGTGTATACGGCATACATGGCAGTAATACACATGCAAACTATATACTACTTTACATATCCTTTACAGAGTAATTATATTGTATGTTTCATTCTGCAGGTAACATACTTGAAGATGCTGAAGGATAACATCGTGGAGAAGTCCCTGCAGCAACGAGTATACAGCGCCGTGGCAGCGGTATTGAAGGCAGCGCGGCAGTGCAAGCGGCGGCACATGGCAACGAAGGACCGCATCAAGAAGATAGACCATCTCGTGCAGGTACTTAGGTGTAGAAGTGGTACTTTTGATTAGGGAGTTCTAAAGGAAGCAGTATTTTTTGGGAACTTGATTTTTCACCAGCGTCTTTTTAGGGGGTGTTTTTGTGTAAAAGTGTCTCTCTTGGGGCCGCTTATTCCCGGGAAAGCGAGCCCAAGAGAAAATAGAGAATAGTGAGGGTGTGGTCCCTCCCTGCGACAAGTCGTTGTCGCAGGGAGGAGAGGTGGACTCAGGGAATTCAAGGAAAATAAGGAAGAAAAGTGGGGACAAGAAGAAAAGAAGTAAGAGCGAAGGCGAGAAAACTATAAAATTAAAGGAGAAAACTGAAGAATTCAAATTCAGTATGGTTGAATTCGAAGCCGAATACCTAGAGGAGGACGTTGAGACTAGGGAATTTTTTGAAATTTTGAACAGAAGTAGAAAGTCGTTAGAGGATACCAACTGTATGGAAAAAGGTGCTGGAAGATCCAGCAAGGCCGTGGAAGAGAATAAAGAAGAGGATAGGGAATTTATAGTTTCCCCTAGGGTTGAGGCGGCGGACCAGGAAGAACTTGGCATTCCTGCTGAAAAGAAGGGGAACAGGAAGGAGGAGACTGCGTCTCATTCTTGGAAGAGTGTTGCGGACGTAAGGATTGTGGCGGAAGAAAACAGAAAAGTTAGGAAGAGAGCAGCAGAGAAAGAAGCGGATAAGAGTGAAGAAGGTAGTAAAAGAGACAGAAGAGAAGACGAAGTTGTTTCCGTAGCTAATATCTCCCCTGTAGGTGGAAAAAAAAGGGCCACACCTGTTCAACAAGGCGCGGCGCCATCAGAGTACACGACTGCGGGCGACAATATTGAAGGCACAGTAGGAAGGGAAGCAGTAACCCCAGGAGATAGAATAAACAGAAGAAGAACACGAGGTGAGAATAAACAGTTTTATCTAGAAGAGCTGAAGAGCAGAGAATATATGGTCACTATGGTACTTGGGAAGGAGAATACGAGTAAATTCAAAAGGAATAACATTGTCAAGAACTATAAAATGCTGGGCTCGAGATCACGTTTTCTGCGGGGCCTTAAAATGGTGGGATTTAATAAAGCTGAGCTTACTTTTAGTGACATGGCGGCAGCAAACGCCATCCTGAAAATGGCTGACCAAGATGGCGCAGGGTTTGAGGCTTTCCTTCCGGAAAGGAAGAAGATGAGGAAGGGAGTGATCACGGAATGGGAGGATTCGATTAAAGACCTCATAGATTTCGTAATGCCGGGGCAAGGAGAGTTTAAGTTTGAAAGATTGAGAAAAAAATCGTTTAAGGACGGGAAAAGTTTTGGACTGAAGGTGTGGCGATTTTAATAACCGTTAAGGGGGATCGCTTGCCAACTGAATTGAAGATTGGGGCGGGCCACGTATCCCTCCGTATCTTCCCGTACGTGGAGCAGGTCAAGCAGTGCTTCAAGTGTTTTTCGTATGGGCACCTGCAAATGCAATGTCGCAGCTTGAAAAAGTGCCCCTACTGTACAACATATACACTTCGGAAATTTGTAAAGGGCTTGAGCGGTGGGGGGTGAGGGTCCTGCTTTACGCGGACAATATTGTTATATATGTTTCGGGCGAAGACATAAATGAACTAAGGGAAAAATTAGAAGGTGCGGTTGAGGTGTTACTAGAAAATCTTAAGGAGTTGGGGTTGGGACTAGCAGAGGGTAAATCTAAGGTTGTTGTTTTCTCAAAAGCAAGAGATAGGAATAAGGGGTAGAAAATATTTAAAAAAGTTTCAAACAAAAGATTTATGATATTTAATGTACTTTATAACAGTGCACTCTGATTTTTTGAAAATATCATTTTTTTCAAAATTCTTACCCCCTACCTTAATTAAAAAAAATTGGAGTACACAGTTATAAAGTACATTAAATATCATAAATTTTTTGTTTGAAACTTTTTTAAATATTTTGTACCATTTCGGCGGTATTAGCTGAGAAATATAAAAACCGATTTTTTTTAAGATGGTGTTCCACCCCTTTGATCGCCGTATGGGCACGTATAAAAAAATACGTGTTTCTTATTTTGACCTAGACTACAAAATATTCAAAGCCCATCAAAATCGGAGTGTAACACTTGGGTAGGTTTACTTGTAAGTGGCGATTTGCTGATCAAATGGAGTACTTAACACCATATATTAATGTGGAACGGTCAAGACTGTCATCGATAAACGAAGATACACCAAATATAGAAGAGACTATAGACGATTGCGAAATAACACCAGCAGTTCCCAAAAAAAAAACAGCCAAGGCTACTTCAGAAGAGGAGAGCGCCTCCTCCGCACTGATGAAATACTTAATACAAGAAAAAGAAAGTGCACCGAAGGAAAATCATCCGATTGACGCCTTTTTTGCATTAATGTCTACTACGGTAAAAAACTTTTCCCCAAGAGATCAACTGATTGTAAAGAATAGATATTTAATTTAGTAAGTCAAATAGAAGAGAAATATTTATACAGTTCCTCTTCTCCACCCTTTTCCTCCCCACCAGCTATACCCCCCACTGATTTTCCATATGAACCAACCACCACCGTCAACAGTAACACAAACTGTACCTTATCCATCTACACCTCCACCAGCTCATATTAATTTTAACAATTTTGACAAATAAGTTTATGTAGTTTATAATAAATACAATTTTTTTATAATATGAAATATAAAAAGTAATTTATAATATAATAAAAACAATTACTCACCTTAGACATACCATTAATTTTTGTCTCGGAGAAATAGCTTCTCGAAACGTGGTATTTTTCTTCAAAATTTTCTTCTCAATTTTCGTAAGTACCATTTCAAATGTACGAAAATCCATTCTAAAGTATAATCCATTCTAAGTCATTAGATGACGATACAGCGTATAATATTCGCCTTCACTTTTTCTCATTAGTAAACTTGGATGCACCCACATTTTTCTATTTATTTTTTTTCGATTTCTTCTGTTTTTTTCTTCTTCATCTAACGCAATAGCTATAATAGCTAATTCTTTCTTTGAAAAATTACACGGCATGTTTCTGATATTTCTTATTCGATTTGACCCGACTTGGAGCACGAACGATTCCAGACTGAAGAGTCCTCGACATCTGGCAGGACTGACAATGAGACCGAGACCGGACCGTGACCGCACAGTGTGCATCTAGTCGTACGGTAAGATTTTACCGAACCGAGACCGGACCGATAGTGTGTCTCGACCCTTAAAGTGCATGCGGAACAATCTTTTGACTAAAGATTTGCAATTCAATTTAGCGGATAATCTTCCATGTGTGGCTAAATGGTCACACGTGGAAGATTTATATTTTATTGATAGCAGTAATGCTTCTTTTCAGTACCGAGTTCTGAAGAAGCTTACTGCAAAGCATGTAGTAGTTGATAAAATTAGGAAAATGAAGGTGAAGTATTGCGCGCAGGTTTTTAGTCAATCGGTTGGGTCCGTAATGACACTCATGAGTCGCAATAAAGTTAAGAGTGTGTGCGGTACGCGTGAAATGCCTTTAGAAGGTGTTGACACTGCTCGATTCATTCATTTTATGAATGATATTTTCTACAATATCAACAGTAATCGTCCTCTTCCGGTAATAGATATGAACTGCGAAAGACCCAATATCTGGGATGTAGGCATTAACGTTTTTCGAAGCATGAAATTTATCAAAAGAAAGTTTGCGGATAAAGACCGTCCACTGGTAGTACACAATTGGATTAAAACGTTACAAAATTTTTAATTTTTGACAACAGTTCTAGGCAATCTTGGATTTTCACACTTTATTGGTCGCAATTTTAACCAAGATGCCTTAGAAAATTTTTTTGGTCAGATTAGACAGCATGGTACGCGAAATACTAATCCAACGTGTACTGCATTTCACAGGTATTATAGGACATTGCTCTTAAATTCCTATTCGCAGTTGGTAAGTGCGGATACTAACTGCGAATCTGAAGAATCCGCAAACTTTTTAATTAGACTGAAAAAATATTTGTCACCTGCTCCAGCTGGTTTTTTCTAAATTACATACAATGTTTCGGCAGCTGCTGAATCCACTGTATTAACAGTGGTTCAGTATCTTTCACGGGGTGTTCTGAAGAAGAACACCACCTGCAAATTTTGTTTGGCTTTAGTATTTGAAATCAATGTTTCTCAAGGTTCATCAAATGCATGCTGCATGTAGATCATTAATAACGCAGGTAGTATCTATTTGCCTCGCCAATATGCCACAGATAGCGCACACTCCGAACCTTATTGCGACTCTAAAATCATGCATTTCGGAGCATGTGAATTTTAAATTGACCTGCTCCGAACATGGCAATTCTTTGACAACATATGTGATACATCAATGTATCATATATGTTGTTAAGAATTATATAGGAAGAGTAAATCCACTTATAACACGAGCTCTTCATATAAGTAGGAAGTAAGTAATGTAATATTATTGTAATGTGTGCAATGTATGGAATGTGTGTAATGTATACAGTGTGTGTGAGGAATGCAATGTATGTATGTAATGAAAATGTCATGAAAATCACGATACGAGCAGGACGGTGGCGATTGTTCGTGCAGAAGTGAGTTAGAAGTGTGGAATGACAATCCCTCATTCTTGACTGCACTCTCAGATAAACTGACTACGAAGTTTCGTCAACCGCGTGTGCCTCTGAACGGGAAGGGGAGTCGGGTGAACGGTTTTCCTCGCATTTGTAAACAGTGTCATAATTTGCAACATTAACGGGGGAATTTCTTTAATGTTACAAGTTATGACACTGTTTACAAATGCGAGGAACGCTGTTCAACCGACTTCCCCTTTTGCCTTTTCAGATGCACACGTGCTTGACGGGGCCTTCGTAGTCACTTTTCCTGAGAGCGCACTCTTGAATGAGGGATTGTCATCCTACACTTCTAGCTTACTTCTGCACGAGAAATCACCTCCTTTTGTTGGGCCAAAATGTTATCGGCAGTTGCAGGCCACATTTGCTCTTCCGTCGACGAGGCTGTTACAGAGGTATTTAGAAAAAGTGCAATTTTCTGCAGGTTTTAATAATAACTTATTTGCTATTCTAAAATTAAAAGTAGAGAACATGCATGAATCAGATAAATATTGTTCAATATGTGTTGACGAAATGTCACTTAAGTGTAACGTATATTACGATTACGGTTACGATTTAGTTGTCGGATTTGAAGACGACGGCATTTTGCGAGGTAGTAGTCCGGCAAACTATGTTACTGTCATAATGGCTAGAGGCATGAAAGAAAATTGGAAGCAACCGTAAGGGTACATATTTACCTCATCTTGTATAAATGCACAGAATTTAAAGACACATTTAGACAATTTTATTCACAAATTAAATGAAATTGGGTTACAAGTAATTAGCCTGGTAACAGATATGGGATCGAATTTTGTAGAACTTAGCCACATTTTAGGCGTCACCGAAAATAATAGTAAACTTTTATTAGGGGGTTTGGAATTATTTTATATTTTTGATCCTCCACATTTAATGAAATCTATCCGAAATAATATGTTAAAGTACGAATTTCACTGGGCAAACAAAAAGACCTCATGGTCTTATATAGAACACTTTTATAAGATAAATTATTAAATAACAGATTAGCTCCTAAATTAACAAATAGTCACATATATCCATCTAAGTTTGAAAAGATGAGGGTCAAATATGCAACTCAGGTTTTGAGTTCGACTGTTGCAGCTGGATTAGAAACATATTTAACACTGGGATGTTTACCCACGGAAGCAGTTGGGACGATTGAATTTATATCTTTTTTTGACAAATTGTTTGATATGTTTAATTCTTCTAATTTAACATCAACAAAAATATTTCGTAGAGCATTCAGTGGCCAAGTAGATTATATAGATTTTTTAAATAGTGCTTTACAATTTTTAACAGATTTAACAGTGATCGGGAAAAACAATAGAAATATAACAGCATATATAAAATGCATTAAAGGCTGGAAAATTAGAATAAACTCTTTGATGAATATTTGGACGCGGTTGCAGAATGCAAATTTTAATTTTATCCTAACCAGACGATTGAATCAGGATTGCTTAGAAAACTTTTTTGGTAGTATTAGACAACAAAATGGGAATGCCGTAAATCCCACAGCAATACAATTTGGAAGGGCCTTTAAAAAACTATTTTTAGCTGATTATTTTCATTCAAATTTTATGAATTGTAACAATGATTTCGACAGTATACTTAGTAACTCTACAAAATTATCGGAACAGACACTTGCATTATCAATTACACCAGCTACTCGTGAGTCGTTCCGTGTTGAGTATTGTGACTACCAGCAGCAAACATTGCCTGAGCAGAATGCCTTTAAATACATTGCCGGCTACTTATTGAACAAATGCTTGAAAATTCACAGTTGTCCAATATGCACCACCTTTGCCAATAGTAATGAATTAGATGAGAGCAATTTATTTACACATTTTAAAGCTTATAATACGGAACATAATTTTTATGGTGCACTAAAAAATCTAGAAGAATCTTTTCACAATTATTTATTTACTTTAAAAAACATCTTTTTTTCAAACGCACATTCTATTTTACCTCGCACCCATGTAAGGAAAAATATGTATGATTTATGTAGAAATGTTACTGGTTTTATTCACCGTTGCGATAATTTTCCTTTACAATATTTATTAAAGTTATTTATTAGATTAAGAATTTATTATACTCTTAAATACAGCAATAGGAATTTTAAAACTTGCATTAGAAAAGATAGGAAACTTCATATTGTATTAAATTTGTAAATATTGTAATATCTTGAAATATATTATCCGAAACCTTCCCTCCTACTATTGTATAATTGTGTAATTTATGTTGAAATATATTATCCGAAAACCTTCCCTCATACCATTGTATAATTGTGTAATGTACGTTCAAATATATTTTCAAAAACCTTTCCAAATCTTATTGTATAATTGTGTAATTTATGTTCAAACATATTTTCGAGAACCTTCCCAAATCTTATTGTATAATTGTGTAATTTATGTTCAAATATATTTTCTAATACTATCCATTTATTATATTTTTTACTTTCCCACTTTTCAATTATGTAAAATTAATATAAATACTTCGATTAATAATATACAGAAAAATTGACGACACAAAAAAGTTTCTAGTTATAAAGAGTATTACATTCAACTCATTCAAACTTCCCGCTCGTTGATACAACCCATTTAAAGGGACAGCAGAACCTCGACATCAAAGATGCCGCCGAGAGTGTCGCCTCTTGTTGTACAACGAAGACGGTTGGTTAGTTACGTCTGTATAGGAAAAATTCTATGGATTGTACGAAAGTTTTTAATTAATATCTCGGAAACTAATAGGAAGCCGAAGATACTACTTTATATTTGGAGTCCCCTCCTCCCTCCCCCCTTCCCCTCAAAATTTCATCTTGATCGGCGACCGGTCGCATTCGGAACTTCATCCAAAAATTGTTACCCACCAAAGAATACCATCCAGGTAGGTGAAAGCCATGCTAAAGTAAACCTACAAAGCTTATTAGAACATACCGCAAGTAGAATATTGAAAAATGTAGAAAATTTAACAGAAAATTCCGAATTAATTCTGACTTGTAAGTGGGGCTGTGATGGAGCTGCAGGACAGCAAAGATATAAACTGATACAAACGCGTGAAATGAACGAGGATAGTATTTTTGTTTCCAGTTTGGTTCCACTAAAATTACATAACAAAATAACTTCAGAAAACATATGGATTAATCCTTGTACATCGTCATCATGGTTTTGCAGACCCATTAAATTAGAATTCATTAAAGAATCACAGAAAATAATAGAAAAGGAGATCAATCAAATAAACAATGAAATCCAAACTTTAAGACCGTTTCAAATAAATAATATTTCCATAGAATATGCCATGGCTTTAACTACGGTGGACAATAAAATTTGTAATGCTATCACAAATACTAAATCAGCAATACGCTGTTATATATGCAATGCCTCGCCAACTGAGATGAATAATTTGGACCTCGTAAATTCCAAGCCTTGCACTAATAAAAATTATTCTTTCGGATTATTATCGCTCCATGCTTGGATTCGATCCTTCGAATGTTTATTACACATCGCATATAATTTACCGTTCAAAAAATGGACAGCGAATACCATTGAAGCAAAGAAGATCCGACAAGAAAGAAAAAAATATATACAAGAGCAGTTTAAAGAAAAGACAGGGTTGTTAATTGATTTTGTTAAGCAGGGGTGGGGTTCATCTAACGATGGAAATACTGCAAGGCGATTCTTTTCCAATCCAGAAATATCTTCACAAATTACAGGAATTGATATAGAATTAATTAAAAAATTTCATACAATACTTCAAGTAATTTCCTCTCCGTATGCAATTGATGTTGACAAGTTCCATGCATATACCCAAAGTACCGCAAAATATTTCGTCGAGCATAATGGATGGTATTATATGCCAGTGTCGATTCACAAACTTTTAATACACGGCACAGAAATCATAAAACATGTAGATGTGAATTATTTAACGGTAATATATGGGGCGGTTCAGTATTGAGACAACGCCGGGGGGGGGGGGGGGGGGGGGGGGGGGTAACACGAAACCGATAGAATCGTTTTAAGGAAATGAACGGTTCCCGAGATATTAGCAAAAAAACTGCTACTGTTACTGCATCGGAATCTTATGTATGCGCGCATGATTGGCATGCTGTGATCGCTTATCTACTGGTTTCGTGTATACATACATACACAACACACTAGCGGCCGATTCAAATGTTTTGAACGCACAAAAAACTCATGGATTTGCGACCGCTACAGGATTGCCTCGAAATAAGTAACTCGCTCGGGTCTGGCCAGTTGCTTATTACGGATCAGGTATGCTATTCGGCTCGACTTTGTTCTTGAAACGGGACGATAGAGAACACGAGAAACGAATGAGAGATCCGAAGTAGCGGCAAATCATAAAGTAATCGATCGAGCAAGGATGTTATTTTGTGAACAAGGATAGAATATAGCATGCCCTCTCATTCTCGCACTATTTCGCTTATTTCGAGGCAAATATACCAGACTGATAAAACATTATATATATTCCACCCTTCTTCTACTGACCGATGTCACTGCTCAGTCGAGTGTGACAATTTATTACCCAATACATCGGCTTCGCGCTTTCATAGACCTCTCACTCATTTCTCGTACCTCTCACTTTGCGGGCGACTTCAAACAAAGAACGATTTCGAAGCAGACCACTTGCTTATTTCGAAGTAATACTGTACATATTGATCCCTAATAGGGAACAGTTTTCTTCACCTTTTCGTTTAATGTCGCCCGCAAAGTGAGAAGTCCGAGAAATGAGTGAGAGGTCCGTGAAAGCGAGAAGCCGATGTTATGGGTAATAAATTGTCATGCTCGACTGAGCAGCGACATCGGTTAGTAGAAGAAGGATGGAATATATACATATAATGCTTTCTCAGTCTAGCATATTTACCTCGAAATAAGCGAAATAGTGCGAGAATGAGAGGACATGCTATATTCTATCCTTGTTCAAACAATAACATCCTTGCTGGGCCGATCACTTTATGATTTGCCGCTACCTCGGATCTCTCACTCGTTTGGAGAACAAAGTCGAGCCGATTAACCTACCTGATCCGTAATAAACAACAAGTCAGACCCGAGCGTGTTGCTTATTACGGGGAAACTTCCGAAAGGCCACATCACCCCAGAACAACCAAACTTCGGATTTATAGTATTTGAGGGACGAGAAATCGAATGAGACCATTTTCAGAACTGGCAAATAAACCGTTCCCGAGATATACAGGGTATTCTAAAAGTGCGGAAACCCACTATTATCTTGATAAGAACGCATTTACACGCAAAATGACTAACCTAACCCTAACCCTAACCCAGGTTAGGTTAGTCATTTTCCGTGAAAATGCGTTCTTTTCGAAATAATAGGGGGTTTCCGCACTTTTAGAATACCCTGTATATCTCGAGAACGGTTTATTTGCCAGTTCTGAAAATGGTCTCACTCGATTTCTCGTCCCTCAATTACTATAAATCCGAAGTTTGGTTGTCCTGGGGTGATGGGGCCTTTCGGAAGTATACCCCTTATTACGAGGCAAACCTGTACCTCATTTAAAATTGGACCAAATGACGAGGTTTTTTGTAAAGCCATACAAATTAATTTACTAAGATATGTGCTTTTGTCGTTTTAAAAAATTACAATTTGTTGAAATCGTGAAAGAAAATAGTGAAGGGTAATTTTTCAACTTTTTTATGTGAGCCTATAATGAAAATTTAAAATATGTCTTTCGTGAATCTACGAAATGTCTTTCGTTTTTGTAAACAATGTTTACACAGCATTTAAAAGTTACATAGTTCAAGAAAAAATACACAGAAGACTTAACGAGCAGATCACTGTTTACAAACACGATACGCGTTATACGTTGCTCGACGAACCGTTACTTATTGTTAGCCGTAACAGCATAAGTACGAATAGGATTTTCAAACTCGATTTTCTCGAAAACTAAACCTTAAATGAAAAAATTTTATTCCATATTTTGTTCTTATTTTTTCATAAGGAACAACCTCGTGCTCGCTTGTATATGTTATTCGGCCGCACCCTATATGTATAGGAAAGAAGTCGATTGTAAGCAACTTCATAAAAGTTGACAACATATTAAAAAATATTTAAAAATGAGCGAAATCGGTGAGGTTGATGAAATATCAATAATTACCAAATGTTTTTCCGCAGATTTAAAAGAAACACACGTCATACCATACTAAAAGGGCATTAAAATCGTTGAAGGACACCTGGGACGGTTTTTGGTTAGATTCAAGTCCTTCATAACATACTTGTAGGTTAATGTAATCGGATGTGGCATTAATATTTATTTTTATGTCTTCTGAATAAGAAGACAATTCAAATTTCAATTACATAAAACGAATAAAAATATTTTTAAGTACTTACCTCTTTTTGGATGAAATCCTATTGCGCTGTAATTTTTCACTGATGTCCTGATATTGGAAGATTCTTTACAGCAAGCCTATCCAAATATAGGTAGTATCTTAACCTACCCACTTCATATTTTCTTTCTCTTTCTCTAAACACTTTCTTATACATTGCCACGAATAATAAGTGAACTGCAATGAGGATAAATCTTTGAACTACACTGCTCTACAGTAACGTCGTTTTACAAATTTCACTTCACCACTCGGTCGGTTTACTTCGCGCAGCTTGATTGAAGGACTGAGCTCAACCTCCCCATGGTTATAAATGCTGCTCTACCGGCTCTACCGGCTCTACCGCTTGCCGCTTTCCACGGTTCCCACGGTAACGGTTGACGATTACAGGCACGTATGAAATACTCGTGATGGGGGCGCGGACCATAAATTTTGACGGGATTGCACTGATTGTATGCGCTAACACTGGAATCTAATAATATGTAATGTAGATCCAAATGTCACTAAAGAAGCCATTAAAAAACAAAGAGTTCGCGTATTTTAATTGTAAATTATATAAAGTTCAACTCATAATATGAATGTTATATGATATATATTTTATATATTATATATATCTTATTATACTTACTCATTATATATTTGTAATCAATTTATTTAATTTTAATAAACTAGTTCAAAATTTTTAAATAATTCACAAAACATTATACACGGGGGCATTATTGAACCTTATTTTATGCGAGTAACTACATCACTGACACTGCGTTCAATACGCATGCGCAAAAAAACAATCCCAACTTTCCATTCCTTCGATTATATTCACCAGGGGTGGCCAAACTGTGACGCATGCGTCAAACGTGGCGCATTGCATCTTTACGCCTATATGTATGTATTTTTATATCATTTCTGACTACTATAGATTGGTGCTTTAATAAACTGGCGTAAATTAATGAATTTAATTGCGTGATTAAGTTATTCGTTTCCTTCCCTAAGCGAAGCAGATCCTATCCTTATCTTTATTTTTGAACCCTTAACCATAAACGTAAGAAGGTATAAAAAGTGCTCGAGTTATATGGCGCATCTAAACTCGTCTGTGAAAATATTGGTGCATGGTATGCAAAAGTTGGCCACCTCTGATATACACCAATACTGTCTAAAGATTCGCCCTCGCGACAGGCTCGTAGCAGCTGTTTCATTGCTCTTGGCCCTTGGCCCTTGGTCTTGTTGTGTTTAAAGATTAGTTTACATACTGTCTGCCGATCACAAGAAGTCCTAGAGAATAACGCAATCTGATTGGACGTGTCCCTCCTCGTAAGGAATGATCCCGAAACCGGAAATTCAAAAAATTACGAAACTTACGTATCCATATACGTAAAGAATATCCCCCTAATTAAAACCCAATTTTTTTGCTGCTGGTTTTTAGTCTATGGAGATAAAAATCGCCCTTAAAATTTCGGCCGTCATTTGTTTTTTTCTTTTTTTCCGAAACTGTTAAAGATATTCAAATACTTCATAAACAAACCTTATGTATAGTGTTTCTTTATGTTGAACCAAAAATATATTACAAAAAGTTATAAACAAAAAAGCTTAGAAACTGTTGAAAACTTCTAATACTTGTTATGAAAATAGGAAATGGTTTTTATTTGATTATCATTCGCTACGTTAAAGGAGCAAAAAATATTACAGAATGGTATGTTTTGTTTTTAGTTTATTGTTTGCAAACGGTAACAGATATAAAAAGGTCCTTAAAACAATAATTGTTGTTCTTGATCCCATTTATCATTTTCTTTAATTAAAAGCTGATGCAAGGGTTGACACGTGGCCGAGTCAATGTATTTGGGGCTTTGACCTGCTTTTCAAGGACTCTAACCGACTTCTCAGGGTTCTTTGGAATATCGATACCCCGAGCCTATGTCTGACATCGGACTTGGGCCGGCGGTATATGGCACGGCGATAGAGAGTTCGATCGCCGAGCTTCGAAGAAACGCGCGTGTGGTCGATGACATGGTGCTGCATGGTGCGTGCAGAGAGATAAGGATTCGAAATAAAGGATCTCGCCACGAAGTAGGGAGGGTCCGGGGTCTGGGAACCCTCTGGCAAAAGGACTGTGTCAAAAGACACGGCACTTATCCGAGAACCTTCGATCGATCGTGATCTCTGACAAACATGGTTGAATATTATTATGAACAATTACTTTTACATTATATTCTTTTAACATTTGTATCTACTAGTAATTCACATTAACTAAAATCAGTTACTTTTGAATGTAAATAATTTTAATAATTATCTGTTATATACGTTGTGGGTAATTTTTTGCCATACAATGATAACATAACATAAGAATTTAATACCTTATGGTTTGTGTACGTCAGTATCAATCATTTATTATAAATAGAAACAAAGAACACAGATGCTTTGATTTCATCTTCTACAAGTTCTGCAACTTCCTCGTCAATAGGTGAAAATATTTCGTCCACAATTTCCACAGAATGTGGTCTACGGGGATTAATTGGATCAACGGATCAAATGTGGTCTAAACTACTTTTAATTTTGCTCGCTCACCAGAGATTTATGTTTTAATATTATAAAAATATGCCAGCGCAACTGTAATTATGTAATATATAAACTGTAAATATTTTGATTCAATTTTCATATTACTTATTTGAAAATAAATTTACATTAAATTTATACTTTAACAGATTATAAATTATGTTTCAAAATAATATACAGAATAATTTCCAAATATTGTTATTACAAATATGAATTTTTAAAAATATTTATGATCTTTTAACGCGTTCCTTGCCGCGTGAGGCGTATACGCGGAACGTAACGTGTACAGAAATTGATCCGGCACGGAATGTGTCAATAAATAATCTGAATAAAGTTAAGAAATTTACATTAAAATATGATTTTATTTAGCAATATTATAAATAATATAGCATTAATACATTATGTAAAATAAAACTGAAATTAGTTTAGCAGGGAATAAATGTAATTTTGTGCTTTCTATCAATATACAGCAAGTAATAGTTTTATTCATTTTTCTTTTGTATTCTCGACAACATAACTTATATTAACTTTTCCATAATTTTATTTAAATAACTATTAATTTTATAGTTAACAATAATTTATAATTAAACCTTTTCACTGTTTTTATTATTATGTATGATATTTATACGTATAACATCTACATGTACACGTATTTAACTAAACTAGTTGTACAACAACTAGAGCCTTGTGTTAATAAAAAGAACAAGGGAAACCTCTTAAGCCTGAGGATTACGGAATTTTTCTCCTGCAAATTTAGCAGCTGCTCCTAACTCTTCTTCGATGCGAAGAATCTGATTATATTTGGCCAAACGTTCAGAACGGCAAGGTGCGCCAGTTTTAATCTGACCGGTCGACAGTCCAACGACCAGATCGGCTATAAATGTATCTTCTGTCTCTCCGGAACGATGAGATACCATTGTACCCCAACCAGCACTCTTTGCAAGTTTGTGAGCATTAATAGATTCTGTGACGGTACCTATTTGATTGACTTTCAACAACAGACAGTTACAAGCTTTCTTTTCAATAGCTGTTTGAATTCTGGAACATACAAGAATATGATGTCAGCAATCATGAACAGAAAAGCTTTGATCAACATCAACGGTCATTAAAATGTTACCAACATTAAGTAATTATTTCAATTTTATAAATTTTAATTTTATCAAAAATAGCAACATGATTACATTTAAAAGTTTATTACTGTATTAATTCTTTTATCATTATAATTACTAAATATTAAAAATAGAACTTTTACCTTTCGGGATTTGTAACAGTGAGATCATCACCCACTATTTGAATAGGAGTAGAACTAGTGATAGAGGTCCATGAGGCCCAATCATCTTGGTCAAATGGATCCTCAATAGAAACAATTGGGAATTCTTTAACAAACTCCAAGTACAGATTCTTCAAAGCTTGTGGCTCCAAGTATGTGTTTGGATCAGATTTCTCATTTTTAAAATCTAAATCATATTTTCCATTCTTGTGGAACTCGGATGCAGCAACATCCATACCAATTTTTATCTTTCCTTCATATCCAGCAACCTGAAATTTTGTAACGATTAATAATAATGAAATAATACAGTATCGAGTAAAGTATGCTTCTCTAAGGAAAATGACATTACAGGATAAGTAAAAATTCTCAAAACCTTCATTTTGATGATATTAATATTAAAAATGATTAAAAAAAAAAAACTATTTTTAATTATTAAATACTATAAAATTTAATGTATAGTTAAGACATTGTCATTCTCCCCGTAGCCACCACTAGGTTGGCACGAGAGCCTAGGAGGAGGACACTCTACCGATATTATACAATATTTATTACTGACATAAAACAATTTATAATTGAATATTATATATTAAACTATAAGGTACGATAATTTAATTATTTAAATTATATTCAATTTAACATCATAATCAATAATCAATCATCATAAATCAAAATCTTTCTCCTATGCAAATTTTGTCTATAAATTAATTAATATAAAAAAAAAGTAACCTGTCAATGAATATAGATATTTCTATATAATGAAATATGAAACTTACTTTTATGGCATCTAAAATTAAGTTCAAAGCTTCTTTGTTCTCTAGGATATTTGGAGCAAAACCACCCTCATCTCCAACAGCTGTAGCATCAAGACCAAACTTCTTCTTAATTCCTGCTTTTAAGTGATGGTAAACTTCACTACCCATTTTCATTGCTTCTGTGAAATTAGCAGCACCAGTAGGTAAAATCATGAACTCCTGCATTGCTAATTTATTTCCAGCATGCGAACCACCATTAATAACATTAAAAGCTGGAACTGGTAAAATAATGTTGGGATTTCCAGCGAGTTCTGCAATATATCTGCAATTATAAGAGGATTAAAAAATTTACTGTATTATACTATATACTTTGTCACATTCTGTTTTTTGAATCATTAATTTTGATGTAAAAATGAATAAATTAAAAAATTTTTATATTGATGCACTGTAAATTTATAAATAAGTATATATCATTATAATAGATAGTATTACTGTTATTTTAATACAATGTTGACAACCAGCTTTATTATGTTGGGTGCCTTCCAAAATCTGAATACTTGTTATCCACTTATTTTTCAAAACCTGATAACCTATCATCGATCGCATTTTGCATACGAGTACTCATAATGCATGATCCATGACCAGACTCTAAAATAATTTTGATCAAATTCTGAAGGGATAATTAACATAATGAGCATTCAGCTTTTGGAAGATGCCTTTTGAAGAGATATTTTCATTTATAAATTAATAATTACGAAAATGTATAATATGACATATATAAATCACAAGCTTACTTACTTATATAATGGCACTCCTTTTTTAGCAGCTCCTGCTTTACAAACTGCCAATGAAACACCTAAAATTGCATTTGCACCCAGTTTTGACTTATTTGGAGTGCCGTCAAGTTTCAAAAGAAAATTATCAATGTCAGTTTGCTGGGTGACCTCCAAATTTGCCTAAATAATAAATGTTTAAATAATAATTATTTAGAGATTACTTTTCTTTTTGTCAATAATAATCTCTTAAAAGTAGTATAATTAGATTTTGTTTTAATATTTTAAAATACCTATTCCATTTATACAATACATATTTCTTAATCATACATAATTTGAAAGTTGATAAAAATATACCAAAATTTGCCAAAAATTTGTAAAAACACGGATAACTACCTTTAGTAATTCAGGTGTGATGATTTTATTAATGTTATCTACAGCTTTAAAGACAGATTTTCCATGATATTTGGATTTGTCATTATCTCGAAGTTCCAAAGCTTCATGAACACCAGTTGAAGCACCTGATGGTACTGCAGCTCTAAATAGTCCATTTTCAGTTACAAGATCAACCTGTAAATAATATATATGTATGCTAAAAATATCTAAGATACTTGTTTTATTACCGGCATTAAAATTAAATTTGAGTGCATTAATTGAGTAATATAGTTAAAAGAATCTAGATATGTAAATTAACCGTAACAAAACTTTTGGTAGTTACTATAAGTTACATAATTATATTCATAAATTTAACTACTAATTACATATATAATTAAAATATAATTTAACATCTTACCTCTACAGTTGGATTACCACGAGAGTCATAGATTTGACGTGCTTTGATGCTTTGAATCGGCATTTTGTTACCGGTATTAGTACTATATTTGGAAACCAAAAGTCTAAAACAAAAGTATGCACAAATAATAAAATACTTTGATAACAAGTATAAAACAATGTAACTTATTTAACATAAATAGAAAGCATAAAAGTAGTAACAATATATTGCTCCCCTTTAACCTTGAATTTGCTATACTATTTTCAATTTAACCCCCAAGTATCATGAAAGAGTTTCTCTCGATTAAAATAAATAATAGCATATATTATTCAAAAAAGTGTACAATATTTTTTAATATAAGAAGTACTTTAAAAAATGTATGAAAATAAAAGTGACAAAGCCATGCTATTTATACTTTAAAAACCAATATAACATACATTTCGTATGCTATATTTTAGATCAACGTATTCAAAAGTTAAGCATCCTAATTATTTCACAAAAAGATGGATAAAAAATTAAAGTATTATTATATTTTCGAAATAATATACTGCTTGACCTTGTCAAGGTCACTAGAAGAAATGGAAAAAAATTTTAAATAAAATTACGAATCACTAATTCTCTTATCTGAATGATTTACAATACTTGAAACTTGATTCTAATATGCTCGAAATATCACGTGTAATGACCTTACGGTGAAATTTCGGCACCTAATGCATGCGGTACGTGTTACAAACATTTTTCAATAATTCTGAGATAAAAGACACTTCAAAAAATAAGCAGCTGAAATCTTAATATCTTCAGTAATAGGTTAAAATTCTTGGAGTAACAATTTTTTATATAATGAACAAAACTTGAAGAAAATCTGCTCACCTAATGTGACGATCAACAACCTCTCGCAATGTTCGAATCAGAATGAGTGATATTCTGTCCTACAATTGACCTCGAATCTTGAACAGCGACTAGTATCGATTCTAATCTCACGAATCAATTGCAGAAAGTGAAAATGTTGAATATAACTTCCCCTTCTCGATTATCGATACTAATTGATACTACCTTAATTAAACCTGAAAGAACAAATTTAAATTATTTATTGCATTCAACTTTAAATTTTCATACGCTTGAATAATAAAATTACGTAATTTATTATGACGTCTATATTCTACATATATATAGTACAAACTTATCTCAAATTTCATTCCGATTGACTATCTTTGTCTCATGTTATTCATGCTTTGCGGTAGAATCTATTTATAAACGCGCGAACATCAAACAGTTCACATTTTGCATTTTGAGTTTAACAATACATAAATTAGTACTCGTGATATAATCATAATTTTCTTCCCATATACTTTTATAATACATTGCTGTAATTAAAAAATTAAATTATTATATAAAAAATTATGTCTAACAAACAGGATAATTACTTTTGGAACACAAAATCAATTACAATTATAAATAACAATAAATAACATTATAAGTAATAATGGTTAATATTTAATGTTATTGTTTTGCATTACAATTGTTACTTCGGACTTCACTTTATTATATTACTTCTTTGACTCTATTGATACTTTGAAGTATCTTAATATATTTTGTAAATTTTGCAGTAAGCTTAAACCCCAATTTTGTAACTATTTAAGTAATTTTACCTTAAAATTTTCTTTCCTTTTTTAAATGATTGTATTATTGAAAACCATATCTTTAAAGATAAATAATAATCATAAATTATTATAATAATAATAAATTTTTACTGTAACATTATTACACATGAACACACATATAAATTCGTATTTAAATTATCACATATCTATATGTACATATATTTTCAAGCTATTTAATCTGTAACTATTATTTATTTTCTTCTTTATATGCATTAGTGAATATATTAACTGATAAATGTCTATTGGATTATTTATAACACTTATTTGTAAAATGCATTAGGTATTTTTCATAATCAACAATATTGTTTTTGTTGAAAGTTTATTCAAAAATATGAAAGATATTTAGTTATTATGATACAATTTGTACATGTAAAATTATGTAATATAAAGACTAAAAGAACTGTTTCTTAAAACATAAGTTCATGAACAAATTTCGAAACGTATATTTCTATAAAATTAACAGTTGAGAATTACTGTTTTAAGAAAAATATTTTACAAAATTTATTATACATAATATTAATTTCAGTATAGTTACTTAAATAATTTTTTACATTTAATATTGAACTACTTTTATAACTAAATATTACATGTTTTTAAATATAACGATCTTTAATTACATTAACAATTAATTTTTATCGATTCCGGAGTTGTTTTCTTAAAGGCATAAATATCATGGAATTTTTCCATAAATTACATATATTCAGTCGCTTATGAACTGAAGGAGTAGAGATCAAGGTATTTTATACAAAGGCACCCTATATAAGTATTGCAAATGTAAGGAACGTAAAATGAATGTAGTAATTATTCAGAAAACTTAATCAAATTTATGAAAGGATAATGAATTAACATAATTAAAATTATATTATTAAAAAAATACATTTATATATGTGCAGGCATTAAATTATTTCAGTTTTTCGACTACTTAAGCTTTTCTTTATTAATGCCCAATCCTCAAGAATATCTGCATCATTAAGCATATAAACAATGTAAGGCCCTGCAACAGAAACTGCCCTTCTTCTTTCAGTGTGATTTCGGCGTCTTCTACCATTAGAATTTAACCACAAGTCTGCATGAATATCAACATTATTTCTATCTTCCTCTAATCTGCGGATTTTTTCTTGTAAATCATTGTGAATACAATCCCAGATCAATTCTTTTTCACTTTCAAAATTCTGTAATGCAGCTTGCTCTTCTGCTAAGAATTTGTTTTGTATATTTTGTAATCTATATTGTTTTAATATTCCAGCTACTTCTGTTTTCGTTTTCATATTTTCTTTTAAACGTTCCAAAGGTTTTAAATATTCCTCAGATTTTCCAACTCGAACTTCTCCTAATTTTGTATCTACTTGAGTAATCCTTTCATGGTAAAGTCTGAAAATTGTTTTCAAATTATACATTAGTGTATAATAACAAACTGCGCTTTCCTTCAGAACTTACTTTTATACAACATTTTATTAGAACAAAAAAAAGTTATTACTTACTGTTCTTTAAGAAGAGTAAACTGACGTTCTAGATCTACTAAATTCTCCATACATTCATTGCGCCGCCTTTCACATTCATCTTCATCCATTTCAGAAGAGTCATCACTGTCACTGTGTTCTGCACTGCTATCACACGATGCAGAGCTTTGGTTACTTTCATTACTGTCATGTGACATTTCTTCTCCTTCTGCCTCGGATTCATCTTTAACACTTGGCATCTGTCTACAAATTAAATGGCAAGGAATTAATTACATATTAAATGCATATAAGGATTTTGAAAACATGTCTGAACTTATATAAATTATTGACACCACTATGTAAACGTTACAGTAACATAACCTTAAATACACTCTTCACATTATCATAGAAGTTCTTATACTTATAACAGTAATTATAATAAAAAATTACAAAAATATATCACTGCGCTTTAATTAACGTTGTTAAAATATAAAACTTGTTCTGAAAAATAACAATTTCTGCTATAATCGAAAATTCCGGATAATTCTGCTCGTGATGTATATACAAAAGCAATCTAATTGATAATTCTAATAGATAATTGTATCATTATTTGTATAATATTGAAAAGCGTTCTTACTGTAAAGTAATTGTTTGTTTTTCTTTTACTAGCAACGTTAGGAATAATAACCGTTGTAATGAAAGAACGTCTGTCACAAGGATACCAAGCTGTATGTACGACTTTTATCGGCTATCAGCGTTGCCAGACGAAGGCTTCAAAATAAGTGACGTCACCCACCACGCGGCAATAACTGATACTATTCTGTGATGACGTCATTAAACAGGTGAGACATTTCAAATTAAATAACTTAAAGGTCCTCTAAAATATATGTAAAATTAATAAAATTTTAAAATAAAAAATAATAATAGAGAAGTTACTTATGCACATGATGATTCTGGTAAATTTAAAGGTGAACTTATAGAAAAGGCGCTCCCCCTCCGATTTCGATGATTTTTGAATACAGTTGTAAAATTCGACATTTTAAGCAACTTTTTTTTCAGCTGTAGTACAGTATGACCTATTCATAACAAAACGAAATTTTGGGGGAAGGGGAGGAAACCCTAAACATAAGGTTTTAGCTGCAAATTTTGATTGATTTCTGAGATATTAATAAAATTGTTTTTGAACAATACATTGAAATGTGCTTTAGGTTCACATTTCACTACCCTCATTACCTATTTGGGTAGGTTATTAGGTTGGTTTAGTGTTCCAGCCACTGTAAGGCGGTTGGCCACGCAAGTCAAAATTCAAAATTATTGAAATCAGTTAAGTTTGATTTATGACATTATTTTGTCATTACATTGTTATATAGTTAGCGGCAACGGACGTCGTGTTAAACCAAACAAGCGACAGAAAAATCAAAGCGGCTTGCTGTGCGGAATGTTACCGAAGGGTGAAAAATATAATTGCTGGAAACGACGCGGTATTACCCCAGAACGCTGGAGTAAATACAGTGTTAAACTCCTGCAGAAACACAGGTAAGTCCTCGGTCAACCACGCCAAACATTGACTTATTAATTTTATTTTGAAATAATTGTTTTACAAAGTTTGGGAGAGCTTTGGTCAAAGTTTACTAATGAAATTGGATAAAGCAGAAACTGAATTAACAGAGATAAAGGAAGGATTTTAAACCAACTTCAAACCGATAGAACAGAAATGGTGGCAAGGAAAGGGCGAAGGGGAGGAGTATGTGCCCTTAAAGCAAGGTCGGGTACTTGAAGTACACAAAGTCGGAGAAACAAAAAACATCGACTTGTTACTCATGTCGACTCATCGAGACGAAATTATGGCGTCTCGTCTCGGGAACCGTCCAACTATAACTCGTGTCATCTATCCAGTGGGACTGACGGGGACGGTCCCTGGTCCAGACGAGCCTAGGTTCTATATATGTTCACAGATCTTATACATAGGCGTCGATCCCATTTGATAGGCGTACCGGTATTATCGTCGTACTCCCCTTGTCGGTCGAGCGTCCAGAAACAGTTCTCCTGTACTCTCCCTTCTTCCGGTAGGCGTCCAGGTATTGTCGCCGAACTCTCCTACCGGGATCTCTCTCGTTCTTCTCCGGCAGGCGTCCAAGTATTATCGCTGTACTCTCCTGCCGGAGTCCGTAGCTTGCCGACCAAGAGCGGCTGATGGTCTTACCTTGTCTTCTCTCTCAACTAACAGCAGGCAAAATAGGCCGAGGCAGTCGCGAGCCCTTAATTTATATCCGTTCGTTGCTATCCGCGGCCGCCGTAATCAACGATCTCATCGTCAGGAATGAATTTGGCGTTTGCCGCGCTCGCGTTCCGCTTCTCCGTTCGCGCGTCGTGTCCCTGCCTCCCGCGATAGCCTATAAGTGACACCGATCTATAGATCAGTGATAATTGACTTTTTTCGAAATTGTCTGGATAATTCCAGACCGCGTTGTTTTTGCAAAGTTTCTTTTTTTTCCGTTGTTACAATGTCTAAAAAATGAAGAAATACGTATGAAAAGGCAGTCGGCAATAAGTCGCGCAAAATAGTACACATAAATAAGCGATCATGGCAAGAAATTATTTAAACAAATAATGTAAAAAGAACTAGTCCAGTCAAGTAGTTTAAAAATATTATAAAGTGTCTTAAATTTACAAATACGTTTTATTTTTCACAGAAATTGTAATTTAAATGATAAATGGTAATTGTTTCCTTTTTATACAAAAATAAGAAGTAGCAAATAAAATATGATGTGTGTTAATAAAAAGCTGTGTTGTCCATACGGTTTGATTTTCAAATGTTACGTGCGGCGCGCGCGCGTGTGATTGTGATGCTACTGTGTGGAAGTGTCAGCTGATGTATGAATGCAAAAGTATGAAATGTGGTAGTGTGTTAGTCGAGCAAAGCAAGTATCGATAACGTAACGCGCGTGTGACGACGCACAGTGGGACAAAACTGCTTTTGGCGATCAAAATTCCGTAACTTCGGTTCTATTGGAAACATTTTAATGAAATTTTGGGAAGTTTTTGCCTACATTATGATACTTAAGTTGTATTTATATAAATCATATTGAACTACAGGGTGTCAAGATATTCACGTATAAACTGTAGCGCGTTCAATATCCTTCACTTATTAGACATATTTTATGTCATTTAACAAAAAATTGACTCAAAACTGTTAATAACTATAAGAGAAACGGATTTAATAATTAAAAAATGACAAGACATGTGTTATTATAATATATTTATTTATATTTATTATGATCGATACCAAATCATTCGTGAAAACAGTTTCGACAATTATGAAAATTTATTATGGCATATTGCAAGGACGAAATAAAGTTTTGGATGACGAATATACACGTGGAATGCAGTTAACTGGTTAATAATCGTATCTGGTACTGTTTTTCTATCATCGTGCGCAGCGGCCAAGATGGATGTAATTTCATTCAATCGCCATTTTCTTGAAACAGTGCAAAAAAGTGCAACCGATTTTTTCAGATTCTGATAGAGGAAGGTTCACTCTTTCCTGTAGTAATAATTAAACATGTGGCAAATTGTGGCATTTTTTTAAAATCAAGCTCAAAGTTGAGATTTTATTTAAATGTACTTCGTTTCAATCAGATCCTATTATTTAAAAAGTTGTTAACATTTTAACTTACTTTATGCACTGAATAGAATCTATACTATCCTAGTAAACTTTATCATTCATTTGAATTGTATCTTTCTGAGTAAAATTCATTAGAATCGTACATTGAAGTTACGGGTAATATTATCAGCGTTTCGTTTTGACGAATTTCTACTGACTTTGAGTGCAAACCACGGCAAAACGGAAGCAAATATGAAAAAACGGATTACACTACGTTAAACTACAGTTTATTCTCTATCGATGTATGTAATTAGTTTTTCAATTTTCGAATTCACGAAAATCGACTTTTGATCGCCGAAAGCCGTTTTGTCCCACTGTGCGTCGTGACGCCGGAAAATTTACTAAATATTTGTGAGTTCGGAGATACGCTAGTCCCATACGGGCCCTTTCATCAGATCGCTAATATAATAGGAGGCTAATAAAGGTTATGTCAAAGAAAATTAGATTTGGTTAAAATGAATCAAATGGTATATTATAAAATAAAAATGTTAAAATATAATGGAATACATATAATATTGAAAGGTATAAAATATATAAAATATTGAAATATTATGAAGTATATAAAATATTGAAATATAATAATAATAGGTGTAAAATATTAAAATATAATGAAATATAATAATGCGATTAAATATAAGAAAATGCAGATTTAGCTCGCGAACAATTTAGATTTGAGACACACAATTATTGGCCGGAAATAGACAAGTACATGTGATGAAATACAATTTAGAATTAGGAATTTCCAATTGAAGAAGACTCTTACAATCAAAATTGACTACTGGAAATTCCTCGGCAAAATATTCATAAAACGACCGAAAGAGTAATGGAAACGACTCACCGGATTATGTGGAAAAAGTCCTATTGCTGCTATTTCTCTGCTGACTGGTTTCTGGAGGAAAGACAGTAGAGCACACACCCTGAACTGTTGTACCGATACACAATTATAACGCGTGAACTATTACGAAGTCTATTAAACTAAAACTACGCAAATGTATGTATTTATAAAGAAATAAAATTAAACTGAAGAATAAAAATAATGAATAAAATAATAATCGGAATAAACGAAAAATAAAAGGGATACGCGAAGATAGAGTCTTTTGCCCTATTTGCTACTTTCGAACAACTTGGAACAAAACTCGTCTCTGAACCACTTCGCGGACCCGCCGACACGCTGCTCGCGATTGTACGTCGAAGAGTGTCGCAATCTGCACCTCTCGGAGAAGACCAGAGCGGGCCTCGTCCGAAATTGTTTACATTGCGTTGTTGTGCGCCTAACGAATTAGGCGGCGGTGTCGATGCGTAAGGAGGCGGGATTCGCTTATCGGTGGTGCAGCAGGGATATGTGCGTTGCTCTCTCTGTTTTAATCTTTCTCTAACTAATTCGCGTATATTCCCTTACTCTTCCTGTCATACTAAAGACTTCGTTATTCATTAAAATATAATAAATTTTACAAAATTGTTTTGATCTTAACGTTATAGGAAGGAAACATGCTTTTCAAAATTATTACAGATTACTGAATTTGAACGAATGTTAAATGAAAATTTAAATTCGCAACTTGGACTAACCGGCGTGGCGGAAATACAATATTACAGTGTTTAGTGAATTTAGGAGAAAATTCGGATTATTAGGTATAATGTATGTATAAGGAATTTCGATCATCTTCGTAGAACCGATAAGGAACGTTCTAGAGCGGTCAGGATTATCGGACCACACGAATGATGTTTCGGGTTTACATCCGGCGATATTCAGTACCAAGGACGACACGTGATTTTGAGCCGTGGGACCACGCTGATTTCGAGGAAGGAATTTATTACGCTAACAATCGGAATTATGTCTGGAAAAGATAGACTATCTCGTAATATCAAGGATCGTTTCTGCGTTCAATCAGGGGAGGTCCGGAATGTAAAACAAGCTATCGATGTTCATGGTTTCCGTTCGCACCTCCAACCAAGGTCTAGGGTACGACGGATCAAGATGATGGGAGCAGGTCCATCAAAAAGAGGACAGAAGGGGGGTGGGAATATGGCTTTCGCCTAGACAATCGCTGATGAGCGCAGTCTCAAAATGAGGGGATCATTTCCGAGGAAGCGGAAAGGACACCGGATCCAGCATCAACAACTGCACCAGTAAATACTGAGGACAATTCGATGATTTGGGGGGGGGGGGCGCAAAGTGAATGTGTAAAAATTTCTGTTCGGAACGTACATACCACTGATCTATTGGTACATACTTACTTACACATATACATACATACCAACATACATACATATGTATGTATGTACATAGAATTGAATACTGTACACATAAATATAAATATATGTAAAAATATACTAACAATACATATAAAATTATATTACATATATACAAAATTATATTACATGTGTACAGACTTAAATTTACATTAATTGTCTGTAAGGTTACTGTATCTCTGATCAGTTTTATCTGGTAGTAAAATGCCAGTGACATCTTGTAGTACAACTTATGTTGAACGATACATGTTTGAATTGTACAATTCCAACATTCCGTCAGGAATTTCATATGTAACGCAATTTTTATTTTTATTTTTTAAATGTAATTTGATTCGCATAACTGCACTTATCATGGCAGGTTTTAATCTGTTTCTTTCTTTCGTTTTAATTTTTGTGACTAGTGAAAAAAATCTCTCTACATCGGCGTTCGAGTGTGGTAACGTCAAACATAAATGTGCTACACTTGAAATATTGTAAAAAATTTGGTTACCAGCAGAATCGGTGATCTTACTGACTGAATTCCAAAATCGTGGAATGTCTAATTTTAACAATTTTTGCTTTTCTTCTTGTGAAAAATAAAACGGCATTAAACGCCATTCATTTGCCACACGAGTGCTCCGAAATTTAGACTTAAATTTATTTATAATACAATCTATCTGATTTTTATGCTTTGTTAGGTCCAAGGTTACTACCGGATCCAAGAACTCTAAGGAATATAAAAATTGTTCCTTTAATGGAAATCTCTTTACCGCATTTTCAAAAGAACACTGGTAGAATTTCCTAATATTTCTATAAAATTCAACAATTTTGTCATTACTGTCTGCGCAATTTATGTTTCTGATTTCGTTAATTGTGATGGCAGCTTCAGTACCAATGAAAATGTCTTCAAGAGGAAGCAAATTGTTTTCTTCATAAATGTTGGCGTTTTGCACATTTGTTTCGACACACTGTGGTTGCAAGAAATTACTCCCCAAAAGCCTCAAAAATCGAACACACTCTTCTATCAAGCGATGTACCAAAATTATGGATGACTGAAAAGTTGTATTAAAATGGGTGAATATTTGTAATATGTAATTTAGAAACTGCAGATATGCCTTCGTGTAAAGACAATTAAAGCAATCGAAAATTCTGGTGGCAGTGTTCGATTTATCCTCAATGACGGCCTCTGCAAACACAGTAAACAAAACTGTCCATTGATCTAGCACAACTTCGATGCATTCTGATAATGCCAGCCATCGAGTTATAGCAGGATGAATAACTTTTTTTCGTGCAGCTTTCATTAACTGTTGAGTGTTTTCTAACACAGTTTGCCTTTTTGAACTTTTAGAAAAGTAGGATGGAATTGCATGAAGAAACTGCTCAATATAATGTGGAAGGCAATCCGTTGCATGATATGCAATTAAATGCATGGTGTGAGAAGTGCATGGGAAGACAGAAACTTCCTCGTTATCTTCTAATAAATGAGAAATTAACAAGTTCTGCTTACCCAACATCACATTTGCATTATCAACGCCGATACCAACTATATTTGTTACAGATAAGTTATGCTTTTCTAATGAGCACAGAAAGCATTTATATAGATTTTCTGCCGTATCATCCATGACACGCAAATAATCTAACAAATATGTTTGTATGTGTCCTTCGTGCACATATCTAACTAATATACATAAATTTTTTGTTCCCGAAATATCAGTACTTTCATCTACTATAACAGAAAATACCTTGTTCTGTAAGATTACAGACATTTCAGAAACAATATATTTGTTTAGAACATTTTTTATTATTGCGCTAATTTTCGTTCTTTTGAAGAATATGTTTTTTCCTACTGGCGAATCAGGTACTGCAATTATGTTAGCAAAATGTTCAAACGAATGGAAGCTTCGACTATGCTCAATAATGTCCAAACAGAATCGTAATTCAGCTTTTTTAATATCGTTCTGAAAATTGATGACCTGTACATCTTCTGTTGTAGCATCTCCTTCTTCTAGTCCTCTCTTTTGCATACTTATAGTGTGCACAATGGTCTTCATATGTTTAAGGAGGTCACTTTTTCCGGCCGTGAACGTACTGTTGCAAACGACACACTTAGCTTTATATGGATTGTCGCACTTTTTTAACCACGATGCAAATTTTGAATCTTGCAACCAGGCATCTCGAAATTTTTGCCTTGCAAAAATTTTTTTCGGAGGAGGCGCAGAAAACATGCTGCCTATTCATAAAATATTCATTATTAGTTGGTTTCAAATGTTATAATAATGCATTTCTGAAAACTTATTCCTTTTTAAATGTGAATCAATGTAACAGTATTGAACACGTGCCTTACCTGATTCATTGTCTACATCCAAGATTTTAATAGCTGAACTTGGACCAGAAACAGCCATACCACTATCATTGCCTGTTTATAAAATATTCATTATTAGTTAATATTAAATGTTGTAACAATGCATTTTTGATAAGTTTGCAGCTTTATAATTTAAGAAACTCTTGTATTTACTAAAAATCATTCCTTTCTAAATGTGAACAGATGCAACTGTATTAAACATGTCTTACCTACCTGATTCATTGTCTACATCCAAGGATTTAGTAGCTGAACTTGAGCCAGAAACAGCCATACCGCTATCACTGCCTGTTCATAAAATATTCATTATCAGTTAATATTAAATGTTATAATAATCCATTTTGATAAGCTTGCAGCTTTACAATTTAAGAAACACTTGTATCTACTAAAAATCATTCCTTTTTATATGTGAAGAAATGCAACAGTATTAAACACATACCTTACCTGATTCATTGTCTACATCCAAGGTTTTAGTAGTTGAACTTGGGCCAGGAACAGCCATATCGCTATCATTACCTATTCATAAAATATTCATTATTATTTAATTATTATTATTATAATAATGCATTCTAAATAAATTCAAAAGAAGAAATGATTATGAAAATGAAATATAATATAGTACACGTGAAATTAGGAAAAGTTTAAGTCATCAGTTTGTGGATTCGAATTTCTTTCATTTTCCTATTTCGAAACAATATATACTTGCATGTACATAGTGCAATTTACGAGAGAACATATTTGTGAAAGTATGTCAAAGGCCGAGTTTTCGTTCATGCTGTGCATTTCAGTCCATTACAGTCCTCATTGGTTCTTGCACGCTTCGTAGTGCGCAAACACTCTTGCCCGTACACACGTTACGATGTAAACATACATATATGTATAGATTCCTAAGTTTCATGATGCGATTTGCAATCCGTGTAAATTTGCATTTATGAAATTGCAAAACTCAATTTTGCTGTTTTTAAAACCATCTTTTTGTCCATTTCCTTCTAGATTTTAGTTTGTTACGGGTAGAATGGTTATGTATGGTTCTGGTTACCATCGGTAAGGACGTCATATACACTGCAATTCACCAGAGTCCATAACTGCGACGCGCAGGTTGGAATATGGTGGGGGAACTTAGCGAGTCTCGAACTCCCACTCCGCTAGTCGCTTAAATCGCGAGTTTAATATACAGGGTGAAACAATAATACGGTTGAATAGGAAGAATACAGAATGATACACGTGAGTAAAAAACCGTGTTATCCGTTATACACTCCAAATGATGCACTTTCGCGTAGATGCACAGCGTGGAGGCGCCTCAGCGACGCTGTGCGCAAGCGTATGGGAGTTAGAGTATCGCCAATCAGGGCGAAGATGTGCACGAAAGAACGAAAACTGGTCTTTTCGCAGTTATGGACTCTGGTGTACTGCACTGTAAAGTACTAACTACATATCACTAGGTAATCACCACGTGGTGTGCACAACAGTGCACAAGTCGTATTAGTACAAGGTGATAGTAAAGCCGTGCCGCACAACGGAACCCCTGCTGTTCCGTTTCTTGTTTTCGTCTCAGCCATAAACATACACAGAGCAGTTTTGGGTCCGGCGATATGGCCCCTGGATCTCTTTACCCGCAAAAACAGCAGGGTTCAATTGTGCGACACGGCTTTTGTCTTGCGTAGCGAGAGAATCACACTGTATATGGAGGCACGGAGGGCTCAGAAGTGAATCAGTGTAAATACATTTTCGGTATCAAAACCACCGATAAATGAAACAGTTTAGTAATTATCGATTTAATCATTTTTTATTTGTTAATAACAGCTACTATTTTTTTATAATCCATTTTCTAAACAGTTAATTATCTCCGCTCACATACTTTGTAACTTGTTAGACTGATTAATTTTTAAGCCCTCCATGTATAGCTTTACATGACGTGTGTGGCGTCACTTGGCCTTTATTATAGAGCCTTCATCTGGCAACGGTGATATACACTTATATTTTACAAAAAATGATTTTTTTTAAGATAATATTGATATAAAAGTATTAAGTATTTGTCTTACCTGACTTCCTCTTCATTTTGCAACTTCAAAATTAAATAAAACTGTTAAAAAATAGCGCTAATCCGTTACTTCACAATTCACCTTATACTACATCAAACAAAAATCCAAATTGTGGTGGCGGGATAGCGTGATTAACCGACGCTAACTGTTGTGCTTTTCCGTCACTTCTTATTACGTTACGTAGGCTTCATATGGCCATGTCGCCCTATTTCTGGCTTTCGGCAACGCTGGTATCTATGGAGCAGCGTTGCCAGAAATAGGACGAACATGTCCACATAAAGCCTTATATGATATTTAAAGAGTAGTAGAGGGAAATGGTTGTGGTTATGGTTGCGTCGGTAAAGACGTTATTTAAATCTATACTAAACCAAAATCGTCATATGGTGTATAAGTACATAAGTAGGTCGTATTAGTATACAGGTCTACATAACGCCTGTGTGATGCTACTTCAGGCTTTATTATAAAGCCTCCATCTATGGAACACATGGCGCATTCACCAGAGAATAGAGAGGAACAGAGGTGCTGATATCCGGGGTGTTACTTGTTGTGACATATTGATGTTGCACCACGCAACTAACTTCTGCAATAGAGTAGAAATCTGTAAACGGTAGCATATACTGTGTACCGATGAACAGAAGTCTCATGAAAAGGCCGCAACCTAATTGGTTGCGCCCCACCTCAGCTCACGCGTACTTTCGGTCGTGACGTATGATTGGTCGAAGTGATCACATTTACTAATCAGGCTCGTGTAAAACTAGGGGGTCAGTCGATGTGTGCGTAGTATCCCCTCTTGCCCCTATGTCGTCCCGCGAGACTTGTTCATCGGTGGACAGTACCAGAATCCTTCGATATCCTAATTAGCATATATGTATAAAAACCCTCCGACATCTATATTAGCATGTATGTACTTACAAGAACCATAGATCTTATGTCGCACGTGTCGGAAATTATACAACTTTATTACAGTTATTACATATAACATATAACATATTTCCGCGATTTCTTTCATCCAAGTTTTTGAGGTGAAGGAACAATATTTTCGCATGATTGTGTTATTTTTAAATATTCTTTGTACAGTTATCCAGCGCTATAAGTTCAAAGTCCGATTCTGCAATTTGGCTTTTGAAATCTTATAAGAAATAGATATCTGTAGAAGAAATATTTTTTGCAATTCTCCTTTTGAATATGAATATCATGATCATTATGCGTTTCTCTCAAAATTGTGTCTGAATGAAAAATGAGAAATACTTTTTCGTGTTTCACTTCTACTCCACCAGAGGTGTTACTGTTTCTTCTGTTGATTTCTGTATGACTAACAAAATTTCTACATAGCAGTAAAGTACTGTCCACCGATCACGAGAAGTCCCATAAGAATAACACAATCTGATTGGTCGCGTCTCACTTTGCTCACACATAGTTTTGGTCGTTGCATGTAATTGGTCGAAGTGATCACATTTACTAATTAGGCTCGTGTAAAACTAGGGCGTTAGTTGATGTGTAGTATTCCCTTTTGCCCTTGTGCTGTCCCTCCTGACTTCTCGCAATCGGTGGACAGTACTACATATGCATGAAAGGAAATAAGCAAGTACAATTTTTATGTGTATACATATATAATATATATAATATATACTATAAATTATATATGTTATATACGTACATATATATTTTTTTAATATATAATACTCCACCGGATACAATAATACATTTGGACCTGCATAGAACAAACAGACAGATAATGCAACATTTGCATAACTGTAAAGTATACTAGGAATTAATGTATACAGTATACATATATTTCTCGTGTGCTTTTTTGTGTTTCGTGAAAATTTCCCATTAAATAGGTCTTTCTGCGCGAAATGAAGGTACAACTCGATTTGTGCATTTTGTTCTTTCATACGAAATTCATTCTTATTTCTTTTACGCTTATAAGATTTATCACACAGAAGACGGTTACGGTAAGAATTCTTTTACTCAGTAAATTGTTGCATAGGATTAAGCATTTAGTAAAGAAACTCGATAACAAATCTATTACAATTCAATTTTTACAAATTTGAAAGAATGAAGGTGAATTATAAATGATGTAGGCACTTGATTCTTTTTACAGGTAATTTCATTGTCGTTATATGAAGCCGTATTTAACGTATAAAAGTTCTACACGAAATTTATGAAGAGTGCTGCTTCCTTCGGAAGGAAAAACGTTTCCAAGAAAATTTGTCAGTTATTATAAGTCGAGTAAACGGTTCCTTACCATACACATCTAATGTGCTGTGCGCAGTTTCACGTTACAGCAGATTTCTTTTTGTTTTATTCCCTTTTTTTAGAAAATTTCAAAAAGTTCGCCGTTATATCTGTGTAGCAATTTCATACAGATTTTTTTAATACTCATTTCATGCAATATTTATGACAGCGCCATCGTGGTTCATTAAAATAAAGTATAATCTAATTGCAAAAATACTATTTTTCTTTATCATTGTGTGGTGAATAAAACTTTGAATCTGTACAAAAGGTTGTATAAAATATAAGATTAAGGAAAACAGTTCAACAAGTCGTTGAAAGCAAACTCAGATTTTTAAAAATGTACAATATTCGAAAAAATAATTTGAAGACGGTGTGCGAACGTATAGGTTCTTAAATTAACACTTTTGAATTTTAATCTATAATCGATTAATTATTTTGTTAGTTTAAATATTGTGTGTACACTCACGATCAAATCAGACTTCCTTAAAAAAAATGTCGATGTTCCGGGTTCTCGCCTTTCCTTTTAGGCGTTTGCAAGGAGAATAACGATGCAAGGGGAGGGCCTCAATTTGCATTGATACTTATTTATTATTCATATTTTTCAGTTATATATTACAGTTTACAACATTTAATAATTAAAAATTATATTATTTTGTTTCTAAATCATTTTTAATATTAATATTGTCAAAATTAAGATTTTGAGAATTATACAGGGTTTCCCACCTAACTTGAGCATCTTGAATATCTTGCTTATTTTTTATGATAGAAAAAATGTCAGGGGGAAATATTATTTTGTTCGAAGGGGTAAATATTATGAAGGTTAAGAAATTTTTCTCGAGATTTCAAGGTCATTGGAGTTTTTTTGAATGGGACAACATATTTTCATCATCATGGCATGATAACTGAGGTCCAACCAACGACTTATAACACTATGATCTTCACGTTACCTTGAGTACAACAAAATTCATAAAATCCAGATAACTGATGGACAAAATGAAATAATTAATAGAGAGATTAACGGAGGAAATTTGTACTGAAGTTGGACATCATTTTGAGCACTTGCTACAATACGATTTCCTCCATTAATTTTTCATTCTATCCATCAGTTATCTAGTTTTTATGAACTTTTTGTACTCGAGGTAACGTGAAGGTCATAGTGTTATAGGTCGTTGTATTCGTCTTGACGTCAATTATCGTACCATAATGATGAACATATGTTGTCTCATTTAAAAAAACTTCAATGACCTTGAAATCTCGGGGAAAAATGACCTTGAGAAAAGTTTCTTAACCCTCATAATATTTATAATAACCCTCGAACAAAATAATGTTTCTTACTGACATTTTTCTCTATCATAAAAAATAAACAAGATACTCAAGATGCTCAAGTCAGATGGGACACCCTGTATATTATAACTGGCTCTATGTATATCGCCAGTTCCACTTCGGAACTTCGATTTTATCAGAAGTGTACATAAAGTTATGTCATTCATAACAGTATACATGTACAATTGCACGGTAATAAAAAGTGCGAATTAAAGGGAGTTCTAAGGGGTCTACAGCTGCGGCCCTCATTTTCCAGGGAGTCCTGTTGTAAGCTTTCCATTTACTTTGCCAAAAATACTGAATTCAGTTTTTTTTACTGTTACCCGTTTTCTTTACAAGTAAATGTTACTTAATTTTAGTTTAAATAAATTTTAATTTTTTAAATAAAATTAACCAAAGGGTCTGTCAAACGTTTGATTGTTCCGGGCTTCAGAAACCTTAATTCGAACCCCGGAACAATAGCGAAAAGAAAGGTAAATCTTACTATAATCACTGATAATCTTCGTCAAATAATTAGGATAAGTTTCCGCATGGCCCCACCAAAATTGAGAACTCAGGTTCAGTATATAACCTAAATTGACTACAAGAAACCGATTAAAATTGGTTTCAGAGATGGATGTTTTACCGTTTTTGAGATATCGTGGTAAGAAATTTTTGTACAATTTTGGGACTAAGTATGCGCTATTCGATACTGAACATATGCTATTCGATACTGCGCATACACAGAACCTAACCTAATCTAACCTAACCTTACCACGATATCTCGAAAGTGGTAAGACATCCAGCTTTGAAATCAAGTTTAATCGGTTTCTTGTAGTCAATTTAGGTTATATACCGAACCTGAGTTCTGAATTTTGGTGGGGCCATTCGGAAACACAGCCAATAATTAAAATAAAAGTAAATGAATTATTTTGTATATAAAATAAGTTTAACTATTTGGGCTTTTGTCGATGTCATGTCTCTTAGCACCTCTTTCTGGTTGCCGTTGACCCGAATGTTTTAAAGATTTGACGATTAAGCACGCGATATCGCGTGATCGGCTTCTTAGCCACTGACGACATCGAATCGTGCGATGGCTAAAGTGTTAATTTTAAAAGTGCTTGCAAAAGTCTTTATCTTTTCTTTAAGACATCTTATATCTTAAAGTTTATTAATTTTCAATACACTTTTTTTCGAAAGCGGTTTATTGTTAGCTTATGTCTTCGTCTCACTTATTGTTTTTCAAGAAATATATAATAATACTTCATACAAATGTAAAATAAAACATGAAAATACTTTATTTTGCATTTTACAGCTTTTATTATATTTCAATTTTTTAACGTTTTATTATAATCAACAAAGATTAACAAAGAGAAATACACATACAGTCGGGGGAAAATGCTTATATTGGAACTTTTGTCAAGTTTTTCTCAAATTGTCCTAATAATATGTGTATCATATGCTGAACTACGAAGGCGCTGTGTTCTTACCTAATTTGCTGATCAACCTTACTTGTGATTGATACGAGCGTAACCACATTGTACACGATCATAACTTAATTATCAGAAACTGAACTTAAATAGATACAAATTGATGAACTTCATAATGTGTTCGTAACAACACATTGACTGTCAGGGGATTCACCAGTGATCGACATTTCAATGATATATAATTGAATAATTAATGCAAGAAAAGAGAAAAAATTCTTAATAATTCGTTAATTATATTAATAACATGAGGTAATAAACTAAAAACTTGAAGTTTAAAAGCTGTCACTTCGATCATCGGTGACTGATATTTTTAATTTGATTAAATAGTTTCGAAATAAAAACAATTCAAAATTGTGAAATAGAAAATTGAAGCATCACATAAAAGAATTAATTTTTCATGTTTTTTTTGTATGTTGAATGCTTCGGGGGATATCGCTAATTAATGCTACAAAATTATAATCGTAGAATTAAAAGAAATTAAAGAAAATTCTAGGTAGCATTGTTAATATACGATTTTTGTAAGGTGTTAAATCAGGGATGCTCAGCATGTACAGGGTAATTCCCTTGCTACGCAAACTGTGGTTGGCATCTCCTTTGGTTTTCATAGCGAGAGAATCACCGTGTAGTAAGACGGGCACGGACGCTTGTTTGCCTTCCTATTTGCACGCTGGCACTGTTACGAGCCAGAGGTGTGTATTTACCTCAGGCGAGAGTCATTCGGAGGTGGGGCAGTTGCTTCAACGTTATAGAGTTTCAATATGACTTTCACTGTGATAGTCAGCGTGTTGAATTAACATAAATTATGACATATTCGCATTAAAAGTACGAAACCTGTTCACTGAAATACAATTTCCGCTAATTTTGTCATTCATTCCATTAACGTACTGTAGAAAGGAAATTACATATCAATGCACATATATAAATGTAAATAGTTAAAAATGCTGGAATTAGATGATCGTGTATAATGCAAGAGACTTTTTACAGATTCAGTTTTCTTCCCTATCATTGAACACTTATTTTCTCTCTGAAGTAAAATATTCGTTGCTTTCTTTGTTTACCGATCGAGGAATATGTTTAGGATACCTTACAGGGAACTCGGTCGTGAATGACATCTTTGTAATATAAGAAGTAGGCCTGTATGTATAATACTATTGCTAATACATCAGTGTAATTCCGCGATTGTACACTGATGGATAAATTTTATTGGTCTGTACTTTCAGAGGTTCAATGAAATGAATGCTTGAAATTTTTCATGCGAGGCATACAAAAAATTGGAAAATTAAATTATTTTTTGGAGGAAAAACGTTTATACTAAATAATATTTAACCTTTGCACTGCGAACGTATACTCGTGATCAAATCAGGCTTTCCTAAGGAAAATGGGAATATAAGGGAAGTAAGGATTCTCAAAATAATAATTTTGATGATATTAATATTGAAAGTGATTTACGATTAGAAACAAAATAATATAATTTGTAATTATCAAATATTATAAAATTTAGTATATAACTGCAAAGTACGAATAATAAAATGTAAACATTAATCGCAAATGGTGGAAGGCCACAGACCTATATACAGGGTGATTTTTTCATTGCGCGACACAAAGGCCCATTTAGGCCCGTTTTCCTTTCACGCGTATACACCCGCGTAGCCATGGAGATTCGTGTATTGGATTAACAAGGAATGATCCCGAACTCGGAAATTCAAAAAATGAAACTTTGTGAATATGTAGCGGATGTCCTCCCGATTAAAACGCAATTTTCGTTTGCTGCCTCTTTTCAGTCTCAGAGGGTGAAAATCGCCCTTAAAATATTGGACATCTTACGTTTTCTTTTTTTTTCTTTAAAACCGTTAGAGATATCAAATAATTCTATAAAAATAAGTTGTTCGTCTTAATGTATAGTATTTTTTTTAGTGGAAGCAAGTAATTGTTTTTAAATATTTTTCTTTATAACTTTTGTAATTGTTTAAATAATTTTTTGTTTTAGCATTGTTGAGATTCAGCTAGTTACTTTTTATTATATAAAGTTGGTATCAGATGAGTCAAGCGTAAAAAGCATCAGTTTAAAGTTTTGAGTTTATTAAATGTATAATTTACAGTTTTTTTGTTTAAATCATTATTTTTAGAATATATAGTAAAAGGAATATGTATTTAATTTTTAGTTTTTTATTATTTTGTATAATTTCAATAAATATTAAGTTTACTGTCAAGCATGAAACTATTCTACATATACATTAATTAAGATGAACAACTTTTGCTTAAAGAGTTTTTTGACATCTCTATTGTTGAAATTTTAAGTGCGATTTTCACTTCTTCAAGCTGAAAACGGACAGGAAACGAAAATAGCGTTTAAATCAGGAGGACATTCTCTACATATTTACAAAGTTTCACAATCTTTTAGATTTTTGGGTTCGGGATCATCCTACTACTATATAAAAGGACAGCCCCTTTTTCGTTTGGAACCGCTAACCGAGAAAACTGCTGAACCAATCGCTACAAACTTTTAACTACATCATCTTCATACTCCCCGGAAGGTTTAACAATAATAAAGTGATTTATGATATGTGAATCCCCTTCGCGCATGCGCTCTTACCGTCTGCAGCCGCGCACGCGCTCTTGCACCGCTGGAGTATAGTTTGAGAATCACCCATTAGATGGCGAGCGACATTCCACAAGAGAGTTAGCGAGTTCAGGCTATAAGATGAGCTTACATATTCTGCACATCAATTACTACTTCAAATTCTCGAAGTTGTTATTTGTGAGAGCGGGCGAAGCCGAATTCCATATATGCTAGTTCTATATAAGCAGCTGAGATGACTATTCGGGCATACATATACGTGTGAAAATAAAATAGGCCTAAGGCGCTATGTGGTACTTCCTGTGTCGCACTCCTTTTTCGCTACATCGTCATTCTTGCCGAGGCAGCCTACGAGAAAAAGCGGGAACCGGGACTATTTCACTTTCTCTGGAAAACTTGATTTGATCGCGGTTGTACACTACAACTGAAAAATATTTCTCTGCTGTTGGGCATATTAGTATGTTATGAAAATGACAACTAAACAGCAATAATTTCTATTTATAGTGTTAGAATATTACAAAACAAAATGTTCACATTATTTATACTTTTAAAAATATAGAGTATCCAAATTACTTATTGTAAAAAAAATCAGAAGAGAACAGTTCTGTGTTTCAAAAATTGATATCAATATCTGTACATAGTTGACAAATCGCATTTATCTGTAAATAATAGTACATTTGTCTGTAACGAAATTCCTGTTGGTCGTAAGGTCAGGCTGGAGATTTTCGCGTTATAGGAAGGTTACCTGTACTCAACAAAATAATTAAACTTTTGTCTAGTTTGATTGAAAAGTAACAAAAGTACACTATTCTGACAATGAAAATGCGTGCCTTCGAAACCTCAACGTCTGAGAATCGTGTATTCTTTGATCATCTGTAAATGGAATTTATGGTTCTTTTATAGTGTGGTAATTTGCTATTCTCGGTAATGAGCGAAACAAATCAATTACCTCAGAGAGAAATAGAGATAGATAAACACGACGAGGAAGATACAGAAATAAAGGGGTTCTGTGTTTCAAGAACCGCTTAGGAAATTGACATTGCGCAGAGGGATACACCCAACGTTCGCATATTTTTCTGTTTTAATCGCGAGTAAAAATCTATATAGTTGTCTTTTGACGGTCAAAGATTTCACCTATTGTTAATATGATTTTGATTATACGCTATAAAAATCGTACATTAAGCGTGGAAAAGTATTTTCATTATTTCTTTATTTTTGTTGTTAGTGACTCATTTAATTTATGTTTATGTACGCTTAGGTTTTTATTATATTTATGGCATTCACTTAGGAAAACATTGGCATTTACTACTTCACCCAGTTACAGAACTTGTTAGTTAAATATTTATGATAAATGACTTTTATAAACTGTCAAATGAACATCGCAAATGAAGGATGCTAAATCAAACTCAAAGTCAAAAAGACCCTGCCACTTTGTCGTGTATAATTCTTATAGTATAAGAGATGGTATAATTAGCGCTACAAACTTGTATTAACAATGTTTTGGCAAGCTTTTGGTATTTATACAAAATAAAGTACCTACACTTCACCTATTTCAACGACGTTGACGTATATTTTAAGATGAGGAATTGTTTTAAGGTGGTATAAAGCCTAGGCAGAAATTACGTCCAACAAAATAAATATATTAAAATATATCGCTCAGTTAGCAACTAAAAAATATTGGGAATCAAACTTAAAGGCCAAAGAAAAGTGTTAAATTTAACAATTTTTATTTTTGGTTAATTCTTTATTCAGTTCAAAATAAACAATCTTATCAAATCAGGCTCCCCCGTAGAAAATGGCGTTACATGAAAAGCAGAAATTCCCAAAATTTTAATTTTAACGATATTATTATTAAAAGTGATTTAGAAAAAGTATAATATAATTCTTAATTATTAAATATTATCAAATTTAGCATATAACTGAAAAGTATAAATAACAAAGTACATATCAGTTCAAATTTTTTTGTGTTAGACGTTTATACGCAAGTGCTGGTCCGCTACAGTAAAGGTTAGATAAGTACCCGGTCAGATCTACTGGATAACTACCCGGTAACCATCCTCACCACCTAGGAGGATCGCCCTTGAAGAATTGCGAAGCTGGACGAGCGAATAGTGTATCCTCATCTGAACTGAAATATCGATGGGACAATACTAACGCAACAATGAAACTACCTGATCTTTGGTTATTTTTTGTATGAAATATTTACTAATGTAATTGTGAGGTTCTTCTGATTAAACCAAGACTAAACACGGTATAATTTGAAGTATATTTACTTATTACCTCAAAAGGAAAAAAACTTCAAATTTTTAGGTATTAAATAGATGAGAGAAAATCAATCGTTAAATAAGCAAACATGCTTTAAATTATATCGTGTTTGGTCTTATATTAATAAGAAGAGCCTCACAATTACATTGGTAAAAGTTTCATTTGGCAAAAATAATTTGCCAATTATTTTTTATTGTCCCTCATCAATATATTTTTCTCGGTTCCTTTTTTTTTCTGTTTCATTTTCTGTCCTTTTCTAACAATAAGTTCGGCAACATTCAAAAGCTCGGCTTGAACCGCTTCTAAAAACTGAAAAGACACCTTCGCTTCATAACTGGCTGGTTTCGGTCACGACTTTTGGGTAGTTGTCTAACTTTTACTGTATATAGGAAGCCCATTTCGCTACATTGTCATTTTCCCTGAGAATGCATACGGAGAAGGGCGGGAACCCGGGACATCAGGATTTTCTCTGGAGAAGCTTGATTTGATCGCGAGTGTACGCCGAGTTTTGAAAGAAGAAAACAATGGTACAGTGGGTTGTACAAACCTATTATTATTAATAACGCAAATCGAAAGAAAAATTTAATTTTTGTCAAATGAAATATGTATATAAATATGTACACAGTGGAGTTTTTTGATAAAAGTAAATTCAAATGTGACGTACGTAAAATAAAAAATATAGCATTTTATTTCTTTAACATGATTGTAAATGGTGGATGTCGATCAATAACTGCTTAAATATGATGGTACCGGAATATTAATAATTGCATTTTGTCGCGCTTATAAGCGACCTAATAGATTTTGTACTTTGAGAGAATACAGGTTATCGATTTCTTTGTTAGCCGTTGTAGCACTTTCCAATATTGCTCCCTTGTAACGCGGCGACTTTGAAACGCTCTATGACACACGAATTAACGACAGATGCATGGACGTGGCAGATACAAGCGGAGCACGAATAGCAATTTTCGTCACTGAAACTGTGTACATATTTCGGTACTTCAGTTAGGAACAAAAACGTAGCATATTATATCAATAGCTTTATTTTTAACAAATGTCCATTCCAGATGCATTAATTGATATACATATCTTTTAATATGATTGCCATTAATAAGTCTCAGATTTAAATATTCATATCAGATTTTGTTACGCGTGAAAAAAGAAAAACAAGAGGATAAAATGAGAGCACCATTTTCAAAAATGTTGAAAGTATATACAAACTTCTAATTTAATATTTCGTGGAATCGTCTTTATTTCTTACAGAGTTAACTATTTTGGCAAAGATTTATACACATTTAATGTTTCCTTGGCTTAATTGCTCCCACTGCAGTGTATTATGTATTTTAATTCAACGACATTGTGGAATTGGCGACCATTCTGTATGTAGGCTGCTTTAACAAGGTTTTCTCAACAATTTCCAATGATAATTAGGTACGCATATTCGGAGGTTTTGATGGCCAGTTAAAAATTCTAATTCTTTGATCATGAAAGTACCTTTTCATGATAGTACGAATCGCAGCATTATTAACAAATATGTGTATGTAGAAACGTATAGAAATGTAAGAGTACGACAGGCTCCCTCAGCACTCTATGGAAAACAGAAATTCTCAGAATCCTAATTTCGACCACCCCTGGGGACGGATGGAAGTCTGGAGAAGGGGTTGCTTTTCAGGAAGACTAGGAACTTCATGAAGAAGAGCCCTATGGTAAGGATCAAGAACTCACGAGGAGTCGGAAAGCCTACAGGAAAGGGAGGGGCTGGGAGGTCGCCATTTTTTCTAGGGAGGCCTACCATACTCGGTACTGTAAAGTATATACTTCTTTATACCTGTGGAAAACAAAATTTTGGGACTGTCTCGCCTCCGCTTCATAACGTTATCGATGTTCCCAGCTCTTCACCTACTGTTCGTCCGCCAGAAGATGGCAAGTGAAAGGTATTTACGCTCGATACTCGAAAATTCAGCTACTCGATACTCGGATCGGATCGAGTCGAGTCAAGACCATTTCTCGAAAGTATAGATATATGATAACCCAAAAATTTCGGGTAGGTATCGGGTAATTGGATCGAATCAGGAAATATTTCGGTCAGCTTCGGAATACTCGAAAGAAAAACTGTGTTTAGGGACGAACTTTGTTGAATGTGACTGTAGATGAGAAGTGTTTGCAAAAAGCTGTATTTAATTCACTTACAATTAGAACTGATCAACACAGTTCTTAATCCGATCCGTGTATCGGGTACTTGAAATTTTCGAGTTCTCGCACATCTATACTTTTAAGAACTCGACCCGATCCAATCTGATCCGATATTTTCGGATTCTTGCACACCTTTATAAATAATCTGTAACGTGGTGACACGATTGCCCCCGCTCGCCCCACCGTTACATCGCCGAGCTTCACCTAGCTCTGCCCGAATAAAACGCGCCCCTCACTCACACACACCCCCTCCCTTCCATCCATAACATATCCTTGAAGCTTCTCACCCACGAGGTCGAGAAGGGCGAAAGGAAGGACCCAACGACGCAAGCCAGCGAGTCCCGCACCTCCCGGTGAGGAAATCCACCCCAAAAGAGGAGCCGAGGACCCTGTAAGGAACACCCTGGGGGAGAACGTTCCACAGTCAGCACAAAGGCCTGCGAAAGCCAGTCGACGTTTCGGTGGTCCCATCTCCTAATCAGAAGGAGTGTCGCCAATTGTCCTCCTTATCAACCCGTTATCGACCTCGATCCCCTTGCCCAGTGTTTCCCAAACTTTCGATAATTTTCGTAACACTGAATACTTCTCGTAAAAAAAAAAAAATTGCATATATAATACTTTAGTAACAAAATAATAAAATAATAATAAACGTAAAATAAAATACATTCATTTCATTCATAAAAATTCATTCAGAGCGTACTCCCATCAAACCCTTCCCGTCCCCTAGGGGGTACGCGTACCACACTTTGGGAAACACTGCCCTGGCCAATTACCCGTCAATAGGCCCACCAGCCAATTAGTTCCCTGACCCGACCTTACGACCCAATCCCCGACCTGTACCCTCTCCCCAAAACCCCCGTGTGCGAAGCTCGCCGTCGCGACGAGTATTCGAAAAAATGGAGTGATTTGGTACGGCGAACGTGTGTGTACTACAGCGTACGAACTCGATTGGTGAGTCCCCTATTGTTATTATCATTGTAAAATCTGGATACAGTAACGGGTGCGTTCCGCGTACGATCCTCGTTATTAAAAATTGCGACACCGGCTCACTTACTGTCTTACCCCCGAAGATCCCCTATTTCGCCGCTTAATTCTCCCCCGATCGCGTAACGCGAAGAGCGTCCTAGAACCCTCCACTTCTGAGATTCTCATCCTACGTATCTCCCGTCCATGCGTACTCCCCCACGCAGCCTGTGACGGCCGGCTATGGACGAGCCGAGTGACCCTTTTTATTGTAAAGCCCCGAGACTCCCTCGGGGAATCTCCTCTTTTTTCCTCTTTTCGAATTTTCTATCCTCTATACAGTAAAACCTGGATAAATGCAACAAAAGAATGCTTGGATACAGTAAAAGCTGGATATATGCAACAAAACTTTGGCTGGATATATGCAACATCGCTATCCCCTCCACTTGGGGGGATCCCCCTAAGCCGAACCGAGCCGCTCGGCGAGGAAACCGTGTAATATGATCCGATCGTAATATCGGTGTGACTAATACTAATTGAACGATAAAACTTTTTTATTTTTAACTTTTTCTTAATGAAACTTTTACTGACGCATTTGTGAGATTTTTCTGATTGAAATGACACCAAACACGATATAGTTTGAATTATATTTATAAACAATAGTAATAGAATAAACAACATAGAATTGACACCACGACTGAATATAAATGATATGCACGGACGCAGAATCGACATGTCGGCTGAATACAAAAGATGTATACAAACTCAGAATCGACACCTCGCTTGGATAAATGAAACATTAAATGCCCAGAATCGACACCTCGTTTGGATAAATGAAACATTAAATGCCCAGAATCGACATCTCGCTTGGATAAATGAAACCTTTGAAACCAGAGCCGACACCGCGACTGGTTTTGATTTCGTTCTCTCTTGCTTTTCGCCAACTTTTAACATCAATTTTAGCAAGTAATTATAATTCAAACTATATCGTGTTTGGTATCATTTTAATAAGAAAAATTTCACCAATGCGTTAGTAAAAGTTTCAGTAACAAAAAGCCAAAAATAAAAAAGTTTTATAGTTGAATTAGTATTAGTCACACCGATACGTTTCAGCTCTTTCCTTTGATCATCGGACCTCTCTCTTTCCGCCACTGTCTGTCCCTTTCTACGTTCACGCTTGGCTGGTCGTCGAGTGTAACCCGAGATTCGACACCTCGCTTGGATAAATGCAACCATTGGGTCCCAATCTCGGTTGCATTTATCTAGGTTTTACTGTAAAGAGTATAGAATGCACCCTCTGCCGAAGGGTCACAAATCATTTCACAGAATATGCAGATTATATTTAACCGCATTTTTTATAATATTCTTATTATTTTTCAGAAAATGGTTATTGTTAATTTGTCTGTTTATTTAATACTCTTTTTTTGCTGTAAATAAAAATGGATGTGGATTGGGTGAAGAAACATAAACTTAAAAAAAAGGAATAGATGTTTTTAAAAACTGACAAAACTGTGAAAAAAATAAAATTAGTAATACAACTTATTTTATTTTAATGAAGTGCTAAAATTATAATTTTCGTATTAAAATATCGTTCTCCGTTAATTTTTTTTTGTCGATTTGGTGCATAAAGAGTTGTTATAATAATGATTATACTTTTTACTTAAATGGTAATTTCCTAATGAATTTTTTTAACATAAAACATGTATAAAGTTTTTGCTACACTCGATTACCATGTATTTAATTAATATTTCTGCAATAACAATAGAAAAACATCGTTTGCATAACAATATTGAAAATAATAAGCTCACTGTTAATAATCTTAAAGTTAACTTTAGCTCTAACACAAAATTCTACCCGACATCAAATATTTTACCTATACAAAATTATTTACCGACATAAAGCTAACTAGTGTTTTCCGAAAGGAGATACTTAACGTGTATCTAATTTTTTAAATACCTTGAGTCAGTTCCATTTATCTGGTGTTTACCGATGGGAATAAATCGATAAAATTCAGTTTCTAGTTACAACTGAAATACAGTGAAAACTCGATAAATGTAACTACATTGCCGGTCCGCTCCGCAACAGTTATGGAATAGGAGAATTGTTTTTCGAATTTGATTGTAGTTTGCTGACGCCGTCGAACGTAGAAAGAATTTAGTAGCTAAAACAGTTTCCCAACCTTTTTTGTGCCATGCCGTACCTAAGCCTTTTTAAAATTCTTATGTCCCTATGTAACATATACAATTTCTTAGAGCAATAAATAATATTAATTTAAAAAAAATTAAAACATTAATTTACAATTTTTTTTTAGTCAAGTTTTTAATGTACATAATTTTTAATATTCAAAAATTGAATTGTTCACTGAAGAAACTTAAATGATAGGTTTTCGGAAGAAATCAGTAGGAAATTGTTGAGGAAACACGGTAAGTTAATTTTCAAAACATATAATGAAGAACTGAAATTCAAGTACGAAATAATTTTAATGAAGGATTTTTCGGTTGGATTGCAGTTTCCCGGGTAATTGATCTCGACTATTTTATCGGATAAATCGAGAAGAAACTAATCTATTCTATCAATTTAAGCTGAGCTAACTTAAGGAGAAGCTATCTATTCACTAAGAGAAGAGCTAAGCTAGGGCAGAGATTAACTGTTCTAGCTGAGTAAGCTAAGTTAGACACTAACTATGCTAGCTGAAGAGAACTAAGCTAAGCTAAGTTAGAGACTAACTATTCTAGCTGAGGAAAACTAAGCTAATCTAAATTAGAAACTAACTACTCTAGCTGAAGAGAACTAAGCTAAGCTAAGTTAAAGACTAGCTTTTCTAGCTGAGGAGAACTAAGCTAAGCTAATTCAAAGGCTAGCTATTCCAGCTGATAAGTTGGGTTGGGTTAGGTTAGGTTAGGTTATTTTTTGGATTCGAAATTATCGGAAAATTTTTGAAAAATTGTGATTTTTTAAAATGACCATAACTTTGTAACGCCACGTGATATTGACCTCGGGACACTTTCTATCGTCTTCTCCGACCTTGATTTATCCCATAAAATAGTCGAGATCAATTACCCGAGAAACTGCAATCGGACCGATTTTTCCATATTATTCTAATTATTACTGAGAGTTGCCATACGGTTAATTTAAACTCTGGACGAGTTCATTTTCGAATTGCCTCCCTTAGCAATCAAATTGCTTCCTGTGGGGCGTGGGCCCCACGTTGGGAAACACTGAGCTAAAGACACAAGAGGGACTGAAACCGGGATTCATTGCCTTCGTTTAAATTCCCCGCGTTTTTTATTATATTCTTTTTGTTAATAAAAATTCCACTACCACGTGGGGGAGATTTTGTTGATTAAAATGAAGCTAAACACAATATAAATCGGTCAACATTTAGTAGCATAATATTGGGTTAAATGTTGTGCTTGCGAGTCTTTCTGTCTTTGTTTATCCTTCTGCGCTATCCTTTTCTAGGTTCAAAAACATCAAAGAACGACGGATTCGAGGTGCTGAGTACATTTATCGAATAAGAGGTAGCTAATTCTCAAACGGGACGCTTCCACTGTTTCGAAAATGATAAAAAACTGAAACTCTTATGAGATAGGAATTTTCGTTAGCTACCCCTATTCCATAAATGTACTAGAGCTGACCTTGCGAGGATACGAGTAAATTTTTTGGAGCTGCCATTAATACCTATTTTGGTTCCCTAAAGGAAGCCGCTACGTCTCCGATTACACTTCGCCCCACTGGTCGAAGGTGGACCCCCCTAGTGGTAGGGATAAAAATGTATCATTTATGAAATAGACTCATGAGAACATTTATCGTGTTTTCACTGTACAAATAACCCTCCTATAATATGTACTGTTTACAGATCATAAGAAGTCTCGTGGGACGGCTCAGAGGCAAGAGGAGGAACAGTAAAAGCTGGATATATGCAACAAAAGTTTGGCTGGATATATGCAACATCGCTATCCCCTCCGCTTTGGGGGGATCCCCCTAGGCGAACCAAGCCGCTTGACGAGGAAACCGTGTAATATGATCCGACCGTAATATCGGTGTGACTAATACTAATTGAACGATAAAACTTTTTTATTTTTAACTTTTTCTTAATGAAACTTTTACTAACGCATTTGTGAGATTTTTCTGATTAAAATGATACCAAACATAAGGCAGGCCGTACACTAAAGATGCATCAAACACGCAACATGCAACATGCAACACGTCGCATGTTGTGTACGAACGTAGAATAGGTATCGCGGCTGAATACAAACGATGTGTACGGACGCAGAATCGACACCTCGACTGGATATATGCAACGTTTAAATGCCCAGAATCAACACCTCGGCTGGATATGTGCAACGTCTGGGTCCCAATGTTTGTTGCATATATCCAGCTTTTACTGTATTGCGCACACATCGACTGGCCCACTAGATGTACACGACTAATTAGTAGATGTTACCGCTTCGACTAATCATACGTCACGACTGCTAGTACGTGTGAGCTGAGGTGGGGTACGATCAATCAGATTGCGTTATTCTCATGGAAGTTCTTGTGGTCTGCAAACAGTACATATGTGAAATCCTTGCTTTGCAAATACAGTTTCCATACAAACCGATCTAAAAATTGCCGGAGCACTCGTATAATATGTTGTTCCGAAAACAGTTTTAATGGAAAATTAGGATATTTTCGTATGACAGTAAAAATAAATCTTAGTAAATTTTACTTTCAAATATTGTGTGAATTTTTTTACTTAAAATATAAAAAGAATAGAGTAAAATTTATGCTTCTGTTAAGTTTCTTTTTCTGTTATGAATCCTTAATATTATTAAAAGTTCTTAAAACGTGTATGTATGGTTTGAGGCGGAATGTCAGGTTTCGTATGTGTGTATTACTTTTTTGAATTCATCGAATAATATTTTATTCTGGTATAGTACACCCTAGTAGCATTTATGGTTGGCCAATTGTTTCTAACAGTTTTCCTACAAATACCTAACGTTGGGCTAACAATTACTATAGTTTGTTAATTAACAAGAAATTTACAACAATACTACTACGTTGGACCAACCAAAGCACGCCAAACGTTGTCCTTAGGCGCGGTTTGCTATTGTCGGGCCATAGTCGGCCCACTGAAGTTCTCTTATGTACAGTGTATTGAACTTTATTAATTGATTATTCTTCATATTTTACTAATTTAATGTTAGAAAGCAAAAATAAAATCAATCGAAAAGCTTTGTTGCCGGCGCAACAGGGCGAGTCTTTCGACTCTTTCCTCTTTTAACCGACATGTTGCTAGGTCACCAGTCCGCCCTTTGTATTAAAAGTAACGTGGGACCAACATTGGGTATGATCGTTGGCCCAATTGAAGAAAAAGGCGACAAGTCTAACCGTTGACCAATCGATATCGCATCAATGGCCCAACACAATGCCAACAATAAATGCTACTAGTTCCATGTAGCAAGGTAGAAATTTTCATCTTATAGTAGGGTTATCGTTAAGAAAAACGATATAGTGTGATTATAAGGTTGGTCAAATGTCAAGATACATTTTGAGCGCTAAAACAAGTCTCAAAGACACGGTTTTATTCGAGGTTCTACGATACAAAGCCAAAATTAATTTCCCGGTTACAGCCGGGGGCAGATTCCTAGTCTCATGAGCTGTATGCGTGCACTCACATAACAACGAAAAGCACGCACGTATACGCAATACGCGAGAGAGACACTCGATTTCGTAATTTTCGTTTTTCGTCTCGATAATTTTCACGGATACAGCACACACGGGAAGATTTCACCGTAGGGTGGTCTGGTCCGTTTGAATCCCAATAAACATCATACGTTGAGAAACATGATGTAATAAAGATTCGATAAAAGCGAAACGCTCGGGACCGAACTTTCGCTTATATCGTGCAGTTTCTACATTGTTAGAAGTTTGCCGATAGCTTTGAACGTAGAAAAGGACAATGAATGAAAGAGGACTGCCGAATGTCGCGATCGTGGCTTCTCTTTTTTTTTCATTTGCTATCTTTCCCCGTGTCCGAAACTTATTATCGTAAATATAAACCAAGTTATATCGTGTTTAGTATCATTTTAATCAGAAAAATGATTAAAAGAAATATCCTGGTAAAAGTTTTATAAGAAGAAAATGAGAAATAACAAAGTTAGATTGTTGCATTAGTATTACCTCACTGATAAATCCGATTGCAGATCATGTTACATTACTCGGCGAGCGAACTTCGCGGCATCTCAAGCGGTGTACCCCACAGCGGTGGGGTTATTGTTGATAAATGAGCCTTGAGAGGTTCATAAATTCATAACCCGTTCTGCCGTTCCCAAGCTTCAGCTTATACCGGCGGTGTTAAAGGGCGCAAATTGCGCTAAAAATAAGTCCACTCCCTAGCAGCCACCGCCCTCCAAGTGGCGCTGGGTATGGATAAACTGTCCACTCATGGGCTTGCCAATCATCGTTTTCGGGTACGGGAGATCCAACACTGGACTCGTTGTCGGCATAAGGAATGTTGATATAGGGACGAAAAAGCTAAGCTGTACACCCACCAGGCGCCTTGCGCCCATCCCCAGCGGTGGAGATCAGTTCTTCACATTTAGGCCCGATACACACTAGCGGTTCGGTCCCGGTCCATTCTCGGTCCGGTAAAATATACTCCAATGTAAATCTTATGAGAGCATACACACTATGCGTTCGCTCCAGCTCCGGTTCGATCACGCTCCAATCTCGGTCCGGTCTCGATTTCTCACGAAGCATATTTTCCTGGGACGGGACTGCGCTCCCTCGTTTGAAACGCTTCAGCTTGTACATTTCCACCTTGTAGTGGCATTTTCAGGATTAGCTATGAGTTTTCTACAATAAACTTTGAAGGTTTGTGATAAAATCCCAAATGCATACTCGACTAATCTTCTTCCTTTACATAATCGATAATTAAATATTTTTTTTTTAATATCTTCTATACTTTTTGATCTTAGATAAGGCCGCATTAAATATTTCTTTAATGGAAATTCTTTAATATCATTATTTTTTAACCGACTTTGAAAAAAGAGGAGGTTACTCAATTCGATCAGTATATACAGGGTGTCCCGTAACTTGTGTAACTCCCGGAAACGGGGGGTTGCTGGGGTGATTCTGAACAACATTTTCCTTTACCAAAATGTCGTTTGAAGCTTCGTATTTGAGTTATTAAAGAAAAACACTGGCCAATCGAGCGCGCCTTTAGCGCAGGCCGAACCACGAGAGCGTTGGCTTTCAGCCGTGCTCGGTCGTGGTCGTGAACAAACGCATTGGCACAAACGCATTCATTATTCATGAATAACGAATGATTCCACATTGTTCTTAATTTAAGACTATGTAACATTTATCGCACGCTTCACTTGATACCCACGCTGTGCCAATGCATTTGTTCACGACCACGACCGAGCGCCGTTGAAAGCCAACGCTCCCGTGGCTCAGCGCGCGCCTGGCGCGCGCTCTGATTGGCCAGTGTTTTTCTTTAATAACTCAAAAACGAAGCTTCAAACGACATTTTGGTAAAGGAAAATGTTGTTCAGAATCACCCCAGCAACCCTCCGTTTCCGGGAGTTACACAAGTTACGGGACACCCTGTATATACAGGGTGTCCCAGAACTGGGGTAGGAACGGAAGAGGGATGATTGGTGAGGTCATTCTAAACAACTTTTTCCTTTGCCAAAATGTTGGTTAAGGCTTCGTTTTCGAGTTATTAATGAAAAACACTGGCCAATCAGAGCGCGCCGTTAGCGCGGGCCGAACCACGAGAGTGTTGGGTATGTTCCGCGCGGTCGTGATCAAGTGCCTCGGCACTACGTCGGTATGATGGGATTCGTTGAGTAGAAGTTGCATCGGATAATGAATAAAAAAAAGAAAAGAATAATTGTATCGAATTATTGATTACTCATGAACAACGAATCCTATTACATACACCGACGTGGTGCCGATGCACTTGATCACGACCGCGCGGAACATACCCAACACTCTCGTGGTTCGGCCCGCGCTAACGGCGCGCTCTGATTGGCCAGTGTTTTTCGATAATAACTCGAAAACGAAGCCTTAACCAACATGTTGGCAAAGGAAAAAGTTGTTTAGAATGACCTCACCAATCATTCCTCTTCCGTTCCTACCCCAGTCCTGGGACACCCTGTATATATATTTATTTTTCCATATGAACCTATATCTACAGTAGTAAATTTATAATTTGCATCTACTAATGCCAAAAGTACATTTTATAATTAACTATCAGATCGAGAGCGGCTCGAAAGTGGCATAGCAGTATGGGTACGGTAAGATTTTACCGAACGGAGACCGGACCGGGACCGAACCGAATAGTGTGGATCTAGTCGTGCAGTAAAATTTTACCAGACCGAGACCGGACCGGGATCGAACCGCTAGTGTGTATCGGGCCTTATCGTACAGATTTTTCACGTTTATCAAATCTTTACTGTATTTTTTAAATTGTAAGCTTGAGGCAGACGCCGATGTAAACAACCAAGATGGCTGCCGAAGTTATATTTTAGCAAATATTGAACGATTTAATTGTTTTTTCAGTGACATTACACCAAACCACACTTCTCCTAACTAGCACAGTATTACAGAAATTAAATTTTTCACAATGTATCACTTTTGAAAGGCGTTAAACATAAACTACGATTTGCATGCAATTGAACGTAAGAAACATTCAAAGATTTAACACATTAATGGTTAGTGAATTTATTTTGAAAAGTATTATCAAATGATATAAATAAAAATATGTAGTTCCATTTAAAAAATAGAATTTGATCTCCGTATCCTTCGAAATAGTAATGTAAAGAAAAATCCGTTTACATGTCTTGTTCTCAGTAATAGTATTGTAGTTATGCTTGTCATGCTTCACATCACAACGTTCAGCGCATATTGAATTTGAATTTGGCGCTCTTCTGTCGCCTAGTTCCCCCTATCTAATCCCCTAGTCTCATATTGTTTCGTTGTGTCGAAGCATCGAGAACGTTTCTCACATAGCGCTCAAAAATAAAGATAAATTGTAACAAGGCCTTATTTAGAAAAATCCCTGACTATAAGAAGAAGAAGCGGTCGAGATCTCGATCACGAGAGGACTATCATTCTAAATACAGAAATGATGAAAAATTCGATCAACTGCAGAAACAGTTAGATAACCTAACAAAAGTGGTAGAAACACTAGCGAATCTACAAAAGGAGCAGAATTCGCCGAGTCTACCTGCAAAAGAAACAATATTAGATATTATAATCGGTAAGTAAAATCACTGATGTAGTTGTCTTGCTCAGTATTCTCATCTTTCGACACGAAGGTTGAGAGGTAATACCCATAGGTCTTACCATAGTCCATACGACTTTAAAAATCAAAGAGATTGCCACGGTCCATACAACCTTGATAAGAATGTTATCGTGATTAAGTTCAACAAGAACGATAATATCACAATTACACAACAAGTGGTACTTAATAATTCAAGGAAAATAAGGAGAATAATCCTAATTTAGACAAAAATGAAGAATTATTAAAAACCTCTGAGCTAGAGACATTAAAGAGTAGTGCTCTGGAGAGATTGGGAATAGATCCCAATGATTCCAAATTCAAGGAAATTAAGTATCATTCAGAGTTAAAGAATACTTCGTTGAAATAGAAAAATGAAGATCTTCCAGAAAAGAATAAAAAGAAAATTCTGGAACTCTATTACCTATAGAAAAGGAGACTTCTACACTGAAGCCCCTAATTTGAATCTAGAGATAAGTCCATTACTTTTAGAAATTGAAAAAAAGAGGGATCAACATTTTATGGAAACGCAGAATTGCGTGGGCACGACCATAGCTACCTTAAGCCGAGTATCCACCTGTATCAAACGCCCGTATCGTATCACCGTTCCGAACCCTTTCGAATAGACAGACGTTGCCACGTTGCATGCCACGGCGTGCTACGGCTCGGACAATATTTCTTCGTTTCTTGATAGAAACGGTTCGGCAATAGGACTGGGCCACTACAGGCGAGGAGTTTCGTTTTGCTGCGTGCCGTTCCAAAGGAACGGAGGCAACGGACCCATCCGAAAAATTTGTCGATTCTTTGCCGTTGTATCGAAGGAAAGGTTTATGGGTTTGCACTTGACATAGCGTTTCATGCCGTCACTTGGGTTTCAATTTATTTGAAATCTTGCAGTATTATTGGATTCATTTCAAAATCGATGAAATTATTTATGAACTTAATCTAATTTAATTTAGACAAATTTTATCGTCTAAATATATTTAAACAGATCAATTATCTTCGGTGATACGCTGTACATAAAAGAGCAATGTTAATAAGAACCTCTGTGATTATTGAAAAAGGACAATGTTAATTATCCAGAGATTTTTCCGTTGCCGAATATCGAAAGTTCTATTGGGCTGTGATACGGAGGTGAAGGAACGGGCCGATCCGAAAATTGTCGGTTTCTTGCTGTTCAAAGGATAGGTTCGGAGACCACTTGAAACGTAAAAACAACATACCCAGGCGAAGGCCCGAAATGCTATGTCAAGTGGAAACATGACACTTGAGGCTCGAGATAATATGATCTGGAATCGGATATATCAGTGAGATAATACTAATGCAATGACTGAACTTTGTTATTTTTCATTTTTTTCTTATAAAACTTTTACCAAGATATTTGTGACGTTTTTCTGATTAAAATGATACCAAACATGATATGGTTAGGACAATTACAATAAAGAAACAGCATGCAGCAAATCGAAACTTCTCGCCTATAGGAGTTTCTTTCAAGAAACGAAGAAATATTGTCCGAGCCGTAGCACGCCGTGGCATGCAACGAGGCAACGTCTGCCTATTCAAAAGGGTTCGGAACGGTGATACGATACGGGCGTTTGATACAGGTGGATACTCGGCTTTAGGTGCTGCACGGTCTCTATGTCAATAGAGGCCACAGAGGACGGTTTAGACGAGGATACATTCACGGATTATATAAGCCATGTTGGTCAGATTTTAACTGATGTTTCTCATCAACACTCGGTGGCAAGAAAATCCTTTATCACACCACAGTTAAATAAAAGTGTCAAACCAATGGTGGACACGATACTTTCTGATGAATGGCTTTATGGTGATAATCTCAAGGATAAAATCAAAGATGTTAAAGAAATCTAAAAGGCTTGTGCGAATATCAAGGACAAGATCCCACAGAAATATATACCTAAGGCGCGAGAGCAGGGAAATGTGATGTCTCGAGTCCTGACCGTGGTTGAAGAAAAAGTCCTATGTTTACCACACAGGTTGAAAATGTCCAAACCGCTAGATCGGAGGTGCAACGATGTGGATGCGTAATCCCGCACGCAACTGAACGCCTTTAGGTTAAATTACAGCTAAATGGGAAGCATCATTGCGGCTATACGCCGGTATTCCTGGGATAACTGAAGCGTTGAAAGGGTATTGGCAGCCCACATGGAGACCCAGAGTTTTTTGGCGTGGGTGGTACGAGTCCCACATTGTGGGTACGATTGGCCAGAGTTTTCTAGCTCACACATACTAAGCACGCCGCTTGACGTGCTGATATGGGTGCGTGATGACGTGGGGACTAGGCGGGACAGACCAAGTGCTCCCCTTGCCCCTGTGCCGTCCCGCTCTTCAACTTCTCATTTCTGCATAGTACTTTGTTCGATACTGTACCTATGTTAAAACCATGTAGAAAACTTCAAAAACAAATAACTCAGAAATTCTTAAGTATCTGCCCTCGTATGAGGGATGATTTGTAAAGGTGAAAAGATCTACATTTTTTAACATTAAAATTAATGCTCTGAAGCTGAAGTCTTTTCCCTTTGTCACGACTCTGACCACAGTTGTATCAGTAGGTATCAGCGTTTAACGCTTTAATTTATAATCACACTATAACGTTTCCACCAACTATACCTGTAATCTGTAATTGATTCATAACTTTACTGTGTCACTCTTCAATATCGTTTTCCGCAATGTTTTCCTATGTGATTTGCTTAAGCTTTTGAGTGATGATCATTGCTGGCAGTAGTTTAAAGTATAAAGTAACCCATCGTGATTGTGTACCATATTTACATCGTTCAAATTCCATAATCGATATCACGCTCGAACGAAGGACGAGCGTAATCTATTTTTGTTAACTTGCTCCCTTTATCAGCTCGTGAACGATACTACCCTGATGTTTCGAGTGTTGTACGAATTACTTAGTGAAAAAGCTATGAGGTCATGTTTACCGATACAAATAATTACAGTGAGAGACAAAAATAAGTAGACACTGTTCAAAATAGAATACCTCGGTTAAAATTGGACTAAATAACTTGAGGTTTTTTGAGAAGCTATAAAAATTCACTAAAATATGTATTTTCATAATTAAAAAATTACAATTTGTTGAAATCGTGGAAAAAAAATAGTGAATGGTAATTTTTCAACTTTTTTATGTGAGTCTATAATGAAAATTTAAAATATGTCTTTCGTAGATTCAGATAAGTTATATGTATGCTAAAAATTTCCTCGAGATCGGTCAACGCATTTAAAAGTTATAAGTAATTAAAATTTCCGAAAATCGCGACTTTTCATCTAAGAACATACAGGGTCTACCATTTATCACGGAACCTGTGCGCGCATGAACTCATGAATGTGGCAAGAGCGCAACGTTTGGCACGATCAGCGATACTCTGGTCCGAGATTCGATTCGGGATACGAGTATATTTGTCTCTCTGCCGATCACGCCCGAATTTTGCCGAGCCGAGCCGAGCCGAGCCGAGCCGAGTCGACTCGAAGTTCCACTGCTCGTCGTGCATACTCGTATCCAGAATCGAATCTCGGACCATGAGTTCGGTCGATTGTCAATTTAACTCTATGGATTTTTACATCACTCTCCACAGCTCTCTACATGACATTATACTTTCACCAATGGTTTGCAGAGGGCGCATCTATCGAATTTTAGCGCTGTTGTCACATTTATGAGTTCGCGTGATCACGGGTTCCGAGGTAAATGGTAGATCCTGTATGTTTTCAATTTTTATAGCTTCTCAAAAAACCTCAAGTTATTTAGTTCAATTTTAACCGCAGTATTCTATTTTGAACAGTGTCTACTTATTTTTGCCTTTCACTGTATATGAAAGAGCACTTTCACTTGTTTGAGGTTAATAAAAGTGAAAGGATATCGTGGAGTTTATTCTCTTTGACCGTCAGAAGAATTCATTTCATGGTTCGTTTCGTTACTTGTTGGACGAAACGACCAAACGTGCGATACAATAATCATAGCTATTTTTTTTTTATTCACGAATTATCTTTCATCACCGAGACCTGCTCGAAGAAAGAAGATTTCAAACCTAACCAACCACGGAGTAGTACTCGCACTCCTGTAAAAAAGAACATTGTTTGACGGTAACACGTCGCACAACATTGTCTCCGAGTCCTCTCGTTAAACATGTATATACTCAATCGTGTGAATCACATTGCAGACAACGGAGAAACGGAGATATTTTTGGAATAAATGAACGGTTGTGTGTTCAAACGATCCATTTCATCCCTCGAAATCGATCCTTTATCATCCGGGAACCGAGTCCTGAATAACAAGGCGATCAGGAAATTTTTCAATCGGGCACCAAAGCTTGTTTGCTTCTTTACGACCAAGACAACTAGGATTTAGCGGTGTCGCTTTGTGCCTTGTCATTTTGAGCTTTTTCGAAGCCGTCGATTAGAGTCTCAATAATGAATTTGATCGTCATCTTGTAAATGTTCTCCACGTTCTCCGAGTATCGATCTTCCAAAGTTTGTTCCACAGCTTCCAGAAATGGTTTCTCAATTTTCTGAAAATCAAATTTATACAAATATTAAATGTGGATATAAATAAAGCAGATTCATAAATAAAATCAACATTAATGTTATAACAATAATGCTAAACATTATTTTATATCATGTTTAAGTTGCTAATTATTCCTAATATGGAATACTTTTGAATGCACATTTTACCTATTTACAATGTTTTTATGAAACTTAAATATGTTTTAGACTATTTTGTCTGGTAATAGCTAAATTTAAAATATAATAGTTGTCGTCTGTTGTACACCGTAAATTAACTTAGTTACTATGAAAAAAAAGTATCATCTGTTCCTGTAATTAAATGACTACAGAATTTAATTTATATACATGCAATTAAGTGCAATCCTCGTTGTAAAATGTCGATTGAAATGACAGCACAAACTTATAGGTACATCAACCTAAAATATAGTACATTTTTAAACAATGATTATGGTTTATCTTATACCTATTAAATAATACATTGATGTGAACATAGAGGAAATTTACGTGACATGTATCTTTTAAATTCTTTCTTTAGTTCTCAGGTATAGATAAGTACAGTACTGCACAAAAGTTTAAAATGACTACTTTCTAGATAAATTATTGCACTATATCACAGATACTAAACAGTTAACAATTTATAGTTAGAGAAGAGTTGGGCTGGTATCGGACCGGGCGTGTTTTGAGGATTTATTAACAGATACGAAAGAAAAGAATTAGCCTGTCAAAGGTTTCCTTTCGGGATTGTCTGCCAGACATATCAATAGGGCTGACGAGAGGCAATCCCTGATTCAAAATCACCCCAGCAACCCCCCATTTCCGGGTGTTACGCGAGTTCGGGGACACTGTATACCCGAATCGCATACCGGGCGATTGCCAGCGAGAACAGTACCGATCCCGCAGCCACCTGGCGGTCGCCGGTTCGTGCTAAGGGTGTCCGGGGAGACCAGCACTCTCCACCTCCACTAAATCGCCTGCATTAGTTAGTCCAGGACTTCTTAACCCTTTGGAGGGCACATTTTTTTCCGAACAAATTATTGAACTCAAAGGCTATCTGGCGGTTTTTGGAATCGTTGATTACGATTCTGACGTCAGAATTGCAAAATTCAATTTTTGGAAAATTAAATCATTTTTTTCGACAAAAAATATGTTATTGTACTAAGTATAGAATACACAAATTTTCAGAGCTGTAGGACTTTTCGTTCAAAAATAACCGAATTTATTCTGAAAAAAAACGAGTATTTTGTGTTTTAATTATTTACAACTAATTATAAGTAAACACATTTATACAGCTTTCCTTGAAAATTATATAACTTGGAACCCCTAGAGTCTGTTACGTATTCGTCTCGGAAATTTCCTTATATGGTGTTACAAACTCTTCTCAAAAATTTCCTTATATGGAATCGGATGTGCGCACCGGGCACCAACCGTCTTCTGGAAAATTCGAGACCAACGCAAAGCAAGGGTGCGGTCCTGCGGGTCACGTAGAGTCCGTCCCCACCACTCTTTTTACTCCAATTTTTGGGTATAAAAAGGGTGGCGGCAAAGGCACCTCGGGTCTAGTTGAAGTCTAGAATCAGTTTGATACACGTCAGTACGTTTCTCTTACGGATAATCTCTGCAACAAGGAAACTCTGCGAGATCGGGTATTCAAGTCTCTTTCAAGCACTCAGTAACTATACAGTACGTTGTCTGCTGTTAAGCATTATTCTGATCGTTGTAGTCCGCCCCTGTTTGCTCGTGTTGGTGAAAACCGAGAAGGATTAGATTCTTGCTTCGCGTAATAGAAACTAAACTTTTTATTATTCAACTCATTTAAACTTGCAACTTAGAGTTTAATTCATTGAACACCGCGACAATTACACGCAACAATTGTAAGGACCCGGCATAGAGAATAAACTCATATTATTTTAACTTATCTACTATTGTCCAATTATATTGACTGGTCCAGAAACCCACTAAGGTATACCTTTACCGCTCGAGGTACATCAATCAAATTACGAGACCTAATACTAACATTTCCTGCGGCTCCCTACGTTACCCATACGTAGGTTCGTCCTCACATCTTCACCTTTCCTGTGGCTTCCTACGTTAGCCATACGTAGGTTCGTCTACTGTAACCAACCTCCTGGAGCTCTCTACGTTAGCCATACGTAGGTACGTCTCCACGTCTACTTTCTTAGGCTCTCAGTGTTAATAACAACACTGGTCAAACCATTAACAAATACCATAACCGAGATTAAGCCCAGGCTACGCAGCCGCCCTCTGCGGCTCGTAACAAGTCTAAAAAGTACTCACATATTGAAAAAGTCTACAAATGAATTCCGAATTAAAGAAAAACCTAAAAACAAAAAGGTGGTACAAATACGTACTACTACCCCTTCAAAAGGTTAAACTTTTCCACTTGGCGACTCCCTTTACCAGAACAAATATTTTCGCGACCCCCCGCATATAGTTATATACAGGGTGCGTTTCAAAACTAGTAGGACTGATTTTTGATATTCCGAGCGCGGTGTAGAAACAAAGTCTCTATTGGTGGGAATTGTGGTGGGGGGTGTCGCGAAGGGAATGCGTGCTTACATAGTCGCCTCTAAACGTTTGGATAGTAAATATCGCCAAAACAGTGAGACTCTGTTTACACATCTCGAGCAGCGCTACGCGCTACTTGGCAAAACTGTGAACGCACAATTTTACGTGGAACTGCTCGAACGACTACGGAAAAGAGTCCTCCGCGTGAGACCAGCGATGTCCAACACTTGGAAATTGCATCATGACAACGCGCCGTGCCACACCGCACTGTTGGTACGGGAGTGGTAGGCCAAACACAATTTGACAACATTACCTCATCCACCTTGCAGCCCTACAACTGACTTTTTCCTTTTTCCCCGATTAGGCCCGATACACACTAGCGGTTCGGTCCCAGTCCGTTCTCGGTCCGGTAAAATATACTCCAATGTAAATCTTATGAGAGCATACACACTTGCCAGCTCCGGTCCGGTCACGCTCCAATCTCACGACGATCTCGCTTCGATCCCAGCCCGGTCCCAATCGCTCTCGAACAGTAGCCACTTGAGCCACTTGTTCGGTTCGCTCCCGGTCCGGTCCCGGTCCGGTAAAATATACTCCAATGTAAATCTTATGAGAGCATACACACTATGCGTCCGCTCCAGCTCCGGTTCGATCACGCTCCAGTCCCGGTCCGGTCTCGATTTCTCACGAAGAATATTTTCCTGGGATGGGACTGCGCTCCCTCATTTGAAACGCTTCAGCTTGTACATTTCCATCTTGTAGTGGCATTTTCAGGATTAGCTATGAGTTTTCTACAATAAACTTTGAAGGTTTGTGATAAAATCCCAAATGCATACTCGACTAATTTTCTTCCTTTACATAATCGATAATTAAATATTTTTTTTTTAATATCTTCTATACTTCTTGATCCTAGATAAGGCCGCATTAAATATTTCTTTAATGGAAATTGTTTAATATCATTATTTTTTAACCGACTTTGAAAAAGGAGGAGGTTACTCAATTCGATCAGTATATATATATTTTTTTTTTTCCATATGAACCTATATCTACAGCAGTAAATTTATAATTTGCATCTACTAATGCCAAAAGTACAATCGAAAAAGACTTTTTATAATTGACTATCAGATCGAGAGCGGCTCGAACGTGGCATAGCAGTATGGGTACGGTAAGATTTTACCGAACGGAGACCGGACCGGGACCGAACCGAATAGTGTGGATCTAGTCGTACGGTAAGATTTTACCGAACCGAGACCGGACCGGGACCGAACCGCCATAGTGTGGATCTAGTCGTGCAGTAAGATTTTACCAGACCGAGACCGGACCGGGACCGAACCGCTAGTGTGTATCGGGCCTTAAAAAGGCAGATGGAAGGACGTCGTTTTGACACAATTGAGGCAGTGCAAGAGACCGTAACGCGTGGATTGAGGAGCATCCCGGTTGAAAATTTCCAGCAGGCGTATGCGGACTGGCAGACTCGCTATACTAAATGTATTAATTCACGAGGGTGTTATTTCGAAGAATATTAACGACTTGTACGAATATCTGCAATGTTTTGATCAAGTCAGTCCTACTACTTTTGAAACGCACCCTATAAATTAGGAATACGAATTAAAACATTTGCTGATAATAAATCGTAAAGAAAATTTATAAATGATAATTTTCGGTTGTTGCACGTCCAGGAATTTTTAAATTTTGCTAAAATTTCTACGATCCCCAAAAGTTACACTTTAAGAAGCACCGAGTTACTCTGTTGTGTTGTGCGGCTTTTAAACTGTTCTGTCCTCTTCTCTTGAAGGCAGATATTCACTTACGCACTATCGGTGATCACTAATACGATCTATAAATTAACAATTATTTCTGATAAAGTAAGAACAAAGTATTTTTTCTAAAAAACAAGTTTAAAAATTTTTTAATACGTTTTAAGCTTCTTGCAATTATTTAAACAGTTTTTTCACGTTAAGATCACTATTTATACCATTTGTTAGTATTTTCAACGATTTTTGAAGAAGAAATGAAAAGCGATCGAAATCTTAAGTGCATTTGTTCATTTAAACCGAAAATAAGTAACAATAAAAAACTGTGTTTTAAATAGGGAATATTCCCTGCATGTTTGTCGTTTTATAATTCTGTGACTTTCCAAATTCAGGATCTTTCTTCGTCAGTTGCGGAAATAAAAAATTATATCTTCTTCAGTTCGATGTATAAGATAAAAAGTTGTTATTTTCTGATGATTTCAATAATTTCAATAAAAGAATGTGTAAAAGCAATCAATTCAATGCTACGAAAATTTAGTACAGTAATTAAAAATACGGGTTATTGCACACAACATTATGTTTTTATATTTTTATTTCTTATACTAATGCACATAGTGTTTTTAAATATGTATAATTTGAAAGTAATGTTCATAACAAATAGAGCTTCAAAGGTTTCATTCTCATTTCATTTAAAGATGGTAATGTTAATCACAAGTGAAAGTGAGTGCATGTATGGTTTTTCAAAATAACTACAAATTATTAGATATTTAATGACTGTAATGTAATGCGATAATCCATAAAAAAGTAGTAATGTTAAACTTTTATCCACTACTGTACGTGTCTCTTTTAGTTTTAGTAACAGTAGAATGTGTTCCGACCCCTCCGGCGATCTCCGAAATCGTCTGCACTGATATTTCGAGGGTAGGATGCAACAAAACTATGAAGAGAATATCTGAGACACGAGAAAACTACCACAGAGACATCAAAGAACCTTTTATACCATCGTTGACGGAAAATCGTTGAGCACGAGAAGTAAAAAGAATGAGAAATATTTTACACAGAATTTGTGATTTTAATCGAGCATTCTTTCGAATAAAGAATGTTCTCCTATGTTCCATCAAGCTTGTTTGTACTTTTTAACTCTGTTCTTTTTTATCCTAATGTAGTATAATAGATAACACATTCGAATTTCCATGTAAACAATGCATATAAACATAAAATGATAATCGTTTAATTTATTTATGCATGTTAACAGCCATGTTAACACCATAAAATTAAAAGAGTTATAGCGCATTACCGAGATAGTTCCGATAATGTATTTAGAATGAATTACATATTATACAGAGTGTTCGACTATAAGTGGGACAAGTTTTATAGGATGATTCTGGGGCTCCAAATAAGACAAAAATGAATAATAACGAAATAGCGTTCACGGTTTTGTTTTTTAGTTATTAACGTTAAAAGATTCGCGTAAAAAGCGTCTAAAACCGGCAATTTACACAGCACCGATGATTGACCATAGTGTCAGTAAAGGCGTGTACAATCATAGGTAACAGTCATTGAATACTAGTTCAAGTGCTAACAAATCGTTGCTTAGCATTAAACCCTTTTTTCGTTTTTTAATTTAAGAGGTTATTTAGGAGGTTATAACGCACACTGTACTCACTAAAATTAATACAGGATTGTTAACTGTTCGTACGTCATATTAAATATTACAGCACCGAGAAACAGAATAGCACATGTTGGACTTCTACATGTAGTATTCAATGACTGTTGCCTATGACTGTACACGCCCTTTCTGACACGATATTCAATCGTCGGTGCTGTGCGGATTGTCGGTTTTAAGCGCTTTACACTCGAATCTTTTAACGTTTATAACTAAAAAACAAAGCCGTGAATGCTATTTTATCATTCTTAATTTTCATCTTATTTTGACCTCCAGAATCATCTCTTCAAATTTGTCCCACCTGTTGCCAAACATCATGTATATGTTAAAATAAAAGCGTAAAGTGTAGTAAATGTATAGACTTAAAGTTTTGCAGTGCGTCCCAACAGAGGATATCATGCTACACTTCAAAAGGGGACAGTTTGGAGGGGGGAGTCTTTAGGAAAAGGGGAAGTGACTTAAAGCTACCATCTCCAAACTGAAGCCCTGGGAAGGTGCTGCTCTACAAACATTTGAAAAGTAGCAATTCCTAAAACTCAAAAAGATGGTAATTGTTAACCCCCCGCTTGAAAAAGCAAAGACTGTTTTTGCTATGCTGGAAGAACAAAAACCAGGGGTCCGCACCACGTGCAGGGTGTGAAGTAGGATAGAGGGACCGAAACCGGTCACTTTCATTCTGGAGATAGACTTCAAGTCATAAAGTGTCTCCAATAAGAAATTCGAGGTTTACGTAGTCCTACGTAAAAATCTTTCCTCACAGGAACTAGTTGGATCAACAGTACCACCCACCAGCCGGAAGAGAGAGGGAAAGAAGAATTCGGAGCCCTTAGCCCACGTATCGACTCCTTTTCCAGACCTGGGCAAAGAAGCCTAGGCTGTAGTTCCGAATACGACCGGTCGCCGATCAAGATGAAATTTGGAGGGTTGGTTGGGAGCAGGTAGACGACCCCAAATATAAAGTGGTATCTTCGGTTTCCTATTAGTTTCCGAGATATTAATTAAAAACTTTCGTACAATACATAGAATTTTTCCTATACAGACGTAACTAACACTACCGTCTTCGCTGTAGCAACCGTCATCGTGAAGTGTCGAACAGCCGTTCACACCATAGCAATATCGTCTTCCGTTTCTATAAGGTGTACCATGTAAAATCCATTTTTTTTAGTTACATTACGTTATGTTTTATATTGTATTACTAATTCTCAAGGAATTAAACACATTTGATTTATACGTTGGTTAGGTTAGGCTAGATAAATTTCCAGCCGCCGGGAGGCGACCGGCAACGCTACAACAGTCGTCGTATCTCTAAAGTTTTGAATAGGACACCCTATAGGTATACGCTGACTATACGCTGTGTCAACGGCTGTTCGGCACTTGACGATGTCAGCTTACTACAGCGAAGACGGTTGTGTTAGTTACGTCTGTATAGGAAAAATTCTATGTATTGTACGAAAGTTTTTAATTAATAACTCGGAAACTAATAGGAAGCCGAAGATACCTCCCCCCTTAAAATTTCATCTTGATCGGCGACCGGTCGTATTCGGAACTTCATCCGAAGCCTATTCCATCGACTATCATTCATCAAACGAGTCTCGGACCTTCACACCTCAACATCCATCGAGAGGGAGCCACCCGAGGACCACTATAGTAAAAGTTGGATAATTACCCGAAAATCGGGACCGAAAACGAGCACTTATGTAGCGGAGCTGTCTTTTCGATTTTTAGAAACGGCTAAAGTCGAGCGTTTGAATGTGTCGAACTTAGAAAAGGACAGAAAGCGAAAGAGAAAGAGGTCTGATAATCAGAGGGACCGAGAGAAACATATTGGTGAGGCAATACTAATTCAACAATAAAAATTTTGTATTCTTTATTTTTGCCAAATAAAACTTTTACTAATGTAATTGTGAGGTTCTTCGAATTAAAATGAAATCAAACACCATATTTACTGTATATTTTGTTATTCATAATAATGATACATAATAAGTTGTTGCAAGTAAATGTGTTTGATATCATTTTAATCAGAAAAATTCCACAAATTTGTTAGTAAAAGTTATGTAAAAAGAAAATTAAAAATAGAAAAGTTAGCATCATCTTGGTATTTAGAAGAATTTAATACGCTTTTGATCTTTGCCGTTTGTCGCGATCGCGGCTTCTTTCTTTTTTAATCATTCGCTATCTTTCCCCGTGTTCGAAACTTATTATCGTCAATTTAACCAGTAAATATAGTCCAAATTATATCGTGTGTAGCATCATTTTAATCAGAAAAATGTCAGAAATATCCTGGTAAAAGTTTTATAGGAAAGAAATGAAAAATAATAAAGTTAGGTCGTTGCATTAGTATTACCTCACTGATATATCTAATCCCAAATCATGTTATATTACTCGGCGCGGCGTCTCAAGGGGTATATTCCCCGGCGGTGGGGATGATCAGTTCTTCGCAATTATTGTACAAATCTTTTTCGCAATTATCGAATCTTTACTGTATTTTTTAAAATTTATTTAATACCTAAATGTGATCTGAAGTGTTTTCCCTTTTTAAGATAATACAGTGATATCCGAGGTATACGACCTTAATCCGTTCCTGATGTTTGGACTTATACCGAATAGGACGTATACCAAGTCAACCTTTCCCATAAGAAGTAATGTAAAAATGATTAATCCGTTCTCATGTAAAAAAAAACTCCTATTGATATTATACCTACATTAATAGGGTTGTAACATAATTTAAACGCTGTTTATGTCATAAACAGCATTTAAACGATTTCCTAGAGGTTTATAAAAAATATTTACTAGTTTATTTAACATAATTACTTTGTAAAATATAAATGTAACTTAATGATAGATTCTAAATTAACAAACCAAATAGAATAAACTTTATTGCCACCTGTTTTGTAGTTATATTTTGTTATATGATATTCTTATTTGTATGATCAGTCAGTTAATAATACATCAACTCCGAATATAATTTTTCCTCTGAGATAATTATTTAAAAATGACGCAAAATTCACAGAAAAAATTTATGTCGTATACCGAGCAAAATTTGTCATGTCCAAACAGGACGTATTCCGAATTGGACGTATACCGAGGTACCATTGTAAGTAAATGTTTCAAGTTATACCGTATTTGGTCTTGTTTTAATCAGAAGAACCTCATAATTATATTAGTAAAAGTTTCTTTGAAACAAAATCAAAAATTAAAAAGTTTTGTTGCTGCGTTAGTATTGTCTCATCGATATTCCAGTGCAGATCAGATTACGCTATTCGTTTATCCAGCTTCGCAGTTTTTCAAGGGGGGTCCCCCTAGGTAGTGGGGATGATTATCGAGTAGTTGTTATTCAATGGATCTGCCCGGGTTCTTATCCAACTTTTACTGTACATCCAGAGGCAGGCAGACCAACAAAGGCGGAGGTCATGCGGAAAATCGATCTCACTGGGAACCAAAAAGACAGACAAACTACCGTATTTGGTGCTCAAGGAAGCCCTGTGAAGGCATCATTCACACGGTTTAGCTTGAATTCTACGCGCGCTCAAATTGGACAGTACTTTTCGTTAATAATTCGAAAATTAAGTCTTAGCCAACATTTTGGCAATGAAAAAGGTTATTCAGAATCACCTCAACAATCACTACTTTATTGGTTCTAGTACTCTTTTTGGAACTCTCTGTATACCTTTGGTTTCGCTTACTTTTTATGAACTCACCCAAAAATATTGTGGATTGAAACCCGGAATCTTTGTATGCGTGGCTCCAACTTGATGAAGGCAAGTCAGGAAGACGTCCATATCGTCGAGCCCTTTGATACATTCATCCAGGGCAGACATCACTGTTTCTGCATGTTTCGCCAGTTCCATGCTATTGGACTGCTGTTCTTTCGTTTTCAATTCACGAAATTGTGTAAACATATTTAACAGTTCGGCATTTTCCTCGAACAACCTGAAAACACGCATATAAAAATAAAGGTAATACAATATAATATTTATGTTATTATTAAGATAATATTGCGAACGCTTATTCACTAGTATACGTGAAATTTTATGTGTGTATAGAGTAATTCAAAAGAAGTATAATGATATGCCTTATTTGTGTTAAAATGTCCATTAAAGGTATGAAATCAAACTTCAAAATCAAATGAGCACTCCCATTTCTTCACATACATTTTGCTGATATCAGATAAAGAATTAGGTACTCAAGAAGCCCTCGAGTTGAGTTTTTAACCGACTTCAAGATCTATCAGGGGATATATCCTAATTTTGGTTTTATGGGCGGTGATACATGGAACTACAGCCTTTAAGTCTACCAGCGGGAGGATCACTTTCATATGTTTCAAACAAATGTCAAATGTGCTTAATTTGGTATCGAGACCATAATCTATAAGCTACTAATCGTCGCTAATTACGATATTTGTTGGATTATCTGGAAATAATCAAGTAACAAAAACAAGTCCAGTGTCGAAGGATACGGACAGTGTCTTGGTTTATTTCAACAGTCTTTAGATTGGGGACCGATGGGTCCATAAAGTTTTCCAGGCATGGCTTGAGCAATAAAACTCCGGGCATTTCTATATTTAGTTTTCTCAAGTGGACCCAATAAGGGTTTTTTCACTGTAGACTCTTCACTTCAGCATTAGTTTTCGAACTGTGCAGACGTCTTCGGAGTGTTCATTGAGAAATAAATTTATTTTTGGGTATTAAAAATTGTGTAATTATTTTAGTTTAATACCCATTTCCAATAATATTATTCCTGATATTAGTAATAACATTACAAATAATAACAAATGTACTATTATTGTATTGATACAAACATTATTAACACGTTGACTGCCACGTTGGTCACCCATGATCGAAATTTGTTTTCTCGGGGGGGCCATAATGGTCATCAGTAACAAAAAATTCTATATCAAAAACTCTATCTCTATATTGATCCTCAGGGCAAAACATATAAAGCTCGCGTGGCAGCTGATCAGCCCAATTTTTACTCGTAAGATAGCTGCTCGTTTTTTGAACAATATCTATACATAAGCGTTTATTGTAGTGGATCAATGCAATTAATTGGTAAATAGATTCTTTAATTCTAAAGCAGTTTGAGCATAGTATAAGTCAACTAGTAAAAAAATGAAAAGTAGGGGCAATCTACTAAAGATTAAACTTGTTTATGTAATAAGGTTTGTCGAAAAATACGTTAGTACTTTTGAAATGATTTGATAAATATAAAAAAACATGAAAACTCTGTTTCCTCCATAACTTACAATTACTCACATTTATACGTTTAATGAAAAGGGAAGTGCGTTGCAATTTTATCGAAACAAGGAAAAGTACTTGAATTCTTCTGACGTAAATCTACTTGCCCTTTAGGGGTTAAAGCTTTTAAGATAAAACGATATGTACTCCTAAAACTTTCTGAAACCTTATCCGCGACAACTGCAGGGTCTGCCTTTCAAATATATCAGATTTTTTCTAGAATTTGTTTATTATGCTGTTATTCCATAATCATGCCTTTTCATATTTTTAAATTTACTAACGAAAATAGAAGGTTGAAATGTGCATTGCCATTATTTCAACTTAATTTGCATTATACAAAATATGTAAAGTAAAGAATATATTTTTAGAACTGTTTAATAATAACACAAATTTCTGCTTGGATTTTATTTTGTTATCTATTTTCTACAAAAATATGTATCTGTGTGAACATCTTTAATCTACTAATGAGTATTTAAAGCGTTTACAAAATGAGAAATTGCCATTATGTCGAAACCTACACTTCTATTCATCCGAGTTCTTTCAATTAAGGCTGACATTCATAAATCAATCCTTTTCAAAAGTAATGATTTCAACACCAGTGCTCAAGAACCTCATTACTTTAACGAACTTTTCATTGTTTGTCGTCAAGTATAAGTAATCTTATTATTTAACAGGAGGTGAATTTCTTAATTATAATTTATATGGTCAAAAACGTGAATTAAGAATCTTGATAGGGCATGGGGTTGTTCCACCCTCAAAAGAGCGAAATACGCTTCGTTGATTTCTTTTTTTTCGGAGGGCGATGAATGGAGGAAATAGAATAAAGCAAATACTGCTCTTAAAAGTAATAGATCGTATTAAACAACAGGTGAAGTGATAATAAGCAGGAATAAAGGAATACTTATACGGTGAAACCGAGAAAAATATCGTTCTAATTCATCTTAATATTCATTTTCAGCGTTAAATTATTTTTAATAAAAAAGAATTGAGTGGAGTACAATTTATTCCAGATAATATTTCTTATATTTACATCACTGAATGCATGGAATTACGTTTTATAACAGACGAAGTGTTTCATTTAATTCTTGAGCAGTGGAGCCTGGATCAATCATGATCCAAACTTATAAAATATTAAATTAAATTTAAGTATATAATTTTTAAGCGGACGGATTCACATATTAGAAGAATAATGTAAAATTTAGAGAAAGAGATAATAATGTGAAATGCAAAATTACATTAAAATTGTGACTCTCTCTGTGGTCCGCCGTCTGAGGATTAAAACAGGTCACCTAATTCATATTAGCGTAAAAGAACATGGGTGATCTTGAAAAAGAAACGCTAAAATGTGATATTTATAAAACAATATTCCGCCATCTAAATGTCTTTTGAAACAATTGAAATTTTGTAAAAAATATTTCTGGTAGGTATTATAACAAATAGAAAAGATATTTAGATGGTCTTTATTAAGCAAAACACACTGTATAGTTTGGGACAAAATAGCACACCCACAAAAGTGTTTTTTATTTTATGAGCAAAAGTACTGACACAGGTAGCTCTTAATTATATAATTATGTATAAATCTAAAAAACAATATAATGTTTGGTTGATTTCTTTAACAATTATAATTGTTCAGGAATATTGAGTAGGTAAGAGTTTATGGCTCTGCCGATTGGGTTCGAAAGGGGGTCTAGGCCCGAAAAACCTCGATGGACCGACAGTGTCATAAACCACTCGTGAGGAGGCAAAGTTTTACTCTTCACCTCCACCTTGAGCGATCAACAGCGGGGTAAAGGAGAGACGACGGGTCCTCTAGGGGTCTTTTTGCGTGGCCTAGGGCAGAGACAAAAGTTAGTCGTCAGGAACAGTTGTCTTCTGTTTTACTGGCGTAAAGCGCCTGGTATAGACGGTAACCCACTCAGGTTAGTTTTTTCAGCCCAAAATCAAAATTCCTTACACCGATGAAGTCAAGTGTTGGGTCTTCCGGATCCGAACACAATGATTGGCAAGTCCCATGCGTAGGCAATTTATTTATACCCGGCACCACTTGGAGAGTGGTGGCTGCTGGGGGGTGGATAGTTATTTAGCGTTATAGCGCCCTTTACCACCGCCGGTATAAGCGAAAGCTTGGGTATGTCAAAGCGGGTTATCAACCTCACAAGGCTCAGTTAAACAATCACCTGACTTCCATTTTACGAAAACGACAAATCGTGGTTTGACCGCTGGATACGACATAACAGTCGACATTGTCAATATATCCAGAAAAGACAGTCCCTTATTAGTCACGCACCAAATAAATCATACAGTCCACAGTTTGATAAACTTTCTGGCTTGTACCTCATTTCCTTCTTCAACCCGTTCACGAACTCTCGAGTGTTTGGATGCTTACGATAATTATCAAATTTATGATTTTCGAGTATTGTACATATTTGCATTGTACTAATTGTTCAATAAAGGAAAACAATGAAATATACATTAAGTACTATTTTTATTGCAGCATAAGGATTATTACATTTAAGTTTACTTTTTTCTATTGGTAAATTAGAATAAAATATTTATAATGTTAAAACAATAGTGTGATGTACAGCATCATCGAAAGGGGAAAATTTCTTTACGGCAGTCTCTCGTCGATGTTTACGACGCATTAAGGGGCGGTAAGGTAGGTACGACTGTAACCCAATCACGTGCGTGAACGCGTGGATTACTGCGCACATTTAGTTAGAATAGAATCAGAACTGCGGCCGTAACACATGTTTTTGTATCCTATTCTTAGTAATAAAACTGTTAACTGGCAGTGTATATCAGTTCTTAGAATTCTACGCTACACTGACCTTATTCTTGTAAACTGTCTGGGTTTGATATCGTTCCATTGTTTATTATCCAGTCAATTATGTTTAGAAGAAAACGTTGAAACGGACAAACTGGCACACAATATGCAAGAAACGAGCTTTTCAAACGTAAAATTAAATTTACTTGTTTCTCTCTCAAGCTAGCTGATATAGTCGGTCTTTGTCCGGGATCAAATTAGTTTCGCATATAATTCGAATCTGTTCGTTGATAAAAAGATGGCGAACGGGATAGCACATGGGAAAGAAGGATACTATACAGGGTGTTCGACAACAGGTGGGCAAAATTTTAAGGGGTGATTCTAGGGATCAAAATAAGACGAAAATCAAGAATAACGAAATAGCGTTTGCAGCTTTGTTTTACAGTAATTTACGTTTAAAAATTTGAGTTAAAAGCGCCTGAAACCTGCAATCCGCCCAGCACCGACGACTGAACGTCAGGTCAGCAGGGGAAGGTACAGTCATAACCAAGAATCGTTGAATAGTAGAAACTTACCTCGTGCTATTCTGTTTCTCGATACTACAGCATTCGGCTTCGATTCTTGGTTATGACTGTACCGACCCCTGCTGACCTGACGTTCAGTCGTTGGTGCTGGGCGGATTACACGTTTCAGGTGCTTTTTACTCGAATTTTTGAACATTAATTACTGGAAAACAAAGCCGCAAACGCTATTTCGTTATTCTTGATTTTTGTCTTATTTTGATTCCTAGAATCACCCCTTAAAATTTTGCCCACCTGTTGTCGAACACCCTGTATATACATACTGCCGGCTGTCTTGTTTTATACAAGTGGACGGCACAGGGGCAAAAGGAGGTACTATTCACACATCGACTGACTTCCTAATTTTTCACGAGCCTAATTAGTAGATATGACTACTTCCACCAATTGCATTCCTTTACCTCGCCAACAAGTCATCTCACTGTAGCACTACATATGTATGTTATCACTGATGTATTTACAAATATTCAATTGTTGGAGTTCCATGCAGCTTTTCAAAGCGTAGGGGCCCAAACCGTGTCCCGAAATTTTAGAGCCTCACATTAAGCCCTAATTTCAAGGGATAAACCTCGAGTCCCAGAAACCAAATTTTGGTCGCTTCTGGCTTAAAGCAATTTTTCCGTCCCATAAGCGGTAGGCGCATAGTCATGACAGCGACCGCCACTATGTATGTACATACACACACCGGGCTGAAACGATTGTGACCAAACTCCAATCTTTGGTGAATATTTATGCAAGGATTTCGAAAACGTACAACAGTTTGTTTTGGACAGTGTGTTTGCTATGGGTTTGAGTAAGTCATGTTTCACGAAATCATAGAAATACTATATTCGGCAAAAAATCGGAAACCGTGTGTGGTCGGCAACTAATTGAAGAGAGTTCAGCCCTAATTGGTGTGCTTTTGAAATGCTGTTTGTCGAAACATTAATTCATTGGTCGATAATAATCAAATTGCCGATTTTGATACCATAATGCGGCGCTCATTATGCTGTGTATTTCAATTCTTTTCTTTTCTTTGGTTATACAGTGTGTCTCACTTAAACCGATACAGAGCTCTTATTACGTAACTATTGTTGCGGTAAGTGCCATAGTGGGGGTCTACGCTAGGAAGGGCAGACCCAAAGAATAACCGCGGTGGCACTTACCGCAACAGTAGGGCCGCTTTTACGACTTGCCACTCAAACCGAGAAACTGGGAAACCGAGTATCTACTGAAAACTGGGAAATTTGTAAACGTTATATCTTGAAAACTAATTAAAATCGAGTGTATACATTAAAATTTAATGAATTCGTCTTGAGAAGCACTATTACATGATCTGAAAAAAAATATGTTTCCATTTAAAAAACAAAACTAGTCCATCATATCTCTTAAACTAATAATGCAAAAGATTTTTCACTTCGGCTAAAACATAGGTCCCCTTTTTTCATGCAATTTCCATATCAACAATTTTTTGTACCATTAATAGTTACGGATTAGAGCTCTGTATCAGTTTAAGTAAGACACACTGTACATTCATGCTTATGGAAAATATATGTATGATATATGTATACATATTGGGAAGAAGAGATTATTTTATTATTGTCATATGTATCTTTGAATTACCATTGTTGCGATTCTCGCCTATATGTGTGAGTATATTATTTTGTGAATGTAGCTACATCAGATTGTAAAATAAATCAAGGAACGTAATTGTGAACTAGGCTGTAAGAAAACCTGAATGTAGCCCCTGAAGATATTCTAAGCGCGTGGAATTCAAACTTTAAGATGGAAATTAGTTTTTTGTTATTAAATTGTAAATTATCAAGGACTACTGATTATAAAGCTCGATAGGCATGATAGTCATTAAACGCTCAGGAAAGAATCTTAAATATATATTTAAGTTATATTGGAGTTGCTAGTGGTTATTTACCATAGTAATGAAGAGTTCTCTTTTGTCCAGCATCGTTGTGAAACAGAATACGTATTCAAAGAATTCAAGTTTTGTTCAAGTTTTGTTCGAGTTTCTAGGTTATTTTACTGTTCCATTAAAAGTTATTACGTAGTTCCAATCAGTTTAATTTCTTTTCAGAAGCTTCAAGTTTTGTTTAAAATAGTTCAGCTCGTTCCTATTCCCGGGAAGTAAAATCCCTAATAAATTTCGCAACACCATAAAGGATGCATAAAATGGTGATTAGCCAGTAGAATTCTAGTAATGCGAATTGACTGGTGGTTGGACAAACTGACTGATAGTGATTTTGAAACTGATTTTGAATTTGAACAGCAACGTAGACAGTGTAATGATATCAGTTAGATACAAGCGCAGATCGCATCGTAAGCTACGATTTTTTTATGGTGTTATATGTTATTATGGTGTTGTTAGTGTGGCCATTCCATTGTCGTTAGATAACAATGGAGCCTTAAGAAATAGACGCAGAGACAAACCTATGTATGGCTAACGTAGGAAGCCACAGGAAAGATCATGATGCGAGGACAAACCTATGTTAGACTAGGCTGCACTTTGTCTTAGGGACTAAAAATTTTTGGTTAAAAAATATCAAATCTTATAGTTTTTGACCTGAAACATTCGAAAATGCAAGTTAAAAGTTTGTGACAGGCATGAAAGTCCCATGCCCCACCATAACACCGTCAACGAAGCTGCAAGGTACCACCGCGCCCGCGAGAGGGCCGCGAACACCGTGGCCCTCTCCCGAAAGGCAACCAGGCCTCCGGGCCATTGATAAGGCGGTCCGTAAGGCAAGACAAGCGAGTCGGCTCTGTACCGCAATAGTAGCGAGCAAGTACCGAGCACGTCTACGAGCAGACACGGCGACTACCGACCGACTCATTTTTTGTACTCTTCGTTACCTCCACGGCTCCGAGCGGTTTGGCGAAATCCGGCCGTCTCGTCGAACAGGTTGTCACCCTCCGCCCTGCGGAAGGCCCTTCTGGTCTTCCTGCATTTGGCATCCTTGACCTCTGTTCAGCTCCGACGGAAGTCACCAGCGAACGGGATAAAGGACCTCCGGCCATGCCCGAGGGACGGCAAAAGCCACCTAACCGAGGGAACCATTAGTACGGCCACTATCAGTCCTCAACCCGCCATCCTGTCCACCCCACCGAGAAGACGTTCACGCCACAACGTCCATTGTATACCACCGCGACTTATAAGACTCGCGACGGACCGAACCGTATCAACCGTCGCGAATTATAGCGTTACAAGACCCGCGATCGATCGAATTATATTCACCGCGCAACCTAGCATTGTAAGACCCGCGGCGGACTGTACCTTACCACCCGCCGCGAACTATAGCGTTATAAGATCCGCGACCGACCGAATTGTATATATCGTGTAACTTAGCATTATAAGACCCGTGACGAATCATAGCACTACAAGATCCGCGACAGACCGGATTGTATGTACTGCAACCCCGCAGGATTAAGCAACATCCTGTATAAAACCACGAATAAACCGCTGTCAACTGTCAGCATCCCCGTGTGCTCATTCAGAAGGACCCTGGGCAAACTCAATTGGGTTGGCCTCTTCCTCCCCGGTCAACCGCAGAACTGTCGCAAATTGGTGCCCGAACAGGGACCGTGAAGGGAGGACTGAATGAGTACACCGGTTAGCTGGATCTACAGGCTGAAGAAGAACGAGCTGCATAAAGAGGCCCTACGCTGAGGAATACCAACGGAGAGAATCCTCGACCAACTCCGCTGCCACATGACCCAGGAGATGCGGCGCCTCAAGCTGTCAAGGGGTCAGGAGGAACGGCCGGAGTAGAAGCCAGAAGAAGCCGGAGCCGCAACCACCAACCTAGACCCGACCATCATGAAGAACATCCGGCGCTGGGGGGCTCACTACACTGGGGGAAAGGGAGGGGAAGAGTTCCTCGACCGAATGGGGAACCTCCAGACTAGCTATGGGGTCATCCCGGACCAGATACTACGGTGCCTGCCCAAGATTTTGCTGGGGCCGGCACTACAGTGGTACCAGAACCAGAGAGACAAGTGGGCCACATGGGGAAACTTCCTGAAAGACTTCAAGGCCATGTACTTCCCCCAGCAGGTCGAGTTCGAACTCGACCTGGCGATCTACCATCGCACGCACCAGCCGAACGAGACCACAGGGACTACGTCACCGCCATACAAACCCTAATGAGGAGGCACGGGAAGATAACCAAAGACCGCCAACTGGACTGGATCTACCACAACCTACGGGCTGACCTCCGAAAGTTTATCCGTCGGACCGAATTCACGATCCTGACCGAGCTACTCGCACTAACCACAGAGCTCGAACGAACGCTCGACCAGGAGAAGCAATTAGTCCACGCATCACCAACCGTAAAGAGGCAACCCCTGGCCGGCATAGGCAACGGCTACGACCGGGAAACCTGTTGCTGGCGCTGCGGGCAGAGAGGACACCAACGTACGGACTACCGCAGGCCCGCGAAGCTCTTTTGCTCACATTGCGGGACCGTCGGGCGAACCTCTCGAGACTGTCCATGCCACCAAGACCGTAGGAAACGGCGCCGGACTCGGAGACCAATACGCTTCCCTCCTAGATGCCGATGAGATTCCTGCCGTTCGAAGTATACGGACGGCAATTCCGAGCCCTCGTTGACTCAGGGGCCGCCCGTTCTCTCCTCCATCGCGACACGGCCGAATGGTGTCGTCAGCACGGTTGCAGGAGCACACCCACCGAGACCCTCGCCCGGGTAGCCGATGGGGCGCAGGTCATCGTAAACGATGAGATTCAGGTCACAGCTCGAGTGGACGGCCGGCCATTCACCCATGAATACGCCGTGCTCCCCACCCTCGTAGAAGACTGAATGAAGTCCTGGGCATGGACGCCCTGTGGGGCTTAGGAGCTACCATCATCATTGGGCCGCGCCGCTGGAGACCCGCAATGGACACCGCCGCCGTCGAACCCACTGGGACCCAGACCGAGGATCTAGCAATCGTCCCAGTAGACCGGACGTTGATGGCCTCACCGCGACGCGCGAGCAACCCCGTCCAGGCGTTACCCGGACTCCGACCACCGACCTTCCGGATAAAGCTGCCAGCCACCGAACCCGGGAGAAGATACCGCTTACCCGTCCCCGGAGGGACGATCATCGTCAAGTGGCTACGAGGCGATCAGCTGCAGGTCGTCTGGCACGGCGACCAGTAAGGATGGCCCCCAACAACAACCAGCGTTACAAGACCCGTGACCGACCGAATTATATACACCGCGCAACCTAGCATTGTAAGACCCGCAACGGACTGAACCCTATCAACCGTCGCGAATCATAGCACTATAAGACCCGCGACTCTTTAGATTGTATGTACCGCGACCAGTATGATTAAATAACACCCTGTATAGAACCACAAATAAACCGTTGTGAACTGTCACCATCCCCGTGTACTCATTCTGAAGGACCCTGGGCAAACTCGACTGGGTCGGCCTCTTCCTCCTCGGTCCACCGCAGGAAAAATTGGTTTGAAAAATAAGTACAGGAATCAGTAGGCTGAAAGAGCAAGAGATAGCGAGAAAGAAATCCGACGAAGTGACAATCGACGTGGTCAACATGGAGGGTGTCGTTTTCCTAATTCGCTGTGGGTCAAGAAAGAAGGGGCACGAGCCGCATGTGATCCGCTGGCTGCCAGGTCGACACCTCTGATCTAGATATATTCTGTTGTAATTGTCATCATATTGAACGAATCGACTATAGTTTACAAGATTTCTTTGAGTTAAGTATAGTTAGTTTCGGTTCCGACGAAGCAAATATCTAATCTTTCTCGGTTTTAATGAAAACGAGAAAACCAGTGACAGAGTAATATTTAAATAATGGGTAACAGTAATTTAACACACTATATGGTTAATAGTAGTTCGATAGACTTAAATACTTGATCTCGTAAAGTTTTCTCGTTACAAAGAATCTTCAGAAACTAAACCCTAGCTGATCTTAAGCTGCCTTTGTCACCACCCGTTTTATATCCGAAAATCGAAGGAAAAAGAGTGGTAGGGGTAATAGAGAACATATGTTCCTCATCTGTTAATACATATCTTTAGATAATAAGAAAAGATGTACCTAGTACGAAACGTGTAATGCTACCTCTACACGTTGGACCAACTAGGTCAAGTTCCCAACGTGGGCTTACGAATGTGGGCAACATTTGCTTACGAATTAGTAATCATAGTAAACACTGGACTTAAAAAACGAATGTCCTTTGACTCGGGAACGAAAATCGACACGAAGGCGAGCAGTGGCCAACGTTAACGTGCATAACCTAATCCTGACATATCTACACGTTGGCGTTAGTATACATTCGAGCACATTGGTCCAACGTGTAGAGGTAGCATAAGATAATAAGATTCGGGTGTAAATAACAGTAAATAATACAGAATAAAACAAAATTGATATCTATACGTTTACTGTATCCCGATGAGATGTTGCAGAGGCTAAGGAATGCGGGTACGATTGGTCAGAGGTTTCTAGTCACGCCTAATGCACACGCATTCTAGACCGTCGCGCGTTATTGGTCGAAACGCTCACACATACTAAGCCCGCCGCTTGCACACCGCAAAGTCAAGTGGTGTGGGTGCGTGACGACGTTGGGACTAGGCGGGACAGACCGAGGAGTCACTTCTTAGTCTCCGCAACATCTCATCGGTGTACAGTATTTGTTGTGTAAAATACATCCAACTAACGGCCGATGCGAGAACTAGCTTCAACCAGAACATGGGCGTTGCGTCAGTCGGTACAGCATGACTCACTCTTTCCTGCTGCATAATTCGGTTGGTGGTATCAGATGGAATTCGGTTACATAGTTCAATTATGAAATTGCACAAATTCCACCCTTATCATTATTCCCTACAGCAGACTTCACACGAAAGAATGCAGTTTTGTCGATTTGTATTATGATAAGATGAAAGTAACGCAATGTACGAATAATTTTGTTGAAATGATGGTGTACCTTTACGATATACGCAGGCCCTCCAAACTCTACTCTTGTGAATTTGATGCGGATTTTAGTTCGTGCACAGGAATATATGCAGGGCTGATGTCGTTTTTTACATGCATATCTTATAAATTTCGCATACTGATTAAGATCTCGTGACGTCATGTTCCCCTTTACATTTTTATTTTTATCATGGCTTTTTTAGTGGACCAAATGAATTAATTTTTAGTAATGATTAATAACTTTTCAAGATTTTGTCAGGATTTTCTACAATAACCAGGTACTGATTTACAGTAATCTACTCATGTCAGCATCGGACATAAATACTTAATTACATACAATACTTCCTGAATCATCCAGAGATTACTGTATTATTTTCGGTTTTATTATTCATCTTAGAATTAGTTGTAGATTACTATGTTTAATCAATATTCTGTGTTTTTTGGAGGTATAATGACATTCAGGGAAGTCTGCAAAAGAAAAATCATTGCAGAGCGCCTGTACAATTTCTTAGATTGTCTCCTTTTCTTATATTATATTTGTTTTCAATTTAAATAAGAATGTATTAATGTAATAAATTTCAATACTTTTCTAAATACAGTCTTTACTTGTTCCCCTTAGGTATTTGTAATTATTTAAATAAATTTTGAAGTAAGTAGTATAAGTACCATATAACACATATACAGGGAGAATGCGGGGCTGTAGTTCCGAATATGACCGATCGCCGATCAAGATGAAATTTTGAGGGGCAAGGGGGAGGGGGGAGGGGACCCCAAATATAAAGTGGTATCTTCGGCTTCCTATTAGTTTCCAAGATATTAATTAAAAACTTTCGTACAATACATAGAATTTTTCCTATACAGACGCAACTAACCCTATCGTCTTCGCTGCAACAACCGTCATCATCAAGTATCGAACAGCCGTTCACACCATAGCGATATCGGCTTCCGTTTCTATAGGGTGTTCCATGTAAAATCCATTTTTTTAGTTACATTACGTTATGTTTTATATTTTATTACATTATGAACAATAATAGTGGGTGGCCACAGATCTAATGTATATGCTTGGATCCCCTATATCATTCTCCCCGTGGCCTCCTATTGGTGGGTGGCAGTGGGAGCAATCGCTATTTACCTTGGAGAAGCGTACCGTTCCAGTTCGATATTGTACAATTATCAAACAACATTAAAATTTTTAAAAAGTATATTGCACAAATTAACCGCCCACTCGGCTACTTCTCGCGTACCATTAGTGGTACAAGTACCACTGGTCGATAACTGCTGCTCTAAAGTGTGCCTGGAAAAGATCTACAATACATCAGCAAAGCAAATAGGAAGAACAGATTAGCTTTTACAAGAAACTAAATTGATAAGGATAGGTCAGGTTAGGCTAGACAAATTTCCGGCCGCTGGAAGGCGGCCGGCAACGCTACACCAGTCGTCGTGTCTCCAAAGTTTTGAATAGGACACCCTATAGATAGGTTGGAATCCCAGTTGTGTCAACGGCTGTTCGGCACTTGACGATGTCAGCTTACTACAGCGAAGACGGTTGTGTTAGTTACGTCTGTATAGGAAAAATTCTATGTATTGTACGAAAGTTTTTAATTAATATCTTGGAAACTAATAGGAAGCCGAAGATACCATTTTATATTTGGGGTCCCCCCCCTCAAAATTTCATCTTGATCGGCGACCGGTCATATTCGAACCTTCATCCGAATGCGGTTGTATGCATATCTCACTGATATAATGTATATGTGTTCGTAGCGACATCAGCGCTCCAAGTATACCTGCGCATGAATTAATTTGGGTTACAGCATAAAATATGGAAGTTTGGGGAGCTTGGTTGAGACTAGAAAGGAACGCAAGTCTGATTGACTGTGCCTCACTGTATTAGCCGAAGTGATCACAGCTATTAATTAGTAAAACTAGAGAGTCCTCTGCCGTCCCAAATCTCAATTTATTGTTAGAGTAGATGCGAACGGTAAATGAGCCTAAATCCAAGTTGATCTTGGCAGCCTTGAAAGGGGAAACTGAGAAACTCTGGGCGATCCTTGTTTGCTTTTCATGCTCTTGTATTAAAGAAACAAGGATAGCACAATAGTCAAACAGCTATGCTGACACAAAGGTTCAAAAGCGATTTCGTAGTTCAAAGATTTTATGGCGATAAAGTAATATATTTTCCTATGATTCATTTAAAAAATGTTCTTCATATAATTATATACCGACGCGGCATACAGAGCTCGATTCTGCAGTTCGGTTTTTGAAACCTTATAAAAGTACGTTTTTACAAAAGAAAATGTTTTTCATAATTTTTCCACAAAGCGTTTTATACATCAATCGGTATGCTTCTCCTGAATATGAATATTATAATCATTATTCGTTTCTCTTAGAATTGTTTCGAAAAAAGTGAATTACCTTTCGGTGTTTCATTGTTATTCCGCTAGAGGTGCTAGCGTCATTCTTGTCGCCCTTTAATTGATTTAAAAATATGAACCTGCGTATACACAATTGTTTAGAATGGAATAGTAAAATGTTTGAATACTTGCTCTAAGTTTTCAAAAAAGTTGAAATATTTGGTACAGTACTGTTTCCGTTTTAGCAACCTAACTTTATATTTCTTACATGTAGAACGTGAGAAACCAATTCATGTGAAAAAGGCGTAGTATATCATTTTAAAACAAAGTGAAATTGCATTTTGTAAATGTACTCATGTACTTGTGAAAAAAATCATGCGGTCTCTTTGAACCTATTGAATTTATACTGGGAGTACCTTACAACCTTATAAAATAAAGTTCTTGTTTTATTATTGCTGCTGTTTAATGTATATACGCATATTTATTTAAAATTCTTTCTAAAGAATTATCTTTAGTTTCATTAATGATATAATTCTTTTCAATCCATATTGACCATTTCTAGTGTTATAGCTTCAGCTCCACGATTTCAAATTCTTATAAACTACTACTGAACTTTTCCTTTCTTTTATAGACGATTTATCCAGCGTGATATACAGGGTGTCCCAGAACTGGGGTAGGAACGGAAGAGGGATGATTGGTGAGGTCATTCTAAACAACTTTTTCCTTTGCCAAAATGTTGGTTAAGGCTTCGTTTTCGAGTTATTATCGAAAAACACTGGCCAATCAGAGCGCGCCGTTAGCGCGGGCCGAACCACACGAGTGTTGGGTATGTTCCGCGCGGTCTTGATCAAGTGCATCGGCACCACGTCGGTGTAATAGGATTCGTTGTTCATGAGTAATCAATAATTCGATACAATTATTCTTTTCTTATTTTTATTCATTATCCGATGCAACTTCTATTCAACGAATCCCATCATACCGACGTAGTGCCGAGGCACCTGATCACGACCGCGCGGAACATACCCAACACTCTCGTGGTTCGGTCCGCGCTAACGGCGCGCTCTGATTGGCCAGTGTTTTTCGTTAATAACTCGAAAACGAAGCCTTAACCAACATTTTGGCAAAGGAAAAAGTTGTTTAGAATGACCTCACCAATCATCCCTCTTCCGTTCCTACCCCAGTTCTGGGACACCCTGTATAAAAGTAAGTTCCGTCTGTTTGTAGGAGATTTAAAAATCTTTAAACCCATCTCATCTTTTTACGATGTTCAAGATCTTTAGTTAGATGTTCTTCGATGAAAAATTGATGCAAGGAAAATCTCATAATACCTAACATCTACAAAAGTTATTTAAGTGGATTCTGTCGTAATAAGAATCATACTTGTTTCTAATACAGTAGGCTCTCATTATATTGCCACGTGAGCGATTCGAACTCTATACGGAATTTTAAGCGTACTAGCGCCGTTCTTTTATTATAATCTAATACAATGATATATGTACTTCTATCTCCTTTACCCTCTCCAAATGAGAGCTTGAAAGTTTGACAACTTTTTCGCTTATACAGTGCTGTCCATACCAACATAACAAAAGTCTACTATACACATTGTTTAATACTACACTAACCACAGTAACTAATGTGTGAGATATTAGCATAATTATTGATAAAATATGTTCCTTTGATGTAATACACATAACAGCTTACAGTAGAGCGAACAAACAAAATTTTGCATGATAAAAGTTTAATCGTAGGGGATTATTGCCTGTGGATATTAGTATTGGACACACTCAGTTTTTTCCTTTAAATCGATTAATGTCTTTTATCTCTGAATTTCGTATGGAATTTTAATATTTTTGTCAATTTTAGAGGTTTTCTACAATTTCTGGAAATCGCTTTTTTGTCTTTATTTCAGCGCGTCGTTTATATACAAATGTGAATGAGAATAAAATAAGCTGAGTTTCATCGCTTAGTAAAACAAATAAAAGATCATTTATTAGTAAGTTTAAGGTCCAAAAACGTTTAGCATTTAAATACAGATTTTAAATAAAAAGATAGATTTCTGAGAAAATGTTACCGACGAGTTAAAGATATAAGCCTTCATCAAAATTCCAGAATTTTAGAATTTTAGAATTTCAGAATTTCGGAGCTTCAGAATTCCAGAATTCTAGAATTTCCAAATGTCAGATCTTTTACATTTTAGATTTCTAAAATTACAAATCTTCAAAATTTCAAAATTTCATTCTCATTTTTTAAGCACAGAAAATAAATTCCTTCCATTCAAAGATAGAATAAATGGAAGAGAAAAGTAAAAATATTGTAAGAACACCTTAATGTTTATGTGAATATGTACTGCGTATTGTTGGCAAGAAGGCGTACGGCTGGAATGCAGCCTCTATTGGTTGAATTACCGGAGGAGAAAACAAACGACACTGTACACTAATATTACAACAAGACTAAACGTTTAATTGTAATATTTGTTCTCCTATTAAATGCACCCAAACTTTTGGCCAGTAGTGTACCTTATAAATTCAATATTCATTCTCTTCAAAATAGCCGTACGTTGCCGAGGTTACCTTTATATTTAAAATTATTAACAGTTTGATAAATTGTCTTGTCCTTACACCTAATAAAATTTCACATACTATTTCACATAGTTAAACATTCTAACCTATTTTACCAACCTTCCTAACCAAACTGGCTCTTTTTCTTGCATGATTTTTAATATTTATATGTATAGAATACTACAATATTAACTTTTACATAACATAAGATTATACGTTTTATCATGTGGTGGCGTTTTTAAAATGTTATTCCTAATATACATATGGTTTTCCCATTTATGATTATTAACACTAGAACTACCAAACTAGTTAAAATGACTAGTTTTAAGTTTCTTTTTTTAATTTATACATTTTATCGAGGAATGCTGAAATATATGTTGGCTATTGTTGAGAAATGAATGAATGTGTATATTAAATAATGTTTCATCTCTTATTTATTTATTTCCTACATTATTTTCAACTTAAAAATTAGTGTGCACCGAACGTTGGTAGTTCTAGTATTAAATTAACCTAAATCATCTAGTCGAGTTATAGAGCTTGTTAAAAAATACAAAACTTTTCTTTACGATTCTTTTCTAATTTCACTTAGAACAAAGTTATAGTTTAACCCAGTTATCACGATCTCTTTAAAGCTCGTAAAACTGGTTATTTTTCTCAACAATAGTTCTTTTGCCTATATGTTCTACCACCTTTATCTTTTTTTGCAGTAGGGGTATTTCCATGCATTGGAAACATGCGTAAAAGAGGATTATGTGTAATAATGAAAAAATTCCTGTTAACGGAGAGTTAGTAGGACGCAGGTGACCAATATACCGAGCATAATACGCGCGTACGGACCATTTATTGATTCCCGAGGCTGAGGCTGGACTAAACGGCTCTGATCCACTCTCATCTCAAACGACGATGATACATATATAGTTAGGTCAAGCTTGATTAAGCTGCCTTAAAGCGGTTGTCCAAATTGTCAACCATGTATTCGGGTAGGTATACCTATTATTGGTGTTTACTGCAAGCAATATTTGTCTGTTTAGTTTTCCAAACACGGGTACGTCGTAAAATACGCCATTTGTGCACTTTCGCGAAAATAAAATTTGAACGTCTGATATATTCTTAATAGTAGGATTATTTTATGTTCAAAATGAAAAATATTTTTTTTCTTTGAATTTTTATAAACAATTTTGCAGCAAGAGTTTCTTACAAATGCCTACCAAACAAGGGTGTAGAATCACTCCCTCGAGTCATAATAATTAATTCTTTTACACCCCGCACATTGTCAGTTAAAAGTATGAGATCATCTTATTTAGCATTACATTTTATTATATTCCAATCATTGGAGTAATTTGGACCTTTTTTTAAGGTTGCCCTAGTTCTTCAGGAATTTTAGAATTTCGAAATTTTTGAATTTAGAAAGTTTAAAGTTTTGGAACTTTCGAATTTTGAAATTCAGAAATGTAAGAAATTTTGAAATTTTGTAATATTGTAATTCTGAAATTAGGAAGATTTGTAATTTTAGAAACTTAAAATGTAGATTTGAAATTTGTAAATTCTGAAGCTCTGAGATTCTGAAATTATAAAATTCTGAAATTTTGAAATATTGAAATACTACAATGGTGAAGGCCTACATTTTTGACTTGACGGTATCATTTTCTCAGAAATCTATCTTTTTATTTAAAATCTGTATTTAAATGCTAAACGTTTTTGAACCTTAAACTTATTAATATATGATCAATTTTTTACTACAAAGTGATAAAACTTATTTTATTCTCATTCACATTTGTATCTTTTGGATCGGAAGACACAGATAACTGTTGGACGAGATAGAATTTAATTATCCTTTTTATCACATACTAAAGAAGCCCGTTTTACCTCAATTTGAGAAAATTTAATAAGTTCAATCTCTTTATGTTCCTACCCAATTTAAGAGAACAGTTTATATATCAAAAAATTTAAATAGTTAGGAAATGAAATTCCACACTTATCAGTATTTTTCAATTCCCAACATTCGTAATTCAATTTAAATACGAACTGATATTAATTTGCTTGTATTGCTAAGCATAAACTGAGTTAACAGAAGATGTTTTTAGGTTAAGCCCGTTTTTATGTTTAGGGAATAAAACAATACCACAAAGGTAGGTTTTATTTTACTATTTGGTATATAACAAAACAATCTTTTCTCATGAAACTAATTGCAAAAGTTCTCAGAATAAGGGATAAAAAATATAATTTGTTTGATTCTATTGAACAATTTCCGCATAAAGCAAAATTCCAGCAAAATAATTTTAAAAAAGTATGTTACGTATCATTGAAAAAGTAAGTCAAAATGTTTTCGCATTTTCTGTAAAGTCGTAATTAAGAGGTTCAATACTTCAAACGCATTTTATCAAGTTTATGTAAAAATATACGATCTTTGCGATCAAGAAGTCACCTTTTTTCATCCTGAAAGTAAGAATACTGCCTTTAACCTTTAAACAATGAAACCTAGGTCCTAACCTTTAAACAATGAAAATATATCATTTTTAAATGAAAGGGTTTCGTATACTGGAAGAATGATTTTTAAAGGAGCAATGTAAAATTTAAAAAATTAAAACAATATGAAATACAAATTAAAATTAAAATTGAGGTTCTCTCCATGGTCCGCCGTCCAAGGGTTAACTGGAATGTTTGTTACATTAATTCGACTCATGCCAATAAAACTTGTATTGAACGAATACAGCTTTTCATAGGGAAGTAGGTATATGTATACGATGATATTCACGAACAGTTGAATGAAATACGAAGTGCGAGAGAAATCTGCAGCGATGGATTAAAAGATAAAAATGAAATGGGAAATATAAACAAGTGGAAAAGAGGACAAAGTCGAAGTAAATTAAAAGGAAACAAGAAAGTTCATCAACAAAGGATTGCGAAGGAACAATAGGAAGGGCCAGGATGAAAGGTAGAAAAAGGATGAAATGAAATTAAAGAGAGAACGCTCAGTTGGAAATGGGGAAAAAATGATGCCGGGAATAGAAAGGATGTATGAAACAGGATAGACTCATTTTCACGTCGATTAGTTCAGGAACAACCGTAAACGCGCTATTCCTGAGCCTAGCCACGCGAATGGTCTGAAAATGTCAACATGAGGAAATCTATTGTCCATCAGCAGATGGAGAGAAGGTGCGAAACAACGACCGTACGTTTCACGTTGAAACTATCCAAGTTTGAATGTTCGTTGGTCACGAACATTCGGTTGCCTCTTTGCCGTTAATATTATCCAACACGTACAGCGGTCTTCATTAATACAGGGTGTCTCAGGCCAGATTGTATAACCGGACACGAGGTTATTCTATAAGCAAAAATAAGCATAAAAAACAATACATTTTTTATGTTCTAGCTTTCGTTTGTGAGAAAATTGAGTTCGAAAATTCGTCGGATACATGTACATATACGTATACTCACAAAATAAGCATCCGAGGTGTACTTAATTCGTTCATTTAAGAGTTGAGAACCACCAGCAAGAATTACCCAGAAGAATGTTTTTTCTACATATCTCGAGAACGAATTAGAATTGTATAATGAAGTTAACGTTCTTTAACGTTCATTAAAGTAAGTTTTTATTTATCATAAAAAGACGATATTATGGGCATGATTTTGATCCTAAAGGATTCCATCCTTCAACTTATATAATGAAAAATAACATTTTTCTAACGCTTTTTTCGAAAACGAAAGATCAAACAGAAAAAATTAATTTTTTTCTTTCTTATTTTTGCTTATAGAATCACCATCTGCCTGGTTGTACTATCTGACCTAAGACACTCTGTATTCAGACATTATAATATTCAAATAATTATTGCTCGATGTCCATTATTTACAATTACGCTACAAAAATACGATAGACTCCCGTTATATTGCCATGTAATCGATTTGACTTCCGCACGGATTTTCAAGCGTACTAGTACTACTCTTCCACTATCACACCTACGAAAATGATACATTTTTATCTTCCTTTTTCCCTCCAATTAAATGTTTGGAAGCTTGAAAAATTTTGCACTTTTCTACAGCCAGCTGCAGCCATATCCACGGTAATATAACGAGAGTCTACTGTAATAATAATTGTCATACATACAGTCATTTACTCTGTCTGATAGAAACACAAGCCTCATTTATATTATATGGTTATTTCTTTGTAAAAAGATGGAAGAATTGGAAATTTTGATCTCAAAGAGATATTCAAATAAGTATTTCAACTATGTTTGTGAGGAGTACTAGGCCGCGAAACCGCAGGCCCCGCCGGCACGCGCGCCGCTAGTACCCGCGCCGCCGACAGGGGGCGACTGCGCGCACCGCGAACTCGCGAGGCGATCGGCCTCGCGAGCGAAGATATACCGGGCCGCGAGGCACCGAAAGCAGGTCGGTACTCGGAAGCGAATCTTCGGATGAGCAATACGAAACACGATCAGCTACGATTTTCCTCCAGCAGCGTTCGTCAGGACGGGTTGTGTTTACGGTCGTCCGGCGATACTGTCCGCTGTATCCCCGGCCACGGCCGAGAATTCTCTCGGCGGCCTTCCAACCGTCGGACTGGGCGTACACGTCTGTGCGTCGTCCACCGGATAACGGTTTTCTTACTGTCTGGGTGAGGACGGGTTGTGTCTACGGCTGTGCGCCCATGAAGGCATCTAGCACCCGATACCTGGAATCCTCCTGCTTCCGCCGCTCCGCACCGTGATCGAACTGTACCGTGGCCGCTCGATACCGCGACCGGACCACGCCGTACCGCAATCACCCGTGCCGTACCCGCTCGACACCGCGACGCGGCCGAACCGCGCCGGGCCCGCTCGACACCGCGACCGGGCTATACCGCGACTGTTAGTGCTAAGCCGCTACTGTTAAGCCGTAGTCACATAGACTGACAGGATACCCAGGGCCGTAGTCATAAGTTAAATTGTAATCTTAGAGTTAAATATATATTCTTTCACCCATACTCAACCGACTTTGATTTATTCCTTCACCTGTACCCCGGGCGTACCGGCTGAGCCGGCAAGCCCTCGGCGGTAACCCGTTACATGTTTCTCGAGCTGTTCATCTTGGTCATTCGATTAGATAAAAGGTATAGCGATATTGTATGTAGGTAACTAAAGATCTATTCCACGTGTAGATATTTGAAATTTACATACACGCGTACAGTGGTACATAGTTGGGTTACCTGATGGCAAGTGGGTCCTTGATGAAGTGGTCCTTCTTAAAACCAATTCGACTAATTTCAATTAACTTAAAATTGCTACGGTATTAGTTAAATCAGGCCTGTCCAAGTAGGGGAATCCACTCCTGGAACTCATGTTTTGGGTCCCCTTCCAACGCTGCTCCTTCAAGTAAGATGGGACGGTTCCGACTACCAAAGACGGTAGGAAAGACGGAGAGACGGTAGTCGGAACCGTCCCACCTTACTTGAAGGAGCAGCGTTGAAAGGGGACCAAAAACATGTGTTCCAGGAGTAATTTCCCCTACTTGGACAGGCCTGTCTTAAACTAATAATGCAAAAGATTTTTCACTTCGGCCAAAACATAGGTCCCCTTTTTCCATGCAATTTCCATATCAACAATTTTTTGTATCATTAATAGTTACGGAATAAGAGCTCTGTATCAGTTTAAGTGACACACTCTGTATATTTAGAAAAAAGTGAAATTTATTTAAAATATTTATATACAAAATACAAAAATTTTATTGAAAAAGCATTGAAAAGCGTAACAATTAGTTGTTATAAAACATGATTTTACATAGCTTTTTCTGCGGTGTGGTAACTCAGGGAGGAACGAAACTCACCGGTTTTCTCCTCGGTCCTCGATAAATTATTTCACGGTAGCCCTTTATAGACTTATCCCATATGCTCCAGTTACGTTCAGTGTGCATCAATATCAGGAATTTCATAATTTAGTAACAAGTCGATAAATAAAGATATAAAATAAAAAGATGAAAAGAGAAAGAGAAAAGGTCAGTGCATATTACTTGAAAAAGGGGCAAACTGCGTGGACAGAGAATAATAAAGTACATATTTGTTAGAAACTGAAAAGCAGAGTGTAATTATTGGTAATAAGGTTATAAATATTAGATTATGGGATTAAAATTCAATAAAACACAAGATATTTTAACACAAAAACTATTTTTATTATAAGCTAGGAAGGACGTCTTTACTCTACGAAGGCTGAGCTAAGAAATGAGGCTTTCTGAAAATGCATGGCAGAAAATCTGGCCCCCACTTCCACAAAGAAAACTAACGGCCTGGGTCTGCAACGTGTTTATTACTCAGGCCTTTAGATTTAGATACGGTCAGAGGCCCATTGATTCTGGTTACTAGTAAGTTACACCTTTTTCTTTACAATGCACCCAATGTCTCTCAACACCAAGATTCATTTTTGCTTATACCTAAACGACAAATAATCCAACAATAAATACACGATAATACTTTCTGCATCGGAATGGTTATTAAGAATCAACAGGGATGTCGGTCCACGCCCGAATTAATCATGGGCGCCGGAAGGCGGCCGGAAATTTATCTGCCCTAATCTAACCTACGTATAAATCAAATGTGTTTAATTCCTTGAGAATTAGTAATACAATATAAAACATAACGTAATGTAACTAAAAAAATGGATTTTACATAGAACACCCTATAGAAACGGAAGCCGATATCACTATGGTGTGAACGACTGTTCGACACTTGACGATGACGGTTGCTTCAGCGAAGACGGTAGTGTTTAGTTGCATCTGTACAGGAAAAATTCTATGTATTGTACGAAAGTTTTTAATTAATATCTCGGAAACTAATAGGAAGCCGAAGATACCACTTTATATTTGGGGTCGTCTACCTGTTCCCAACCAACCCTCCAAATTTCATCTTGATCGGCGACCGGTCGTATTCGGAACTACAGCCAAAGAAAAATCATGCTGTAAAGAAATTAGAAGAAGAATTTGAAGAAAATAGGAACCCATTTTACGATGCGGAACTGTTTGTCGCTGGATCCCACTTTGTATTTTTCGATCCCTTATAGCACCCGAAAAATTATTCCAATCACAGATTCTGACTCCAAATATTGTTTATAATCAGATAAAAAAATAATAAAATCACTGATTCACATTATGTCACATTGGAACTTTTCAAACTTATTATGGGATAACATTGTACAATCATATAAATGGGGCCGAATGGATTAAAAGTTTTCCATTTGATTTTCTTAAACATTGTAGTTGTATTTTCCGTACAGATCGAGCTTATTAATTTCTGGTTGCTGTTTCTGAAATCGCTATTATAATTGATGATTGTTCTGATTATATTGTTAATTGTGATTCTATTACCTATTATGCATAGGACGTGGTATGAGTTCGTACTGGGTTGGTGTGCAAGCTATTATTTCAGTCCTGTGGCGTACTTCGCCCTTATCTTTCTATTTTCTCAGCACGAAACACTTTTTGTTGATGGTTCTATCTTCCCAGAACTATGTGTAGCTATGTGTTTAGCATTTAGGTCACTAGTTATTGCATAATAATTATTACCTCAATCTAGGTTGAACTTAAAATTAATTTATTTTATCTGTGGAGATTTTTCTATCTTCGTTAATCACATAAATGACTATGAAATGGAAGTTTTGGCGAGGGATTACTAAAGGGTATAGCAGGATAAGATGGTTAAAAGTGCCCTTGAACCGAATTTGCTTCGCAATGCACCATTCGATAGCATATCCCAAAAAATCATGGTACGCCAAGTTTCCACCCTGTACCTCAATCGGGAGGGCAGTTACAGGGTAAGAAAGAAAAAGTAGTTTTTGCCATATTTTTCCTATTTAATGGCATTCAAAAAATCTGAAAAAATTCTAGAATATTCTAGCCATGTTTCTTTATGATTGTGAATTTTGTCAGATGTTTCGATTGCAAATCCTAGGCGTGAAAAATCAGAAACGCAAAAAAAAGTCGAAAAATTGAGATTTCGGGTAGAAGCTTTCGAGACACTAGATTTTTACTTTTACAGTAGTTAGATATTAGCATGACTGGTGTCCCCAATTTTTTTCAGATTTTTCATTCTGGTGCGTTAAACCGAAAAAAGTCAAAAACCGATATTCTCTACATATTTCGTGCGATAACATGAGAAATACTTTCAATTTTTACATCTCCTTTACACACTTATTGTTAGTGCATTATGTGATTTCTAACATTTTTGCACTGGATGCAGTAAAATCTGAATGGAGAGAGTGAAGTTATTGTAAATAATTGAAAATGCATTGCATGCATTTTTAATTCTATTTTTTAAATCAATGATGTTTTCTACAGGGTGATTCTCTCGCTACACAAGACAAAAGCCGTGCCGCACAATGGAACCCCTGCTGTTCCGTTTCTTATTTTCGTCTCATTGTCAGCCATAAACACACACAGAGTAGTTTTGGGTCCGGCGATATGGCCCCTGGGTCTCTTTACCCGCAAAAACAGCAGAGTTCGATTGTGCGGCACGGCGTTTGTCTTGCGTAGTGAGAGAATCACACTATACTTCCCTTTCATACATGACCTGTTTGAGGTGGCCCCATAAAAAATAATCGCATGCTGAAAGGACTGGTGACCTGGGGGGCCAAGAAATTATTTCTCTACGGCTGATCCATTTATTTGAGAATGTTTCATTTAACCACGTCCTGATCCTTAACGCATAGACTTTACTAAGATGGATTAATCTATTTGCAATTTTCTCCAGAAAGTCTAATTTCTAATTAGACTCGACAGTTCTTTACGAGACTATTAGTTATACCGAAATACAGTTTTCAATACGTTTTATGATTTGGAATTTCATGTATTCATCAAACAGAAAATTGCAGACATCATAAATTTTATTATCTCTGTCCTTATGATTTTTCCATTCTCATCTGTTTAACCATTCCTTTGAATTTTTCCAACCAATTGAAAGAAGTTCCTTTCTCGAAAGGAACCAATAATATCTTCTGAAAAATTTTTCCAAAAGGTACGAAACGGTATTTGGATTAGAATTCTCCAAGCCTTAGAAGTGTACACTAGTCCTTTCGCAAAATCACGGTTAAAAATGTATCTTAGTGTTTAGGACAAAATAGAATTTGTGCGGTTGAGGGGTGATAGATATTTGACATATCGTGAAGTTAGTGGAATTTTTCACCAACGACATCCGGAGCGACCAAAACCACATCCAATGACGGTACAGTTCTTGTTTTCACTTAATAAAACACTGTTAAGTATTGAATTTTTAATTGATTTAATTTTATTGATACGTTATAAAAAAAGATTAAATATTCAACTTTATATTTTCCTTCAAATTTTTTTTTTCTAAATAGACTTACACACAGAATGACTAACATTTCAGATAAAAAGAATTTGCGAACGATTTGCAATTACTGGTAACGTGTTGGATTAAGTGAAGCTAGGTACTCCTCTCGACAAACGCTGCCAGGAAATAAACGTATTAGCCGCCATTAATAACAAGTCAACGATGTCTCTTCAGGAAGTGTCAAAGTGTATATAATTCTGTAGCTCCCCACCACTTGCGTATAAACATTTACGCGGGAATGTTTGAATTCATATTTATTCATTGTCCATATTTTTTAGTTACATACTAAATTTTATCATATTTGATAATTACAAATCATACGATTTTGCTTCTAAATTACTTTTAATATTAATATTGTCAATGTTAGGATTTTGAGAATTCCTGCTCCTCCTATATTGCCATTTTCTCTAGGGAAGCCTGATCTTATCACGAGTGTACATACATAATGAGAAAAATATATTTAATGTATGTAACGTGGTGACACCCGTGCCCCCCCGTTACAATCGCTGCGCTTTCCCCCACGTTACACCTCCACCTCGAAACCACTCGCAACCCTTCCCTCACCTAACCCTTTCCCCCTGGTCACCGGTGTCGGGCCGATGGAGGCAAAAGAAGACGGACAAGGAACACCCACAGCAGGAGCTACGAGGCCGGCGACAGACTCCTAACCGTCCCCCAAGGAAACGGAGCAACGTGGGACTCCGAGGAAAGAGACAAAGCTGCCCAGACCATGCAAACGTCCACCCGGAGCCATCTGTCGCCGAGCCCGAAGACCTCAACCCACCCGTCATCGCGGGATATCCGCCAGCCCCATCGACCCCGAGCACCGGTGTATCGAAGATCGATAATCGATCTATCCAGTTGCCGGAAGAGGCCCCCTTCCTAGTCCCATCCCCTCCCATTGAGCCCTAGGCTAAGCGAGAGTACCGAGTAAGAGAGAGCGACTTTGGAAAAGAGACAGGTTGTGTGCGAGAGAGTGAGAGAAGTTTTGGGTGAGTCCCTTAACGTAACTATTGTAATTGCGAGATCGAGGCAACGGCTATTTTCTCCGCCCGCGCATTGTTCGAAGTAGAGACGACTCCCCCTTTTGATTTCCCGAACACAGCTATTCCTCATTCGCGTAACGTAGGCGAACTTTCCCGCGAACCCCTCTCCCGACCCTAGAGATTTCCCTTCCCACAATAATCCTCCTTGCGTACTCCCCCGCGAAGTATTGTACGGACGTAAGTGCCCCGAGACCCATCCCCTGTACACCACCCACGAACCCCTTTCCCCTTTCGATTTTGATCGCCACAGCGAGTGGCTAGCGCCCAACGTTTGAGAGAGAGAATATTGTAAAGTAAAGGGCGAATAGAACATTGTATAGAGTGAACCCCCGAAGAGGGTCACATGTAAAACTTAATTAATTTGTAACGTAAAAGTAGTAGCACAGATTAGATGTTCCTGCAAAATTCTGTGTAAATGTGCGGAAAATACAATATTTACTCAATTTTTTTGTAATGTATCATCAATGTAGAAACATTTTCTTTAAGAATTATCAACTGGATGAAGTTAGAAATTACTAGACATAATATGTTTGTGTACATCTTTCTGCAAACTATGTAAATTTCAAAAATAATTTATTTTTATTATTATCCTTGGCTTTTGGAAAATTTGAATTTATTTAAAATAGAAGTTCACTCTAATTTTTCCAAATAGTTTTGAATTTATTGTGAAAAATATAAAGTAGGTAATTTATATACAGTGTTCGCAAAACCGTTCTCTTAACTTATCGTTAGATGTATGTATTTCAAAGTTTCTTAGAAGAGTAGTGGTTATACGTGACAGGACTGTATTATTAAACTTTTTCGATACAGTTTTTTCGTCACAATAAACTCATTATTTCGAAAGATTGAAAGTTGTATATTCTCGTTTAAATTTTTTGTGTTGAAACTTTGTAATGAGTTTTTGAAGGCTCATTCCTGCCTTTACATTTTTTGTATCGTGCAATATTTTTCTTATCTTAATACTTTCTCTCAATTACTTTATCTAACAACATTAAAAATTTAGAATTTATTTTCTGAAACATTTAACGTAAGAAAATGAATAGTTAAAGGACATGTGTATATTGAGTAATATTTAATAATACTATGTTCAATAAATCAATATTTGTTAAAAATAGAACCTTATAATATTTACTATAATAAAAAACTCCGCGTTAAAGATAAAAATTTATTAAAAACGGAGGTTAGCTGTATAAATTGTTACGTTAAATAAAATTTCAATACCCTACAATGATGAAAAAATAAATAATTCGTACCATTTGTTGCATTTAATTTTATATAATGTTAAAATTATTTTCTGCTTTTAACTTTTCTTGCTTTTAATATTTTCATAAAACAAAAAATAAAGAAACTGATAAAATATAAAAAGTTAAGTTCTAATTTATCAATTCTCTTCTGAAGAGGAGAAAATTCAATTGCTTAGCAGGAGACGCATTTGATTTCTTTTCTTACATCCATCGGCTTAATAACCAAACTGAGGATGACGTGGAAAATCACTAACAATGATTTATTACAGTGATCGCAAAATCACGATCATAGTCGTGATTTAACTTCATTCTCAATGGCGATCGTGATTTTGTTTTAATTTTTTCGTAATATAGTTTATACTTATCGTAATAATGTGTATATGGAGTTGTTTTTATTTGAAACAATGGCGCTAGGTCTAGGGATTTTTTTTATTGTTTTGGTATTAATTTTCATATAAGGAGTTTAGTTTAGAGATAACGTGAACTACTACTTATAAATCACTTATAATTCGATCACGTTCGATCTCAACCACGATGATTTTTCACACTGATTCGTGATCCTTCGTGATTGCCTCTAATTGATGAAGAGCATAACTCTTCTTTTCGCGCGTTATACTTTTAGACCATGTATATAGTCTAAAGTTATAGACAAGAAAAGGGAAATATAAATTTCAAATTTATACTATAGGCTTTTTTTATACAGGGTGTCCCAGAACTGGGGTAGGACCCGTGGAGGGATGATTCTAAACAACTTTTTCCTTTGCCAAAATGTTGGTTAAGTCTTTGTTTTCGAGTTATTAACGAAAAACACTGGCCAATCAGAGCGCGCCTTTAGCGCGGGCCGAACCGCGAGAGTGTTGGGTATGCTCTGCGTTCAAACCGTGGTCGTGATCAAGTGCATCGGCACCACGTCGGTGTAATAGGATTCGTTGTTCATAATCAACCAATAATTCGATACTATTATTCCTTTCTTTTTTTAATTCATTATTCGATACAGCTTTTGCCCAACGAGTTCTATTATACCGACGTGGTGCCAATGCATATGATCACGACCACGATTTGAACGCAGAGCATGCCCAACACTTTTGCGATTCGGCCCGCGCTAAAGGCGCGCTCTGATTGGCCAGTGTTTTTCGTTAATAACTCGAGAACGAAGACTTAACCAACATTTTGGCAAAGGAAAAAGTTGTTTAGAATCATCCCTCCACGGGTCCTACCCCAGTTCTGGGACACCCTGTATAAAAAAAGCCTATAGTATAAATTTGAAATTTATATTTCCCTTTTCTTGTCTATAACTTTAGACTATATACATGGTCTAAAAGTATAACGCGCGAAAAGAAGAGTTATGCTCTTCATCAATTAGAGGCGATCACGAAGGATTACGAATCAGTGTGAAAAATCATCGTGGTTGAGATCGAACGTGATCGAATTATAAGTAATTTATAAGTAGTAGTTCACGTTATCTCTAAACTCCTTATACGAAAATTAATACCAAAATAATAAAAAAAATCCCTAGTCCTAGCGCCACTGTTTCAAATAAAAACAACTCCATGTACACATTTCTTTCAGAATTTTGTTCGAAAAATGAGACTTTTCCATGTTTCGCTGTTACTTTGCCAGGGGTGGTGCTGTCACTTCTGTTGACCCTATGATGTCTTTTAATCTTTTTTTCATTTCCCGCCATACGTACTGTTGAGAGCCGAGGAGTTTGCCGGATCAGGGCGGAAAGTTTGGAGATTTTCGCTCGCTCCACCTAATCTCACCTCTGACGTTCTCGAAGGCATGTTATAATTCTATCTTACTCAATTCGACACGTTCCATTCTCTTTCCTTGTTACATCGAATTAGTAGATGTGATTCTTTCTGCCAATACGAGAAACATGTATGACAGAATGTCACTTTAAACAGGAGTGGCATAGCGATTAATCACCCCGAAGTGTGTTCACCTGGTAAGTCTGTTCCCTCAGCTCTCAACAGTCGGGGATATTTTAAAGCCATATTTAAGAATTTATAAATCCTTATTAGTGGTAACCTCAGGCCTGATAAATATGATAAGCTAATATAATTCTTCATTCCTATACATCCAACTTTTCAATCAACGAATTGTTGAACAGCAGACACTATGTTTTAAAGGATCTGCTGGATTCTTTGCTTTTCTGCTTGTATCTGCTATATTATAATAACTTATAAATAAGATTAGGAGTATTAGGCCTATTATCCAAATAGGACTATTTATGCTAAGAATACGTAGTAACACGTGCTAGCAAAGAGTGTAACGTTTGTTATAAAACACTAACGGCCGTATCAAACTGGGGTAGAATTCTACTCTGCTCTGGAATTCTAGGGTTCAGAGATCGATCGTCAAGTCTGCCATTGTCTACAACTCTTTTCCGGAAAAAACCGTCCCTCACAGATGTACCTGCATCCTTTGAAGTCTTTCTTTGTTTGGTAGACAAGAACTCTCGCACAAAATATTTCTCATACAGCCTTCTTGCTTTAGCTGCATTATAAGCTCATATACAAAAAGCATATTATTCATTTTTAAATTAAAACTTTCTATTGTGACTTTAAGCTCAGTATTTTTTTCCGTAGAAAGAATCTGATTGTAACATAAAGGGAGTACTGTAAATGTTTAGAAAATATTTATATGGTCGTGTACAGGACATTAAACGTTATTTATAAACAAAGCGAAAAGAATATTACCAGTTCTACTTAGGAAAAAAATTATTAAAACAAAAAAACTCGTTATATATTGTAAAGGGGGTCAAATAGAACATATTTGTATGACCCTTTTTCATTGTTTTCAAGTGCTGAATTAATCTCTGAAGTGGGTCCCACATTTACGGAACTGCCGCTACTTCAATGAAACTGAATCAATAAAATCATACCTTCTATAAATGCATGTTGACGTTATAACTCATTGTTGGATGACGCATTACAAAGACCTTCTGTTGTTCTATTAACATTTTTGTTGGCGAACTGTTTCATCTATTCGCTGCTAAAAATTTGGCCACGTGATATCGCGTGGAGGCTTTTGTATATTTTAACAGATTTATTTCCAGCTTATCTGACTCAATGTATGTCTGATGCCAAAGTCTTTTTAGTTGAACACTGCTGAGGGACATTTCAATAATACAATAGAAGAGAAGGTATGAATATGAGATAGGGTAACCCATACACAGTATTAATACTTTTAACTATGATTGTATATCTAGTATCACGACGAGTAAATCAAATACTCTCCCATAACAACCATTCTTGATAGCTACCATTCAGCTTTTGACTGTAATAGAAAGTTTCCATGTATGCTTCTTAAAGTGTTTACTTTGGCTTATTTTGTTAGTTTTTAAAAAGCAAAATGAGTTAGTTATATTATAATAATCATAATGTTAATATATCATGAGGATATTTGAAATATTTGTGGTTTGATTATGATAATTAATGATTGATAGCAATATGAGACAGTCTTATGTACTAGCACATTTTTTAATTTATTACTAAATAATAAATGTTTCCTGAAGATTGTAAAGGTGAATCGTGGGTTTAATATCTACCATGTCATTTATGAGCAAAATAAAATAAACCCTTCGTTTAATTGCTGTTGTCTTCGTATATTTAATGTTCTATTATGTTTAATTTATCATCATTTATGTTCTATCCTAGGTTTATAATTTTATTTTTCTTAAAAGTAACACTGTCTCATATTGCTACTCGAATATCTAATAGCCGGAATTTACCATTATTTAGAAAAAGTGAAACAAAAACAAATTTTCTAAACTTTATAATATTTGTATTTATATAGCATATTCCGCATGAAATTTTTTAAATATCTATGCTTGATGTTTCTATTTATGACTATTCTGAGACTCTCTACATATATCTAACAATCGTTCTAAAATTTTCCAAAACAAACTCTAATTTTGGCACTAACAATAAGTATATTTAAAATAATTTAGAAAGAAATAATACAATTTTTAATTAATAAATATTATAAAATTTAGTATATAATTAAAAGGAATTAGTATTAGAACGAAATTATTTAATCAAAAAAATTTGAAGCTCCTGTAACTTTTTTCATTGCAATATCGAACCTCCTTAAATTTCAAGTATTGTACAGTAAAAAAAAAAAAGGAAAAAAATCATGGGACCAATTAATCATAATTTGTTTAATTTCAGACGTAATACTGGACGTATTTTTGCTCAATTTAAAAAAGGGTGTCTGCGTTTTCGCGTGTTTGAGAAAAACGTGAACAAATATTTGAAAAAAGTCTGCGCTGTATAGTAAGTTATGAGTAAGCCGTGAAAGAGTGTTTCGAGAAAATTGACCGTAGTGAGACCGTGATTTCTAGAAAAATGGAGATACTTCACAGTTGAATTTCGCTCCTCCTTTGTCTTGCAGACTTTATTACTTGACATTTGTCTCTTTTATTACTACTTGTACACTTTTAATACCTGGGTACCGTTTCTCTGAATTTTCTACGTTCCGTAATACGATTTAATAAAGTACGAAACATTTTCGTTTGAAATTTTATTAGATTTTTTTACTTTTAAACGTATTGTATAAAACATACAAAAATGTTTTAAAAATTTGTTCACGGATATTTTTTCTTAATTGAAGTGTTTTATAAGAATCGTAAAATGAAAATAGTTATTTGCTGTAGATTTTAATTTTTATTATTAAATGTATCAGATACACGTTCTCTTGTATATAGTGGATTTCACGAAAACTGATTATACAGTGTTCTGTTTTGTAATGTAGCTTAATTGCCATCTCATTTTAATACCGTTGACACTTATTAATTTTTATGAAAAGCACAGAGGAATTAATCCCAACGTTGATTGTATCACACCGGAGAAAAAGGTGATGTTCCAGGTTCCCGCGCTTCCCAGTCGGCTTCTCGGTTAGAATGAGAATGTAGTGAAAGATGTCCCATATACGTACATATACAGGGTGTCCCAGAACTGGGGTAGGACCCGTGGAGGGATGATTCAAAATGTTGGTTAAGGCTTTGTTTTCGAGTTATTAATGAAAAACACTGGCAAATCAGAGCGCGCCTTTAGCGCGGGCCGAACGACAAGAGCGTTGGGTATGCTCTGCGTTCAAACCGTGGTCGTGATCAAGTGCATCGGCACCACGTAAGTAGGTGTAATAGGATTCGTTGTTCATGAGCAACCAATAATTCGATACTATTATTCCTTTCTTTTCTTAATTCATTATTCGATACAATTTTCATCCAGCGAATCCTATTATTCCGATGCGGTGCTGATGCACTAGATCACGATCTCGGTTTGAACACAGAGCATACCCAACACTCTCGTGGTTCGGCCCGCGCTAAAAGTGCGCTCTGATTGGCCAGAGTTTTTCGTTAATAACTCGAAAACGAAGCATTAACCAACATTTTGGGAAAGGAAAAAGTTGTTTAGAATGACCTCACCAATCATCCCTCCACTGTGGTCTCCCACTACTTGCGTATAAATGTTTAAAGTTTAAATTTAACTTTATTATTTCTTGTTTTTTAGTTATAGACTAAATTTTATAATACTTATTGTAGTATTTAAAAATTGTATTTTTTTTCTAAACTATTTTAAATATTATTATCGTGAAAATTAAGGTTTTAGGAAATCCTGCTTTCCCTGTATCGCTATTTTTCCCAGGAAAGCCTGATTGATCGCGCCCCACCTCAACTCCCGAGTACTTTCGTTAGTGACGTATGATTGGTAGAAGTGGTCACATCTACCCATTAGGCTCGTGCGAAATTAGGAGGTCAGTTAATGTGCGCGTAGTACATACCCCCTCTTGCCCTGTGCCGTCAAGCGAGACTTCTTGTGATCGGAGGACAGTAAATATCTACTGTGCATCGATGAACAGAAGTCTCATGAGAAGGACGCAAATCTGATTGGTCAGAATGGAAGGGAGACACCCCATTTCACACGCATTTTCGGTTCTAGCGAGCTAGCTCATCGACGAAGAAAATCGATGAGACGTATCGAGACTGAGTGAGATCGTGCGAGGCGAGCATTGGCGTAGGCATACAGTGGATCCAAAAAGTAGTAGCATATGCTTCAAGACAGAATAATTTTTTCGAAATCGAACTAAATCACTTGGGGTTTTTTTTTTTAATTACGAAATGATATATTAAATATATTAAATAAAGTACGAAATGATTAACGGTAGTTCAGAAAACCCGACCCTCGTAAATACAGAAATCCTACGCCTATGTAGCGTGCGACGTCAAAAACCTAAACGTTGGCGTTACGAAAGTGTCCAATGTGTGGGGAACTGGCGGAGCGAACGAGGATCTCCCTTTGCCTCTGTGCCGTCCCGCAGGACATCTTGTCATCGGTGAACAGTAGTTGAGTGAGTGTACCAAATATGAGGCGGTGAGTATGAAAAGTATACAGTGGGTATAGAAAGCATTAATTTGTACAGTAGACAATTTTAAATAATAATAATAAAACTGCGAATTATCAATTGATTTTTTATAATACTTAATTTATTGAAGAACCCTATAATAGATGTTGCACAATGCAGAAGCTACTCGCATAATTAGCAAAATTAACAATAATAGTTCAAAAGTTGATTGAAATGTACGAATAAGAAGCAACTAATTTAGAAACAGGTAGCTTATTCTTATCTGTTTAAATTAAATTAAATTAAATTATTTATTTCTTATTGAAATTCCAAGGTAGTTTTGTGATTAAACAATCGTATGAATGTTTATTGTTCTAAAATACTGTACAAAAAAAAGGCAGAAATATTAGTGGCAATAAATTGGATGATTCTTTATTAGATTCTGAATTGAACGAACAGCAATCAATATTATTCGTTGGACGTCGTAAAAATATTACTGACAGCGATACTAACAATAAATCTATTAATACATAAATCTATACTACAGGAGAAAAATATTATGTCAAAAGAAATCTCTTGTTCTATAAAAAGTTATGTTCTTTCTCAAGACTCTAAAGCACCTTATTCTCTTATTTATTCTTAGATACTTACATGATAAAGGAGTTTTAAACAATATATAGAATTACATATGTAAATATTACATCCCACTATTATTTGAAAGTAAGAAACCGTTTTATTAATAATACAATACTTAAGATTGAAAATTAATTGCAGATTTATATTCGAACATTAAAGTTCGTTAGTATCACGTTATACTTACAATGTTTTTTCTGTTTAATGACGAAAAAAATTGACTTACAAAGGGTTATACAATCGCGATCAAAACAGGTTTCCAAGGAAAAATGGTGATGTCCCGAGTTTCCACTCATCCCTTTAAACATCCTCGGGAAAAAATGACGAATCTAGGGGAGAGAGAGCTTCATATACAGTAATGCCTCAATAGTAGACTCATTTTTGTCTCCGTAATACACGCAAAGTCACCTCCACTATTTCTTGGAATTGTTTCGAGTGATACTTTACTGATAATGGGTCAGTGAAAAGTCAGTTAAAATTAAGGTCGTGAGAATTCCTGCTTTCGATATATCACCATTTTCTCTATGGAAGTTTGATTTGATCGTATTGCGATTTCAAATCGAGAACACTTCCATACATTTACAGTTTGTAGTATCTTTAACCGTTTACTGCTGACGTTGAGAGTATCACAATCAGTGATTTCGCTGAGTTTCGTCTTTTATTTTGTGTATAACTAACAAGGAGAAATTGTTAACACGAAAAATCTAATTTTAATGAAAGTTGTTAAGATTGTAGTGGGAAGATCGCAGACCTAAGATTATGGAAAATTATTGTTGAGGTTTTAGTGAAAAGAGAGAAATAATGAGACGCCAAGTTGCGTTTTTCTAATGGTGTCGAGAACACGTCTTTTCAATATGGCGACCGCATCGCGTCCTGCCGATTGGTAATCCAGGGTGCGCTGCTGTGCCACTTCTTAAAGCTGCGTTCACGCAACAGTTATAGTTCGTCTCTTTAGACGAACTTTAGACAAGATATTTGATACTTTGCAGAAAAAAAACAGTCTTATAGTACGTTTAAATACTAAGACGTAATTACTTAATATACAGTGGGTGATCATATTATTATGAACAGTTCGAAATTACCACTTGCCGGAGCGTCTATTATTAAATATTTATAAAACGTGCCCTATATGGACCAACCGAAATTTCGTTCCGAGAAGCAGATAACGTCGAAACGTTTGGAAAGAAGGGGCGTCGTCCTGCCTCAATAAAACAGTCGTCAACGGACCGCGGTCGCGATCGGTCGAACGGTATTCATTTCTCTACCTCGTAGTCGGATTTTAGTAGTGCTTTTCCGCGATTACGTTAGTATTCTACCACGTAGTCGGTGTTCAATAGTGCTTTTCCGCGAATACGTTAGTTTTCTACCACAAACAACGCGCCCGGGGCCTTGTCGGGTCCACTGATTACAAACCCAAGGCCCTGCCAGCAACAACCAACGCAACATCGCGCCCGAGGCCCCGCCGGTCACTGATTACAAACCCAAGGCCTCGCCGGCAATAATCACATCACATGCTCGGAGCCCTGCCGGTCCACTGGTCACAAACCCAAGGCCCCGCCGGCAACCAAAAAACGTCTCCCTGCGCAGGGGATCCAACGGAACCTAGTTCCTATATCATCACACATGGACGTCTCCTTGCACGGAAGTTTCCAACGGAGCCGAGTCTTCGTATCCTTGTGACTGGATGGTCTCTCCGCGCAGGAGACTCCCACGGGAGCTGCTTCCCGAAAGACCGAAACGCGCGATTAACAAATCGCTGGAGAACGTCAAACATTCGTATACACGACATCATCCGTATCACACGCGACACACTCACACACACAATATCAAATTCACACAAATCGAAATTCAAGCTTTTTCCCTTTTATCTAAACAACTTCAAGGGTTTTTTACGTCTTCGGGCTTTTTCCCTTGCATATCACAAAATAAACTCTTTATTTAACACCATACTAATCTTGATTGATTATTTATCAAACCGGCGTCGACAGATTCTAAACATCCTTTCAACAAATGTTCAATAATTACGAACCTTCCCCGAATCGTCACCCGGGCTTATCTAAAATTAAAGGGGGAAACGGATTTAAAAGAGCTGACATCGAGAGGACGAGCATTCTTGTTCAAACCTTGGACGAAGCAAGATCAAGTCTAATTTCAAAAAGATCCTGACTTATCGAAAAGATTGGAACCGTTTCATGTTGAAGGGTTTCGATCGTACACCACTTATTTGAAGTTTGATCGGGAATGGATTTGAAAATACATTTAAAATGGTATTCCTTTTTAATTCAAAACTTACTGTTATATTTTCATTATTATGATATTGCTATATTTTACAACTTTTATAATTTAAAACAACCGCTAACCGCGAAAACTACTGAACCAATCGTTATCAACTTTCAACTACATCATCTTCATGGTCCCCGGAAGGTTTAACAATAATAAAATCTACCGATTTTTCATTAAAATGTTATTATGCTATTAAAAAAGTGATTTATGATATGTGAATCCCCGTCGCGCATGCGCTCTTTCCGCTGCAGCCGCGCAAGCGCTCTTGCACTGCTGGAGTGTAGTTTGAGAATCACCCACTAGATGGCGAACAGCATTCCACAAGAGAGTTGGCGAGTTCAGGCTATTAGATTTTCAAGATCAGGCAAGCAAGCAGTCCCCTTTGTCGTTGTGGAATCATGGAAGACAACCTCAACCACATACTCTGGCATTGCCCTCTTTTGGATCGTCACCGTCTTGAACTTACCAGTAGTCTTCGTCGACAGGGCTGGCAACCTCCCTGGTGCATAGAAGCTTTTCTCTCTGGTCCGCATCTCAAGGAACTAAATATTATCACCCGCTTTTTACAGAAAAACAACATTTCTATCTAGCTATTTTTTTACATATTATCAAAGATTGTTCATCTCCGTTTCACTAACTCTTTTACGAACAAATCGTAGATATGTAATACTTATTTTTGTACCAGATCAATGAGTTCCGACGGAGCTTACGATCTTATTTTTTTTCAATAAATACAATACAATACAATAGGCTATTAGATGAGCTCACCTATGTATGTACTACCACATGAATTATTACTTCAAATTCTCGAAGTTTTTATTTATGAGAATGGGCGAAGCCGCGACGGGAATGCTAGTAATGTTAATATTTGGTCCACGCCGCCCTTGGCATCTATAATTGCCTGAATACGTCTTGGCATGCTTTCCATATTTTTTCGGCAATTTTCTAGATTTTCTGGGTCCGTAATGCCATACTAATGTAATTTTGTCAATCAGTTGTTGCTTGTTAGTTATTGTCTCTGATGCAATGCGACGCTTTAATAATACCCATAGATTTTCTATTCGGTTCATATCTGGTAAGTTTCCAGGCCACGGTAAAACTTGAATTTTTTTTATTAGTTAGGCAGGCTGTTACGGGTTTTGCTGGAAAGGGTATATTTTACTTTTATGGAATACATAATAGCATCGGAAACATAAAATATGTAAATTTTCCATCTGTTCATAATAATTTGATCACCCACTGTAGTGTATAATCTCTTTCATTGTCAAGTATAGCTTGTCAACGTTGGGGCATACTGTTGCTCAGCTTTTCCACGTATTTCTCTAATGACAACCACCATATCCGTTTAATTTGACGGCATAACTGCTTCAAAATAAGTACCTATACGTTTCCCACGAAGTTTGATGATACTCTAGACTTTTTCGATTGGGTTAGCATCTGGCACCTGTGAAAGTCAGTTTAGTTATGTACAATATATTCTTGTAGCATCCAAGATAAATTGTCTTCACCAAACCACTCTCTAGCAGATTTCAGAAGACTTTTTTTATAGATTTTTAACATCATTTCTGCATTTAAATTATCCATAAAGAGACACAATGACCCAAGAAACCGAGAGAGCAGAAGCATCTCCAGGCATTGACCTTCACCAGATGTATAGTATACATCTATAGCATTGAACAGCCTCTAACAGACGAGGCTTACTTTTTAGGAATCCATGTCCAAAAAGAAGCTTCATCAGTAAAAATCATATTATTCCAATTTCGGTCAATGTTTTGATGTCTCCAGTTTAACCGCTTTTGCATGTGGTTTAGCGACAGCAATGGTTTTTGCAACTTGCTTCGGTATGCGATGTTAGATTCTTGTCATAATTCCAACATTGATTCTCTTTATCACAAGAATTTTTCGGATCTGACGCAATGTTATAGAAGGATTTCGCTTAAACAGTTTTGAAATGATTTTATCCTAGCTATAGCTTGTTACACGCATTTTCCCCCTCTCTTGAAAATCATCAGCATTTTATACTGTCTTATACCGTTCCACCCACTTCCTAACAAACGCGCTTGACTTTTTCATGTAACGAGTTATTGCTGGAAAACTCAATTTTGGTCCTTTGAGATGGATACAAAGACACACCGACTCGAATCGTCTAGCGTGCGCTGAATTCATTATGAAATTCGAATATTTATAACGACGGATGTCGCCGACTGACAAATTCATAATAACGCGACATAGTTGATCCCCACATCACTCTAGTGTAACAATTGCTTAACTCGACAGAACGCATTTGAATGGTAGATCAACTATTGACATTTACAGTCACTGGATAAGATAAGCTAGGTTTGAAACAAACACGATTAAAAAGTAATATTACAAAAATTTTGTTGAAATATTCAAAAATATGACGACAAATACCTTGTTGACATGTAACTATTTTAAGAAACATAGTGGTATCGTGCTCAACTTATTACTAATATTACTGAACAATTTACTAAGAACATTTTTACGGAGGTTGACTTTTTGCTGTTAACATCATACGATCACCAAAAAGTGTCTTACGTGAGAGTTATACAATGGAACCCTTATCGAAGCCCGACGAGGAAAAAAATAAAAGTAGAGTACAGCGCAAATGTATTGTCTTTCTTGATAAAGGCAAACACAACAATAAGCAAGCTCTTTTTGTTGCTTCTGAGTTTCGTACGGTTTTGTATAGTCCTCAGACTGGAAGGAATCGTTTTAGATATCATATCCAATACTAAATTCCTGCATACAATTCTTTTAGATATTTTTGTAATCATAATACATTATGAGTAATATACTCGCATGTGAATGAATAATATATATATATAGCATATTTTATCTTACAACAGACTTTTGATAACTTTCCACAAAGGCCTATTACCGTCCATATGTATGTATAGTGCACCGATGACAAGATGTCCCATGAGACAAATGCAAATGTGTGCATCTCATGGGACATCTTGTCATCGGTGCACAGTACTTTTGCCAATATTAATTACGTGTTCCCACCACACTGTTTTTCACGTATGTGATTTGTTTCAGCATTTCATTATTTTGGGACTATTCCGTTATGCTTGTCTTCATCTTTTAGCTCTATGCCGTTCCACTAGCTATCTTCTCAGCGCAGTATATATGATTTGGTACAGTAGATAATATTAATAAAATTAAGGCATTAAGAAGAAAGGAATGACATTGAAAGTTTGAATATTAGTGTAAAAATAAACATCAATCTTATTATACATTAGCTTTGCTGTGAAGGCATTTTTTAAGTTTCCGTTTTCCAGAAATGTCCTCCCATACTGCCCCTAGTGCGGAAAGTCATCAAGACTGCAGGAACCAACTGCTGCTTAGAAGCAAATATTCCCCTCCCAGAGGTACCACACTATGGAGCTTAGTTTAAAGGGGTAGACACAGTTAATGCAGCGAGGTGACATTTCTGGCAAAAATGAGCCTAAACTGGGGTTTACGGGAATAATCTTTTCGTTCTTATATGAGGAGATTTGGGGCTGAATGAGGACTCAATCGAAAGAGGAAGTTCAATGCAGGCGTACCGTCGCAATGCCTTTGTAAGAATTCTTGAGGAGCTGTTGCCTTCCTAGATCGTTGTTGCGCGCACGGTTTCGAAACATACAGGGTGTTCGACAACAGGTGGGCAAAATTTTAAGGGGTGATTCTAGGGATCAAAATAAGACGAAAATCAAGAATAACGAAATAGCGTTTGCGGCTTTGTTTTTCAGTAATTAACGTTTAAATATTCGAGTAAACAGCGCCTGAAACCTGCAATCCGCCCAGCACCGACGACTGAACGTCAGGTCAGCAGGGGAAGGTACAGTCATAACCAAGAACCGTTGGATAGTAGAAATTTACCTCGTGCTATTCTGTTTCTCGGTACTGCAGCATTCGGCTTCGATTCTTGGTTATGACTGTACCGACCCCTGCTGACCTGAAGTTCAGACGTCAGTGCTGGGCGGATTGCAGGTTTCAGGCGCTTTTTACTCGAATGTTTAAACGTTAATTACTAGAAAACAAAGCTGCAAACGCTATTTCGTTATTCATGATTTTCGTTTTATTTTGATCCCTAGAATCACCCCTTCAAATTTTGCCCACCTGTTGTCGAACACCTTGTATATGGCACGATAGCTGAGAATAGTCCTTTCAAGTTCGTAACAGAACACACAAGTGGCTCCACCATTACTGCTGTAATACCGACCTGCCAAATCGGAGAGGTCACGTGTTGTCTCTGCCGCAAGAGTCGAAACAACGTTTTCTCACCACAGCTTCGAAACCTTTTATTTCTTTTATTGGAATTTTTTAACACGTTGAACGCCACAGTGAAAATGGGCATTTGTGACAAGACGTATTAAAGCTCTAATTATTAAGAATAGGAATAATTAATTTTCAAATTTCAAATGTCAAGCTTTTAATTTGATACTTTACATTATTAGGATAATAACAATACTATTGAAAATAATATTTTTCTATCGTTTTCTTTTAATTATTGGAGTGCGTGTAATTTGCGATGCCGGTCACCGGTGACCCCCACGGCAGTCAACGTGTTAATAAATTTACACTTTTCGACTTTTATTAAAACTTTTGGTTATTTCTTCTATTTCATAATATTCGTCAAATAATGTTAATACCGCATATATTTCAGTTACACTGATTTGTAATTAATTTATTCCAACTTTGTTTCACACATTAATTATGTATTTCAAATGATATTATTAATTTAATTAGTGATCGGTCAATTTCACACTGCTATAAATCATGCCATTTAAACGGTTCATTTACACGTGAGAAGTAAAACTGTTTTATTTATCTATCATTTTATCCATTTTGAAAGTTACAACGTTTATGTTTTGCTTTCGACAGCTCTGTCTAAACGTGTATTATGGGTGACCTTGGGTATATCTATTCACTTTTAATGTCACACATTAAATCTTAATATATTGATAAATAAATTTTGATTTTAATCATTAGTTTTAATTATAATGTTCATATTCAGTGACATATTTCTTTCAACAGTGATGTTATAAATTATATTAGTTCAGGTTGAATATAACAAATATTTAATTAAACGGGAACAGCAAAAGAAAATGTTAAAAATCTTTTGTATTTATGTAGCTATGAATAAACTAAAAGTTCAGAACTATCATAAACTTTATTTCTTACGACCAGAACTTGCATGACATTAGAAGGTTATAAAATGAAAATGATAGTATATCATTCTAATCCTCATAAAATACAAATATTTGATTGATATAGATATTAACAATAAGAGGATTATAAACTAAATGTATCATTAACCTATGAGGATATTTAGGTGATTATCAACATAAATGAATAAGCTCAGCAGTTCATAACGCTATTATCTTTGATATTAACGTGGTAAAATTCGATTTTTATTAATGCATAGAAGACAGTGCTATTAACATCCGTATAAATACGTGCAAAGTGGTTTTCCGATAATTCGTATTTGTAGAATAGATAATATCGGAGTTTCAGAACTTCCTACGCCCATTAGCATCATTTAAGTACTGAGAAATACTAATTACGCTAAAATCATGTGATTAAAATTACCTTATTTTTAACCGATTTCGAAAAAGGAGGAGGTTATATTTATTTTTATTTTTTTTTATGTACGTTCACTGATTACTTCGAGACGGTTAGACCAAACGGAACGAAACCTTTTACATCTCGTAGAGTATGTCTCCCGATTGGTCCCGTAAAAAGAATATTTTGCATTTTTTCATTCCTAACGACTTTCATTGCAAAAAACGTAATGCTCCACTTTGTAATGCTCCGAGCTAACCGTTTGTATGTGTGAGTTTGTCATACTTTTCAGTGTAAGCAGTAACTAACTTTAATTGTTAATATCTTTTAAACAATTAGCCGTCTGCCCCCGAAATGGGGTATAGGCGCGTTCAGCTCGACGAGCTCTACAGGGTGACGAAGTTTCATTAATAAGTGAGCGTTATACTTGGGTAGTTCCCATTGTTAGTTACATATTTTGGTATTGAAGTTGATTTATAGACAGGGGAGGGGCAGAGGCTAAATCTAACTTAATTTGATTTTTATTTCGTAATCATATTCATGGAAACTAAAAATGGGGTTAGGGTTAGGATATTTTTAGGGGTGGGGGTGCTTTGCCCCTCCCGCGCCGATACATTGGCTTCAGTACCAACAATAAGATGCATTATACAGTTAATATATGTAGCAGCGCTTCATGCGAAGAAGATTCAGATTTTTTGAAAAAACGGAATTATTTCTCAATCTTTCGACACACGTGCTCAACGTTACGTACCTCACGATTGTTAGGCAAAAAGTACGATTTCAGGATCACGACCGCCCGCGATCGGTGTCCTGCGTGGGGACGTTATTAGCAAATCAGGGTACGTGATTGACAGTGGCCCACCCCGTGATTGGTTGACGGTGACGTGCTGTGTAGACTTCTCCCTATTTCTTTATCAATTATGGAATCCATGTCAGTTATGGAAAATTTTAACGATTCCCTTTAGTCCGTTGAGTAATATTTTTGTCCAATAAATTATAAACAAAAAATCATAATTCAAGGTGCATACTCATTATAGACAAATACCCTTCTGTAAGCGAATTTTGTATTTGCCTCGCGTTTCTGTTCCAAACGAACTCGAACTCGTTATCCAGGTGGCGATGTGCAGAACAACCGTCACCTGTAGTGTATAAATAGCGAGGACTCCCGGCAAGAGAGTAGTTATTGCGAGCGTCTGTGCCCTTAAAGACAATAAACACAAAAGGACTGTAAGCGGTGAATATATACATATATTTTCAAACCACGCCTAATAAACCGTCAATTTTCCTACTCCGTTCGATTATTTTTATTCTCCTTATATTTTAGTATTTTCCAAAGTGTGGTACGCGTGCCCCCAGAGGGACGGGAAGAGTTTGGTGGGGGTACGCGCTGAATGAATTTTATGAATTTTATGAATGAATTTTACTTTACGTTTATTATTATTTTGTTTATGTACTAAAAAAGGAAAAATAAATATATTTTGTTATTAGTATTTGCAATTTTTTTTTTTACAAGGGGTGCTCAGTGTTACGAAAATTATAGAAGGGGTACACAGATGTCGAAAGTTTTGGAAACTGTTATATTTCATCTATAAATTAAAAAAATGGACACGAAATATTAAATAGACTTTGCAGGGTATCAATAAGAATAAAGATAATTTTTTTTCAGTGAAAAATTTAAACGTTTGTTCTAATCACAGTCATTAATATATTTCATTAATGCCATCATTTTCGAAAGTAGTCCACATTTGAAAAGCTAAATACATTCGATAAACATCGATACGAGGAAATTGATTATTTAGCAAATGAATAGTTAATTCTTCGATCCGGACTACTGTATGTACGTCGGCTGTAATTTTGGCGATATGCATATGACTCAATTAATACTATTATCACATAACAATAACAATATTAATGCTAACATCCGTACGATTCAATTAATATTATACCACGCTCAATTCATATTATTATAGCATTAATATCAATAGCGCTAAGATCATAGTCAACACGGTTCTGTGATATCCGCAGCGGACGTGTTAAATCAGATTGCAGTGTTTATTCAATTGCTTTTAACACGGAATTGTTTCGCGAATTCGCTGAATAAAACGATATGAGTTATTGTTGCGTTGAAAACATTTAAATTATATTAATACAACAATCGGCGTCAAAATGATGCACGAAACGCATCACTCTTTGCGGATATTATCCAGTTTATTTTAAAAATCAAATCTCTACAAGAGAATTTAATTATATCACGTGAGGGGCTGATATTTTTGTTGTGGTAAATATCAAAGAAAACTATTAGCCAGTTTTTATTTTCAATGTAGAAACAAAATAGTTTAGGAAACCACAAAAGGTCCAAAAGTTCCACAAAAGGAACTAATGTCGATTAAAAATGAGGACTTGGGATTTTGTAACATCAGTAAATATTAATATTCTTTTACCTAATTAGATTAATTGTATTATAATACGAAAATGCTCGTTTTTTTATATATGCTTTCATTTTATTGCGCCAAGTAAAAATCGCAAAAGTTAAGTACCAAAAACTTCTGTATTCCCGGTAATTTTAATTTACAATTCTGCAGAACTTTACTTTGAAAGATGCAATATAAATTATGTAGTTACAAAGTTCACTACATCGATACTGATTCTGTTCAGTTCACAAACTAGGGTAAAATGCTAACAACTTTCTAAGTAATAGCATTTGAATTGATACAGATACTTTTTAACAAATACTTCAACGTCTTGTAAAGTTTCAAAATCTTTTAACCATTTTCCTTTTCTCGAAATAAAAAGAACCGTTACCTCATACTACTTTGTCAAGAAAATGGCAATTGAAGTAGACTTGGTCCAATTCAACCTAACGCAACCTAAATTCCATCTTATTTAACTGTTACAGTTGGTACTAAAATATTAGTATTGAATAGGAATATTATGATTCACAGAGATTAAAGACTGTCTCTTAATAAAAGGTATACCTTAGCAGTTCAAATATATTGGCTTTAATAATAACTTATCGCTACTTCGTATCAGGTATTTCTACTCCCATCCTACTCCTATTTAATAGCAATGAATAAATATATCTATTTATGTTTTATTTTATTCTTACATTTCATCATTTCGAAGAATAAAGCTGGCTACATACGTTCCGGCTTGCCGGATCCAGCGGTCTACTCAGACCATTGACGCTGATCGGATCGATGTCGCGCTTCCACACGCTCTGGTTGGCCTGATAATTTACTTGCTTAGCCCCAAAAATGCACGGTTTTCTGCTATACACGCGCCAGCGGCCTAATTTGCCGACGGAATGAAAATTTCTGAAGTGTCTCCGCGATTTCTGAAGTACTTTCACGACTTGACAGGGTCGTAAAAAACCACATGTGTAGGTTGCTCGAAGCATGTGTAGAAATACACATCTTTGGGTCTAAGCTGGTGGCCGTACAAAAGCCGAAATACTATTCGATTAGTAACTTGAAGAACAATGAAACACTTCTTTTCCCAACTGCTGTCGAACACACCAGAAAAATAAATATCATTATGATTATTATTAATTGTGAATTATTAAAATGCTTAAAACGTTTCACATCTTGTACGATTAAAGGAATATCACTTTATTGGATTATTTATTTGTAACATTATTTGAGTAAGCAACTATGAAATAAAGAAAAATTGTTGATAGTGAGAACAAAGAATTACTTAAAATAAAACGTTATTTTATTTCCTCCATTCCTACTTATCAACACTCAGGCTTGCAAACTAACTATTATAGAGAGATGAGAAGTTGACGAGCTTAAGGAATGCGGGTACGATTGGTCGTCGTCGAAAAGTCACACCCCACGCACACACGTTATAGATCGTCGCGTGCTATTGGCCAATGCGGTCACACATACTAATCGCGTCGCCTGACAAAAACGCTTCGAGACAAAGTGAGATAATACGAAGTTTGCGTTGCGGTGAATTTTAAACCATCGTATTCTAAAGTCCTGTCTATAATAGTACTGTCTCCCTCGGAAATACGGAATTGCTACGCCTATGTAAGAGCGTGCTACTAAAGTCGAATGGTGTGGATTACGCGAGGATCAAACGTGGGGACAGGGCGAAGCGTGCGAAGTGCTCCCTTTGCCCCTGTGCCGTCCCGCTTGTCAACTTCTCATCTCTGCATAGTACTATGGCACTTACTAGCTAACGTCTGTGTTTATGCACTTATCACCAAACTAACCTATTCGAAGAAGTCCGCAGGGTAGGAGTGTTAGGAAAGTGGAAATTTCGGAAATTTCGGAATCTGCTCTTGTCTGGTTGGGAGACGATTTAATACTAGGGTGATGAATTGGCGCCCCTCGGGCCACATACGGCTCGTGCCCCTCCTTTCTTGATCCGGAGCGAGTTAGGAGAGTGACTCCCTCCATGTCAACTATGTACATCGATTGTCACTTCATCGAATTTCTTTCTCGCTGCCTCTTCTTGTCTCACAATCAGTTTATTGATTCCTCTACCAAGCACATTATACCTACTATATACTCTGTTGGGAAATAATTATCGTAATGGAAAAGCAGCAGCTCGTGTTGCCCGCGGTAGAGAAGAAGTTATCGTCACCCCTGATTTAACACGTTCGCTGCGGCGTTTTGGTCCCTGTGGACCGACAGTGTCAAACTTGCAAAATAAACTTGGTAATTCATATAATATAAAAACAATATGTTTACACTTTTTTAATGTAATTTATTAAACCATTCTAAACATTATGCTTTTTACGATCCAGCTCTCTGCGCTGCCTGCACGGAAAGCATACCAAAATGGGCTCCCCAGCCAACGTGTTAATCCGAACAACTCTATTCATGGATTCACAGTACAGTTGCCCAGCGAGTATCATTGGGAGCATTGGTACAATGATTTACAAACAAGTATTAGCCTCTCGAAGCGATAGGTCGCAGCGACCAACTTTAGCGAGAAACATGAAATGAATTTAGCAATACGAGAATCGTCCTATGAATGCTTTCACAATGAACAATGTTACACGGGTATCTATTATACACGTATCGCGAAACATGTACAATATCAATCATAGCGTCCGTTCGTCTAATGAAAAAGTACTAACTTTGAAATCCAAGTTTAACCGCAGCAAATATCATAAATCTAATTATTTAATAAAAGCGTTAAAATAATTAACACAATCATTTGATAAAAGCTTTAGAGTATTCAGTAATTTAGAATTTCAATAATTTATTTGAAATTACAAAATACACTATTCGAACGGACACTATGATTGATATTGTACCACTGTATGAAAGAGCCCTAACAGAGCAATGCTAAATCGCTCAACGCCATTTGACTAGTTCTACGGATTATTGCTCGCGTCGCGGTATTTATAATCGTTCGTGTCCCGTGCACTAGCGAGAGCACGCAATTTTCGGGTAGCCATCTAGCGGCAGCAACGGCGTTCTTGTCTCTACGTTGCGGCGTTAGGGCTTACGGTCCCAGTGTTACGGCGTTGCGTCGTAGAACGGATTGGGTCTGGCGCACAGTGGTTCGAATGGCTGATTTAGGTGGACAAAAATCATTTTCAAATTAATAAAAACTAATTGTTTTTATGTAATCTAGAATAACCATAGATTAAAATTCTAATATTGTTAGACCTTCCAGCCTTTTCGTAAATGTGTACAGACTAGGCAATGTACTATGTAAGAGCGGACCACTCATCGCTAGTCAATCGAGCGCATTTCCATGGTCGACTGGAATATGTTATAAGTTTGTTAAAATGCGCTTAAGTTTCATGTTGATGATGAATGTAGCAGCTGAAAGGGTATATTTCAGTTTTAATCACCCAAAATCATCAATACCTTTCTTGTATTTTTGTAAATCTATCTTCGAATTAGGTTATTATTTCGTATAAAAAATTTTCATAATGTAACGATTCGTCAGTGTAGAAGTATATGCTCCACGTCGTTCCACGCGATGAAAGTTGTACCAATGAAAAGTAGAGATTGTCTGCTTTATTCTAATACCATACTCGACTTGCAAAAATTTGCAAAAGTATGCTAAATGTTAAAATGAAGTTAACGCTGTCGCCCGTGACATATATTGGTGCAACCGATACGCTCGTCAGTTAGTGGTCTTTTTTTTATAATTCACAGTTTCGTTGTTTTTAATTGTGGTTATTATTATCCTGTTTTTTCT